>NC_142349.1:4112500-4726250 GCF_059441175.1 Urocampus carinirostris | reverse complement strand
TGCACAAACTCCGGTAAATAAAAAAGTTTAGGATGTGTAAAATCAAAAATAATCACATAAAAAAATATGTAAGAATTATTTCTTTGGGTTTTAAGACTCAATTGAAAGGGACACAGTGTAAAATTCAACTACTACATTTTGCTGTTTTGTTTAATGCAAACAAGTGCTTCAAAACACAAGTACAATAAAAACCACAGTGACTCAAAGTGAACAAACCGCACCATTTTACTTCTTTTTCTTTATGCACAGCTTTTGAATGAATGAATGAATGAATGAAACTTTATTTGGAACATGAGAAAACAAAAATCAAACAAAGCAAGTCAAAAACCAAAACAATGTGAACGTAACATGTCCGGAAAGGAATAAGAAGAAGCATATGCTTCACAAAGTTTATGGTGCTTGCGGGTAGGAACAAGATGGCCCACGATCATGTCAGCTTTCTCTAAGTGAGCCTCATGCTATGGAAAATAAATACACATTTTTCAACATATAAGCATTTAACAATGCACGTTTGTACGATCGTTTTTCTATTCGTACTCATTATTCCAATGACTAATGCTTTTTTTTGTTAATGAACAAAATTTAAATGCTAAATGATACACAATGTCTCCTTATGTTGAAAGGACCTTGTGTATTAGTGCCTCCTAGTGGTACAAAAAACCTTAATTCAGTAAAAAAAAGAAAAGAACACATTGATTTTAATACTAGGCAAAAGTACATGAACTATCATAACAATGCTAATTTTTATTAAAAAAAAAAAAAAAACAACCATAGATCGAGAAATTAATATTTATTTTGCTTAGTGGAATCCCAACCTAGAAGTCGCCGCTATGGTTGTCTGCCATCTTGCTGCTACACTGTCCTCTTGGCACTGGTTTTTGTTCACATTAGACTATACAGTGCCATCTAGTGGTCAAATATGAAACAGGCTTTAAAAAGAAAAAAGAAACACTTTTTTTGTAGGGAAGGTGTGCTACTTAGCTTAACATCCAAGACACAAAACTATGATACTCCTCTGTAAATCTGCAGCTGTCTCAGCTCCAAATTAGCAGGCATAAAGGTCTCATTTCTAAAACGTCACTCAGGATCTTTTAACAAGGGTCTGTCTCAATGATGTTCCTCCATTTACCAGTATTACCAGTATTATCTCCTGCCCAAGTATCTAAGTAGCAAATGTTATTCCTCAAACAGAATGTGAATAGTTGGAGATGGGATTATAACATATGTCGAGTAATTGGTTCATATTATATTTATTTAATTCAGAATTTAATTATTTGGTTCCTATTCGGCCAGTGGGTAGTTAGTGCTCGTGGTTTCTTATCCAAATCAATTTGGCATAGCCTCATATTGTGTCTAGCATTTATCACGAAGGAAGCAATACTCTAAACATATTTTATTTTAGCTTTAAATGATGTTTTTTTTTAAGTTCATTGATATGGATAATGATTAATCAGTTCAGAAGGAAAATAGTGAAGACACACAAATAAATGATGCACGTGTTTGGTACTAACTAGCTACATTTATTTACATGACAAGGAAAATTGAATCAAACAAAAGAATGAAAAAGTAGTTGTTGACACAAGCCCTTGTTGTCTTAGAAAATGGGAACGGTAAAGCAATTCAGTAGCAATAATAAAATTATTGATCTGTACATAAGGTTGAGGTAATCAATTAATTTAAATGATCAGGAATTATCTTCATAGAGTGTCAAAAATGAAATATTTTTTGCCCAGCACAAAATTGTTTGTTGTGAAATCCTTTCTTGCCTACCTTTGTGTTGAACAAAACACCCCTTGAGGGGGTCGCGGCAAGACCATGGCCAAAAGAACCACTGCTTTGTTTTGCCTTGTTTCCTGGCCGGGGAGACAAAGCTGTGGCAATTAGGCTTGTAAAGTCAGTAGGAAGAAGAAGAGGCAGCTTGGAGCTTTGGCTTTTCTTTTAGAGGTGTGGGAAGTCACGGGCAAGAGGTGCGATCTTAGTTCCCGATAGGTACCTGTTGAAGCTTTCCAAATAAAGTTCTCTAACTGGTTGATTATAATTATGGGCAAAATTTCACTCTGAGGCGTTTAAACTAATTTTTGGCATGTACACAGATGCAAATCATTGAACATTTGATTACATTTGAAGACTTTGGGGTTCAAATCTTTATTATACAGCTGGAGAATCTGGTCACTTTCTGTGCAGGGCAGTTTGTAGTTGGTGGAGTCGGCTGGGGACATCGTCTCTACACATAGATTTTATTCGATGATTAGAAAACTCAAATGATTAACCATAAAAATCACTGTCCAATTGTTTTTGGTGGAAAACCATGTTTGATTTAGTTGTACTGACCCAAAGTGTGCGTGTAGTTGCATGCCTGTAAAACACCTCAAGAATGAAACGCATTGAAATAACTCAGGTGCATGGAAATGTGTGCGCATACAGTATGTGGCATTCATTTGGGTTTGAAAACTGCATATGCAAGCTAAATTCTCCCTGCTTTACAGCTGTGCAATGGAGTTTGCACCTTTCAGACGGGCAATTTATATCAGGCTATCACAACATCTTTTAGTTTTGTTAAATCATATACAACGCTATCAAATTGATCCCTTTGCGTACATATAAGGTTATCCTGCCAGAATGAGCTAAATAAGTTTGTTAAATATTTGCCTTTTGGGGCAGACACACTTCTTGGTAAGCAAAAAGTTTGTTCTCTATTGTTTTATATCTTTGGTAAATAAGGACCAAGGAGCCCCTGTTTTTTTTCCAAAGTTGACACATTAGTAGTATCCCACGATAATTATTGGGCCAATAGTAATCAGACCGCTAACAGACAAACAGACATTACAGGTGTCGCCCAAATAGTAATAAAATATAATTAGTCAGCAAATTACTCACTTGGAGCCACGCTAAATAATTAAATTAGGTGACACAAATTTGTAGATATACCAGTTGTGTTCCCAATTATATTATGTTGTGATTTTCGACAAAGTAGTAGCACAACTTGGTTGTGTCTCCTCTCTATCGTAACATGGGCGAGGCATCAGATATCTTAGCCAAGATTAGTCACATGGCTCAGAATGTGTACATCATTCTGTGCATACTGTTGTGATTGTAAGGGCTTCTGAGCTTTAGTCAATAAAGTAAGTTATGTTTTGTTTCGAAAATGTTTTAGTCTAACTCTTGTGCATGTGTTATGCTTGAACGCAAATTTGATTAATTAATATTGACAGCTGCACTTGCTGAGTAATATGGACGGTCCGTAGACAAACTCTAGATGTACATAAAGTATAATGTGCATATTTTAATGTTTTGTACTCCTAAGCAAGTCATTGCTGCCATAAATATGCTCCAGTTGCAGTGCTGTGAGAGACCACCACTGACGTCATTAATCAAGTATTACGTTAACTCAAGGCTGTTACCCCTCTATGCCTCAGCATAGTTATTTTTTATTTGAAATAGCTACTAGTGTGTATGGCTAAGATAATACTGTGTATCTAATAAGAAAAGTGATATTATTTTCTCAGCCAAGGCATATGTGCCCTTTAGTATTTAAGCACTTGTATTATGTCCAAATGTAAAATTTTTTTCACATAATGAATACACCCTCAATCATATGAATAAGTACCTTCTGCAATACCCATATAATATTAAGGTGTGTGTACCACTTTTTGGTGACTTGGTGACCAAAACCGTACCATGGTAGTGTAATTCAAGGCAATCATGTGCTTGGACTCCATCTGAGTAGTGAGATGCCGTGAAAAAGTACGAAATCGACTTAGCCACTCCAGAACCTTCATTTTGGTTTCACAGCCATTCAGAGAGAGACTTGCTGGTGTGTTTTGGATTGTTGTCCTGCTGCATGATCCAAGAGCGCTTGAGTTTGAGGGCATGAACTGATGGCCGGATATTTTCCTTCAAGATCTTCTGGTAAACACCAGAATTCATTATTCCCTCCAACATAGCAAGTTGTCCTGGTCCTGAGAAAGCAAAGCTCTTCACATTGTTTAAATGATCTGCCAGATTTAGGTCCAAATGCAGGTTTTCTGATGTACGCTGATGACGCAGTGATTTATGTGAGAGGGAAGACTGTGTGCAGTGTTTGAACACTTACGAACTGTGAGAGTGGTTTCAAAACGCAGGCCTGTCTCTAAATGTTAAACAAACCATGTCTATTTGCTTTGTCTCTAAAAACAAGTCGATAACCCAAAAATAAATTTACAAATAAATTGACAAAAGTACAGGTCTCAGAAATCAAATACCTGGGACTTTTACTTGATTCTGAACTTAGACTTGACAGCTATAAAAAAATGCAATGTTGCCAAAGGAAACTTCTATACATTAAATCAGAAATAACCTGCCGCTCCTCGCTGCACACACTTTCATACACTCAGTGTACCTCTGAAAAGTGATAGGTCCCGGGGACTCGCATGCTCAAAAATCTATGGGTCCCAACAGAGATCTATGGGTCCCCAAAATTTAGTGTTATCAAGGTTGAAATTGTAAATCTGTGACAAATAGATAATATAAATCTATATTTTCATTCAGTTTTAATCATCACAGTTTATTGGTAATACAAATCAGTCATCACTTCAAGATTTTTCAGTTCACAACAATATTGTACATTATACAAAATTAGATTGCTGAAATAATTATATATATCTATATTCTCATTCAGTTTTAATCATCACAGTTAATTGGTAACACAAAGCAGTTATCACTTCAGATTTTTCAGTTCACAACAATATTGTACATTTTACAAAATAATATTGCTGAAATATTAGTCTATATATTCATGCAGTTTTAATTATCACAGTTAATTGGTAATACAAAGCAGTTATCACTTCAGATTTTTCAGTTCACAACAATATTGTACATTATACAAAATAATATTGCTGAAATATTAGTCTATATACTCATGCAGTTTTAATCATCACAGTTAATTGGTAATACAAAGCAGTTATCACTTCAGATTTTTAAATTCATATATTCTTCGTGTAATGCTTTCTCAAGGTCCAAACCATTATCATCCTCCTCAAAGTGTAACCAGGAATATATTTTAGTCCATTTTGGCAGAAAAGTTATTTTCTTGCTAGGAGTATTCTTTTGTTTATTTTCTTTCATCGAATCGTTCGCTTCAACACACGTGTTTCCCTTGCCTCCGCGATCTTCCGAATAATTTATCCACCGTTTTTTCGCGCCGGAATTATTGCCGTTGTTATCACTTTCTGCATTACGTTTTGACTTATTACTGAGACTGAAGAAATTACCAATTTTGTGTTGATTTTTAACCAAATACAAAAAATTTTCGGAGGCATACTTAACCTTCACCTTCCCTCGACAACAACCACCACAACAATGACGTAATCTCGGAGCAGCGAGATCTCGTTTGCCGAGATCGGCGTGCAGACAAAAACTCGAACCGCGAGACCAAAACAACAGTGGCGGATCTGCCTGACGAAAAGTTTGGAGTGCGGTAAATCTTTTGTGTCAAAAAAGTTGCGTCCCGGGGACACACATTGATTTGCAATGTTTTTGGTTCTTTCAACTGTTCAAAATTCGGTGTAACTAATCACCCTCTTTGAAATATATAAGTGCTTTTATTTTTTTTTTATTAGCACTCAATCTGAGGAAAAACATGCTCCTTAATATTGTAGTTACTTGTCATATAACAAGGAAGGATGCAACCATAAGACCTAACTAACCACATTGTGTTTGTGCATTTTTTCCACACTTACTACGAGTAATTTTTATCCCAAAACAGATTGAATTGAGCAATTAGTCATAGATAAAACTTTCTTTCACGTTCCTTGAACACAGATCCGGCGACAGGGAGGCATCCAGCTTCTGGTGGACTTGCTGGACCATCGTATGACTGACGTGCATCGCAGCGCTTGTGGAGCTCTTCGAAACCTGGTCTATGGCAAGGCTAATGATGACAACAAGATTGCGCTCAAAAACTGTGGAGGAATTCCAGCTCTGGTCAGACTTCTCAGGAAGACGACCGACGTAGAGATACGAGAGCTCCTCACAGGTAACACACACAACTCAGTAGAATTTGCTTGTGTTAAGGTTTACTTATCTTGCACACCTTATCACTTTAAGTGTGTGCCTCAGAAAGGATGTTTTACATCAAACATAAGTGTGTAGGTCAGTGATGTCCACCTTTGTTTGGCTGGATCCAGTCCTTCTGTTCTCAGGTGGGCCAGATTAATAAAACAACATCAACCTATTTTTCTTTTCTAGGCATAACACATTTAATCACAAACCATGGGGGGAATGGTTTTCATGTTTAGCATTGAATGCACAAACTAGCTTATGTTAACAGTTGAGTGAATGCAGTTTTAAAACTCAACCGACTCACCATGCAAAACGGACTCAAGTGGGAGTTATAAAATATATATACAGTTTTTCGTCCTAATGTTTGATTTTGTTTTAAAGGAATAAAAAGTAAATACAACATAAAAAAGTTTAGGAGTGCATGAGAATTAAGATTAGACTAAATCAGATCAAATTACTTGGCTTGACCTTCTAGAATATTGTGATAAAGTTCTTTATTTTCTGTAATGCAATTAAAAAAACAAAAATGTCATACATTCTGGATTCATTACACATCAACTGAACTATTTCAAGCCTTTTATTATTTGAATATTGCTGATTTTGGCTTACAGCTGAAAAAAACTCAAAAATCCTATCTCAAAATATTAGAATACTTCCTCAGACCAAGTAAAAAAAATAATTTTATAACAGCAAAACTAAATCAAACATTTGAAAATGTCCATTGATGCACTCAGTACTTGGTTGGGAATCCTTTTGCACGGATTACTGCATCAATCCGGCGTGGCATGGAGGCAATCAGCCTGTGGCATTGCTGAGGTGTTATTGATGCCCAGGATGCTTCGATAGCGGCCTTCAGCTCATTTGCATTTGTAGGTCTGGTGTCTTTCATCTTCTTCTTAACTATACCCCACAAATTCTCGATGGGGTTCAGGTCAGGGGAATTAGCAGGCCAATCAAGGACAGTGATGCCATGGTCAGTGCACCAGTTACTGGTGGTTTTGGCACTGTGGGCAGGTGCCAGATCATGCTGGAAAATGAAATACTCATCTCCATAGAGCTTTTCAGCAGATGGAAGCATGTAGTGCTCTAAAATCTCTTGGTACACAGTTGCATTTACTCTGGACTTGATGAAACACAGTGGACCAACACCAGCAGCTGACATGGCTCCCCAAACCATTGCTGACTGTGGGAACTTCACACTGGATTTCAAGCAACTTGGATTTTGCTCTTCTCCAGCCTTTCTCCAGACTCTGGCGCCTTGACTTCCAAATGAAATGCAAAACTTGCTTTCGTCTGAAAAGAGGACTTTGGACCACTCTGCAACTGTCCAGTGCTTCTTCTCCATAGCCCAAGTCAGACGCTTCTTCCGTTGTCTTGAGTTCAGAAGTGGCTTGACCATGGGAATACGGCTATTGTAGCCCATTTCCCGGACACGTCTGTGAACTGTGGCTTTTGATACCCAGACTCCAGCTTCAGCCCACTGTCTTTGAAGCTCCCTCAAATTCTGGAAGCGGCTCTTCTTCACAATTTTGTTAAGGTTGCGGTCATCTCTCTTGGTTGTGCAGCGTTTCCGGCCATATTTTTCCCTTCCAACAGACTTTTTGTGGATATGCTTTGAAACTGCACTCTGTGAACAGCCTGCTCTTTGAGAAATTTCTTTTTGTGTCTTACCCTCCTGATGGAGGGTATCAACGATGGTCCTCTGGACAGCAGTCAGATCAGCAGTGATTTAGTTTACTGAACCAAGCTGAGTGTTTTTAAGGCTCAGGAAACCCTCGCAAGGTGTTTCGAGTTAATTAGATGATTCAGGTAATTAGTTGAATAGCCTACTTAGAGTTTTCTTAAGCTGTAAGCCAAATTCAGCAATATTAAAATAATAAAAGGCTTGAAATAGTTCAGTTGATCCAGAATGTATGACATTTTTGTTTTTTTAATTGCATTACAGAAAATAAAGAACTTTATCACAATATTCTAATTTTCTGAGACAGTCCAGTATATTGTACTGCCCTCGAGCAGCCAGAGGCAGCATTTGGTTTGCATTTATTTAAAAAATCATGAGTTCTAATAAAAAATACCTTGAGACTTGTTTCTTTTTTGACATACTCATAAATGTATTTCGGGCCCGATTAAATCATCTTCCGGCCCGCATGCCATATGTTTGACATGACTGGTGTCTGTTGAGTTTTTAAACCCACTGAGGATTCCACTCAAACAAAACTCCAACAGATAAAATTATCCACCATATTTGTAGTCTTTATTAGTGCAAAATTACATAAGCAATAAACATTTAGTGACACCACGAATCATCTCAAACATTTGATTGATCCACATAGGAATGATTTGGGTTCATTATGTAAATGAAATAAAATAAATCACATTCTAAAAAGGGAATTGCTATTATTTTACATCAGTTGTCTGATGTAGTTGTTGAAACTGAGTTTTTATTTTTTTCACACAACAGAAACGTGTTGCCCGTAGCAGGCGTGAAATTGAAGTGTGAATGTCTGGCCCTGCAATGACCGTTTCTGTTAGCAGCAGTTAACACAATTACTGATGTTATAGTGACGTAGCAATAAGTATTTATTATCAAACAAAATTAAGTCAAGTCAAGTCATTTTTATTTGTATAGCCCTTAATCACAAAGGGTCTCAAAGGGCTTCACAGGTTAATACACAGACTATTTTTCAGACTATTATTACACCATCCCCTGATCTGGAACCAACATGAGGGCAAGGAAAAACTCAAAAACCTCAACATGAGGAAAATGAAGAAACCTTGAGAAGGGACCGCACATGTGGCATCCCCCTTTCAGGATTACCAGACAGCAAAGGATGTTGCAATCACAAATAATACAGAGATATTGTCCAAGAAAAGTATAGGTTATTCATATGCTATAGAGTAGAAGTGTGTTTTAAGCTTAGATTTAAACATTTCCACTGAGGTTGCAGAACGGATCTCAGGGGGAAGAGCATTCCACAGCACCGGTGCCCGGATGGAGAACGCTCTTGAACCAGCGGAATACTTCTTGGCTCTTGGGATCACCAGAAGACCGGCGCTCTCAGAACGAAGGCTTTGGACCGGAACATAGGGGGAAATCAGATCTGAAAGATATGAGGGAGCAAGTCCATGTATGATTTTGTATAATACAAAGACAACCTTGAAATCACATCTTAGGCTAACAGGGAGCCAATGCAGGTTAGCAAAAATCGGCGTGATGTGATCGGACTTCTTTGTCCTAGTTAAAAGCCTCGCTGCAGCATTTTGTACCAGCTGATGACTCTTGATTCTGGACTTCGGGAGACCGGAGAGTAGTGCATTACCGTAATCGAGACGGGAGGTAACAAACGCGTGAATTATAATCTCCGCATCCAACTGAGACAGTATAGGACGAATTTTAGCAATGTTGCGAAGATGGAAGAAAGCGGTTCTAGTAATTTTCTTCACATGTGTTTGAAAGGACAAATCGGGGTCAAATATGACACCTACATTTTTAACTGAGTCACTCTGTGTGATGTGACATTTGCCAATGTTCACAGCAGTTTTTTAGAATAAGTCACGGCATTTAGATGGACCAATAACTAACATTTAGTTTTTTTCAGAGTTAAGACGCATGAAATTGAGTGACATCCACTCTTTTATCTCAGTGAGGCAGGCCTCCCAATTTCCACAATTTAGTGTGGCAGATTCCTCCAACGGAAGATATAGTTGAGTGTCATCTGCGTAGCAGTGGAATTTGATATTATACTTGCGAATAATATCACCTAATGGAAGCATGTAGATGCTGAAAAGAAGGGGGCCAAGCACTGAACCCTGTGGAACAACACAGGTAACACTAACACGCTCAGATGTCATTTCGCCATATTCAACACAGTGCGTCCTATCTGAGAGGTAGGATCTGAACCATGAGAGGACGGTTCCTGAGAGACCAATCAATTTTTCCAGCCGTTCTAGTAGGATATTATGGTCCACTGTGTCAAAAGCAGCACTAAGGTCCAGCAGCAGTAAAAGTGATGAAGCGCCAGAGTCCATTGCCAGTAGGAGATCATTGGTTACCTTAATCAGAGCTGTCTCGGTAGAGTGGTTAGCCCTGAATCCTGATTGCATTGATTCAAAAAGATTGTTCTCGGATATGAAATTATTCAGCTGCTGTGCCACTACTTTTTCAAGTACTTTAGAAAGAAACGGTAGGTTTGACACAGGTCTATAATTACATAAGCTTTATGGATCAAGGTGGGGTCGTTTCAGTGTAGGTTTAATAACAGCGGACTTAAAAGCCACTGGAACTACACCTGAGTAGAGTGATGTTTATAATATTTAAAACTGAAGGTCCAAGGACCCCAAAAAGACCTTTAATAAGTGAACCTGGAAGCGGGTCGAACAGGCAAGTCGTCGGTTTGGCCGTATTCACCACCTGTTTAAGATTATCGGGTGACAGTTCACTAAAACGGGATAAATTCCCTGGACAGCCACCATGCCGTGCATCTATAGATTTCAGCCCATTAGTATGTGTTGTATTAATACTGTCTTTAGCAATTTCTTCCTGTATGCATTGAATCTTCTTATTAAAGAAGACCATTAAGTCATGGGCTGAATGGGTGGAACTATCTGGGATAATCTGTTGCCTTGTAAGCGATGCTACAGTGTCGAAAATGATTTTGGGATTGTTCTTTTGTGACGCAATCACCTAATTAAATTAAGAATAACTGATCACCAAATGCAACTTGATCTAAAATGCAAATAAACTGTAAAAAGTAAAACATCTTTCGTATGTTTTTGTTATTGTTACTATTTTTGCATATTTATGTGCATTAATGTAATGAAAAACATTTAAGCCCACATTAAATTTGAATAACAATAATGATGAAAGGTAATGTGAGCCTGCATCTATCCAAAAAATGTTTCAGTTTAATTTTAAGCCGTCATAGTTCTTTCAGTGGATGACTGGTTAGCACATTCGCCACACAGTACAGAAATTCCAGGTTCAATACCAGCTACGACCTCCCTACGTAGAGTTTGCATATTTTTCCCTTGTTTGTGTGTGTTTTGTCCAAGCATGACAAATTCCTTCCACATCCCAAAAACATCACAGACAGATTGATTGGCAGGAGAATGAATGAATATTAATCAGCACTGGTGCACATTACTGGAAACTCAAATGTCTCCTTTATGCCAAAGTTCAGTACCTTAACTAAACGTATAATGGAAAGTTGCCGAAAGAAGTGTACTGGCCTTACTTCAAGGCAAAGAGAAATGCGCAGTAACTGCTAAAAAGTTTTGTTCTGCCTAACTACAGATGCACAGTCTATTTATTTAGCATAAAACAATACAGTCATGATTAAGTTTCTGAAACAAATCAGTTATCAGAAAGTGACAGACACAGACTGTTCCTAAGTCATCAGCGCATTTACTCATACAGTTCTTTTGAATTCATATTTTTGAAAATATAAGAAAATGCCCCTACTGATGCTCTTGTCACCCCCATTGTTTAATAAATAATAACTACAGAATAATAGGTTTGGGATTTACGTAAATGCTGATTGTTCTGGACTTTGGCCATATCAGAGTAAAAGACATTGTGCCAGCAGAAGAAAGGCCAAATGGGAGCATCCTAAAATAAAAATAAAAAACCCAGATTCCTAAAAATATGTGGTCGGGCAATATCTACACAAGTTGTCATACTTGAGGGCATGACCATGTTAAAAATGAAATGTGTGTTGGTAAACTAAAAGGTGAAGCCTAAAGCAAAATATTGCTTCTAAATTCCATATGAATGTTAATGGATCAATGTTAATGAATTTCAAGATTAATGTGTGGCTTAGAGCCCATTTCAAAGAACAAACATCTCAAAATTAATCAGATGACCAATTGATCCAAATTTGGACTTACTTTCCCAAAAGGTTTTGTTTTCATCATATCATACCAAAGAGTGTTTGGACATCACCTCTCTTAAGTATCATCTCTTTGGGGCATTCGTAATCAGGATCACAGCAGGGAGGCAAGCTTCCCGACTTACACATACTGGACACAATCATCATGAAAAACAATGGCTAATGGTGGACAAAGAAAAAAACGTCTGCAAAAAATGACCTCTATTTTCCAATCTGTCTTGCGCTAACCCTGTTCACAAAACTGTTTTTTTTTTTGTACTTGAGGCATCTTAAAACGAGTGAAAGGCTTTTTCTCATCTGATTAGATGCCAAATAAAGCAGCATATGAAATTACCTTTGGGCTCAATTGGGAAACCCCTGGGCAGCACGGCGGCAGAGTGGTTAGCGCGTCCGCAGCACAGTTCTGAGGTCTTGAGATCGAACCTTCCTGTGTGGAGTTTGCATGTTCTCCCCGTGCTTGCGTGGATTTACTCCGGGCACTCCGGTTTACTCCTACATTCTGGATACATGCATGTCAAGTTAATTGACTGCTTCAAATTGTCCTTAGGTGTGAATGAGTGAGTGACTTGTCTTTCTACCCTGTCCGTGTGCCCTGCGACTGGCTGGCACCCTGTTCAAGGTGTCCCCTGCCCACTGCCGGAAGACAGCTGGGATGCGCTCCAGCACCCCCGCAACCCAACTGAGGATAAGCGGTGCAGATAATTGATGGGAAACCCATCACAACGACATTGCAAAAAAGACATTTTTCCAATCACACAGTGGGTAAATTAAACTGGAGATTCCGACAGGATTGCCATGATGCTCAAGAAAGACTGTGTTTTTTTACACATTACAATTTAACAGAATTTCCCCTGTGACGTAAAAAAAAGTAATCAGTTAAAAAAAATCCAATCTTTGTTTTCATGGAGAGAGTAGTGGCCTCTTTTGTGTCGCTACACAAAATTACAGGAGGCTGCTCTCACTCTTGGACCTCCATCAATTCATCAAAATTTCATCAAGCCAGTCTGAGTGAGTAATTACTTTGGTATTCTACCAGCATCAAAGAAATGTCATACTGAAATAAAAGAATGTCAGCAGCACCAAACAGATGATGAATGCACAGTAAAACGCTCTACCTCAAGGAAAAACTGTGTTAGCTTTTCTAATATACCTTATTTTCATAAACTCATGTTGCTTTGTCATAAATATTATTTGATTGTTATCCAGAAGCTGGAAAGTAATGTGCTGTATCTTTGTAAGAATAGTTTTAGAAAAGTTCGTTTAATTTGCCGTTGTTTTGTTCGTCAACTGTTCAGCAACGTGCATTGTGATAATCGTTAAGACAAAAAGATCTAGGACTGGACACCACTAGAGCCTATCAAACACTTTTAATGGCCTTCATCAGTGACCATGGAGGTATGCGGAATATTAAAATTCACACTAAGAAAAGTGCCATCTTGTATATGCGTTTAAAAACAACATAGCAAGGTGCAAAGGAAGTTTAAATTAGACAAAGCCAGACTACGCTATCCAAAATGAAAGTTCTGAACAATGAGCTTTAACCAGTGTTGACATACATGTAACAGCATTACGTAATTAGGATACAAAGAAAATGTACCGTCTTTGTATTCTGTTACACTTACTAAAAGAAAAGACATAATCGAATTACAGGTACTTTAGCTAAAATAAGGTTTATATGCAGAATTACAATATATTTAAAACTCTATTTCGTTTAGATAAAGCGCCAAAATACAAATTGTGTTGTAATTTTAATCATTGACACTAGAGAGACCGAGAGAAATTAGGTTTACACACGGCGTTTGGAACCGTATCTTTTGTGGAGATTGTACTGACGGGCACCTTATCCACCAATACATGTTTGTCAGAATGTGTTGCAGGTAAAAGCACTCTTTTCTCCCTCAATGTAGCACTCATTTTGTCAAATTGGTGCATGCCTGCAGTTTTGTGAAGCTGGTAATGTGTGCGTACTGGGCACTAGGCAGCAAAGTCGCCTGCTAGTAATGTGTTTAGAGAAATTCAGTACATTTGATTGATTTTGGGATTTTGCAATCAGTTGTTGTTCTTAATCCACTATTTGATAACTGTATTGTTATGTTGTAAGAATGATTTACTCAGCCTAGTAAATCTGATCTAACCTTGGTTTCATCCATTTCTTTTTAAGGTTTCTTTGTTCATTTATGTTAAAACAAATTTAGTAATTGTATCTTTACTGTTTATAATGTATTTATTGGTATTCGAGCAATCGAAAGCAATCCAGATACATTACTTGAATATCATAGTATTAGGATTACATTAGGGCAGCACGGCGGCACAGTGGTTAGCGCATGTGCGGCACAGTTCTGGGGCCATGAGATCAAACCTCGTGTGTGGAGTTTGCATGTTCTCCCCATGCTTTGCGTGGGTTTTCTCCGGGCACTCCAGTTTCCTCCCACATTCCAAAAACATGCATGTCAGGTTAATTGGCCGGTCCAAATTGTCCCTAGATGTGAATGAGTGAGCGAATTGTCTGTCCCTGTGTGCCCTGTGACTGGCAACCAGTTCAGAGTGTCCCCTGCCCACTGCCTGAAAATGGCTGGGATGGGCTCTAGTACCCCCGCGACCCTACTGAGGAGAAGCGGTACAGATAATGGATAGATGGATGGATAGGATTACATTAGGGCGGGATAGCGTGCACTACGATTGGCTGGCAACCAGTTCAGGGTGTCCCCATACCACTGCCCGATGATTGCTGGGATGGGCTCCAGCACCCCCGCGACCCTACTGAGGATAAGCGGTGCAGCTAATGAAATGAGATGAGATGAGATGAGATGAGAAGGGTAAGCGTGCAGCCCCATGGTGTGGACTTCCAGGGTTCAATTCCAGATACCGCAGCCTCCCTGTGTGGAGTTTGCATGTTTTCCATGCGTGTGTTACCTCTAGGCACTCTGGTTTCTTTTCACATTCCAAAAACATCCATGTCAGGTTAATTGACCAATCCAAATTGTCCCTAAGTGTGAATGAACGAGTGAGTTGTCTGTCTCTGTGTGCCCTGCGACTGGCTGGCAACCAGTTCCAGGTGTCCCCTGCCCACTGCCCGAAGATGGCTGGGATGGGCTCCAGCACCCCCACGTTCCTAGTGAGAATAAGGGGCACAGGGAATGGATGGATGGATTACTTCACTGATTACATGTTTCAACAGGTAACTTGTAACTGTATTGGATTTTTTAAGTAACCCTCCCATCCCAGGTTTCAGCTATACAGCATACTGTCTGATTGTTCAAAACATAACAAATTCTTATATGGTTCTAATGAATTCTTTTTGCACAATTTTAGAGTGTTTTTTTCTCTGTAACAAGTAATGAAGAGAAGAATTTCTTGAAAGATTGTGTGGGCAGGCTCAAGAGGTTTAATCACCACTTAATTATGTGGAATGAACTAAATATCCTCAACTAAAGAATACTTTCAAACAGTCAACACATGTAAAATAGGTCGGTTAAAATTTAAATGAAAAAAATGTTTATATTCTTTTGAAATATATTTTAGGAAGGTGGAGGTGTTAAACTACATTTTTGCATTACCTGAGATGTTTAGATTTTGAAATAGTTGTAGGTTAAAACATAGAGGAGTAAAGCAAATATATATTAATTTTGGTTTTGTGTTTTATCTTGAATTTTGCAGGAATTTTAATATGATAAACTCATTTTGTTCTAAAGAAAAATGTAGAGAAGCTTTGGGGGAGAAATGTGAATTTAAAAAGCAGGGTTATTTTTAATGCATTGCATTTGAATCAATGAATGCTTAGAAGAGCAACTTATACACAATGTGAATACATCTGAAATTCCACGTGACATTTTAGGAAAATTGATGTGAAATGTGTAAGGGTGATCCTTGCAGAAGTAAATGAGTCTCAAGAACGAATGATGAAGGTATTAACAGAAGACATCAGATGCATAATTGAAAAATGTAATTTTTTCGGAAACCTTTGGAATGAGAAAAATCAAAGAATTGAAGTTAGAATGGTGAAATAGTGACGAAATATATGAAAGACGGTGTCAAATAATGCTTGAATGCCTCTAGCCTTCACAAAACACCTTGAAGCGGATTTTAAATGAGATCTTTTCAAGTTTATTAGTAAAACCATGCCACAGTCTTTGTCTTGAAGTGGTCAAAATCAATAAGTCCCTATATAATGCATTTTATTTTGCTCCAGTTGCCATGGTTAGACTGATGGAGGCTGAAATTCGGTAATTAAAAAAAGAAAAAGGAAAAATCATGATTTGATTGTTTTTGTCTCCCTGCCATTCAGCAACGAGCTATTTGCTAGGCAATAGCTCGAACATATTTCTCCACCAGGACTCCCACTGTCGTACCAAAATGACAAATGGCTCTGTCAGATGTCCGAGATACGGAAAAGTGAGCAAAGAAAATTCAAATATCAAAATAGGCAGCTAAAGAGATGCAATGCAGTGATGCAGGAGAAAAAACAGATAGCTGAGTGAACGACAGCCCTAATGAGAGTTTCAGGGACAAAGAAAGCCTACCAACATGTTCATTTCCTCTCTCTCAATGCAAGAGCGCATTTGTAACCTCCTGCTGCCACTCATGATGCAAAGCTGAGGCAATTAACCCCTTTCATCTGTGCGTGTTAATTTTTTGCGCGTGTGCAGAGGGTTTACGAGCCCACACCAGTTTGATCAAAGATAAGAACCCGCTCCGCCTTTCTCCTCAGGCGGATGATGTCATCTTGCACAGTCCAAAAGAGGCTGCATGGCGGTGAGAGGATTTAACCCATGATGAGATGATTTACAATACTTTTTCGGGAAGCGTGATCATCAGAAGGATGCTCAGCTTTTCGAGTATGCTGCGGGTATTTCTTTTCTCTGCTTTTAGACTACTTCAGAAGCCACCCCCCAAAAAAATCTTAGATATTCAGCTTGAGGTATGCAAGCTAAGGAACACCCGAAAGAATGTCAAGCCGTTTTCATAAACAACTATTAGATTGGCTAACAAACCTTTTTGATTGAAAAAGATTGTCCTGTGATTCAGTGGTTTTTTGAAGCAGCGGTTGGCAAACTACGGCCCATGGGCCAGATCAGGTAATGGATTGAATCCAGCCCGTGAGAAAAAGTTGAAAGAAGCACAAGACCAAATAAGCCCCTATCACCTCTAACAATGACCTGCAGTTTTAAATATAATAAATCTAAGCACCACTCACAAAGCTTTATTTTGTCGTTTCGTCATTTCGCCAAAGTAGCTACCAACCCATACTGTCTCCCTCCTGAAAGGTTCACAGATCTAACCAAATGGTCCAGTCTGTACCTCTATATTTTAAATAGAGTATTGTAAATGGAGACTTACTCGTGCGATATTATCCCACGTGTGATAAAGTAAATGCATGCATTTCACTCACCTCTCATCTCCCTCACCCACAGCCAATAGTTACACACATAAAATGAGTGACATCTCACAACCTCAATGTAGATAGCCATATGCCATAAGTTATCCATGAATGTATTAGATTTACTCCCCCTCCCTCCACTACTAGCAAACCTAAGCACTAGCTAACTTTTTGGTAGCGACATTGAAAGTCTTTGACGTGAGTTGACCTACTTAACATAAAATCGCTCGAAAATACATAAAACATACCTTGTAAAAAAATGCTTGCTGCAAGTCCTGGAGTACTTTGAGGGCTGCCGGTCTTGATTGATATTCATAGCTGTCTTCTGTCTTCATCAAAAGGGTTTCGATCGCAGTGATCTTATTATTGTATTGTATGCTTAATTACTATTTGAATGTGGTTTTAGTGATCAGGAATACGTATTTTATAACTATTCATGGTTCACTTGTATTGTTTTAGGAGGATGGGAGGGGACCAAATATTTTTTTGTTATTTCATATCAGGAAAATGTGGTCGTTACACGAGCAATTCAAGCTACGAGAACAATCCTGGGACTAATGAAGCTTGTAAGAAAAGGTACCACAGTAACCTGGCTCCCTCTTTTGTAGGAGTCTTATGGAACCTCTCATCATGTGATGCCCTGAAGATGCCTATCATCCAGGATGCCCTGGCTGTTCTGACCAATGCTGTGATCATCCCCCACTCGGGTTGGGACACCTCGCCCCATACGCAAGAAGACCGCAAATTACACCTGCACTCATCCCAGGTCCTTCGAAATGCCACCGGCTGCCTCCGGTCAGTAAATCGAGCCGCTCTTTACATTTGCAAATACCCGATTTTATAGAGCACAATTTCTTTTTTATGTATTGGCCTCAGTACTTGCCCATGTTAATATATATATATATATATATATATATATATATATATATATATATATATATATATATATATATATATATATAGTGCTTCTGGGTGTTTTTTTGTTCGTGATTTTTTTTTTTTTTTAAAACAAAGCAAAAAAAATAAAATTGTTTTTGCAAGTTTAGGATTGCTGTATTTAAACCCGAGTGTTTTAATTCGATGATAAATATCAAAATATATTTGTTACTTTAGCTTTTAATTTGCAATGCATTGTTCAACTGAAGCGTGATCAAAATAGTTTTGATGAAAAAAATGCTCATGGGTTTCTTTTATAGTTTATATTTATTGTTTATAGTCTTATCACAAAAGTGGTCAAACAGTCCTACAATAGACAAAACTGCACTAATAAACTAGCCACCAGAGGATCCTACAACTCCACCTTCATAAAAGCCCCCAAAGGGTTAGGAGTACCTAAGGATGAGGTCATTACTGACTGAGAGTATACGACTGTAACAAAATAACAACTGTAAATCAACAAATAACAACAGATGATTGCATTGTACAGAACTAAAATTAAATTGAGAGTTACACAGACCCAACACAGACCATCCTTCCTAATCTTTCCTTTGCTGTCTGGTGTCTATTAAAAACACAATGCACAAAACGTGGATGTCTATGACTATAATGTATTAGTAATATTACTTTTATAAAAAAAACATTCAATTTGATCAAAAATCCACAAAGGAGTAAACCAGCAATAACCGAAGCGCGGAGGGGTCTCTGTAGTTTTGGTTTTGTGCTGGGAGATTGACAGCATTTGCTGCCATTAAGATTACTCATTAATTGGCTTTGAAATGTTGCTGTTTGTTTCCTCAAAACACAAGCTGATGATGCCTGATACATGTTCCTTCTGCACGTTGTACACATAGTTTCAAAACATGTGTTCATAGTAATGTCTGTACTTAAAAGGGAGGCATGATAACTGATTTTTCCTACTGATACCAATAAATACCATGCTTCCAAAGACCGGTAACCCAAAACATTTTCTTCACTACATATATATTTTCTGTTATATTCTTTTAAAAATTCATATTTTAATTAGTTTGTCCATATCAAATATCATAACAGTATTTTGTTATGAGCTTAGTTTTGTTCCACATCTGCAAAATATAACTAAGATATATTTTTTTCTCATACCATTTGAAGAGTATAGCCAGGGTCTGCCCATTCCTCTCTCAGGCAAACACCAAGATGCTGATACATGCTTTTATTCCTCTCATTTCAATAATTTTTTACCTGCTCTCTGGATTCCCAAAAGGTATTGCAAGCCTCCAACTGTTGCAAAATTCAGCAGCACGTGTTCCAAACAATGCAATGGCCAAGCTCTTCGATGCTATGTCCACATTTCACAGAGGTAGAAAGGAAACACAAGTTTCACTAGTACTACATTAAACACTAAAAATATATTAAGTAAAAAATACTGTAAACGTATTGTCAGCTGATTGAATATTGCGTGTGGCTCCAGATAGCCAATTATCGGATTTATTTTTTGCCACTTCACTAATAACTGTTTATAAATATTGGCCTGGTAATTATTGTGCAATTCTAGGGAATATATTTGAGAATAGAAATCTTCTCAAGGTTCATGACTGATTTAACTAAGTAGTGACTAATTAGTTAATGGCATTATGTTTCTTAACATTGAGAGTTTTGCATCCTCCCCTTAAATTAAAGTTGTAGTCATCTTCAGAAGCGTTTTTGTCTTAGCTTGTGGATCAGCTGCCTAAAATCCAACCCATCTATCTTCCTCATGCCTCATTAGGGAATGCGGAGACTCTGATTAAAGATGGAATATTTCATGGGAGGTTTGGTGTATCATTGGCCACCTGCTCCCTTTTGTCCTCCAATCTTTCATGCTCCCTACGTTTGCAGTCTATACCTATTTACATTTCATCCCACCATTCTGGTACTCGATTTCAATCAGCACGTTAACAATTCTTCCTGGCCCACCCCGTGGTTACTGCATCTTACTTTGGACAAACGGTGATATAAAAAGCTATCCTCTTAACTAAATGAATTCATGATTTCAAGCCGGGTCCACGAATGAAAAGACAAATAAAAAAATATGCCTGGTTTTCACTTGTTCTTCACCATTTCATTCTGTTGTACATAACTAAGTGTCCGAGTAAAGGCCACATGTGAAATAATGGATGGGCCGAGCCATTTGGCTTGATTTATTTATTCTTTGTTTTAATGGTTGTGTTCTTTTTTTAATACTTTATATAATATCAATCTAGTTTTATTAAGATGTTGTGGTGGTCAAAAAAACTTGAAATCGTAATCGCAGCATTTCAGGAAAATGTCTGTTTTAAAAAATATATGTTTATTGGCACATTTAAAAACATTTACAAATATACATTTTAGATCAGGACGTTTAAACTCAGTTTGACTCTGGGGCAGGATCCAGACATTCTATTTTAGGGGAGCCCTAAACAGTGAGAATATGTAAACTTGAAATGTTTAAGATACCTCATTTTTCAGTATTATGCTTTATCATTTGGCCTACCCAACGCATTTTAATATTGGATAAAATGGGATCCTCTCCAAGCATAAAACATTTATTCACAAACAATAGGAAACAAAAAAATCATGTTTGGCATTAAATCAACTGGTTTATTTTAACAGTAGAGTTAATTGAGTTTTACACCTGAACCAACTCGCCATGCTGAACAAACCCAAGCGATAACTATTAAAGATATATACATTCTACCAAAATTGTTGTACTGGTTTGAAATAAATAAAAAGAAATACATACAAAAATTTTAACAGTGCGTAGACAATTAGATTAGACTACTAGACTGGGCCTACTAAAGCCAAGTGTATATCCTTTACTGCCAGAGGGAGCATTTGTTTGCATTTATGTTAAAAGTTACAACTTTTGACAGAAATGACCGAGAGATTGGCTTCTTTTTTGACATAGTCAGAAATTTATGACGGGGCCAGATTGAATTATCCAATGGGCTGCAGGCCGTATGTTCAGCATGCCTGTTTTAGATTGTGATGTGGACATCAATGCTTTACACTTTATTACAAGCATTTACTTTATCAAATGATCACTTCGAAAATCAGAAATCCTAGGAAATCACAATGGCTTCATGCTGCTGTCGCCTTGTGGGTCACTTTGTAACTGGGAGCACTATTAGGTTACAATTTCTTTATTGTATTGATGTGTGCTGTAAGTAACTGTGATTTCAAAGAACCATGAATATATTATTCTTTTGAACTTCTGTAATTCTGTTAAAATTCCGTGACATAACACTCTCATCATGACACATCAATGTGGTCCAGTATCAGTTTATCTTGATCAATTTTCGCTTTATCGGTGTGACATGCAAGTTCTCAACCCCTATTAATGCTTGGGCAGTGTGATTAGTGTTAGCATGCTTATGTATTAACATGTGTGTGTATGCATGTGTGTCTCAGCAATGTGAGTTCTGCAGGCGAGGAGGCCCGCCGGAGGATGAGGGAGTGTGAAGGTCTGACAGATGCTTTACTGTACGTGATCCAGACTGCACTGGGGAGCAGTGAGATTGACAGCAAGGTAGTATACGTTGCACACAATTATGTAAAAAGTGCAGAGCTGTACGAACACACAAACACATTTAAAAAAAGTATACATAATCTACAGTGAAGAGAAATGACTAAAAATGTCCGAATTGTGTACTAAAAAGACAGCAAAATAAATATGTGTGGATTCAGAGTTTGTTTGTATGCTTGAAACCCCCCTGGAAAACCTTGAATTTTGGCTGAAGTGCTTGTAAATGCTTGAAATTGTTGCGCATATTTCTTGGCAGTCTGACGCGATAGACCACGCGTTAAATGAAGAAAAAGAAAAAGAAGTTGGCCCTTACTTTAGCCCTTATTGTAGTTTTAATTCCATGGACCTTATAGTCTGGTGCTCTTTGAATGAAAAAATTAAAAGAAAACGTTACAAAAGACTATTTTAGTGGGGCCCCTTTAAAATACAGTGTGCCTTACAGTGCTGAAAATACAGTATGGACTACATATAGTATGAGCGCGCTTTTTCTCACTTAATCACTCACTCACTCACTGGTGACAAAGATAAATTCAATGATGACTTTTCCCTTCTCTTCTGGGTCAGACTGTTGAAAATTGCGTCTGCATCCTGAGAAACTTGTCATACCGTCTGGCTGCGGAGACTTCCCTTAACCAACAAGGAGGGTCTGAGGAGCTCGATGGTCTCTTATGTGACACTGGTGGGAAGGATGCAGAAAGTTCTGGATGCTGGGGAAAAAAGAAGAAGAAAAAGAAGGGCCATGATCAGGTCAGAAACGTCATTCTTTATTCCACATCTTCAAAAATCTTGCTGGTTGAAACAAGGGGAGGAAAAATGAGTAAAACAAATTATCTTTAGTCAAAAACGTGTGATGAGTTTGCTGTCTGGTGAGGCACAGTCAGATTTACAAATAAATGAACCCATACCTTGTTCACCATTAGATGAAAATTTTTAGATCAAGCAAGTAATAAATGAACTGTAGCATAGAATTTTACCTTAACTTATATATGAAGTATATGCACTGCTCCTTTTAAATAAAAGCATTCATAAAATAGGTAGTCATCCATTAGGAAAAAAAAACTTACTGGATCACTTGACTTGCTGTTATCTTGCCTATACTATCACTAATTCTATATTTGGGGCTGATGTGTGTGCCAAATCAGAGTAATTAGCCTCACTATCGCCATCTGCCATGAAGCAAGAAAATTGTTGCCTTGTTGCATCTGCACTTGCTCAACGCAGTTATACGTTACGTACTGATATCCCTAATAGAACTTAAAAATCTAAGAATTTTCAAAATTGATAATAAAAAAATGAGAAGTTAATTGAGAAAGAACTGAAACACTGAATAATTACAAATATTTAATATATGTTTAATTTTATATCTCCATGATACTTACTGTATGCACGTTACGAATTTAGGGCTATCAAAATAGAAACCAGGTATGTTTGAGTGTTGATTGTGTGATTCAAAATGATCATTCTGAATTCCCACCTTGCTCAGACGCAATGTTTTTCTGCTCACCAAAAGGCTTATCCCTTTCTTAAAATCTTTGATCATTTTCTCAAACTTAACTACAAAACAAAATCCAGCCTGATTCAAAGTTTTATTTAATGTTACCAGAGCTCAACAGCTTTTTTTTGTTCGGTCAACTACCGGTAATTGCCAACTTTTGACTTTGACAATCTTATGATCACAAAAGTTTTTGTTTAAAGACCATTAATTACTGTCTTGAAAGAAGGAATCTTCATAAAAGCAAAGCCTGTTTAACATCTCACTGAAACAGTAAGCGGCTACATACAAAATTTAGGTCCAGTCATGGCCGCAAGAGGCAACTGTTGGTTTAGTCAGTCAAATAAAGGCGGAAAAGCAAGTGAAGATAACAATCCAAGAAACAGCATCTTAGTTTTTTAATGCTCAGCTATTCCCACTTTATGTGGCTACCTGTGCTTATTATTCCAAATGTTCGTTTTAGTTGAATTGAAGTTGAATCTAATCATTTGGCATCCAAGCGCACAATCATTCCTCATTAGGTCTAAAATTAAGCTGTTATATTTGATGCTCCATATTCTTGTCAGCTCAGAATAAACAATTAGAGACACACGCTGGCTGAGTGGCAGCTATCTTTCACATCAGGAGAAGATAGGGAATGGAAAGCCCAACACAACTGCTGCTTGAAACACCAATTACCCTTAATTTGTTCCCTTTTTCATTTCCAGCCGACAAAATAAGATTTTGAAATGTGACAAGTGAGGCAGGTTTGTTAGCATATGCTTGTCAGGCAATCTTTCAATACAGCCCACAATCAAATTTAAAAAATATTAATAATTTTAAAAAAAAATCAGGTCCTACAATGTTCTATTACATGTGTCAGCGTTCCAGTGCAGCTGTAGCCGAATACCATGGTGTAGCAAGTAGAGCTACCCGATTATCTCTGGCTAATTGGAAAAGGGATAGTGGCAAATTAGCTTAAATAAAATATGAGATCACATACAGAGATGTGAATGGACCTTGCCCATAAGACTAATTTTTGGACTAATATTGACTTTGTTGTTCCCCAAAATGATCAACTGAAAAAGAAAAACTTGGGTATAACGCGCACCGCTATTTTCTATTAAAAATCGGTCCAACAATGTTTGGCTTATTCTTGTTTAAAAATTCGCGGTAAGATGGAAGCCTGGGAGCGTCTAATTCTAACCACTTTATCATCCTATATTTTGGTCACTGTACCAGAAACGGATGTTAATTTTGTTGTGCATTTCACATGTTACAATAAAAATAAATGTAATCCAGGGTAAACTGTAATAAAGACTTGAAAAAAAAGACAACAAAAATAACATGTAACATCTGAAATGAACGACGAAATTAACATGTGTCTCTAGTACCGACTAAAAATAGAGTGAGAATGGGAAAAATCCCTTTTGGTGGTCCGGTGGTAAGGTTTCACCGCTCCCACTGCCGCATGCCAGGTTCGATATCTGTTGCAATTGTGGACTGATCTGGTTTTATCAGTCTTAAATTCCGTGTATAACTTCTTTTGGTTAAAAATAAGTGCGTTCTAGACAAATAATTATGTGACTCATTGCAATGATGGAGTTGTTTGGCTACAATGTATAATCATTTTAATAACATATTTTATTGGTATTATTTTATGTCAATGATAGACCCTTATTTTCCTTTTCCTTTTGTTAATGAAGAAGATGATTCATTTGTTTGTTTATTATGAGCTATGATTCAGTCTTTCGTCTTTTCTCTGTAAAAAAAAAAAACACTAGTTTGGTAAAACAGATGATGGACTACATCACAATGGGCAATTTAAAGCACTTCAGTTCCTTTATTTACTGCTTTCATAAACCAAAACATTAGTGCAATTGTTGTATTTCAACACGATAGTAACCTGATTTAATATGTTCGTTTTTGGCAGTGGGATGGCGTGGGGCCATTTCCAGATGCGACAGAGCCCCCCAAAGGAATCCAAATGTTATGGCATCCCAGTATTGTGAAGCCATACCTTACCCTGCTTTCTGAATGCTCCAACCCAGACACTCTGGAGGGAGCAGCTGGTGCCCTGCAAAACCTTGCTGCAGGGAGTTGGAAGGTATCACCTCGAAATCATGTGTGTATTGAATCCCTAAAGGAATTTGAAAACAAGACAAGAGACCACACTGTTTTTTGTGTGTGTTTTGGGGGGGTGGGTTTAGGGGACGGACAGCACTCTTTGAACACTAATTTTCTTAAATCGACTCTGCCATTAGGGGCATTACTAGAATAAACACTGTACTATAAAATTCAATCTGTATTTCCGTGCCTGCACGTTGGTCGGATATATTTATACCTGTCAACCTCCAGGGCTCCATGCCCTTACAAACTGTTGTAATTTCCCTTACAAAATACAAAATAATCTTACACCATTTTTTTCAAACGTGTTTATTTTTTTATATGTAGTTTAACATGTTATATTGTACATGTGTTTCGTTATATCATATATATTGTTAATTAACATTTTGTTGTGAGATATTGAGTTGCTCGAAATGAATGAGGTTTATTATAAAAAAAGTTAAAAAATGAAGTACACATACACTGTAGAAGGAAAAACATACATGCGAATATAATTAAGTAGAATTTTCTTATTCAAATTATTAATTCATTTTCTGCATTAAATTATTGTTGGTAATATACTGATTAAAGGGATAACCACAAACCTGTTTTTTTTTTCATTTTCTCCTTTTATACTTCCTTTTTTTTCTTATCTTCTTCATACAACATAATAATTCGTAATGTAATGCGTCAAAGCAAGTGAGCCGTTTGAGAGCCGGCTCTCTTTAATGAGTTGAGCCGAAAAAGCCGGTTCTCTAAAACGAGACGGACTTCCTTTCACTACACAACTACCTCGGAATGATGCATGATGGGAAATCCCCAGGCGGCAGACACATGCGCACAGTACCATCAAACCGCTCGCTTCGTTTGCAACGAAAAAAACGATACCGAGATAGAGGCTACCGTGGCGAACTCGTTTGACTTGATTGATTTGCCGTTTCGCGATAGTCGGTGTATACCGGATGGTACCCATAATTGACAAACATGCGTTTTTCCGTACGCATCTTCTTGTACGTTGTACACGTCTTAAAATTCATAATAAACGTACTTTGTATGGCAAAAAACAGGTATGTATATTACCCACCTGGAAATAAATTGTGCTCATTTTAAAGATCAAATTATTATTTTACGAAATTTTGAACTTGCTTTTCTAGTTGCTAATTTCAGTTTATCTGCTAACAATTCTGCTCATTTGAAAGATTATGGTTCTCATTTTCAGCGTAATATTTTAAATATTTTTACATTTTTTTCCTTTTTCTTACATTCTTATATTTTTCAAATGTCAAATTGTTTTCTGCTGTTGAAATGCTTAAAAATACATTTCTTAAACTAGCACAATTACCTTAAAACATGTTTAAACATATTTTTTCATATAATAAGAGAAATAACCTAGGCCACAAAGTCAGGTATTTTGCTATATTTTTAAGCTTGTTTTTAAGTAACATAACACAAGACTGGCTAACAATGTTTGACTTTTTAATTGCTGTCTATATTTTTCAATGATTTATGTTTTTTGCACTTCTGAATTAGGAAATTTAAACATTATTTCCATCAGGTCAGTTTTTTTGCGCTAAATCGATAAAAAAACGACAAAATCGATTGCGTTCGTGTGGCATTTTTAGCTTATTTTTGTCGAATCACCCTAAGTACGTTTTATTTTTAATGTCCAAATATATAAACTGATTACCTGATGGAAATATTGATTACTGTCAACTGAATAGTGGAACTTCAGGGCTCCTTCCAAAGTAATCCATACATGCCTACATGTAAAACCAATGTGATTTCTGGATTCTGTACATCATATTCAGCCTAAATCGTCTGAAGAAAATGCAGACCGCAAATTGGTTGATGACCTGTATAATCAATAAAATGAGTAAATTAGTCTGTCATTGCAGCTAGCAGAGCATTTGCATACAAAATTGGTTGAGAGGCTGAGTAAACTCTGAACCACTTAAATATCTTACAACAAGTCATTTTGCTTGTGACATTTTAATCAATGTAGTATTTTCATTTTTGTACATATGGAAGTCCTAAATGCGCAGTAAGCGCATGCAACATCCTAATGCGTTTTCAAACCCAGAAATATCTAGCATGGAACAGCAGTATTACATCGTTTGGACGTTATTCCGACAATTTACAAGAGGAATGTTTTGATTTTGTTGCTTTTGTCGAGCAGACTTTGTCAGTTGATGTAAAGTTGTGTAGTTCGGAGAGACAAAGAAAAAAAGTATGTGTCAAAGTTGGAGGCGTGTCCCAACTACAAATGGTCTCATCAGAGTCATTGGGTGAAATGTCTCTCAATATTATTCCATTCAGTTGTGTAAACGCAGCGGCGCTGCCAAAAGAAAATGAAAAGTTTTTGTTGTATTCATTATCTTTACATCAGTTTACATCAGAGTTTTCGAATAACCTAAAAGTCTAATTGTGATGAATTGAATTCCCAAGAAATCGTAAAAATAGTGCAATGAAAAGAAGTGCATAATATATTACTTTCTTGGTATGTTATTTTTAAGGTCACGATTATCACAATCTCAGAAAAAGGTTATTTCCATGGCAACTGAATATCTTTCTTTACTCAGAAATGTTCTTTCAGCCCAACGTATACATAGATTCTTTGTGCCAAAGAAAGCATTGGCTATAATTCAAGAATTATGTGGTTGAAGCATCCTTCAGAAACTTTTTACAATATTTAAAAAAGGTGTATTAAAGGAAAATTATTGGTACATTTTTGAAGGTGGTAGTATGTTCTATAATTAATAAATCAAATGCATACACTTTAACCATCTTGCTCTTTTCTCTCATGTCCGTGCCAAGTGGTCAGTCTACATCCGGGCAGCAGTACGTAAAGAGAAAGGACTTCCTATTCTTGTGGAGTTATTGAGGATAGACAACGACCGAGTAGTTTGTGCCATTGCCACTGCCTTGAGGAACATGGCCCTGGACATCAGAAATAAGGAGCTTATTGGTAAGTAACTGGATAAAATGATTTGTAAAAAAATAAAAACAAATTTAAAAAAAAATGTTCAAAGGACAACATTAACCTTCAATAAAGTTCAATCAATAAAGTTTTAAAGTGCCAGCTCTCCTCTCGGTTGCCAGTGTGGGAATCCTTCAAATGGATTCAGAGTTTGACAATTTTAACATAAGCGTTGACAATTCTGAATGTTAAATAATACAAAGTGCGTCATCTAGTTTTGTAGACACTAGGCAACAGTGCGGCACACATGGAAGGGTTTTCCATTAAATCTCAGGTTTCCATTAAACAGACGTTTATTCCTACACTGTCATGGGGAGAACATGCAAAATGATCACAGCCCACAACGTCTCACTGTGAAGATGACATGCGAACCATGCCATGAAAAAAAATGTAAGCGATGATGTATCTGAATACCATATGTGTCACTCCAGAGTATAATTTCTACTGAGACAAAGATGTTTAGGTACCAAAAAAATCATAAACAAATCAAAGTGGAGCATATGTGAAGGTGGAAATGTTTCTCTATAATTGAGGCATTTTATGATTATTTTTTTTACATATTTGCACTTTTTCATTGTAAAGATTGTAGTCATGCAAAATTTAAAAGTAACAAACAGTGGAGATTTGTCTATATATGTTTTTGGAATAACCATAACTGACAGACATATACAGTGCTGTGATAAAGCCCCTCTTCTCGTTTCTTAGTTTTTTTGCATATTCATCACTTACTCAAGGTTTCAGATCATTAAACCAATTTTAATATCACAGAAACAACCTGAGGAATACAAAATGCAGTTTGAAATGTTTATTACATTTATTACGG
The DNA here is from genome assembly GCF_059441175.1 of Urocampus carinirostris. Classification (NCBI taxonomy): domain Eukaryota; kingdom Metazoa; phylum Chordata; class Actinopteri; order Syngnathiformes; family Syngnathidae; genus Urocampus; species Urocampus carinirostris. Next base: position 4,697,110 of record NC_142349.1, on the reverse strand, counting down.
TATGAAAAAAACAATACCTATCTGGCCCTAAATGAAAAAGTAATTGCCCCCTGAACTAATAGCGAGTTGGGCCACCTTTGGCAGCAACAACAGTACAGTAATCCCTCGGTTATCGTGGTTAATGGGGACCAAAACCACCCGCGAAAAGTGAAAATCCGCGAAGTAGCGACGCCCCTTCAAAAATGCTTTTTTTTTTTTTTTTTTTTTTTAATTATTTAATTTATTATTATTATGTTTTAGACCTGCGAAGCTCTGAACCCGCGAACGTGGAACCACAAAGTAGCGACGCCCCTTCAAAAATGCTTAAATTTTTTTTTATTTTTTTTTAAATTAAAAAAAAAAAAAAAAGGGTCTGAACTGCTTTTGCTTGGCATCTCCAGAACCATCATTTTGGGCTTTTTCAGCCATTCATTAGCTGGTGTGTTTGGGATTGTTGCCAACTTTAACATAACAAAAATCGTAATTATTTGTGCACAAAATTCATCCTCATTTCTTTTCTCAACAAAATTTCCATTACTTTTACAGATTGTCTGTACGTTTCAGTTCTATCAAGAAGTTAATTTCTATCGCCATTGAAACTAATACTGGAAGTCAAACCTGTCCTGTCATACTTCTGGCATACGGTTGTATTTGATTTAGAACCGTGCGGCAAAAACATACCTGGGGATATTAGTCTTACCCTTTTCGCTGTGATACTTCTCGTATCGCCCCCTATCCAATCATATTTTGTGAAACCAGTGACATTTCGTTACGCCTTCTAGAAGGCGCTGACTCACCAACTCGAATCTGATTGGCTAAACCGACAGCTTTATCGTCACTTATTTTATGCCTTAGGGCCTGCAGCTCTGACTGTGAAGGATTCCAGAAAGGTTTCTGACCGTGGCAACGAGTCATGGCAAAAATGTGATTGATTGGATCCTAAAATACGAAAACACACATCTGCAACCAGGGGAAAAACAATCAGAGGACAGACAATTCAGAATTATTTAATAAGTTTTTATGGACAAACCATAGTTTACATCACATGATATTTCTGCGCTAGCAGAGAAGGCCCACCGCTGCTATGTTCCAATTTATTTCTCCCACGTTGATAACAGGTAAATACGCCATGAGAGACCTGGTGCACCGATTACCTGGTGGCAGTAACAACAACAACAGCAGTAGTGGTGGAGGAAGCACCAACGGCGGTGCCAACAGTTGCTCCCTGGTGGGCAAGACCATGTCGGACGACACCATCACAGCTATTTGCTGTGCTCTGCACGAGGTCATCACCAAAAATATGGAAAACACCAAGGCCCTGAGGGACGCCGGGGGCATAGAGAAGCTCATCGGTGTCGCCCGGAGCAAAGGAGACAAGTAAGTGTTTTTTTGTGAGAGCAATTTTTTTATATAATAGAGCAGCGACATGAGCTTTTTTGATATCTCTCATTGTATTTATACTTTATGTATTCTGTTTGACTCAAGTAATCATGTGGAATTAAAAAAATATTATGTGCATTACTGTTAGGGCAGTGGTGTTTTTAACAAATAAAAAAAATAGTTCAACATGTTTTGCAAAGTTAGTTATTACTATCAAAAAATGTTATATTTCTATACAAATAACCCTGTGTGATAGAAATGGCTACATTTTAAAAGCAAACAAGAAAGTACACTGTGTTATGAATGTAGTGTTAAGATTTGGTTGCTGTTCAATGCAGAGGTGGATAAAGTCTGGAAAAAAAGGGGTGGGTGATCAATCCAAATATTGATATAATTGATACTAGGGAAGTAATTGTATCAGAGTGATAGTACTGTCCTGGAATTGATATGTCACTCCTCCACCAATTCCCTCAGAGCACCTCTTCTATATGTGGATAGCAAAGTCCTTGTCCCTCTCAAACAGCACCCATGGCAACTTTAAGTTTATGCCTGAGTGTAAGACAGCCACAACCAGCCTGCCAGGGCAGAAGGGAGAGCCAAATCTAAGCCTAATGTGGACTTTTTACTACAGAAAAGGACAATGCCAAGTTTCGTTTGTGAGTGAGGTGGTCTGCTTTTGTGGCAACACCACAAATTTACATAAACACATGAAAAGGCTCATTTGGCCAAGAGCAACAAGCTGCAACCAAAAATGTAAACAAATTATAGTTCCTGAATAAACACCTCTAAATCTGTTGTCACTATGGCCAAAATTATCATACGTTTGGCCGGGCTGCTGGGTGCAGCTGCCATTGAATTGTTTTTCAAAAATTGCATCTTCTGGAAAAAACATGAGCATCGGATGGCTCTGGTTGTAAATACAGGTGGATGTAAGTTGAGCACCTCTTTGGGTGGATGTTACCTGCAATTTAACCTCCAGCTTTAACAGATAGCCCTTGGATTAAAAAATATGCAAATAGCGAATGTTTTTTTAAAGATTTAGCATCAGTTCAGGTTAAGTCAATTTACCTTTATTTAATAGCCCTTAGTCACAAAATGTCTCAAAAGACTGCACAGGTTACAGATACAGCATCCCCTGATCTTAAACCACCATGCGGGCAAGAAAAAAACTCAAACACCTCTGCATGAGGAAAATAAGAAACCTTGAGAAGAAGTTGTAGCTTTAAAGTTGCTTTAACTGTAGAATAAAACACCATTTCATTCGTCCTATTTTCTGTTTTGCCCTTCAAAAACAAGTTTGGGGACTCAAATATGCAGCACCTTTCTTTGTTTTTTGCATAAAAACGAATTGATTTACATCTTTGCTACTGATGTAGTTTGATATGGAGTGTTAATAAGCATAATTCCCCATGTCAATTTTTCAAATGAGACAGATTTTATCAACAGTACATACAATCAAATCATCTTAAGTAATTACATTTACAAAAATGACTCTAAAGATATCCTAAGGCCATTGTGTCCAATTAAAACTTTTGGATTAACATTGTAGATATGAATTCCGACAGATGAACAGTGTTATTTATCACAGAGAACAGACTGGCTTTATTTTCTACTTGTTTTTCTCCTCTCAACTGAATTCCCAGACATAGTCCTAAAGTGGTGAAGGCAGCGTCTCAAGTGCTGAACAGCATGTGGCAATACCGAGACCTGCGCAGTCTATACAAAAAGGTGCGTCCTTGAAGTGTCGTCCTATGTTCTGATTTGTCAACATTCATATGAAAAATCCTAAAAATGATTGTTAACCATTTTGTCCTTCTTCATTTTAATCGCTAGGACGGCTATTCCCAGTACCACTTTATCGGCTCATCTTCCACAATAGAAAGAGATAGGCAACGACCTTATTCCTCCTCTCGTACGCCGTCCATCTCTCCTGTACGGACTTCGCCAAACAATCGATCCGGTGAGTTGTGTGCAAATATATATACGGAAATATATTAATAATGTGCCTAAAAATGTAAAATAGTCAATTGTATGGAAAATTGCAATCCGATTGGATGCATGGGTCAAGTTTTTTTGAATTTCTGATCATTGGGCACCGCTTTGCGTCTTAAGTTAACTGATTAAATGTCACGAGGCGGAGTGGAGTGGAAGGAGTGATCGGACCAGGAGGCAGGAAGGGAGAACTCAATTGCGTGACGATCCATAAGTTTTATTTAACAAAATAAAAGTTGTCCAAAAGTCAGGGACAAGACAAACAAAAACATTCTTACAATCAGAACAGAACGGTACAGAGTTCCTCCGGCACGAATTCAACAGGACAGGGCATGACAGACGGAAAATGTTTTAAAAACTAAAACAGGACAAGGCATAGCAGACCGGGGAATGTGTAATGAGCCAGCGCCCGCCAAACCCACAACCCAGCCTTAAGTAGCAGACCAGCAATCAGCTGATCTGCTTCAGCTTGAGTTCGGGGGCGCGGCAGACTGGTCGCCATGGCGACCGTGACATTAAAAGCCGTAGGTCTGTGCTCGAAATGAGCACTTTCCTTTGCACTGTGGAAGCAAAATAGACTTAGAGCAGAAACAGACTCAGTTTAAAGTTCCCAGACGGGATGTGAATGCATGTTACTGCCCTGTCATCACCTCCTCCACTTATCAGATTTGGCATGTACTGCGGTGGTCTCTGTGGCTTCTCTCTTCGTGCTCCCGGCCTTCTCCCACAAGCCACCGACTACAGACTCTCTTGCATGCAGGGGTGAATGCGAGTGTATATCTATAAAGAAAGATTGCTTGTAACAAGTGTCATATGAAGTCTGTTGGGAAGGTAGAGAATGAAGTGTTCACTGACAAAAAAAGATCAAATTATATAGGGGGGGAGTTTTATCTATCTATCTATCTATCTATCTATCTATCTATCTATCTATCTATCTATCTATCTATCTATATATATATATATATATATATATATATATATATATATATATATATATATATATATATATATACATCTATCTATCTATCTATCTATCTATCTATCTATCTATCTATCTATCTATCTATCTATATATATATATATATATATATATATATATATATATATATATATATATATATATATATATATATATATTACCTTTCAAAAGTTCAGGATAACCAGATAGTTTTGTGTTTTCCATGAAAAACACTTTTATTCATCAGAATAGGTGTCCAATATCTCTGTTCATTTACTTATACGAATCTCTTTCTTTGTTAGTCGTTTTCAGAGATGGCTTTTTGCCACTCTTCCTTGAAGGCCAGCATCTCTTCACTGTAGATGTTGACACGGTTGTTTTGCGGGTACTTTTTAACCAACCTCCTAGTTGAGGACACGTATGGTGGGACTCTGTTGTACATAATAATAATAATAATAATTTCCTTGTATTGTCATTCTGTGTAACAATGTACACAGAACGAAATGTCGATTGCACCTGACCCGTTGTAGCGAGCCGATGCAGCCGCAGCCAACAGAGGGCGCCGCCGACCACTTTTTAAGTCTTAGGAATGACTCGGCCGGGGCGCGAACCACCGACCTCCCAGTCTCAAAGCGGGCGCCTTACCATCTAGGCTACTGAGCTGGTCATGTCCTCTTGCCTTCACTCTCTCCACTCTGGTTGGAGCCTGTGCGTAGAGTTCTCTGGAGGGAATAGTACACACATTTGAAGGAGATCTTAGGTTTCTCGCATGGAATAGGCTTCATTTCTTAGAACTAGAATAGACTGTCAAGGTTCAAAGTTGTTTGTCTCTGGCCATTCTGAATGTCAGACCACACACACTCAAATGTCACGCTCCAGATACTAGGCTAGCTTAAAGTAAGTTTAGTTGTAAAGCTTCTCTTACTAGCTAAACTGTTTGCAGCTCTTTTAACATAATTGCACAGCCATTTTCTAATAATCTGTTAGGATTTTAGAGCAATTAGTCAATGTAATTTATTATTAGAACACTGATTACTCGAACCAAACATTTGCAGCTAAACTAGTCATTGACCATATTAATAATGTATAAGGTGCATTTCTAATTAGGTTCATGTTATCTTCATTGAAACAATAGTGCTTTTTCTTCACAAATGAGGACATTTCTATGTGACCCCAAACTTTTTAAAGGTAGTCTATGCTATATAAGATTCCAAATAAAGACGTAGAATAGGGTATAAAAGACTTGACGTAAGACAGGGACGAACGATATAGGGGTAACTAAAAGTGATTCTTAGGGTGAGAAGCTCGGTCATCCGAGTGCGCTTAAAAGTTAAGCTAATCCTCTTCTGCTAGTTGAGGTGGCTCAGCTATTTGGTCCGTATGCCTCCAGGGCACCTAGCTGGTAGGTTGTTTCAGGCATGGCGCGCTGGCCGGAGTCCCTAAGGACGACCCTGAACAGGCAGGGGAGACTATGTCTCTCGGCTATCCTAGTAACTCCTCGGGATCCTTGGCTGGTGACAGGGATATCTGTGCTTCTCCGCTAAAGTTGCTGCCCCGCAACCTGACCCTGTGGATGTCAACGGATGGAGAAAAGTGTTACTGCTATTATTAATATCAATTACTTGGTGAATTCCCTTAATGGAGATGTGGATGAAGATGATTTTTTTTTTTTTTGTCACTTTTGTGCAGCAAGTGCGCCGGCGTCACCAAGGGATATGATGGCGTTGAAGGAAAGGAAGAATGACTATGAGCTGGCTGGAAATGCGACCTATCGCCCAGGCAAGGGTGAACACACATCCCGCAAGGATACTACCATGGGTAGGCAAAATCATGTCTTCTGAATCTTTGCTAGATCGTTTTCAAATTCAGAGTCAATTGCATATTGTGAAGTCCTTAGTAACAGGTTAGGACAGCCAAGTTAATGGTTAACTTACCTTAATCTCTGCCTCCATAGGTCAACTCTCCTTTGGTTCTTCAACTCTGCACAGAGGCGCATATGTGTCACCAACTGAAGACCTGAAGTATAATCAGGTACAATTTTTTTTATAATTATTTGGAAAAATGTTACAAATGCAAAACATGTAAATATATTTTATTTATTAATGCAGCATCCATTCACATGCTTGGCAACATTTACAGTTATTCTGTCACCCTAAGCCACCCATCGTTGTTTTGGACATGCTTAATAACCATATAGCATTACAAAACAGACTTAGTTGTCCTGACAGGCTTTTCTTGATGTTTTTCCACGTCTTTGAAACGAAGCTAGACCTTTTTGGTTTTATTTTTTAAGGGTAAATTTCTTTACAGATTACATAGAAAAGTTCACGTCATTTCGGAAAACCACTAACAAGAGGTCAAAGCATGCAAATGCTTTTCTAAATTCCTTCAGTGTTTGACTCTATCGCCCGGCATTTTTTCTACGTATGGATAGCTGTACTAACAGGACTAGTACATGGTACCGATATGTATTGTTGTTATTCAATTATTTGATTGTGATTATTTACTTCTTGATAGAATTATTAAATTTCTTGATATATGCATTCCTTTGCGTTACATTGTTTCAAGTGGTGTTTTTAGATTGCAGTTAGGAGAAGGCCTCGAAGTTTTATCAGTACTCGCATGGCCCAGTCTGCACAAAGGCCTGGTGTGAAGTAGTTCATAGTACAGCCATTGTGAAACCATTCAGCCTTATTTTTTTAATAACATTGCCCGGAATATTCTGTTCAATCAAAACCTCAACTGAACTGCTCTTCTCCAACATTTACCCGTCTCACAACCGAGATGTTAAAGAAACACACGAAGGAAGAAAAGCCATTCCTCTTTCTTATTTTCATATTTAAAATGTAAATAAACAAAGCAAATTATCGATTTTACCCTGAAAACATTATTAGGGTTTACGTTTTAAGTATATGAAATGCTGTTAAACAACAAAAAAACGTGTGACCTTAACAATAGATAATATAAGTAGTTGGGTATGTTTTAAACTTGAATGTGATTTGAAAACTTGACGCAACTGATTTCGCAATGAAATATCCTTGACGCAGAACTCAAGAATTCTAGCCTGGGCATTATTCTTGACTGTTGTTTCCTTTTGTTTCTTGATCCTTTTCTACACATAGATATCTCCATGTTAGTTTTGAATGTCCCGCATAAAGGGAATGAGAACAGTGAGCTAAAACTCAGCCATATTGGCAACCACGTTGGGACAAGCAAGCGCTTTTAATGCGCAGGAATTTTTATGTCTGCAGAATTACCTGCCTAATTTATAGATATTTTTAGATGCATTGTTTATAATTAGTTTAATATTGTTTGCATATGGTACTGTCAAGAAACGGACCGGGAAGCAGGAAGTCGGAACTCATATGCGTAGACGATTGGTCACTTTAATTAAGAAAATAAAAGTTGTCCAACAAACAAACGGACCAAAGACAAAACAAAACAGGTTTAAAGGCAATCAAAATAACAAACTAGGTATTACTCAGATCAAACAGGCATGAACAGGTCTTCAACAAGGTAAAGCAATGGTCTGGCAACGGGCAGTCCCAAAAGGAGCGTTTAAGTACTCCACAAGCAATCAGTTTAATGCGTGTCAAGGGCGGGGCCAGCTGGGTGCCATGACAACCGTGCAGGAGATGACAGGTACATGTTTTTTTTTTTTTGCTAAGGGTATGTGTTATCTGTACTAATGACTTTTAAAAATGTGGGTATAAGTGACATATTCTAGTGGCCCGCAACCACCAGACGGCGGACCAGTACCGGGCCGCGCGGAAAGAAAAAATTGTAGCTTTATTTTTTGCTCATTACTTATTTATTAATGTGTAACACCCTTTTTTCCAAATAAGAACTTAAAGTTTCGGTGTGCATTATACATGAGGTTATGCAGTTCAGGGGGATAATGTGACTAAAATAGTGAGACACTGAGATAAAAATTAATGACTTATCCAATGTCATCTAAATCACTAGTTGTCTAGTGACTATTCAGTGGATTTAGGCTTGCTATTTCTTCTTATTATTATTGTTATTATCGCTGATGTCATTATTGCCTGGGACGCGACATTAGACGGACGTTAAATCTTTCCTTAGTAGAGAAAAGGTTGGGGACTATCATATTGGGATGAAAAAAACAAATACCTAGAGGTAAGATCGGGCCTAAAAAACCCAAGCCCCCGGGTAATAAAGCCCGACCAAATAACTTGATATGAGGGGCCGAGCCCGATGCAAATTTTCCTTTTTTATTTGTAAGGACCCGGGAGGACACGGGGTGATTTTTGTCAACAATAATGTCTCCCTCTCCGTGCAGGTGTCATCTCAAGGATTGCCTTCAGAACCCTACCCGCCTTTCCAGAATCCTCCCCCAAATGACAGCAGTAACTATGAGGACCAGGCCTTCTACGAAAACCAGGTTCACCCAGGGGGGCGCCCCCCACAGGGGGATCTCAACATGCACTTGCAGGGACTGAAGTCCACCGGAAACTATGTAGACTTCTACTCGGCCTCTCGCCCCTACAGCGAGCTCAACTACGAGACCAGCCACTATCCGGCCTCCCCTGACTCCTGGGTCTGAGCGGGGGCTTGGGGGAGGTCACTGGGGAGAAGAGGAGAAATAGTCTAGAACCCCAGGTAGGAAAGGCCTACACCTCCCTGTTCTTTAGTTCCTGTGTAGCATCATAGGTAGTAAGTCATCCAAGTGCAAGACCGGGACCAAGAAAGGATGTGAAGTGAACAAACTGCAAACTCTTCCCGGAGACTTTGAGAGAAGGAGGAGGAGGCAAAGAAGGCGCAGCGGCCGGCAGAAAAGTGGCCTTGCATGTGCATGCACACCACCAATAAATCTGACCGACATTTTCTTACTGTGTTGAGTTTGTGGGCAGACTGAAGGAAAGCCTGAGTTGAAAACATGCTTGGGGACTGTTGCATAAAGAAGGTGAGGAAAATAAGTGAGAGGGGTAAAGTGGAACACGGAAAAGCGCATGGAAGTTGTCACGGGTATCCGAGAGAAGTGTTTGTACATATGTAATATAGTAACATGGCTTTTGGTATTGTGAAGCACAAGAAACCGAGCTGTAGGACATGTAGGACGTCTGATGCACCGACTGTGTTTCTCTATGTGGCTTTGCCGTGATGTCTCCTCCTCTGGGAAGAAGATTGCTTTTGGAAGTTGTCATTTGTAAGCATATCTTTTCTTTTTCTTTGTTTCTACTTTATAAATTTTCAGTTGTATACTATTTGATGTACGCTGTACATTTACTGGCAATGCATTGTGTATTTGTACGTTGCAGTATTACTGTACCTGTTGGCCTGCACTACATGGGCCTTGCTCACCTCTTCACTATCCTCTGACGATAAAATACACACAAACACACACTAAGTACTGTACATTATGAGCTCAACAGAATAGTAAAATGCCTATAGAAGCAGAAATTAGACTGGGCCACAGTGCTCATTCGATGGCCTTAAATACAGCATTGTAATATGATTACTATTTATTCAATATTGTTATTTGTTTTTGTTTTTCAAACAGTGGTATGCTGCATCAGAAAAGCGAGCCCTGCAATGATAGCCCTGCCAGATCATGAGTTCAAGTAAATCAATGTAATGTGCACTCATTAACTGCCATTGGCGGTTAGACGTCAAAATCCATTTTAGCCGTGCTGGAAGGTAGGGAGTTTAGCAACGTGTTACACACTGTTCCGTCTTCATATCGCATTTCAACATTTTATTTTATTTTTTTGCACAGTTTCTAAGCATTTTTGCATACACCGGTATCAATTTAAACGCGGGGTATGTTGTTTCAGGTGTCCCTAAAAAGTTGAAGATACAATGATTTCTCTATATGTGTTAACAACGCCAACCTGAGTTCAAAGTCAGTCTCTAATTGTTTTCCCAACACCCCTATTTGCTTGGATCTAACTTTTTGCAATGTTGTTCTGGGATACACAACACATTAAGTAGAAAGAAAAGGGGCTTGGAAGTAGGAGATTGACCTTACGCTCATCATTGCAGTTTTTTGTTGGTGTAGCATAAAAATGGTAAAAGTAAGAAAGCCCCATTTTAAATACAGTCCTAAACCCCCCAAACAATTCTTTTTCCAAAAGAATAATTCATTCGAGCGCGTCTATGAAATGCACATTCACCTGATTAAAGATTTTACTGAGACCAAGATCATGACTTTATACCAGGAGGCGCCGGCAGAAAGTAATAAAGTTTCGAATTCCGGACAGCACTTTTAAGAAGAGGGCCAGTAACTCAAAGCAATCCAAAGAAATGACCTTTGTTGCCAAGGGGATGATTGGAACAATCCAAACTAATCGTTTACAAGGTGTCCTGTTCATGTTTTATTTTAAACATAGATTTACACCACATATGGATGGATACAAATAGTGAATCCATTATACAGTATACGGAATGTATCATTTTTGCCGTAGGTCCGAAAATGAAAATGGAAGCACCCGGTAAAACCAATCAATACGCATGAGGCCTTTTTAGCAACTAAGTGTGAGTTTCTGAGTATAATCTGTCTCTGTACTACAAGTCCCACAGTGCTTTGCATCGTAAAAATATCCTGAATTATGTAAACTTTGTGTGGGTGATAATGGATAAAAGTAACAGATTCCTTGTGTTAAGCTATTGTACGTCCCACTTTCTTCCTACATTGCGTAAATATACTTACTACGGTTATGAAACGGATTACCTGCAAGAAAAGAGGGAACACTATATACAGTACTATATATATATATATATATATATATATATATATATATATATATATATATATATATATAAGTATATTCAAATAAAATAATTTTAAAAGCCCCTACAATTTTCAAAATGATTATGAATTGCTTCCGTTGAATGTCATTCTCTTAGGGGATGTTGTGAAAGGTGTAATCACGTTCTTTTCGCTTTAACTAAAAGATTATGGACCTATGTTTTTGTGGCATCGACTGTGGAATTCTAATTTTTCTAGCTGACATTGAGATTGAATGATGACAGGTCATCCAATGTAGCTTGAATTCAAACCAGAGAGGCAATGTGCAAGACATGATCTTATCAGAATAATTATATACATTACTTGATATATTATCTTATTTATGTTCAATTATTGGATTTAATAAAATTTACGATAAGGGTCAATCATCAGTTAAATCGATCGCTATTGGCTGAAGTTATTCGGAGCCTCGGATAGGCTATCGCGCCAAAACAAACCCTGCATTTAGCCGAAAAAGATGTGTCAATCATCAGTTAAATCGATCGCTATTGGCTGAAGTTATTCGGAGCCTCGGATAGGCTAGAGGGCCAAAACAAACCCTGCAATTGGCCGAAAAAGATGACTGAATGGCAAGCTTGCTAAACTACACCATAAAGAAACATGTTTCATTAGTCTGTATTTGTAAATATTTTACTCTCCTGGATTTACTACACTCACGGTTGTAAGAAGACCATGGTTGCGTATCATTATTGAACGTGAGAACTTAGGTGAGCTATGCGGCTTTGTATTTTCCCGGTATCTTGTTTTAGAACAATCTTGATGTTGCTGTGATGAGTTGAGTGAATTAAACTCAATTCCAAGTGTTTATTGTCATCTGCACAGTAAAGTTGCAAGCGAAAAAAGAAAATAGAAACTAAGGAATGGTTGGCATTTCTTGAATCCCAAGACTTTAACCTTCCGAATGATATTTGATATGATGCATTTGAGTGACATCATACGGACACCGCATCCGCACGTGTCTACGACACGTATTTGCTTCTTTGCAAGCTTTGGGAATGTTAAGGGGGTAATCAGTTTGACTGAATCATCTGACTGTTTTGTCGACATTCCCATTGTAGCGCCTTATAGTCCGGTGCGCCTTTACTATGGAAGATATAGGACCAAAAACTATTTTTGGGGGTGCGCCCTATAACCCGGTGCGCCCTATAGTGCGGAAAATACGGTACTTTTGGACAGAACCGATAGGTAAATGTAATTTTCTATAATGTCCAAATGGCGGCGACAAAGTGTCATTTAAAGTGGATGTGTCCTTGATCCGGCCCACCAAACAAAATTTTTCAAAATGCATTGAAAATGTATACAATAGTAAATAAAGTACTACACAAAAATACAACAAAATTACTACAAAACTAAATATCAAATTTAGTGCTTTAAAAAAAGCGACCTACTATATTATTTTGCTTTCATTCTGAAAAGAAAAAAACACTATAGACTTTACTACAAAAATACTACTGCAGTAATCCTATAACACGAAAATATTACTAAAGAAGTATTATTAACAGAAATACTACAAAAATAAAACAACAGTAATAGTATATAACTATGAAATAAATACTACAATAAATACTATTATGGTAATAATAATACTACAGAATACTTTGAAAATAATTCTACAAAAATACTTCAAAATATTTCTACAAAAATGCACCTACAGTAATACTACAGATATACTACAAAATTCTACTATGGAAATACTACTAAAATACAATCATGAGAATACTACCAAAAGACTAAACTAAAGTTATACTTTAAAGAAATTACAGAAATACGACAAAAATAAGACTACAGCAATAATACAAAAATCAGACAGCAGAAATATAACAAAAATATGAAAAAATAAAAGTACAGTAATACTACAAAACGAAATATCAAATTTCGTGCTTAAAATATTATTTTGCTTTAATTGTAAGAGTTTCAAAATCAATTTGCTAAAAACAAATCTATCTAAAAGCAAATATAAAGAAATAAAACATGTAGATATCTGCATGTTTAGACGGTATATTTATGAATGAAAAAAATGGATAGGTCTCCAGGACGGCTCCTTGGCCAATTTATTTTAGCCCAATGTGGCATGCGACCCCAAATAGTAGACCAGTCCTGTTGTATATGAGAGCATTTCATTATATTATACATTTCTAATTATATTTACCATATTTGGGGTATATAAGGCACGCTGGATTACAAGACGCACTTTTGCATTTCCACAATTTGTTTTTATTTTTTGATGAGTCTTACTTTCCAGATAATACGGTACATGAGTTAAAAACCCCAGGCTGGGAAAATAATATCAACAAAAGCAAAACACGTACAAACCAATAGCAAACAGCAGCTTGTATATTTCCATGTATTTCTCACATAACTGCCAGTTAAGCTCAGTGTGTGCCAAACAAAGTTCCTACACCCCTGCCCCAATTCTGGAGGATATCCCCACATTTGCAAAGTTCTTGGGACAAAATGGAGTACTCACATTGCCACTTTGTTTATTTGTTTTTTATTTTAATTCTCATTTTTATTGATTTTGTTTTCCTAAATTGTGTACTACTGACATGAAGGTTATGTTACTGCTGGACCAGAAGGACTTACAAAAACACAAATAAAAACAGAAAAACTTCAATCAACCAAAACAATTTCATTACAACAAAAGAAAACTGTACAAAATGTGTTTATTTCTGTGTTATAAGATATTGTTTGACATACAACTAAACCTTCAAAACAAATGTGTTGCATTGACTTCATGCTAGACTAATAATAGAGTAAAACTGTTCTAAGAGTATGAGTATATATATGATATAAATAGCTCCATTTTATGTGCAGATGTGGACCTCAAGCCAGCGACATTTCGACAAAAGACTTCATTGAGGATGTTCACTTTATACTACATATTAATAAATTGTCGACTTTTGTGTGGTAATGTTACTATGTGGACTAGATTAGAGCGAGACTTGCAAATATGTGTTTTTTTTTCCAAATATTCATCAATCCAAAGAAGCCGCGGTAACAGACTTCAACTACTGCAACAAATGTCAAATCGGGACAAATTTGAATTTGTTACCTCATTCCAACACAATCCGATTCTTGAGTGGCATTTCCCATAACTGACCATGAGGATATTTTATCACTAAATCAAATGAAAACTAAAGACGCTCCCCTACTTACGACCATTCGACTTACGAAAAATGGTAGATATGAACATTTTTTCGGATGTCGAAAAATATCCTGACATTGCTGTTAATTACAATTTGTATTGTGTGCACCTTTTCCGGAGTACAGAGCAGTACTGTAATGCTTCCTTCCGCCACTAATGGCATGTGGCACTATGAGAGGTCACCCAGCATCCACCCCGAATTAGAAATCCACTTCCTCTTCCTAGTTCTTGTGTAAACATTCTATACTATATCTCCAGCGCACTAAGAACTTTGACATGTTTATTGTTTAATATCTTGTGCATCCATTCAATATGGTTGATGTAAAGTGTAAAGAGGAGGCGAGCCATTTCTAATGAAATTAAAGTGGAATAAAAAAGCTTGATGCGGTTGAGAAAAAGGTAGGAACGCTTTTTTTCGGCCACTTTTTACAACGGAGGAGGACCTCTTGGAGCGCGTCTTCCAAAAGTAAGTTAAACTTAACTTTATTTATCTTTATAGAGCATTATATTTTATGAAATGTTTATTTTTTAGTACAAAACAATACAGGTTACTTATACAAGCCTTAAACCTACTTATATAAACCTTAAACATACAAAATATGGCACTGAAGCAACTTACAAACAAATTCAATTTACGAACAATCGTCCATAATCTCGTTCATAAGTAAGGCAGCGTCTTTGTATGTGATTCTTTTTCCTTCTAAAATAATGGTGTACAACTTGATAAAGCTGTTTCCCCCTTGTTTACTGTTTTTGGAAAGCCTGGAAATGACACACAGACGTCATTGTGATCCTGTGGCAGTATAACCAAAAGTAAGGACTGTGTAGAGATATGATATTGGCGTTTTTCAACCCAAAAAAAGAGAATTGTGATTCTTTATATGCCTCAAACTGATTGCAATCACTCCACAATATAAATAGAATATTGAAGAGGAATTTGGGAGTTGTCTGTTTGTTGCCAGATAAGAAGGTTTGAAGATGTTTTTATTTTGGACCAATCAACTTTGACTGCCACATATGCTACTACATGCAGTGACATGCGTTGAGATTGGTGTCTGGTGAGGCACAGTCAGATTTCCAAATAAATGAGCCTACATTTTATTCATCATTTGTTCGTAAAACCTCTGCCAAAGGTACCTCTTTATTCGAGCATACCTACACCGAGAATTTTGTTTTGTTCTTTATTTACAAAAATCTTCAATCTCAATTCACAAAAAATAATCCAGTTCACGAAGAGTCCCAGTTGCTCCTATTAGATACCACTTGAGGTTATATTTCTGTTGCAAAAAAACGGAGAAAAAGAGGATGAACCAGCGATACTGGCATCTACAAAGGAGTTTAAAGAGGTGCTGGCTAAGTGGCAGGAAGTTGTTGCTTTTGTTGAAAAAAAAAGACATCCAGAAAAAGTGGCAACTGGTCGCACAACAGCTCTTTTAAGTGATTCTTGTATTATACTTTTCCATAATATGTTGAAGGGGTGGCGAGACATTTCTTTTCTTTCCTTCTTTCGTTTCTTTTTTTAAAGACCTGTAGAAAGTGAAACCTTGCTAGTCCTGCTAAAAGGGCAAAGGAAAGTAATGAAAAAAACTGAAACAGACAAAAGAAACTGTGCTGTAAAGAAAAGTTGTGTGTTCACGTTCATTTAAAGTTACAATAACTTTAATTTTAAGTGTACAATAAATGCTAACTTATGATCAAAAGTCTGCTTGTAAATGAGTTACCACAGAGATTTCAGCTGTCAGTTTCCAGTGTGAGGAACATAGTGAGGAAATGAAAGTCACAGGCACAGTTGTAGTTAAGGCCCAGGGTGGCAGGCCAAGAAAAGTCTCAGATAAGCAGAGGCGAAGGATGGTGAGAACAGTCAAACTCAACTCACAGACCAGCTCCAAAGACCTACAACATGATCTTGCTGCAGATGGTGTCTCTGCGCATCATTCAACTTTCCAGCGCACTTTGCACAAGGAGATGCTGTATGGGAGAGTAATGCGACGGAAGCCTTTTTTTGCGCACAAAAGTAAAGTTTGAAGTTCAAAGGAAATGCAGAGATGATTTCTAAAATAGAAGTTCTATTTGATGTGGATGACGTTGTGAAGGTTGTCTCTGTCTTTTCAAGCGACTCTGTTTAATGAGTCGCTTGAAAACTCAATCGTACGTTCGCGTTATCTTCTGTGAAAACTCAAGCAACTCATTAAACAGAGTCGCTTGAGGTAGGCTAAAGCACATTCTGACAAGTCAGCTTTATTTTGGAATAAGGTGCTGTAGACTGATGAAACTAAAATTGAGTTATTTGGACATAACAAGGGGCGGTATGCATGGCGGAAGAAGAACACAGCATTCTAAGACAAACGCTTGCTACCCACAGTAAAAATTGGTCGTGGTTCCATCATGCTGTTGGGCTATGTGGCTAATGCAGGTACTGGCAATCTTGTTAGAGTTGAATGTCGCATGGATTCCAGTCAGTATCAGCAGATTCTTGCGAACAATGTTCTAGAATCAGTGAAAAACCTGAAGATGCACCAGGGCTGGATACTTCAACAAGACAACGACCCTGAACATCACTCAAATTCTACTCAGGCAATTATGCAGAGGAACAAGTACAATGTTCTTGAATGGTCATCTCAGTCCAAAGACCTGAATATATTTAAAGCAGGCTGTCCATGCTCGGAAACCATCAAACCTGACTGAAGTGGAGATGTTTTGTAAAGAAAATTGGTCAAATATACCTTCAACCAGAATCCAGACCCTCATTGGAAGCTATAGGAAGCTTTTAGAGGCTGTTATTTCTGTAAAGGGAGGATCTACCTAATATTGATGTAATTTATATATTTATATATATATATATATATATATATATATATATATATATATATATATATATATATATATTGGCTGGCAACCAGTTCATGGCTGGGGTGGGCTCCAGCCACCCCCCCCCACACCCCCACCCCCGCGACCCTAATGAGGATAAGCGGTACGGCTAATGAGATGAGATATATATATATATATATATATATATATATATATATATATATATATATATATATATATATATATATATATATATATATATATATATCAATGCCGTTACTAAGAGTCCCCTAGTGATTACCAGTACAGTGGTACCTCTTGATACGAAGACCTCTGAACCCGAGAATTTTAATATGCATTTACCAGTTTTATTTGTAACAAATCTCTTTCTATCTCTCTCTCTATCTATCTATCGATCTATCTATCTATATCTCTCTCTCTCACAAGAAGGCATCATATACAGTATACGTTGTTTGCTTATTTTAAACAATTTGTGAGTTACAATTCGGTAAAAGTTAACCGTACATTGAAACAATAACGGCTAATATAACAAAGTAGCATAATGCATTTTCAAAACGTTGGTTATTATTGGTAAAATAACATTAAAAACAACAAAAATCAGAAGAACCTTTAGGAAACCCTAATACAGTGGAACCTCGGTTCTCGACCATAATCCGTTCCAGAACCCTGTTCGAAAACCGATTTGTTCGATCACCGAAATCATTTTTCCCATTAAAAATAATGTAAATTGTTTTAATCCGTTCCAACACCCTGAACGTTTACCTTGAATGTTTAACGTAAACATAAAGCTAACCCAGGCTAATCGTACGTTCGCGTTATCGTAATCTTCCGTACGAAAGATTACGCCAACATGAATGTGTAAAAATAAAAAAATCAGGTCGTTTACAAGTCATTTAGCACCCGGGTCTCCACAACAAGTGGTGAGGGGTTCATTGGAAAGGGGGCTACGTTCCAACCCCCTCAATGTTGGGCTCAGTTCCAACACCCTGAATGTTTACCATGAATGTTTAACGTAAATTTAAAGCTAACCCAGGCTAATCGTACGTTCGCGTTATCGTAATCTTCTGTACGAAAGATTAAGCTAACATGAACGTGTAAAAATAAAAAAAATCAGGTCGTTTACAAGTCATTAAGCACCCGGGTCTCCACAACAAGTGGTGAGCGGTTCATCTGAAAGGGGGCTCCGTTCCAACACCCTGAATTTTGGGCTCAGTTCCAACACCCTGAATGTTTACCTCGATTCATAAAGCTAACCCAGGCAAATCGTACGTTCGCGTTATCGTAATCTTCCGTACGAAAGATTACGCCAACATGAACGTGTAAAAATAAAAAAATCAGGTCGTTTACAAGTCATTTAGCACCCGGGTCTCCACAACAAGTGGTGAGGGGTTCATTGGAAAGGGGGCTACGTTGCAACCCCCTCAATGTTGGGCTCAGTTCCAACACCCTGAATGTTTACCATGAATGTTTAACGTAAATTTAAAGCTAACCCAGGCTAATCGTACGTTCGCGTTATCGTAATCTTCTGTACGAAAGATTACGCTAACATGAACGTGTAAAAATAAAAAAAATCAGGTCGTTTACAAGTCATTAAGCACCCGGGTCTCTACAACAAGTGGTGAGCGGTTCATCGGAAAGGGGGCTCCGTTCCAACACCCTGAATTTTGGGCTCAGTTCCAACACCCTGAATGTTTACCTCGATTCATAAAGCTAACCCAGGCTAATCGTACGTTCGCGTTATCGTAATCTTCCGTACGAAAGATTACGCTAACATGAACGTGTAAAAATTAAAAAAAGGATAAAGAAAAGAATTATGACTAGGATTTCTTACCTTTGTGGTGGTCAGCAGAAGGCGCAGGTGGACAGCGGGCAGAAAGATGGAGGAGGAAGGACTGACATGTCTTAAATGCAATAGTTGTACGCACTACTTTTCTTTTTTCACCTGTAGCAACTTTGCTGCTTGCACTGACTTTCTTGGGAGGCATAATTAGGCTAAAACACTTCGTACACCTATATTAAAAGCGAAAGCAAAACGAAGATCGTCCGCACGCGATAACAGTTTGTCACGCCGCTCAGCATCGCACCCTGGCGTACGCACTCACGCATTACCGGCGTTCGAACTCCGATTTTTTGACCGAACAGCGAAGCAAGAATTTCTCTAAATTTTTGGTCGGACTCCGATTTGTTCGAACCGAGGTTCCACTCTTTTTAGTGTGCCCAGCCGAAAAAGACGATTTTTTTAAAAAAGAGCCAAAAATCCCATCACTGATGTGATTAACATTAGCTATCTAACATATGTAGGCCACTAGGTGGAAGCGTTCCATCACGAATGCCCTCAATGTGACTTGGTCCAAAGAAATGAATTCATTAGCGCCTTCAAACCAAAAATCGAGGACATGTTGCAAAGACTTAACTGCAAGTGAGGAAGAAGAAATGATTCTTGCACAACGTTTGCCTTAATCTTGATAAGCTCTCTAGGTTTGCTAAACTGTGACATGGACGTTGTTTTTTTAATTACTGTGCCAAACAGCAGTTTTGAGCAACATATGATGTTTAGCTTCAAAGTCAAAGAGAGGCGGCAACTGTCCCAGACGACACTCACAAAGAGCTTGGCTTCATCCTGGGACACCTTGAAGGGATTTATTCCACAGTCTTCGGTCAAATTAGACGCTCAGGTTCTGTCAATGCCTGTGAGGAAACAGTTATTCCACAGGTTTGGATCTTCTTGATAAGAAATATTAAAAAAATATTATGTATTAACATTTAAAACTATTTTTATTGACATTTTTGTTTAACAGTCAATTTTCTTGTGTATTAGCAAATTCTGAGAAGTAAACCCACCCACGAGAAACTGAGGCAAAAGGTATATTTTTGACTGATTTAAAACTTAATTATGAAAACCAATGTTTTGTACTCAATTCTGACCATTTTGGATGATGTAAACACAGCAAATACTATTTCATATAATATGATCCACGTTGCCTTCTAAGAACACCTTGGTAGCCAGCAGACTGCTTCTGAATATAGCTAACAAGCAATTGTTCTTCGTGATATGCTAGGAAATTTGATTTCAACCTGGCATGAAAGATCATTGAAATAATTAATGTCTTAAAATACATGATTCCGAAGTTGTTCTCAAAATTAGCCTCGGGTTTATATATGTAAATCGCTTAGTGCTCCTTATACAAGTCTTAATGCAGGGGCGTCTGGCTTTTTTTTTTTTTTTTTGCTCAGGAGCCACACAGTAGAGAAAACACACTCAGTATTAAAATATGAAAAACTAATAAAAAAAGATTATTCTAAATTACAAAACAAACTGGGCAGCACGGCGGGGCGGTGGTTAGCGCGTGTGCGGCACAGTTCTGAGGTCATGGGTTCAAATCCAGCTACCAACCTTCCTGTGTGGAGTTTGCATGTTCTCCTTCGGGCACTCCGTTTTCCTTCCACATTCCAAAAACATGCATGTCAGGTTAAGTGGCTGGTCCAAATTGTCCCTAGGTCTAAATGAGCGAGCAGATTGTCTGTCCCTCTGTGCCCTGCGATTGGCTGGCAACCAGTTCAGGGTGTCCCCTGCCCACTGCACTCAAAAAGTACTAAAAAGACCAAAAGGTACTTTAAACTGCAGAAAACTATTGAACTGTATGAAAAAGTTCAAAAAAGTGCTGTTAAGTATGAAAAGTATGGAAAAGTAGAAAGGAAATTATGAAAAGTACTGAACAGGTACTCAAAAGTATGGGGAAATTCCAAAAAAAAAATGAAAAGTATGAAAAAATACTCAGGTACGGTAATAAACAGTACTGAAAAGTGTGTATATGTATAGAAGGTGCAGTATGATGAGTGCTTAATAGCACTCATGAAACTGAAATGTAAAGTGAAAAATGTACTGAAAACTATATAAAAATGTTCTTAACGTTTTAAAACGTATAGATGTACAGAAAAGTATTAAAAAAAGAACTAACTAGTGTCAAAAAGTACTACGTATCACAAGAATAGTAGTGAAAAGTGGTAGAAAGTAAAAAACATAGTATTGAAAAGTACAAAAAAACTGAAATATAAAAAAGTGAAACATGGACTGAAAAGTATGTAAAAGTACTACAAAGTACCAAAAAAAAAAACAAAGTAAAAAGTACTGGAAAGCCTGAGAATTGAGGGTGTCAACACCTTTGCGACACAGACACACAAACACACGAATATATTCAGTATAAAGCTGCAGGTTAAAATAGTTGCCAACCCCTGATGTACAGAAGGCGAATCATCCAAGATCTGCCCTATGAATATGGTTGATATCCTTAGTCGACACACTCGACGAAGTATTTAGATTCACAATTGCCTTGTGTCCTGCTCGCGTTGTGTGTTTTGGTGCACAATTTAGCAGAAGCTTCACTGTTCATAGTATAAATTGCTGAGTCCAACCTCCATTTTAATCCAGAACAGAGTAAACTGAAACATACAATGTAAATATAGACTGACACAACCCCACATATGATCAACAAAATCCTGGAGAAATTAACCATTTTAATGAAATACCAACAAAATATATGTTAACGAAATTATATCTTTAGGTTACAGATGCTGGGGTCAAAGGCACAACATCAGAAGCAGATGGCTGTTATTGGTGATTGGTGTCAATAAAAATCTAGACTGAACTATTGTGTCTTCCTATATCACATCACTTCCTGTCTGAGAGTCTCCTTCCAAAAAATATGGAATATTACATTAATTTTAAATGAACTTTTCCAATGGGGTTTCTTGCCAACGCCAAATGAGCCTATTTATGGGATTTTTTTCAGAAAGGGCTTTCTTCTTCCCACTCTTCCATAAAGGGCAAATGTATGCAGAGTACGACAAACAGTTGTCTCATGCACAGATTGTCCCACCTCAGCTGTGCAGGTCCTGGGTCTCTGGGTTGCTTCTCCTATTAGTTTTCTCATTGTCTGGGGCCAGGGAAGGCCAGGTCTTAGTACGTTCGCAGTGGTTTTTATGCTCTCTCCAATCTGATATGATTGCTCGGACAGTGCTCCAGAAATAGGCAAATGTAGCGAAATCTTTTTGATCCCAAATCTGCTATGAACTTTTTAAAACTATCTCGGACCTACTTGATGTGTTCTTTGGTCTACATAATCCTGTCTTTTCTCCAGTGCATCCTTTCACAGACGTCTGACCCTATCACAGGGCAGGTGCATTTAAACTGAGCCTTTACGACATAAAGATGCACTCTATTTGTCACTGTTAGTTGTTTAGGTCAACATTTGGTCATTCGGAAGTCATCAGGGAACTTCTGGAGTCCATTGACCGAGCTGAGAGAACAACTCAACCCATTTGTACAGGCCCTAATTATAAGAAGTTTGAAAGGGCTGCACATACTATTATTACACTATCCCCTGACCTAAAACCTACATTAGGGCAAAAAAAAACACAACACCACAGCATGAAAAAAATAAGAACAGGGGGCCAATAACACTTACATATAAATATAACATAAAATGTTGAAATAATGTGGTCGCACTTCACCAATGTGTCTCACATGTTGTTGATTCTTAGAAAATGTTTTGTGTTTTTAGCTATGAGTTTAAAGCCTTAAATGTGGTAATATGACAAAAAGATTTTGGGGAACAATACTGTAACTGACTTCTGGTTAAAGTCCAAAAATCGTATTCTTTCTTATGTGTTTGTACTACTTTTCTACTTTGACGAGTCTTGTTTCGTACTCCTTCAGAATCTCAAAGTGGTCGAGCATGAAGGAGTGGATGGTCTCCAGCTGTTTCTCCGTCTCGTTGAGAGCCAACCCCTGCTTGTCGCAAACCTTCCCGCCAATCATTTCGTAGAGACTAAGAATCGACATCTTGATCTGCGCTAGCAGGTTCAGTTTCTTCGAAGCGGTTTCCTCAATTCGTTTCCACTCTTTGAACCAAAACTCCACTTTGAATTTGGAATCAAACAGCTCAGGCATGAGCTGGGTCAGCTCCATATCAAGCTCCTGTCGCTCTTGCTCGTATTGTTTCTGCAAGGCTATCTGCGTTTTCCTCTGCTGGTTGGTCTGCTCGTAAGCTTCGCCTTCCCTCTGCGACAGCTGGTCTTCGATACTATGGAGGCTCTCGATGTGGTCCGTGAGGGACTCCTCATCCTCGAATGAGGTCATCTCCACTAGTGTCTGCATGAACTGCTGATAGATATTGTGCTGGTGCATGACAGTCAAGCGTTCTTGCTTGATGTCCCTCAGTTCTGCACATTGTGACATTAGATCCTTTATCATGGTCTCCTTTTTAAGCGCTTCTTTCTCTTCGTTATCCGCTTTGGCAGAGGCCTGATCGACGATTTCGTCCGCCAGGTATGGACCCCTGCTCAGGAATACCTCCTCGACTTCGCCGATTTCCTGGCGTAAGTCATTTTCGCGCTCTTTCAAGCCCTCTAATTTCTCCAAGAGTTGGTCGGACTGCGCCTCAAGATCTTTCTCCTCCCGCCGAATGAGGATTTCCGTGTAGATAGCATCCCATTCGGACCAGCCTTTAGATTTTGTCGTGTGCCGAGTCCTGCGCGTATGTCCTTGAGTGGGATTGGTATTCACCTTCTGGGTCTTTTTGGACATTACACCTATTTAATTGAAATGAAGAATCTGACACATTAATTTGTGTATACAACAGGATATTATGCTATATCATCCAGTATTGTGCACTGAATCAGATATCTGAGACCAAAAACAAGATTACATCATCTCCTTTTCCCCTGAATGTGTTGTTTTGCACAAACTATTTGGCACTCCTCTAAATATTCATTTACACTTTATTACATAATGATGACACTAAAAGGTGACATCATTGGAGTTTGTGGGTGCCAGCGTCATCACAGAATACTTTTAAAGCTTATCAGCCAGGTTGATTCTCAGTACAGTAGTACCTTTTTATACAAAAATTGTTCAAACGTCATATTGTTAGAAAATGCTGTTATTAGTGTCAATAAATTTGTTCAAACCAAAAAAAATATAACAAAATTGTGAATATTCTTAATTGCTTTTAAAAGTGTCGAGAAAAATTGTTCAAACCTCACATTGTTTATTTGCTGTTAAAAGTTTCAATAAAATTGTTCAAACCAAACCTTTTTATACAAGCTTAATACCTTACAGGATCGGGCTCATAACTCCCATTGCTCTGGTAATGATCTGATTTACCCGATATGAAATAATCAAAAAGGAATTGGCCTTTTCCCAACCTCCCGAAAGGATCAAATCTAAATATAAATAGCTATTAACACATCTTTCTGATTAAAAAAAAAAAATCATAATAAAACATTAAAATTACAGTAATAATATAAATAAGATGATATTAATAAAACAAAATGTGGATTTATTCTGAGGCCTTACCATGGACTCAGTCGCCGTTGCCATGGTGCAGAGGAAGCACTAAGATTGAGAGACTGTTGATGATACGTAAGCCCTTACTGTACACTAATTAAACGTATACATTTTGCCAATATTTCATACGCTTTTTGAATATTTAAAATTTTGCACGCTGTATTACCTTTTTTTTGCCTTTAAATCCATGCCATGGAGATACGGTGCCACAGGAAACTTCTAGGCAGGTTTTAGATCAGGGGATGGTGTAATAATAGTCTGTGGTTCGTATTATTCAGTGATCTGTGCAGCCCTTTGAGACTCTGTGATTAAAGGCTATACAAATAATCATGACTAGGCATCAGATACTTACCCCTTTTGACAAACAAGACGGTGCACAACACAATGAGAGGGCACATTGGACCTGACAAAGAACTGTTGTTAACTGTAAGCACTTGGAAACTTTAGTAGTATGGTTCCGTCACAAGATCATCAGGACTGATAATTCTCCATGGCACAGTTCAAGGAGACAGGAGAAGAGGAAGACCAAAAAAGAACTGGGCCGACATTAAGGAATAGACCGGTGCCAACTTTTGCCACGACACATTGACTGTCAACAGTGGAGAAGGCTGTTCAGAGTTGCGTCCTCATTGGTGCCCTGACGACCCATGCGTTTAAGCGATCTGTGAACCATTTTCCATACTTATCAGAGCGACTTTCTCTTCGGAATACCTCCGCAATAGCTAAGCATTAGCTTAGGGTTAACATTAGGTCATCGTTAGATTAGCAGCCGCGCACACCTGCAAGGAGTAAACATGTTAATCTAACACAAAGTAGCCCCACAACTTACAAAGATGATGGTCTACACAGAAAATCTCAATATTAAACTAATGTTAGCATCGTGATCTCATAGTGCTAGCTTAGCTCAACGCTAGCTTAGTGTGACCCACAAACTATAGTGTACTATAGTGTACATTAAACAAGTAATGAATGTGCTGCTCTCGTTTGCTGGTCTGCAATATTTAAATGGACAGTGATTTAAAGTTGACTACTAGATATTGCTGTATTGTCGTGAAACCAAAGTCGAGTGCTATATATAAAGAATACAAACTATCGAGACTTAAAGTGATTAAAAAGCAGACATTTTTTCCTTGTTTTTTTGCACAGCCTTTCACAAAGTTTATTTTCTGGGCATCTGTGGCAGCAAGATGGCGAACACTAATTTTTAGCTGCCTCTTGATAAAGCTTATGTTAAGTAATAAATTTCTCTACAAGAATTTAAAAGAATACATGTTTGTATGAGAGATCATGTTTATGCTTATTCAAATCAATTGTTTTTTTCTTCACAATTAGGAGGGGCTAAATAGTACACACTGTCCCTTTAAAGATTATTAATAGTTTGTAGCAAAGGTTAAATAGTTGTTTAATTTCTAGTATGTATTCATAGTATCAGTAAGTACTAAAGACTTACTATCGGAAAAAAATGTGAAGTGAAACATTCTGAAAAATAACAAAAATACTAGTCGGATTAAACTAAGCATTTACAATAAAAATTCTTACATAGCATACTTTAGTATAAGCAAAATGCTCTTATGCAGAATGCTTTGGTTGATGAAAATACGTTTAATTAATATTTTAACTCCATTCATTTCATGTCAAAAAGGTAAAAAATCAGCTGGTTGTGCTTCCGATTAACTCCATGAGGATCGTAGTTGTTTTTTATGTTGGCAACAAAAAATTGGGGGTAGATAAAGATTTTAACAAGGCATGTGGATAGGTAAGTAGGTCGGTAGGCAGGTATGTAGTTAGGTAGGTAGGTTTTAAAGACACACTTTGTAACCGTTTAATTGTACAGTGGTAATGTACAAATACACTGTGAAATAATAATCAAGATAAGTGTCACTATTGTTTACAGTTTAAACTGCTTTGGTTTAATGGCCATATCATACGGTAAGTCAGGCAGAAGAAGTATGCAGAACATACTGATTAACAAGGCCATGAATGCAACACAGTCAGCTATCTGAATAAGCAGATATTACAACTGTTGTCCCACCGTATGAGTTCAGTCTTTCTTTCATTTTTCAAACCGTTGTGTCCATTTCCTGTTGGCGTTTGGTCAGAGCAGACTACATCTTCCACCTTAAAACCAATTGGGTTAAATATAACCCCATTTTGGGTCAAAAATAAAACAAACCAATGCTTGGGTTGATTTGACTCAACTCAACGTCCAATGTTGTTTTGCCAAATTAACCCTGACAGTATTTTAGTTAAAACTAACACCCTCCCCAAGATGGGTTCAGTTTATACTATAATATTATGTACTTATATATATATATATATATATATATATATATATATATATATATATATATATATATATATATATATATATATATATATATAAGTACATAATACATAATATATATATATATATATATGTGTGTGTGTGTGTATATGTGTATATATATATATATATATATATATATATATATATATATATGTATTTCATTGGAAAATAATGTGTTTTGTCATGTTTTTCCTCCTAAAGAAACTTTTCATTGTCAATCATTTTTGAAAAGGTGCCAGGGAGCCACTGGGATGCGCCAAAGAGCCTGCAAGAGGTTCCAGAGCCACTTGTTGCCTACCCCCAGTTAAGAATAACCAAAACAGTTGTGGTACTTTATGTAAATTCAACCCCAAAAAATCGGTCAAATTATTGGCATGATCTAATCTTTGACCCAAGTGTTTTTCGATTCTGAACAGCACCACTGTGAACTTCAACGGCTTTATCTCCGTCTTGTCGGCGGCAAAAGCTGCTCCTCCCTCTTTCTCTCCACCCTCTTCATCTTGTAATCCCACTTTGGGATTTGGAGTTGACTATAGTTATTATTCCGTCTGAGCTTTTCCGGTTTAAACGTGGGAGCCGGGGCCTTACAGAGTCTAACTTTGGGCACCACGATTCCCGGTCGCACGCTGCTCCTCCTCAGCAAATGGAGTGGTAGGAGACTCGCCCGTCGGATGGCCATGGAGGACGCGGCAGCCACGTCATCTAAAATCTGAGGCTGGAGGCTGGATCGCCGATCCCTGGTTTTGGGGATGAGTAGCACCCGAGAGTTCTGAAAAAATCTCTTGTAGTGGTTGAGCCTGTCTGGGCCCAAGTTCTTCAGCTCAGCCAGCCTTTGCTTCCTGAGGATTTCTTGCACGGCGTAGCGTCGCTTGCCCAAGCAAGGCGGACTTCCTGGGCATACTGTACGGCAGGCCGTGGCGACAAATGGACTGCGGAGAGCAGTGGTGATCCGGACCATGTGCTCTAGAACACCGTCGTCCACAGCGTTCACTTTGTTGTTAAGGTAAAATCTGTAAGGGCAACAACATGACAGAAGGTCGATTGAACGCTTCCAGCAGGTCTTTGGTTCTCCGGCCTTGGCTACCAGATCCTATGGAAGATTAAAAGAATAAGTTTTGCTAAAAGAAAAACTTTTCAAGGAAATTCAGAAATCCAGCTAATGATTGTGTTGAAACAAGCTAATGCAGTGACATGCAGTCAGGGGAGGCAGGTGAGGCTGTGCCTCACCTGTTGATAAGTTTATTCTGTTTGTGATATTGGACGGATGCAAAGGAAATTTCATAGAATACCAGTTTTTACTATTATTGCACCCTGTTGTACAACGTTTTGACATCATTGTCGCTCTCGGCCAATCATATTGCTATTTTTTTATTTCAACTCCACTTACAGCTGATTTGTTTTTTGTAAGCTTGAAGGTTTAACAAAACGGGGAGGCTCAGAGAAGGCGGATGGAATATTTTTCTCTTATATGAAGGGTCCTGTTTCTCCTCGAGCAAAATTCATTGATATTTTCTGTCCTTTGAGTTTCTACTATGGTTCGAAAATTCAAACGTGACGCTTCTCATCATGCAAATATACGTTTTAAAATATATCAAATGGCTATATTCATTTAGTGGGTTTTTTCTCAAAAAACTTCACAATCTTTAGATTTCCTTTTTTAGATTTACTGACTATTAACTCAATTAATATGTAACGTTAGTATGTAACATATTTCTGTGTTGAGTGTCTGCAGATGCTGAGGCATGCAATTCTCTTGCCTCATGGCAGATGTTTATAATTCTCTAACTCAAGGGGAGGGGGATTCAATTATTCAAAGAAGATGGCATTTCCAAGCAAAAAGTACATGTATCGATATAATACCATGTATTTAGTTGGATCAGATAGATACCATAATTCCCAATATCGCCCACCCCTACTTTCAAAAAGAACTGTGATCCTTTACCAAATCACAAATACGCGCACTTTAAATTCAATTTAATACTAATATCGGTGATATGATCTGTTTACTCACCGATTTCAATACCTTAAAATAGTAAAGCACCAGGTTAGGGACAACACTGGTTATTTTTTGTCCAATTGTCTCGTTTACCATGCCTTATGGGTGTGACTTGTTTGCTTTGTCATTGCGGTTCAAAACTAGTGTACAATTTAATAGTTTACATAAAATATATAGCCTCTAAGAATGCACCTCATTGATAGGTTGATATTTAAAATGTACAAAACCTGATTGTATTTTTATACATTGATTGTTCTATTTGCGTGCATGTTACGTCATTGTTCTGTGTAGTGAACAGTATGCGGCCATATAAGAAGATATAAGAAAATGCCCACCTCCAACAAGGGCCACTCCAAGTCGTAGGAATCACAGAACTGCTCGGCACAAGGTTTCATCATGACCTGATACATCAGGTACGCCGTTTCATAGCGACCAGTGAAGAGGGCCCACTCCCTTGGGGTCATCTTGCGCCCGTTATCCCTGGCTTGCACGTCACTTCCTGGAAACGTCACAATCAAATCTTAACACTTTCCGGTGCCACCATACATGCGTCTTCACAAGAGGCATGTTTTTACATTGCAGTAGTACTTGAGGTTTACCAGCCAGCATGAGCGCTCTACAAGTGTCGGCACGACCTTGCATCGCCGCCTTCATTAAAGCTGTGAAGCCATGACAGTTCCTCCGCTCGAGGTCAAGACCAGGGAAGTAGTTGAGCAGATAATGAGAGATAAACACGTGGCCTGCACACAACAGAAAAGCAGCATTAGGTAGTGGCCCGGAAAAATATGTCTACAATACTCAGGGTTCATACGAGTGCTTGAAATCTTTGAAAATGCCTGAATTTCAATGTTGTATTTTCAAGGATTGAAAAGTGCTTGAATTTTGGGTAAAGTGCTGGTAAATGCTTGAAATTGTTGCCATGTCTTTCAACACATCTGCTTAAAAATGGCACAGACACTGCTCTCTGGTGGCTTTGCTTTGCATTTCTTCTTCAGGCTGGCATTATTTTGTACGGCATTGTCCTATTAAGCATCATGGTTCCCTACGGGTCACCACCGAGAGGACAGGTGCATGCTACACATAAACAGGGCACTATGAAATGTGTATCAGTGCAAGGATTACGTATCATCTATCCATCCAATTTTTGCTTATCCTCAGTAGGGTAGGTGCTGGAGCCCATCCCAGTCATCTTCGTGCAGTGGGCAGGGGACACCCTGAATTGGTTGCCAGCCAGTCGCAGGGCAGACAAAGACAAAAAACTCACTCGCTCATTCACACCTAGGGACAATTTGGATTGGTCAATTAACCTGACATGCATGTTTTTGGAATGTGGGAGAAAACCAGAGTGCCCGGAGGAAACCCACGCATGCACTGGGAGAACATGCAAACTCCACACGAGGAGGTTGCAATAGCTGGGGATGTGCGCTAACCACTCTGACGCCATGCCGCAATGTCAGTCATTTTAATAAAAAAAAAAAATGAAAGGCAGAGTGTTTAGTTCTAAATTACAAGAAAAAGCTTGTTTTACTCTCACCTCACCTGCAAGTCACTTTCTTTGTCAAGACCGGGGATCAATAAAAGTTTTAACGAAGCAGAAAATGAGTACGTGGCCGAGTACGTGGCTGACCGCAGAGAGTCATTTATCATGCTTAGCGGACAAGAGGCCGAGGGGGCACACGTCTATTACGACGATTGCATCTTGATGGAATCTCTCGCCTCTGAAAATGTGATTAGTGGAAACGCTAGCTCCTCTCAGCGTGATCACATCTCATTCTTAAAGGTTGGGCACGTTGGGGAAAACATCAGCCCGATCATGTGGGGTAAAGTGCTCCTCTATAAATAATGCACGAGCGGCAGGAGGGAAATTGTCAGTCAAAAAGACCGTTGACCTCAATCGCAATTGTTATCGTCAGAGATTCCCTCCTGGATTGAGATATGCTGAACTTTGAAAAATATTTTGAAAATTCTGCGGATGCGATTAGTATGAGGGATGTTGTTTAATCATGAGTAACTATTGCAAAAAGTACGGCGGCTGGGTGGTAAGCGCGCAGAGGTTCAGGGTTGCAGTCCAGCTAACGCAGCCTCCCCATGTGGAGTTTGCATGTTCTTCCCGTGCGTGCTTGGGTTTCCTCCGGAACTTCCGGTTACCTCCCACATTCCAAAAACATGCTTGTCAGGTTAATTGGCCGGTCCAAATTGTCCCTAGGTGTGAATGAGCAAGTGAGTTGTCTGTCTCTATGTGCCTTGTGACTGCCTGGCAACCAGTTCAGGGTATCCCCTGCCCAGTGCCCGAGGATAGCTGGGAAGGGCTTCAGCACCCCCGCGACTCTACTGAGGATAAGCGGTGCAGATAATGGATGGATGGATGAACTATTTCAAAATGAATGATTATTATATCTATAAAGATGTCTTAATTTTAGCAAACTGTATAATCCCTTATACATCCAACAGAACCCTCAATTTCTATGACTGTATTCGTGTGTAAGACACATTTTTTTACCTTAAAAAAAATTAAAAGTTTGGGTGCGTGTTGTACTTTATTTGTGCAGTGAAAAGATCGTTGACACAATCGCAAAACATTAGTTACTATGGTGGTGGCAGTGAGAGTGCAGAATCTTAACCATTAAAGCACCAGCGTTATAGATGAAAACCAAATGCATGGGTTGAGTGTTATCTCACTATTAAACTATTTTTATTCTCATTACCAGAAACAAATATTAGAGAATGGAGTAAACAGAAAGTTGTCCCGAAAAAGAAGACTCAAAAGATACCAACAGGGAACTGTAGTCTTGTTATGTAGTGAAACTTTGCCTGCTGTTTGATTCAAATGTTTAAATTCGGGAATAGATTTGTGGATAAAAGTATTGAAATACAGTATAGCAAGCAAGTAATCTAATCCATCCAAATCAAAACTTCTAAACTACTATGTAAATCCTGATTTGTGCTTCGAAACGGCTGAACAGATTTTTGTGAAAATTCACACAGTTGTACTTTGGGCCTGTGCAAGTGTCTTAAGCTAGGTTTCATGTCAAAATGCCAATCGCCATCAAGGGGCGCATGCGTGTTATGCCTGATGATATTATGAGTTTTAGAGAATATATAAGGGCACCTACAGCTTGCCAGATTCTTGTTTCCCATGCACTACTTCTCTCTATATTGCTCGTTGTCATCATGCATTTCATCTGGTAAATTGTTTTTTTTTTCTTCGTTGCACCGTCATAGCACCCCCATAATTGTCCCATCATGGTTTGGGTATATGTCATGTTCCTTTCATGTTTTGTTTAGTCAGGGCCAGTTGGTCACAATATGTTCTAAATTGTCTTTCTTTCATCTTTTCTTCACTTGGAGCTGTTTGGTGTTGGAACAGTATTTAGTTACAACCAGTTGTTTGGTCTTCCACCATCTCTATGTCTTTTCGCTTTCTTCTTTTCTTCATTTACATCCAATTAGTTTTCCTCCCACATTCCAAAAACATGCTTGGACCTGTGTTAAGAGTAGCTTTTGCTATCTTTAAATTTTAAAGCTCCTAGTAAACGTTCTGTATCTAGACATTATCGGATACAGATTCCTTTTCTGTAGATAAATATTTTTTTAAATCTTATTTTGTGTATATATGTTTGAGATCCACTTTTCCGACCACTACAATTAGGCTTTAATCTAATTACCCTTTAATTATCCTGATTACTGATAAGATTGTTTTTGGAATCCTTATTTGCATTCTCATTTAACAAAGCTGGAAAATAATGGATGTATATTGTCTGTCCCTTTAAAATATTTCTAAATAAAACTTGTTACTGAGTGTGTATTGACGTAACTGTTTAAAAAAGGTTTTGAAAAGAACATGTGATGCATATTGGGTGCTATTAATAAGCATGATTATAAAGCGTTGTGTTTACCTGCTTGAGCTGCTGTAATAAGGGCGGTGTTACCCTCGTTATCTTGCCAGTTGACATCAAGGTAAGGACACTGAGCCAGAGCGATGACCACGTCTGCGTATCCATAGTAACAGGCTACAATCAATGCAGACTGAAACACCAATAAAGAGTTATGTTTGCATCGTTTGTACAGAGTGGAGACATTTAATCTGTAAAAAGGATATTTTTATTGGAGGTTGTTGAATTGTAGTTAACTCATCAAGGTAAAGTGAATTTATAGATTTTTTCCCTGTTTATGGTCCAACATTTGCTGTAAATGATGCAAAATTGATAGTACTTTTCAGCAAAAACGTCTGGGGTACAGCTGCAATTAGGATATAATGAAAGTATTTCAGTGACTGGGGGGAGAAAAAAGGGCTTTGGTTTAAATTTGAGGAAGAACCGCAACCATTAAACAATCTTGCATACAAGCTGGCGCAAATTGGAAGCAACATTTTGAAGCAGGCAGAGTTCGCTGACTCATAACACCACAAATCAGAAGTTCACTAGTATCACGAAATCTATTATTAGAGTGAGCATGCCAGAAAGCAGGAGTTAGCAAAAAGCAGTGATTGGGAAGAGTCAGTAAAAACTAACAAAAGGAAGATGGAGGGAGACAAAAAGCGTGATCGAATCACAGGCCTAAGTGAAGACCCTGCAGGCCGCGGATGTGGAAAGTAAACGATGGTTGATTCGAGATAAAACAAGCAACACAGTCTAACTATGTTCAAAAAAAATATACAGGGAGTGCAGAATTATTAGGCAAATGAGTATTTTGACCACATCATCCTCTTTATGCATGTTGTCTTACTCCAAGCTGTATAGGCTCGAAAGCCTACTACCAATTAAGCATATCAGGTGATGTGCATCTCTGTAATGAGAAGGGGTGTGGTCTAATGACATCAACACCCTATATCAGGTGTGCATAATTATTAGGCAACTTCCTTTCCTTTGGCAAAATGGGTCAGAAGAGGGACTTGACAGGCTCTGAAAAGTCAAAAATAGTGAGATATCTTGCAGAGGGATGCAGCACTCTTAAAATTGCCAAGCTTCTGAAGCGTGATCATCGAACAATCAAGCGTTACATTCAAAATAGTCAACAGGGTCGCAAGAAGGTGTAGAAAAACCAAGGCGCAAAATAACTGCCCGTGAACTGAGAAAAGTCAAGCGTACAGCTGCCAAGATGCCACTTGCCACCAGTTTTGCCATATTTCAGAGCTGCAACATCACTGGAGTGCCCAAAAGCACAAGGTGTGCAATACTCAGAGACATGGCCAAGGTAAGAAAGGCTGAAAAACGACCACCACTGAACAAGACACACAAGCTGAAACGTCAAGACTGGGCCAAGAAAAATCTCAAGACGGATTTTTCTAAGGTTTTATGGACTGATGAAATGAGAGTGAGTCTTGATGGGCCAGATGGATGGGCCCGTGGCTGGATCGGTAAAGGGCAGAGAGCTCCAGTCCGCCTCAGACGCCAGCAAGGTGGAGGTGGGGTACTGGTATGGGCTGGTATCATCAAAGATGAGCTTGTGGGGCCTTTTCGGGTTGAGGATGGACTCAAGCTCAACTCCCAGTCCTACTGCCAGTTTCTGGAAGACACCTTCTTCAAGCAGGGGTACAGGAAGAAGTCCGCATCCTTCAAGAAAAACATGATTTTCATGCAAGACAACGCTCCATCACACGCATCCAAGTACTCCACAGCGTGGCTGGCAAGAAAGGGTCTAAAAGAAGAAAAACTAATGACATGGCCTCCTTGTTCACCTGATCTGAACCCCATAGAGAACCTGTGGTCCCTCATCAAATGTGAGATTTACAAGGAGGGAAAACAGTACACCTCTCTGAACAGTGTCTGGGAGGCTGTGGTTGCTGCTGCACGCAATGTTGATCGTGAACAGATCAAAGCACTGACAGAATCCATGGATGACAGGCTTTTGAGTGTCCTTGCAAAGAAAGGTGGCTATATTGGTCACTGATTTGTTTTTGTTTTGTTTTTGAATGTCAGAAATGTATATTTGTGAATGTTGAGCTGTTATATTGGTTTCCCTGATGAAAATAAATAATTGAAATGGGTATACATTTGTTTTTTGTTAAGTTGCCTAATAATTATGCACAGTAATAGTCACCTGCACACACAGATATCCTCCTAAAATAGCTAAAACTAAAAAAAACCCACTCCAACTTCCAAAATATTCAGCTTTGATATTAATGAGACTTTTGGGTTCATTAAGAACATGGTTGTTGTTCAATAATAAAATTAATCCTCAAAAATACAACTTGCCTAATAATTCTGCACTCCCTGTATTGTGCATAATCACAAGAACGTGGTTTTGATTGTTAGACCTAAAACTGCAAACAAACAATTGTATGTAGGAGTTAAAAAATATATATTAGAATCTTATTTAAATCCTACTTTGAATTATACTTCAAGTAGAAGGAGCGTTAGTTAAAAAGATTTAACACTTACTACAGTAATTAATCGCTCTATCAGGGTTTATTTATTTATTCACTTTTTTTAATCATGCATCGTGTTCTGCATTCTGATTGACTAAGCGATCGCCCCGCCCCTTTTCTGCCTTTGTTTGCCAGTGCGTCAATAAGGTTGCTGTATACGTTGTACACTTATGTTAACCCCTTAACTTTCCGACGGCCCGATCAGTCTGAAACGATTTACCCTAAAACTATAAAGCCGGGATAGCTCACCATTGGATCCTCTGGTAATGAGATGATTGAGATGAATATCTGCAAGCATGGAGTAGCATACCTGTCAACCTGTACGTTTTTGCCTTACAAAGTACATTTATTATGCATTTTAAGATGTGTACAACGTACAAGATAATCTGTACGGAAAAACGCAAATTTGTCAATTATGGGTACCATCCGGTATACAGTGACTATCACAAAACGGCAAATCGATCAAGTCAAACGAGTTCGCCGCGGTAGCCTCTATCTCGGTATCATTTTTTTTCGGTGCAAACGAAGCGAGCGTTTGATGCTACTGTGCGCATGCTTTTGCCGCTGTAGTGCCGAATTTAGTTCAAGAACAGCATTCAATTTACTTTGGATACGTCTTGGATTGGGATTTTTGGTGAATTTTACAGGAACGTTAAGGGTTAAAACAGCTTGACGAACCTACATTACGTAGGCCCAAATGTTTTTCAATTTCCAGTTTAAACAAAATGCTCTGACCTACAAAATCAGTAAAAGGCAGAAGAAGATGCTTTATATCGTGACAAAGTTGGATTTCTCTACATGCTACAGGGAGGTAAAAGTATTTTCACGCCACATTTTTGGTTTTCCCTTCTGGTCTCCCTCGGACATCAATTTGACTACACTAAAATGATTGAATTTGGTATTGCGGTCGAATCTTTTTTTAGAATGTCACTTCCAAATGACAAAATCTTGTGAACCAGGCATTTTTGTTCATACCAGTCCCAAATCTGTAAGTGATCCCCTAGCAATATGATTGTTATCTTGTTTCAGGGATCAGGCGACTAGTGACCTTGCAAGCCTGTTAAAAGCTGAGCTGAGAGGCAAGGAGCTTCGCATTGAGTCACTTTGCAATCTACACTCCCCATCTGTTCCTTAACAGAATTAACCTAATGCTCTGACCCCAATGTCAGGTAGACACCATCATATTTTCATTTTGCATGTTCTTGCTCTTACTCTTCTGTTTCGGTCTGTTTCCTGCACTTCCTCCTCTGTCAGTCCTTGCCTGATCATGATCTTGACAATGATGGTGTTGTTATTGCAGCAGGCTTTAAAAAAGGAAATCGGTTCTGGGCTCCCGCGACATGGCGAGCGTAGGCGGTCAGAACCCACCGAAGTGTCGAGCGGGTAGAACGAATCGTCAGATGCGATACTCCTTGTATCCGAGTTATCAGACAGAGCCTCAAAGTCCAGTTCCTCAAATTCCTGGTAGATATCATCTTCATCCTCCCAGTAGTTTCGGGCAAAGTCAGATTCGGTCTCCTCTCTTTCTCTCGGTTCCTCGTCCTCGTCGTTGTCAACCTCGGTGACGCACATGACAGGTGTCTCCATTGCAGTTTTGCCTGGTCCCGTTCTTCCAGCAACTCCATTCTCCAGAGGTTTTCCAGCTTCCCTTTCTTTATCTGTTATTACAACCATTTAATCTTACCCTCCTCCCGCTCACTTGTTTGAATAACAGTCGGATCCGGAGACATCACTACAAGAGTTTATTGTTGTTATCTTGCGGCATTCACACAGACTCAAGTCCAAAATGTTCTTTTGATCATATTTTGGTGCAGAGAAGTCACAGTGTCACAACATTGCAGGTTCTACTTGTCGTCTTCTGTCAATATCCTTCACATTGGAATTGAGGAACACTGACATAAATCGGCTCAACAGTTAAAAATTCCCAAAAGTCTCCCATGAAATCCGAAAGGGTGCTGATAATATCCATTTGGAAAAATGCCATTCTTCTGTCGCACCTCCTAGTCTTGTCCAAAAGTAGGTAAACATGACATTTTTAGAGCATCAACTTGTGAAGAAAAATTTTAAGTCGCAATCAGCAACATATTGAATGCTCCCTTGTGGAGAAATGGAGGACTTATTTTGAGAACAGTCAGCAGTGCAAAGAGATTTCCTCTCTAACTGACGCAAAATAATCCCTTTAGTTGCTCCCTCACCCGCTTTAGTCCTCTGTCCTTTCAGTTTGTGCACTGCAGGAAACATTATACTGTATTTATTTGGATGATATTTGCTAATTATTATTTGAATACTGTCCTCAAATGTTCCCTCTGAAGTAACTGTAAAGTGTTGCTGCTTCCTGTTTCCTGAAATTCTTGTGAAACGGCGACTGCACTAAAAAGTCTGGCACTTGAATGCTAGGAACACATCATTGTATTTCCTGTGAAGCATCTGAAATTGGACATGACTGTGATTTATTGATACCTTAGTTTAGGGTAATATTCCCATAATCTGCTCTTGGCCTCTCAGACTAAGGCACCGTGTGAAGAGGGGCAAAGGTAATTGGATTTGGCATAAGTAGCACAACCTGGTTCTTGGAATAGACTTCGTCTGATAAGACTCCTTTCGTTTTGTTGCTACATTTCAATTGATGGTAATGACATAATCAACATCCACTTTCTTTTTTGAAATCTGCGTATTCCCTCGTGTCCTGTCTTTGCTCAAGTGCACCAACTTGGTCTTTCCGTAATCTCCCATTTACCCTAACTCTACTGATCCAGTCATGTTTTGACAAACAATCTATCTCAATCTGTTCCCAAGGCCATCGAAAAACGACAATCAACACAGTGCTGTTTATTCTTTTTGTTTAATATTCAGTTAGTACACATGCTATTGTGTTTGGTTACCAATATTTTTGTTGTTTGAGTACTATTAGAGCAATTTGCCTCAGGACGAAGCACGCTATACATCTGACAGCATATTCACTTCAGGTCAAAAGGTTTATACAGTATACATTGCATGAAAAATTTGTCTTTTTTACCACTAGATAGCATCCAAGTATACTAAGTCAGCTGGGGCACGCAAAGTCCTTTGCAAAAAGAGAAACACAATGCATACCTGTCAACCTCCACGGCTCCATGCCTTTACAAACTGTCGTATTTTCCCTTACATAATAATCTTACACCATATTTTTTTTCAAACGTGTATATTTATGTAATGTTATATTGTACATGTGTTTCGTTATATCATATATATTGTTAATTAACATTTTGTCGTGAGATACTGAGTTGCTCAACATGAATGAGATTTATTATTTTAAAAAGTTCAAAAATTAAGTAGCTTGGACGTTCACTGTAGAACGAAAAAATACATGCAAATATAATTAAGTAGAATTTTCTTTTAAATTATTAATTCATTTTCTGCATCAAATTATTGTTGGTAATATACTGATTAAAGGGATAACCACAAACCAGTCTAATTTAAAATCAAACCAAATTGCAATTTATTTCGATCAATTATTTGAGATTCAACGTGCTGTATAAAATAATTCAGTGTACAGTAAGGAAATCAAATGCTCTTCGTTTCACCACTTAAAAAGATGACATTGTGTCAAACAAGTTTTATGAGGATTCAAACCTGCTACTTCACGTGTAACCAGGGAAATTGAAAAAATAGTATAGGAGACACTAAATTTACTACAAGTGGGTAAAAAAAACTAAGAAAGATGATGAAATTGTTTTTGTTGTTTAATAGAATGAATAATATAAACTTGGTTCGGCACATTTTTCTGTTTTTAATCTACAGTCGGTCTTTTTTTGAGTAAATAGGTGCCGCATTGTTTGTAGAGATTAAGTAATAGGGAGGATTGCCATCGTTATTAAGCAATAGGCTGAGGTTGACAGGTATGTTAATAGCTTTTTTTGGTCAGTCAGGAAATCTTTAGTTAAAACAATGAATGTCAGTATTACTGGTAGCATTGGAACCACATCGTTAGAGTGCACTGTAATTGAAAATATTTAAAACCTCATGTTTGTTTGTGCTTATTATGATGTTGTCTCCAGCAGTGATTTTCAACCACTGTGCTGCGGCACACTAGTGTGCCATAAAAGATAGTCAGGTGTGCCGTGAGAAATTATCCAATGTCACTTTTTTTAAAATTGTATAAAACATTTATGAATCACTTCCTGCAAATATTACATCGTTGTCAAGTGTCTGTGCTGTAAAAAATTAAAAATTATATTGTAATTAAACATACTGTTCAGTGTCATTTTACAACATTTGTGTTTAGTGGTGTGCCGCGAAATTTTTCCAATGTAAAAAAACGTGCCCTGGGTCAATAAAGGTTGAACACAGTGACATTCTAAGGTTGTTCTTATTTAATTTATGGTCACCGTTTCTTAGGGGCTAAAACATGTTTTCATATTGATTAATGTGGCAGTAATTTAGGGATTTACATATAAATTTAAGTTTTTTTTTTTAAGTTTTATTGTATTTTTGGCTCCGTTCAGAAAAAAATGTTTGAGAGACAACATTCACGTTATTTGATCAGAAGCTCTTTTGTTTTATCACATTATTACAAAATTACACAAAAAAACCACAGATCACTGCCGGCAAACGAGTTTTTGTCTGGATTCTTCCGTTTACCACGTCCATAAACGACACAGTTTTACTATTAATACAAAAAGTTATTAGTTGTAATCCAATATGGCGGCCGCTTAAATAGTCATGTGACGCTCAGAACTCTCTCATTCTGTTGGAATCACACACTAAAACCACAATGAAAGGACAACAGAGACAAGAGAAGGTTTACTAGTTTACAGAACTTTAACCAACAATCATCCACAAATGAAAAATGTCAAACACTGGTGGAAAGCAGAATGTCAGCTCCAAATCAGAAGTTGAGAGCTAATCATTGTTTTTTCTTCTCAGTGAATGAGTGATTTTCTGAAACCTGCTGACAAAGTCCAAGTATCTCCCTTTATGTATGTGCAATGTCTGTGTTATCTGCCCCTTTCTTTTCCTCGCCACATCGCCTGAGTGATTTCAAGGATGCAGCATCGTACACCCACACCGTGTCAGCACCCTCCCCTGCGGTGTGTTCAGGTATCCAGTTGGGAAAAGGGAATCTGCAGGCGACCACCTTAGCAGAGCTTGGCAACTCGCTTTCCAACTTCAGCTCCAATTTGTCCATCTGTAATCATGATCACATTTAATTTTTAAAAGATGTTCAAGCATGTTTAATGCAATTTTACATTTCACATTTTACCTGTGTAGTTCTCGTTTTATAAATTAAAGGTTGAAAAAAAACAATATATGCAAAATCAAACCTCACCATTTGGGGAACGCCAAAAATGATAACATTGGAGTACTCTGCAAAGCTGACCTTGAAAAGAAAGATTAAACAACAAAAATTGAAATAACGATAGCACAAAGTTTGCTAGTCAAATATTGATGATACACCGTATTCAAGTGCACAACTACACTAAGGAGAAGTTTTGTATTTACTAAATTTAGATGACCAAGATGAACAAACAATGAAAATGAGTACTTTATCAGTCCCCTTTTTAAATTGGCAAACATATTGGTGACCTCATCTGAAAATGGCATTACTGACAATGATTGGGTTTTGAGATAAAGGCTAAAGCGGATACATTTTGAAAACAGCAGCTCCACATAATGAGTTTGTCAAAACAAATGCTAATTAGCAATACATTGAAAGATATTTCGTGAGATAGTGGCCATAATGTTTAAAGATTTCTCATGGATGATGGCCAACATCTTGTGAATTTGTAGGAAACTGAAAAAAAGACTTGATTTTTAAAATGATAATGAATGCAATAATAGCCTTAAAGTACCTTAGAACAGACATTATTTCATACAAAGTATATAAGTAGTTCAGGCCATTATCGCATGCCAACAGTAAAAACTCTGGAATTAAGCCTATTAATAATTGTAATAGATCTGATTTCCCCCTAAGTTCCGGTCCGAAGCCTTTGTTCTGAAAGCGCCGGTCTTCTGGTGATCCAAGAGTCAAGAAGTGTTCCGCTGGTTCAAGAGCATTCTCCATCCGGGCACCGGTGCTGTGGAATGCTCTTCCCCGTTCTGCAACCTCAGTGGAAATGTTTAAGTCCAAGCTTAAAACACACTTCTACTATATGAATAAGCTATACTTTTCTTGGACAATATCTGTATTATTTGTGATTGCAACATCCTTTGCTGTCTGGTAATCCTGAAAGGGGGATGCCACATGTGCGGTCCCTTCTCGGAGTTTCTTCATTTTCCTCATATTGAGGTTTTTCCTTGCCCTCATGTTGGTTCCGGATCAGGGGATGGTGAAATAATAGTCTGAAAAAATAGTCTGTGTAATTACCGGTGAAGCCCTTTGACACTCTTTGTGATTAAGGGCTATACAAATAAAAATGACTTGAATTGACTTAATATCAAAAAGTTAATAAAAGTGTACAAACTGAGATGATCTTCCAACCTCCTATGCTTAAAACAAATCTAAATTGTGTGTGTATATATATATATATATATATATATATATATATATATATATATATATATATATACAGTGGCTTGCAAAACTATTTTCCGTCCTTGAACTTTGTGACCTGTTGCCACATTTCAGACTTCTAATAAAGATATCAAAACTGTAATTTCTTGTGAAGCATCAACAATAAGTGGAACACAATCATGAAGTGGAACACACTTTATTGGGTATTTTAAACTTTTTTAACATATAAAAAAACGAAAAAGTGGGTGTGCAAAATTATTCAGCCCAATTGAGTTAATACTTTGTAGTGCCACCTTTTGCTGCGATGACAGCTGCAAGTCGCTCGGGTTATGTCTCTATCAGTTTTGCACATCGAGGAACTGATATTTTTGCCCATTCCTCCTTGCAAAACAGCTCGAGCTGAGTGAGGTTGGATGGAAAGCGTTTGTGAACAGCAGTTTTCAGTTCTTTCCACATATTCTCAATTGGAATAAGTTCTAGACTTTGACTTGGCCATTCTAACACTTTGATATGTTTTTGGTGAACCATTCCATTGTAGCTTTTGCTTTATGTTTTGGATCATTGTCTTGTTGGAAGACAAATCTTTGTCCCAGTCTCAGGTCTTTTGCGGACTCCATCAGGTTTTCTTCCAGAATGGTTCTTTATTTGGCTCCATCCATCTTCCCATCAATTTTAACCATCTTCTCTGTCCCTGCTGAAGAAAAGCAGGCCCAAACCATGATGCTGCCACCACACTGTTTGACTGTATGGTGTGTTGAGCGTGATGAGCTGTGCTGCTTTTACGCCAAACATAACGTCTTACATTGTTGCCAAAATGTTCGATTTTGGTCTCATCTGACCAGAGCACCTTCTTCCACATGTTTGGTGTGTCTCCCGGGTGGCTTGTGGCAAACCTTAAACAACACTTTTTATGGATATCTTTAAGAAATGACTTCCTTCTTGCCACTCTTCTATAAAGGCCAGATTTGTGCAGCATACGACTAATTGTTGTCCTATGGACAGATTCTCCCACCTCAGCTGTAGACCTCTGCAGTTCATCCAGAGTGATCATGGGCCTCTTGGCTGCCTCTCCGTTCAGTTTTCTCCTTGTATGAGCTGAAAGTTTAGGGGGACGGCCCGATCTTGGTATATTTGTAGTGGTCTGATACTCCTTCCATTTCAATATTATTGCTTGCACAGTGCTCCTTGGGATGTTTAAAGCTTGGGAAATCTTTTTGTATCCAAATCCAGCTTTAAACTTCTCCACAACAGTATCTTGGACCTGCCTGGTGTGTTCCTAGTTCTTCATGATGCTCTCTGCGCTTTAAACAGACCTCTGATACTATCACAGTGCAGGTGCATCTATATAGAGACTTGATTACACACAGGTGGATTCCATTTATCGTCGTTGGTCATTTAGATCAACATTGAATCATTCACAGATCCTCACTGAACTTCTGGACAGAGTTTGTTGCAAAAGGGGCTGAATCATTTTGCACACCCACTTTTTCGTATTTTTATTTGTTAAAAAAGTTTAAAATATACAATA
The DNA here is from genome assembly GCF_059441175.1 of Urocampus carinirostris. Taxonomy (NCBI): domain Eukaryota; kingdom Metazoa; phylum Chordata; class Actinopteri; order Syngnathiformes; family Syngnathidae; genus Urocampus; species Urocampus carinirostris. The sequence continues at coordinate 4,653,997 of NC_142349.1, read as the reverse complement.
AAGTATGTTCCACTTCATGATTGTGTCCCACTTATTGTTGATGCTTCACAAGAAATTACAGTTTATATCTTGATGTTTGAAGTCTAAAATGTGAAAAAAGGTCAGAAAGTTCAAGGGGGCCAAATAGTTTCCCAAGCCACTGTATGTTGTTCCATTTTTCACAAGGGGTTAACGCTATCTATCATATATCAACACTGTGAATCCTCATAAAAATTATATTTATTGCTATTGAGATGTATATATAATTATATGGAGCATTGGTTGTATGTTTCATCATACACTTTCATGAAATCAGGCTAGTCCTATAGAATTCGTACATTAATCTGATTGGAAATGGAATATCGAATATCTAGAGTAATCCGAATTAATCGTTTACATGCCCAGAGACAAAGAAATACCCTCCGTATAAATGCCCTCTGTAAGCATTTTGAATTCAAGGGCGAAGTGGGGGCAAAATCATTACAAATGTCAACGACATTAAATTAACAACCTTTTAATTTAAGTCACATGGAATTCAAGAAAGTACCATGTAATTTTTTTCACCGTGATCCAAAAGTGAGCATGATTGCCGAGTTTGGTGTGTTTACAAGATGTGCAAGTAACGTGGGATTCCTAAAGCATAGATTTACACTACACGTGGATGGATACAACTGTTGTATCCCCTATATATGGATGTCTATAAATACAGCATTTTAGCCATGGGGGCATAAAATAAAATGTGAATGTCCCAAAGAAACCAAAGAATACGAAGTTCACATCTATTATTTGTCTCTGTACGACAAGCCCTATCGTGCTTTGGGTCATAAAACAGCCCAGGTCAGAAAACCAGAAAGTGAGCAATCAGAAAATGATAGGACTAATCCAACCATTGCGATCGGGTGACTTGCAGTCGGACTAAGAAACAATATTCCGTTTCGAATCAGATTACTGACAGCATGTAAACATACACACTGACCTTCCATAAGTCAGAAATGTGAAATGAGGTGGAGCCGTGGACTCCCTCTCTCCAGGATTTGTAGCGGGAATACCACACAAGCCAAGGGTTCAACTCAAAGCCCGACGCCAAAAAACCATGCCTAGCTGCAGCAATCACCTGATGGGAAAGAGGGGGGAAATAGGATTACAAAAATAAAAAAATTAAATCAAAAGATTTTTTTCATCCCAAAAATATAGACCCCTCTCCGTGTTCTTAAACAAGTGAGACGTAGAGACGCTGTGCACGCATTGTTAAGGCCAAAAGGTGGAATTCAGGTCAGTTTATACCAGTCAAACTGACAGAAAAACATTGTACAGATAGTAAAACATTTCGAATAAGCAAAAAGTATGTACAGGCAACAAGATAGCGACTTTATTTTAGTGATCAAAGTCAACAAAAAAAACACGTTCTTTTAATTAGCGCAACACGTAGATTGTGCGAGCCACGCCGGTCCAAATTAGTCGGTCACTCACCCGCGAGCGAGCCCCTAACCCGCGGCGCGGGTACTTTCGGGCGCGATACGCACGACACCGACACAGTTACGGGGGTCCCGCGCACGTCCGCCACCTTTCGCCCTCCGCGCGCTGACGGCCGCCTGTCGTTGTCGAGTCACTCAATGCGCCTAAGGTAATCCTTAGTAGCGCTAGAGTCGCTCGTGGGAGGCTCCATAGTTCTCCAATGGAGAGGGGGCTGCGACTGTCCTGTGCCACCAGGCCTGACGGGGTGTGACCCGAGCAAACCAAGCATACGAAGCCTCTGAAGTCCTTAGTACGTTCGGACAGGCCGGTGCATGATTTATGGAAGCCCCGTGGACAGGTAGTACAGGTGATTGGGGTGTGGTCGCAGCGAATGTTTCGAAAGCACCACTGGCATTTGGACTGGGGGCCAGGGTTGCTCTCGAAGTCGCCCGCCCTAAGAAGACAGAGAGAGGAGAGTAGGAGAGAGAGAGAGAGGGACAGATAGAAAGAGAGAAAGACAGAGTAAAACGCAGAAAAGGGGGAAAAGAGAGTGAGAGAGGAGGGGAGAGAGTAGGAAAGAGAGGGCTAGAGAAAATGAGAGACAAGAGTGTAAAGGGGGAAGAAGGAAAAGGAGAGACAAAGAAGGAGAGAGGACCAAGAAAGAAAGAGAGAGCGAGTCTGAGTGGATTGAGTTGGATTCGTAAGGCTCCCCCAGGAGAGAGCCCTTCGCAGGACACCACGGGAAGGTTCCTAGTCTTTGTCCTGCCCCGCCTGTCGTCGCGCCGCGCTACTGGTGTCGTCGGACGAGCGGGCTCCCCCCAGTTACGGGGGTAGCCAGATCACACCTGCCGCCTTTTCTCGTGTCGCGCCGTGTGACGCTGCGTTCGCCGAACTCGCTCCGTCGCGTTCGCCGAACTCGCTCCGTCGCGTTCGCCGAACTCGCTCCGTCACGTTCGCCGAACTCGCTCCGTCGCGCGGCCCGGGGGTGTTGCATGGGTTTCCTCTGGCCACTCCGGTTTCCTCGCACATTCCAAAAACATGCATGTCTGGTTTATTGGCCGGTCCAAATTGCCCGTAGGTGTGAATGTGCGAGCGAGGTGTCTTTGTGCCCTGCGACTGGCCAGCAACCTGTTCAGGGTGTCCCATGCCCACTGCCCAAAGATAGCTGGGATGGGCTCCAGCACCCCCGCGACCCTACTGAACATAAGCGGTGCAGGTATTGGATGGATGTCAAGAGACACTGCGCGTGATGAAACACGCCGACTACAAAAAACTTACGGGAAGGAACTGGAAACTCTTTTAGGGCACCGCAGCACTTTTTCACGAGACACTACGAGTCAAACGATAATGCGACAAAGGAGAGCTACGAGATTTCGACACTGATCGCCAAGCACTGAAAAACTTTCACGTAGGGTGATTTTTTTAAAGACAGGTCAAATAATGCAGGCTGAAATTTTAGCATACCAAATCTAGGCTGCTTTCTGAAAAGTTGGATATTATTAAATTGATTAATTGCCTTTTTCAATTTTTCAAGTTGGCTTTTAATGGTGTTAATAGGGAAATTAATCTAATAAAATGGCGTTTTACTTTGTTGGTTCCAACTAATGGGAAAAATAGCACAAAACACACAACCCTTACTATTCTTCCATCGCCACTTCCGATGTCAACCAGGGTCCCAGACCTGGCACGCAGGGCATTGAGGACGTTTTCCACTTGTGTGGTGGTCGCAGGGACATAAGGGAGGCAGATTTTCCTTAAGGCAGGGGCCACAAACGGCGTAGCAACAGCGTAGAGGGCAACGAGCGAGCCTCCGACCAAACCCGTTATTACGAGACCCACTCGACTTCTGTTTTTACTCTCAATTGTTCTAGATTGCCCAGCAGACTCCTTAAAAAGCAAATCTTCAGACATTCTAGGCTGACGACGGACGCATTATATTGCACAAATGCAATGAATTAAGTACTTCAACATTCAAAATAAAAATTGCATCACTCTTAAGAGTCCGACCTGGTTTGTCGTGCCTGATAAAGGTTCTGCTCCCTTTCCGGTTTCTATGAAAAACACTGATTTTAATCAAAAGTCATTATTATTGTTATTATTTTTCGGTTAGCTGTTAAATGACTTGAGAATTTAGAGTACTGTTACAGTTTACTATTGCTCTTGATTTAACAGTAAACCTTGTTTACTGTTGATTACATTAAGTGTTTGTCATTGTATTTGATTTAAGAATATGATCACTGTTGTTAAATTGTTATAATATTGTTAATGTGCATTTTTACCAGATGTAATTTTAAATGTATAGAGTGCTGCTTGATGTATTGTTTGTCACTTAAAATCTAAAGATCAGAGCTGAGCACCAGATAGTTTTAAGAGTAAATATTGGTCACAAAGTTTATTGAGAGCAACTTTTTCCCGATTTCTATGAAAAACACAGATTTTTTTATTTTTTTTTTAACTTTTTATTTCTCACACCAATTTTGACAGAGGTTTGATTCCACCATCTTACATCAACACAAAATATATACACTTGACACACTCATAAATAACAGAAGGAACAACAAAGAAGAAAAAATACTATTAATAGAAAAGAAGAATAAATGTTCATACAATACATCCATACAAAAAGAAATATATATATGTATATAAAAATATATATATATATATATATACACCCAAAAAAACAAAAAAAAAAAAACAAATACATAATAAATAGGGGGAGGTGTTTAGACATCAAGTAAAATTTGTGTGATAGGCTTCCATCTTTTCTCGAATTGGTCAAGTTTCAGTTGAAGTCTTGCAGTGATTTTTTCCATAATGTACATTTGCTTTAATTTGTCTCTCCATTGTTTTATGTCAGGAGGTTGTGGTTTCAGCCAGGACACTGTGATCATTTTCTTTGCTACCAGAAGCATTACCCTTAGTATATATTTTCTGTTGATAGTAATTCTTCTGGCAAAATTCCTATTACGTAAGCCTTTGGGTCCAACCGCAACTCCCAGCCAGTAATTAATTTTATTTCTCTCTGGATACTTCTCCAAAAATTTAATATTACAGGGCAATTCCAGAAAATATGCGTAAAGTCTCCGACCCCCCCACAGTTACGCCAACATAGATTTGAGGTATTTTTATATTTTGAAGTGATAGAGGGTGTATAGAAGAATCGCATTTTTACTTTCCATTCAAACTCCCTCCATGTCGGGCTGTTGGTTATTTTGTGTCCCTCTTTCAATGTTTTTTCCCATTCGTTGTCTTTTATTGCTACATTAGTTTCTTGTTCCCATTTTTCCTTAACTGCCATGTCCTCATTACTGAGATCCATTCTCAGGGCTTTATATAGTTTTGATATAACCCCCTTTATTGATTGTCCTTTTGTATATGATATTAATAATTCCTCTACCTTAGTTGGCTCCTTACATATTTTCCCCTATTCCTCGTGTTTCTGGATGTAATGCCTTAGTTGCAAGTATTTGTAAAAATCATTTCTGGGTAGGTCAAATTCTTGTTGGAGTTGTTCGAATGATTTCATTGCCTGTGCTTCCAATACTTGGGTAATCAACATCAGTCCTTTTTGGGCCCATTTTTGAAACCCTACCTCCATAACCCCAGGTTTAAAGTCTGGGTTTTTCGCTATTTTGGTAGCCCTTTTCACAGATCTTGATATTTTTAATTTTTTTTGTATTGTTGACCAAGTTTTAATAGTTCCCTTAATCCATTCATTCTGGATTTTTAATTTCTTCCACCTCGTGACTGATATGTATGGTAACGATTCCACAGGCATATTTGGACAAGATCGCTGCTCCATGTCCACCCATATTGTATCTTTGTCTGTAGTAATCCACAAGATAAGTGCTTTAATTTGAGCTGCCCAATAGTAATATTTAATATTGGGTAGGTCTAGGCCCCCTTTTTCTTTAGGAGCTAACAGGGTTTTGTATTTTATTCTAGGTTTCTTGTTTTGCCAAAGGAATTTTGTTATCAATTTATTTAACATTTTAAATGTGGATGCCGGGATCAGAATTAGAAGGGATTGAAACAGAAATAATAGTCTTGGTAATATGTTCATTCTAATTGTTTCTATCCTTCCGATAAGACTTAAGGGCAAAATTTCCCATTTTTCCAAATCTTTCCTTATTTCTTTTATCAACATTCCATAATTTGCATCAAACAGCTGTGTGGTATGTGGTGTAATGGTCACCCCCAAATATTTAAACCCTTTATTTGTTCATTTAAAATCAAATCTTTCAATCACATCTGTTGGGCATTTTCCCGATATCATCATTGCTATTGATTTGCTCTCATTATTTGAATACCCAGCTACTTCTCCATATATTTTAAGGCTCTCCAACAGTGGTGGTATTGATAACGAAGGTTCCTTCAGCATTACTAACAGGTCGTCTGCAAACAATGATATTTTATGTTCTGTTCCTCCTTCATAAAATATCCCCCTTATTTGCTCATTTTGTCTAATTGATTCTGCGAGTGGTTCTATGCTTATTGCGAACAAGAGTGGGCTTAAACAATCCCCTTGCCGGACTCCTCTTTTGATATCAAAGAAATCTGAACAGTGACCATTTACTCTAAAACGAGATTTAGGATTTTTATAGATTATTTTCACCCATTCAACAAATATTTGAGGGAAGCCAAAAGCTATAAGTGATTGATGTAAGAAGCTCCATTTCACCCTATCGAAAGCTTTTTGTGCATCCAAGCTCAGTAACATCGAGGGTTGGGTCTTAGATTTTGTGCTCGTAATTATGTTTAGTATCCTCCTAATATTGTTTGCACCCTGCCTTCCCGGAATAAACCCTGTTTGATCATTTCTAATTAATTTCGCTATAAATTTCTGCATTCTTTTTGCCAATATGCTTGTAAGAATTTTTAGATCATTACAAAGTAAACTAACTGGTCTATAGCTTTCACACAATATTGGGTCTTTTCCTTCTTTGTGCAAGACTGTTATGATGGCTTCCGACCATGATTTGGGGGGGATCTCCTTTTGTTAGAGCATAGTTAAATACTTTATGCAGTACTGGTGTTAATTCTTCCTTAAAGCTTTTGTAGAACACCCCCGGGAATCCATCCGTTCCTGGTGATTTATTTATTTTTAAGTTATTTATTGTATCTTGTATTTCCTGTTTTGTAATGGGGCGAATAATTTCTAATGTATCCCCCCCCCCTGTTAGTGTTGGTAAATGTAGTTTTCCTAAAAAGTTTTGTGCCGTGTAGTTATCTAAGTCATTTTCTGAGTCCTTGTATAATTCTTTATAATAATCTGCAAATGCTTCTGCTATACATTGTTTAGAGATGGGATATTTTATTTGTGATATAATTCTATCTGTTTGGGCCTTTTTAAGTTGGAAGGCTAGCAGTCGACTGGCTCTATTGCCCATTTCATAGTATCTCTGGTTCACAAAGCGCAGAGCCCCTTCTGCTTTATTTGTCAAAAGTTCATCTAATTTGCTTCTGGTTGTTTTTAATACCTGTAATCTGGATTCATTTGGTGTTTTTTTATGTTCTTCTTCTAGTTCCTTAATCTTATCCTCCAATTCCTTCTGGTTCTTTAAGCGTGTTTGTTTCAGTCGGGACGATATTTCAATTAATTTCCCCCTTATTACAGCTTTCCCTCCTTCCCATAATATTGATGGAGAAACCTCATTGTTGTCATTGATTTGAAAATCTTCTTTTATACACCGTTTTATTTCCTGTACTACGTTTTTATCTGAGAGGAGAGATACATTCATCCTCCAATACCTAAAATGGGGTCATTGTCTAAACTTAGTTTCAAAGTAATTGGAGAAAGGTCACTTATAGTAATATTCTCTATACCACACTCTACTACTGTATGCATATGTTGTCTTGAAATGTAAAAGTAATCAATTCTCGAATAGCTGCCATGCGGGTTTGAATAGAAAGTATAGTCTTTAGTTTGGGGATTCTTCTCTCTCCATGGATCTATCAATCCCAATTCTTTAGTTATGTTATTCAACATCCTCGACCTCTTTGTATTTGTTCCATGTACTGAAGGATACTTGTCCACTTTGCCATTCTGTACAGTGTTAAAGTCACCTCATATAAGTAACATTCCCTTCGCACAGTTGGTTATTACTTTAGCTAATACTTGAAAAAATGTCCCCTTTTCCTCAATTGGTGCAAAAACACAGATTTTAATCTAAAGTTATTGTTTTTGGTTAAAGTAGCAACCAGATGGATCCAGCCAAGGTGTCGTCAGTCACCCCCCAGCCCGTTCCTGACTGCCGAAAGAAGCTCCAGCAGTTCCTTGGGTTTGCCCATTTTTACCGCCGGTTCATTCGGAACTACAGCTCGGTGGCGGTTCCTCTCACGGCACTCACCAGCCCCAAAGAGGCGTTCTGGTGGTCTCCGGCGGCCAGCGACGCCTTCTCCGCCCTCAAGGCCCACTTTTCCTCGGCACCCATGCTCCAGGTGCATGAACCTGACCGCCAGCTCATCTTAGAGGTGGACGCCTCAAACATGGGAGTTGGACCAGTTCTGTCCCAGAGGTCGACTAAGGAGAACAGGATCCATCCCTGCGTCTTCTCCTCGCGCCGTCTCTCACCTGTGGAGTGTAACTACCTCGAACCTTCTTCAGCCGCTAGCGATTCCCACCCGCCCCTGGTCCCACGTTGCCATGGACTTTGCGACTGGACTGCCTGCTTCTGATGGGATGACGACCATCCTCATGGTCCACTTTCTTGCGCTCCCGAAGGGCCCTTGCGCCAAGGAGATCGCGCAGGCAGTCCAGCTCCACGTCTTCAGGCTCCATGGCATTCCAAAAGACATTGTTTCCGACCGGGGCCCCCAGTTCTACTCCAGATTCTGGAAGGAGTTTTGTCCTCTGGTGGGGGCCCGATCGTCTCCGATTACCTGACTTGTTACAATCTCCGACCATGCTCCGTTCTCTTGTCCCGGCTACCTGACTTGTTTCGATCCCCGACCACGCTTCTTTCGCGAGGGCTTCCCGCTCCTCCTGTCTAGCGAGCACCAAATCACGGTCTTTTTCCTCTCGCCCTGACTCCCCCGATCCCCCAATAAAGCATTGTGTGAAACGTTACGCATTTGGGTCCACTGCTTGTAGTGGTCGTGACATGACCTTTGTTTACGTAAGTGTTTTCATTGTGTCAAAGCAATGTTTCTTTAGTGATGTTCTATTAAACGTTAGAATTAAATCTCTGCAGAAATGTGAGGAGTGTACTCACTTTTGCCCGTTGCACTAATTTGTAACAAAAAGTAGCTCTCGGCTTGAAAATTTATCGGAAAGCCCCCCATTATATTACACCTTTCAACCTTTTTAATCTTTGCAATTCAACTTATTAGGCGGCAATAAACCATATAAACACAATGTAGCACCTATTTACTCACAGCAAGAAAGACTGTTGCAAACCCTAAAAATATTAACAATCTACGATGATGTTGTCATCGGGCCCATTTAGCTATGAAGGAGAAATGTGAAAGAATGGAACAGCAGCGAGCCCATATGATGCATCTTTATTCGAAAGAAATTCAGCTATATGTTGATAAGTGAACAGAAAACACTTTTTAATTCAAAGTAAGATTACATAAAGATTCCAATATGGATGAAAACTTATTCAATTATGTTAAGTGTCAGTAATTAGAAATCTATATTGTGTTTGCCTTCCTAACAGATTGTGAGGCTTTACACTAAACTCTTATAAGGTATCTTCACTACAAAAATTTTAGGTCGCTGAATGATCCTGAGAAAAGCAGTAGTCACTGCTACTTTGTTGATGACAATGTCATTGTCTACAAACATGAAAATTTCCTTTTCAATGTACATCAGCATGAAGGCCTTCAAACGTTCCTGAAACAGTGAGCTTCTTAGCCTAATTTACTCACATTTTAAAGCAGTGAAGCTCTGCTCACATGCAACCTGAGTACAGGAAAGGTGAACAGGAACTTAGATGGCAGCCCGATGACATGGTACGCATGTGTGAGAAGGTTATATTGTGAGAGGACCTGCTTTTTTCTTCCTTTTTTTTTCTTTTCTTTTTTGTTGGTGTCTTTTTTCTTTTTTAGCTTTATTTGTCCGCCAAATGTAATTTTGTGCATAATGTTACATAATAATTTTCAATATGTGGATAAAAACAACAAAAACAATCTGAAGAAGCTTTTGGGAGCCGAAAGAACCGCTCGTTTTTAGTGAGCCGAGCTGAAAGAGATGTTTCTCGAAAAAGAGACGAAATTTGCATCACTACGAGCTTATTTGGGTGGGAGGCGCTACCTAAGTGCTAAATACTGCAAACATGTAGCACAACACACCCTGGGGACACACAGATGAGAGACAAAAAGTGCAAGAGGAGTGAAGTGAATGATAACAATCCTTCGTTAACACATTTATCTTTATCTGCCTTTCTTTCCATCGAATCTGACTCATATCATTTGCGCTGTTCTGTGTTATTTTACTGCTAAAGAGAAGTGGTGGTGGGCCAAACAAACGTAAAAATGTAGAAAGTGCGAGTAAGGTTAGATAGTGAGAGTGACAGATACATGTTCAAATTATTTTTCCACATCCAGCCAGCCCAAACTCGAACTTGACATGAGCAGGCCCTTTGGGGAATATCCCGTTCTTCCCGATAAGTCACTCCGGCATTGGTTCTAGCTAGACAGTAAGGAGGCGAAGGATGTAATTTGTGATTTAAATGATGTAACTTCTAGGTGATATAACTACCAACAAATAGCTGTTATAACAATGTAAGACATAATCATGAGTTGAAAAGGTATACAGAAAAAGCGTCCAAGGTTATTATAGGGAACGGGTCCCCTAGAAATCTTTAACTTCAACCTGTCATCCCTTCCATATTTTTGCGTGATTTGTTAGGTTTGCGATGTAATATTTGTTGTAAATGCTTGAAAAGATAAGATAAATGTGAATAATACTGATTTCCATTTTACACATGGTGAAAAACAGTGTATGTCAAATTAATACAGTTGAGCTGAGGACAGTTCAGCTTGAAAAACCATATAGAAATGCTCAAGATGTACATTTTAACTCCAGTGCATGGTGTTATATTCATATTATATTTTTTTTCACTTGATGCTTAATTCTGGTTTATAAAACGTGAGGAATAGATGAAATCTATTTGTTATTTGTTTTGAGGTGAATAAGTAAACATTTTGCACAAAAAAATGGAACAGGAACTTGGATACGTAGATTTAGCATCCATCTCATGTCAAACATATGGCCCATGGGCCAAAGCTGGCTTGTTGGATGATTTTATGTTTGTGAATATATGTGAAAAGATCCCTCATCATCCTTGATTATAATTTGTAGGGTAGGCGACAAATGTAGGCTCAATTATAAATCTGTGTACAGAATACCAAAGCTAAATATTAGGCATTGACATTGTTTTACCTGATAACATATTATCTGGATCTGCCCACGGGCCAAACAGAGTTTGACACGTCTGATCTCACTTAAACTACATTTTAAAAGGCTTATTGCATTAAATTCGAAAAACAGACTTTATTCAAACAGACTAGATTTGAATTATTTAATACATGAAGAAGTGGAAAAATTAAGATTTTGATGCCATAAATAAGGATTACAAGTGAGGGCATGAATCTCACTAGTGTAATTGACGGGGGTTGTTCTAGATGTTTTTTTTTAATGAAGGTGTTTTTTTATATCAGAAATCGTTGGACAATGTACGATGGAACGTGTGGTCCATCCCCTGCATGCCATGATGCATCTGATGATGGTAAATATGGTGCCTGCTGGTTGTCGGACCATCATCCATCATCAGATCATCATCCTCTCTGTAGCCATCTCCGCCGTCCTGAGAGTAGCTGTGCTTCATGACTAAGATGCTCCTGTGAGCGGCCGGGGTCATGTGGTGGGACAACAGTGGTGACTGCTGACCCACCATCCCTGGTTGATGTTGCGGCACAAGTACCCCACAATCTGCATCCACATTGGTTTCTCTCATGCTGAGGTTGCTGCGGCTACCATGTACACTGCCGTGCAAGCTCCCTGGGTGCGATCCGCAGTGGTGGTCGCGGATGCATTTGGAGGAAGATCGACGCAGCTTGTGTGATTTTTCAAATTCTTCGGCCAATGCGGCGTCAGTAAGATCGCCTGAGGGGATATGTCGTAATGTGCAGAGCTCGTAGTGAGGAGGTTGGAGCCCTGGATGAAGCAGGGCAGGGTCAAAATCCTCCCTATAAACAGAAAAAAGACAGCACATGTTTACTCTGAAAAGACAAAAACTAAGGACCCATGATAACTGTTTTTCCTTCTGATGCCAAGATCTGAGAAAATCGTCTACAGGACACAGATTACTGTTTTTAACTACAAGCTATCAAAAAAATAAACCAGAAACAAAATACATATTTTATGTGTATCTTCTTTTTTGTTTACAATATTATATACCTCTGGTAAATACTGTATGTGTTTGAAAGGCAGTATTGTAATGACAAGAACCTGATTTCGATCAATTGAAGTTAGCAAAACTTACTTTGTGTGTCAATGTATCTGATGCAAGTGTTATTTACACAGGGGCGGCACGGCAGCTGAGTGGTCACCACGTTAGCCCCACTTTTCAGAGGTCTTGAGTTCAAATCCAGCTACTGGTCTGTCCCCCTGTGTGGAGTTCACATGTTCCACCCCATGCCTGTCCCCCTCTGAATGTGTGAATAGCTGTATGTCTCCGTGTACCCTGCAACTGGCTGGCAACCAGTTCAGGGTGTCTCCTGCCCATTACACGAAGATAGCTGGGATGGGCTCCACCACACCCACGTCCCTACTGAGGGTGAGCGGTGCAGAAAATGAATGGATGGATATTCAAACATCATTGATGACCTTTCAAAAGAGTGCAAAACATAAAAATATCTCCAATTCATATTCATATATCATAAAGATATAGTATCGCAATCAAAGCTCAGTTCAATACTGCTTACTTCCTTCATTTGTTCCCCTTATTCTAGCAAAGTGTACGATTTTGGAGAAAAAAAAACTGTCATGATTTGCCAATTGCTCTTACCTGCGCTCACTCGTTTAGCACCCCTACAGGGCACGATGAGTACCTGGTCATACCCATTGGACTTACCAACGCACCTGCCGTCTTCCAAGGACTAATTAATGACGAGTTGCGTGATATATTGAACCGTTTTGTTTTTGTGTACCTCGACGACATCCTGATCTTTTCCAAGTCCATGGAAGAATACACGCAGCACGTCCAACTCGTTCTTCACCGTCTCCTGGAGAACTCACTCTTTCATTAAGGCAGAGAAGTGTGAGTTCCATGCCAAGACAGTGTCCTTCCTGGGGTATATTGTGACTGAGGGAAGCATACAGATGGACCCAGCCAAGGTGTCGGCAGTCACCTCCTGGCCCGTTGCTGACTGCTGAAAGAAGCTCCAGCAGTTCCTCAGTTTGCCAATTTTTATTGCCGGTTCATCCGGAACTACAGCTTGATGGGGGCTCCTCTCAAGGCACTCGACCAGCCCCAAAGAGGCGTTCCGGTGGTCTCCGGCGGGCAATGACGCCTTCTCCGTCCTCAAGGCCTATTTCCCTGCGCCTTCTTCTCGTGCTGTCTCTCACCTGCGGAGTGCAACTATGACGTCGGGGACCAGGAGATATTGGCCCTAAAGCTTGCCTTGGAGGAATGGCGACACAGGCTGAAGGGGGTGACAGTTCCATTCCTGGTTTGGACGGACCATAAGAATCTCCAATACATCCGCTTGGCTAAGCGCCTGAACCCCAGACAGTCACATATTTTTTGCCAGGTTCAACTTTACCCTCTCCTACCACCCGGGCTCTCGCAACGTCCAGCCTGATGCCCTCTCCCGCCAGTTCCAGAAGGGGGGCAGTCTTCCCCAGGGCCCAGCATCCATCCTTTCCGGTTCCCGTGTGGTGGCTCCGCTTACATGGGACATCAAGGACCGTGTGAGGAGGGCGCTTCAGGACCAACTGGGACCCAGCACCTGCCTCGAGGGTCACCAATCTGAGGTCCTTCAATGGGGGCATGACTCCCGCCTGGCCTGCCACCCAGGGGTTGCCCGCACTCGCAGCCTCCTCTCTCGACGCTTCTGGTGGCCCTCCTTGGTGAAAGAAACGCGGGAAAACGTCGGGGCATGCCAAACCTGCTCCTGGAATAAATCTTCCAACCAGCCACCGGCCGGCCTTCTTCGGCGTCATGAGAGATTTCCACCAGCGACACCCCGACCAGCCTGCTCTCCGCTGGGGCCGTACTAGGGGCACCGGCCCGTCCGCTCAGCCTCCTCCTGCCACGCCTCCGGATGCTGATGCTGGGTCACCTTCCTCCGCGGCATCAGGCCGGTCTTAGGGGCCGGTCACACAGACATTTGCGGCTGAATCACGGCTAAAATTTTGCGTTTTTTTTTTGCCCGTGGTTGCCCGGGATGGAAAATGCGCAAAATTGGCCAACCCGCTGTTGATCTGTGGTATGGCCGGAAAAAAGACGCCGGCGACTGTTCCGCTTCCTCTCATCGCGTCATTTGCGCATCATTTCCGTGTTTAGACCACGTGTATAAAAACTGCCGAGCCGGTGTTGTGCTTGCCCTCTGTCCCGTCCTGTCCTGTTTCCTGCTCGTCCGTCCGTGGCTTCGCAATCGTCTCCGGTTACCTGACTTGTCCCATCCTCCGACCACGATCCGTTCTCCTATCTCAGCTGCCCGTCTTGCTTCGGATCTCTGACCATGCTTCCTGCCCATTGAGCACCGGATCGCTGTTGTTTGTTTCCTCGCGCCTGACTTCCTCGATTCTCCAATAAAGCTTTGTGTGAAACGTTACTCATTTGGGTCTACTGCCTGTTCTGGTTCTGACGAAACTTAATTGCCATTTTTCAGACTTGAATTTAAATTTCAATGTGATTTTCGTTTTTTAAAATAAAAGTTCATTTTGCGTGCTAGTTTTTTTTTTTTCGGGAGAACTTAAACAGAGTCACATGCAAACATAACTTGAGATGACATACTTAAGAGACTGTAACAAAATATCAACAATGGATGTACACCAGTCTATCTAAGCCTATCAAAGTCTTGCAAACTTTGCCTCACCTTTATTGGCCAGTGTCATTAAAATCTGCTTTTGATTGGCCAGTGGTGTTAAACTACGAAATGTGACGATTCTTTTTGGCCAAACACTTCTCCACTCAAATACCAAACTGGAACTATGAATCCTTGAAAGAAACGCAGTGTTTTGCGGTTACACTATCACAATGCATTACATCGCAATATCGATTTGATTTTAGTTAATCGTGGAGCCCTAGTTCACGATGAAGGCAAGAAATCTTTTGTAAAGTTTGGTCCGAATCCTCTGCAAAGCTTAGAGTAATGTTGAAGAGAGAAGTAATGAGATCAGGCCTTGGACACTAATTTACGGACTCAGCCAGAAGCTGCTTAATTTTTCAGACCATTTTCATAACATCATTTAATATTTTTTTGTTCCCTTTTGAAACACCAGTTGCATCTTTTCCATGATTATTTGTGTTTTCAACCACATCAATAATATGTATGGTCTGCGTGTTTTTTTTTCACATTTAAAAAGAAATCCAATAAATAAAAATAAACTTTAGCCATATTTGCATTTTTTTTGTGCTAACCGTAAGAGTTCTTCATGTCAATAAGTCCGATGACTACACAGCGGCACATGCGCAAGTTGTTGAAATGGCTGATAGCAGGATATTGATCAAATGATGAAAAACATGCCAGAACGTCAACAGCAGTTTTTCAACGTCGCAGAAAATATACGCAAAGCTTGCTTTAAATGTCACTTGCACACCATTGCCAGAATGTAGCCTTTGTCTATATCACATCCAGAACATTCTGCCATTACAAACTATCCTGAATAGGAGTTCATCTCCAGCCTCTAATCCTACCAACATTCTTATCACCACAAATTCAATGAACACGCTAAGGACAAGAGAGGAAATACTACAGTCTCTCAACAATTGCAATAAGTCAAATACCATAGTGAGATGATTGAGAAAATTAATCAACCTGCGGATGATGTACTTCTTCCGAGGCTGTTTGACTTGAATGACGACAGAGATGATAAGCAGGATGACAACCAAGCCACAGGTCACGGCAATGATCGTGATGTTAGTATTATCCAGAGAGTCAAGTATGCTGGGTTTCCTTTTTTCTGGTGTCACAAATGACACAAAATATAATTGGATTTAGATAACAGATACTACATGTGGTGAAAATGTATTTGCTTATACCTTTACAATGATTCTCATCCCATGGATATACACAATTCTGGATGCCGTTGCAGACCAAGGTGTGGTTGATGCACATATTGCTATGGCAAAAGAAAGTGTCTCCCTCACATGGCGCTGGAAACAAAATACACATAACTGAAACCCGACTTTTCCCTTTCCAGATCTGTGCAGACCTGTCATTTACAGTATCTTTCGTCCAATGTTGTTGTCACAATATGTTCAACTCATTTTGTAACAATGATAATTAAGGTACATTCTATTTTATTCTATTCTATTCTATTCTATTCTATTATATTCTATTCTATTCTATTCTATTATATTCTATTCTATCTTGCAGAAAGAAATAAGCTAACATAAACAAAAACAACTTGAGCCATGACTCACTAACTGACCACTCTTCTTTGGTTGACTTCTATACTTGTGGTTATTAAATTACAAAAATAAATAAAATAAAGATTAGGTATTGACCAGTTTCTCTTCGCCACACACATTCCAAGACATCAATCCATCCATTTTCAGCGCCACTTATCCTCACTAGGAGCGCAAGGGGGCTGGAGCCCAGCCATCTTCAGCCGGTTGGCAGGGGACACCCTGAACTGGTTGCCGGCCAGTCACAGGACACACAATGACAATTCACTCGCTCATTTACACCTAGGGACAATTTAGTTCGGACAATTAAACTGACAGTCCTGTTTTTTGGGGGGATGTGGGATAAAACTGGAGTGCCCGGAGAAAACCCAAGGAGGCATTGGGAAACTATGCAAACCCCGCTAGGAGAGGCTGCAATTGGCTGGAATTGAACCTTGGACCTCCCCACCGTGGGGCTGCGTTCCAAGACAGTGATCAAATATGTTTTATTTATTCTGTCCAGGAGAAACCATCACATAATCCAACAATGATTGGGTCACTCACGATCAAGGAATGTTGTGAAGAGGATCTTGAATCTGCTTTTCCTGCTTCCCTCATCAGCCCACAGTCTCACCACACCCAAGGAGGACGTAAGCATAACATCGTTGGCAACCGTGGAGCAGAATTTATTCCTCAGGTGCTCAACGGAACTGTTGCCGTCATAAATGGCCACAAAATTGCGCTTGCACTCATTGGAGTTGTGCATTTCGTACTCCAGAAAGCGCATGTAGATCTGTGAATTGGATATTGGAACAGATTTTTAGAACAGATTTCAAATTTGTCAAGAATGCTGTCAATATTTTTAATCTACTTACTAACTAATTTGTTTAAATAAAATGGCACTAGGTACATATCTTATTAAGTAGTATGGAGGAGATTGCAGCAATGGTACTGCTTCGATGGTTCGGCTTTGCCTCAAAAGTCATATTTGAATTCATTGCTGTCACATTGGTGCGAGAAAAAAAAATCTGGACTTGTTAAAACTTTGAGTGTAGGAATCTCTGCTCTCCGCGGTAATGGCATGAACAAAAATATACTTGCAAATTTCTATTTTTTTAGTTTCTATTTTATTTAATGGGAATAAAATCTTTTAGCAAATGGATTATTGAATATTTAAATAATTTAATTACATTACCAGAATGCAGTGAGGGCATCCATTGTGTTGCTTAATGTCATTTTTAGAAACGGCATCGCTTTTGCTTTTGGTGCATTTGTCAAAGTAGACATTTGGAACACTCCCCTTTATAAGACTGACAAAGCTAAAGCCAAATGTTATGCAATAAAGAGGGAATCTATCATCCAATTAATGTGAAAGATAATTATTAAAATGAGTTTAACATACACTGTACACATACCTTGGCTTTTGGTGGGGCCTGTACAAACCACCTGCAGTCCACAGCCTCGGTGGGCAGAGCCTGCTTGTCCCTGCTTATTTGTGTGGATTCCACAAAACCTTCTGGACCATTCAGCTCAAACTCACAAACTGTGAAAAACAATATATTTTTGTATGTTTTACCAAATTGTCATCATGCTATACACGGTAAAACTTACTATGTATTCAGTACACTGTAATATTATGTGTACATTCACAATGGTGCTTACACAGCATGTTGCTTTAAAAAAATATTGTTAAAAAAAGTGTCTTAATTTATTGTAATACCTACTTGGCAATGCTGGCAATACTCCCAAATCTTTGAACTCTGGGTCTGTATAGATAAGAGCAAAAGAGTTGTTAATGGATTAAATATTTACGAGCAAGTTGACATTATTTTTTGTTAGGGAGGGTGTGCTGATACTAGCCTCCTTTGAATGTATCACTACTTTAGAAAGTGGCCGATACAAGTATCAAATTGGGGAGAAAACGGTTTCATTATACGTAATAAATATGATGGAATTTCAAAGAAAGTCCTTGAATGATCAAACTTTTTTAGCATCTACTCTAGTATCATATCAATGAAGACTCAAGAAATGAGTAATTATATCGGTTTGAGAAAAGTGGTCACGAATATCCATCGAGAGAACCGAAGTTCGGATGCAAATGTTCTTTCAACTTCTGTTACCGCACAAAATATGACTGGATTTTCAAGGAAACTCCTTGAAATTATCTTTTTTTTTCAGTTTCTGTTGTAGTTTCACATCGATGGCTATTCAAGGGTTGAGTAATTGTAAAACTGGTCATGAACATCCCTCGACAAAACGAAGTTCACATGCAATTTCTCTTGCCGCCAAAAGGTTTACATGATTTCAAGAAAATTCATTGAAATAATATTTTTTTCCAGTGTCTATTTTAGTGTTATATCAATGACTACCGTAAAATTCGGACTATAGAGCATACCTGATTATAAGCTGCACCCATTTCATTTTTAAAGGAAAAAACCTTTTGTACATACATAAGCCGCACCTGACTATGAAGGAACAAGGAGTGGCCATTCCTATTAAGAACAGATCAGTCGCATCCAAGATGCCACCACGCTTTGCCAAGAAGCAGGGTGGTATGAGCATTGAACAACAAGAAGAGACTCTTTCTTCTTGTAATTTGGGAACGGAGATATGGGAGACCACCAGCTCAGCCCTTTCAGTGCCGTCCTCAGGGGGACACTCATGGACTAAACGGGTGTCTTATGTGCCCACATTGAAACATGAGATATTTACGAAGAACGATGGTACACAACAGTCATTTTGTAGTATTTGTTCTAGTGTCGCATTGATGCCTACTCATGAGTTATGTAGTTGTATCAGTTTGAGAAAAAGTGGTCATGAACATCTCTCACCTGAACCATAGTTCACATTCAATTTTTTCTTTAGATTCTTGGCAACAACAAAAAATACAGTAGATAACAAGAAGAGTATAACATCTTTATCATCAAGGCATTGATCTTAGACATGCTCGATGTGATTTATACACTATAACTACCAAACTATCAGAAAGCGGAATGCCCTTATTCAAACGTCCTTTAAATCCTGACAACGCATGCCGGGATATTGTGTCCTGGTCAATGGACTTGCTAGGTGGATTATAAATCCGCATTTAGCGTCTTAGTTCTTATTAATCCCTTCTCGTGTTTCTTACCCGTTTCTGCTTCAGCCTGGGACAGATTATTCACATTCAGTCCTGTCCCTGCCAATATTTGTGTGTATTGCTGGGGGTTATTGCAACAATACATTCCCAGAGGCGCCACATCCAATCTAAAGATTATGCATACAATCAAATGTTTTCAATCTGCAATTGTGGGGACACTATAACACGTTCTTAAATCCTACAGTGGTATTTTATTCCTCAGTGCTAGAGAAGGCAAGTAAATAAGGGCCCCTATGCTGGGACTCGTTAGCTACAGTACTTGCAGTTTTGTGCAGTCAGTGCAGACTGGCAAAGATGTGCCTCACCTTGAAGTGTAGAATAAAAATATGCTGTATTAACTAGTTATGTTTATTCAGCTTTAAAGTTGTTTTTCATTTTATGTCACAAATTTTGGATGTTTTGAATTTACACAATATATTATAAGAAATATTTTTACAATAAGTAGGTAATGTGTTACTCTACTGAGTGTCTGCAGTGAGGCACACAGTTATCTTGCCTCAAGGCAGAGGGCGTTATTGAGTCAGCAAGTTGAAACATCAAGTATGTTGTTAGTCGTTGCATGGACTTTGTTTTTAATAATGGAGGATTACCTACCTATTGATGCTTTTATTGAAAAGGAGCCCTATGTAATGTATTAGTGTGCTTAGTGTCTGCAGATGCAAAGTGAGATACCCATTTGGCTTGCCTTATGGTAGAGGACAATAGTGAGACTAGGGATTCTGATTCGGCACACACCACCTCCGCAAACAATACAATTATGATAAAATTGGAAAGCAAACAGCAAATCAAGCCATCCTGTATGTTTTTTCTTTGTATCCAGGTGGGTAGAGTAGCCAAAACAAATACTCAAGTAAAAGTACTGTTACTTCAGAATAATATTACTCAAGTAGAAGTAAAAGTAGTCACCCAAATACTTACTTGGTAAAAATCTTTCCTCAAGTACTGAGTAACTGGAGCAACATCGTATTTATTGTTTTTTTTTCTAAAAAAACAACCAATTATCTTATGAAATGATCAAAGTCCATCATATAAACAAAAACTACATTTAATCTAAAATTAGATCAACATAAATTCAAGTGCTTTAAAAAGCAATGAAATAAAAATAGTATAAATCAAATAAATCAATTAAGCACATGTAGCACCAAGTAGCCCCCACACTTATCTTAACAGGCTCTGTAAGCAGAACAACAAGCTAGCAAATGAACTCGAACAAATGAGACATTGCATATTGTAGCTGGTGTTTGGCACCCTTTAAAAGAGGAACATTTTTTTGATGTGAGACCAGGGGTGCTCCACCTCTTCTGTATTTTCATAGTCGCTATTGCTAAGTGACATCTTCGATCCGTTCTATCCACAAAAAATGTTTTCCCCGCTGAAATTGAATATGGTCATGTGATGAGGCTGCTACGTTTGATTGGTGAAACATAGTAGAGCCGGCCGGAGTTCTGCGTCAGAATAAATGGCCATAGCGGAGACAGAACCGTCCCTGCGTGGAGGGGATTTGGTAAGTAATGAAGTAATGACTTCAATGTAGCCTATTGTAGCAAAGTAAAAGTACTGTATTTTTCCTCACAAATTTACTCAAGTAAATGTACAGAGATTGAAAAATACTCCGAGAAGTACAAAATTCTACAAAACTTACTTAAGTAAATGTAACGAAGTAAATGTACCCACCTCTGTTTGTATCAACTTTTTTTTATAATGAAAGATTCTATCAATGCTTTTATTCAAAAGAAGTAGCTCATACACTTCATTTGTACAGTAAGTAGAGGTAAGACAAACGTTTTTTCTTTGTATGCCACTGTTCATACATTCCCCTGCCAATCAAATGAGAAATAAAATGTAAGTTCATTTATTTGTAAAACTGCCTAACCAGACACAAACTGCACCACATGTCAATGGTTACTTTGGTCATTTGGCCCAAATCTTAAATCTGGAAACCCCATTTTGTATTACAAAAGAACAAATATCTTGTATCTTGAATGAGCGGTAACTTATTCTGTGTATTATCATGAATTGGATATTTTCTGGTTTTCAATATAAAAATCTTGTGGGGACATTCAGATTTACTCCAAAAAAAGATTCCCAAACAGGAGGAGGCAGATTAATCTTTGATGCTGGTCATTGTTAGTGGCCTATAAAAACTGCTGTTAATAAAGCCTCAGCCTCCGTCCAGCTTAAGCTGCTGACAAGCTGGATTCCCCTGAAGACAAGCTTTCATTAAGTATCTTTTCCATGCGTGTACACGCACATGCTTTTTTCCCATCGATTTCAATTTCCTGCGGAATGCATCTGAAAAACTAATGCAGGAAATTTACCACAAATAATTGCCTGCGTTGAAAGTTACCGCCAGAAAATCAGAGAGCAAAATGTCTTGAGTGCATTAAAGGGGCAGTATTATTTAGAGCCTCATAGTGGTTAAAAAAAAACCTTACTCATTAAAAAAAAATTTGATTCAAGAATTTAACCCAAAATACATATACCGTCTGTCGTGATTACCTAACCGGAGTCACCTGAGGTAATCAGCTGGTGTGCTGGAACGCGATCTCTTGATTGGTGGAAGTCTACTACATAAGCTGTCAGCGTCCAGAGATGGACGTTCGAGTGTCTTCCTCATTTCCTGAGTGAACCTCCAACATTCAAGGTACCACAAGCCCATGTATATTCCAAGTCTGATTCTCGTTGCCTGACCCTTGTCTGTTAAAAGTTTACGATCTACTCTTCCGCCCCGGCCACCGACTTACCTGCTACGTTTCGCCACGCGTGTTCACCACGGAGTTGCCATATCGTCCCAAGAGGCTTTCCACTGCCAAGGCTCGACGTCCCAAGCCTGCTCCACCGAATCTTGTCACAATAAAGCCTTTAACTGACGCTATTGGATCCGAGTCCTTGTTCTGTTCCATGACAGAACACTCGAACCCAAAGCATGGATCCAGCGACAGTTCGTCCCACCTCTGAGAGATGCGGAAATGCCGAACAGGAATCCGCGCTACAGCGCCTACAACACACCGAAGGCGCAATACAACAGATCGTCCACGACGTATCCACACTAGTCCGGCAAGTACGACGTCACCAAGAATTTTTTGAACAGTGCGAAGCTCCCCCGGCAACACGAGCACAAGATCCAGTTCCGCCCCTTTCTGATCAGGTCGGCAGTGTTGAACCACGAGTAGGTTCGCCAGAGAGATTCAGTGGAGAGCCCGCCCAGGTCCGCCCCTTTCTTATAAATTGCCGACTAATTTTTGATCTACAACCGCGAGCCTTTGTGAACGAAAAGGCGAAGGTGGCTTTTGTGATAAATCATCTGACTGGCAGAGCCCGCCTTTGGGGAACGGCAGAATATGAACGGGGGGCGACAGCATGCACCTCTTTTAATTTGCTAAGCCAGGAGATGATTAAAGTTTTTGATTCTGGAGCCTCATCAGTCGATGCTGCTCGTTCAATCTTGAACATTCGCCAGGGGAGACGCTCCATTGCCGACTATGCCATTGACTTTCGCACACTAGCAGCCCAGAGTCACTGGAACGAAGAGGCGCTGGTCGACGCCTACCTCCATAGCTTGTCCGGTTATATCAAAGACGAATTGGTTTCCCACGCTCCTCCGGTAACTCTTGACAATGCTATCGAACTGACCGCCCGGATCGACCGTAGGGTTCAGGCAAGACGCAGAGAGAGAGAAGATCCCAGCCAACCCATCACCCGGCTAAGTCAAGACATTAGTAAGATACCGAACCCCCCAACCAATTCTACCGCACCTCATGAGATGATGGAGGTGGACCGCACCTTTCTCTCCGTCGAAGAACGCCAGCGAAGGCGTACTGAACGGCTATGTTATTACTGCGGCGGCCAGGGACATAGGGTGGTCAATTGCCCGTTAAAAGCCAACGCTCGTCGGATATAGGGGACATCCGATTGAGCTCAGCTTTAGTATCGTCCCCCAAGACTGATAGACCTGTTCTCCGGGCAAATCTCATTATTTCCGGTACATCTCAACCCTTCCATGCCCTCATCGATTCTGGTGCTGAAACAAATATCCTGGATTTGTCACTCGCACACAAGATGGGGATACCTGTTGAAACCCTTCCTAACCCGGTATCAGCTCGGGCTTTGGATGGCCGCCTATTAGGCACCGTATCTCAAATAACGGAACCCATTGAACTACAGTTGTCTGGAAATCACAGAGAGAAGATCCGATTTCACTTACTTCACTCCCCTAACCAACCCCTTGTCCTGGGTCATCCTTGGTTGGTGCAACACAACCCCCATTTCGACTGGCGCACTGGGTCGATACTTGAATGGGGCATGGACTGTCACCAAACCTGTCTGCAAGCCGCTCCTTACCCAAATCATCCTGTTTCCACGAGGGCTCCACCCAATCTGTCCAAGGTCCCAGCCTGTTACCACCACCTACAGGAGGTCTTCAGTAAAGCTAAGGCCTCTTCCTTGCCCCCTCATAGGCCTTATGACTGCGCAATTGATCTCCTGCCGGGGTCTGCTCCTCCTCGGGGCCGCCTCTACTCCTTGTCCGTTCCCGAGAGGAAGGCCATGGAGGAATACATTTCCGATGCCTTGGCGGCTGGTATCATTCGACCCTCCTCTTCTCCTGCTGGGGCGGGGTTCTTTTTTGTGGGAAAAAAGGACGGGTCACTCCGGCCCTGTATAGATTATCGGGGCCTTAATGAAATCACGGTTAAAAATCGCTATCCCTTGCCGCTGCTTGCCTCTGCTTTTGAGCTTCTACAGGGGGCCACGGTCTTCACTAAACTTGATCTGCGCAACGCCTACCACTTAGTCCGAATCCGGGAGGGTGATGAGTGGAAGACGGCATTCAACACACCCAACGGTCACTACGAGTATCTGGTAATGCCGTTCGGATTAACCAATGCTCCAGCTGTTTTCCAATCTTTGGTAAATGACATTTTACGAGATGTGCTTAATCGTTTTGTTTTTGTGTATCTGGACGATATCTTGATTTTCTCAAAGTCCCTCGATGAACACCGAAAACATGTCCAGCTGGTTCTCCGTCGTCTCCTAGAGAACTCTTTATTTGTTAAGGCAGAGAAGTGCGAGTTTCACGCCAAGACAGTCTCGTTCCTGGGCTACATCGTGGCGGAGGGGACCCTTCAGATGGATCCTGCCAAGGTATCAGCAGTCACCTCTTGGCCTGTCCCTGAGTCTCGGAAAAAGCTCCAACAATTCCTTGGTTTTGCCAATTTCTACCGGAGGTTCATCAGGAACTACAGTTCGGTGGCAGCTCCCCTCACGCTTCTTACCAGTCCTAGAGAGCCATTTCGGTGGTCTTCCGAGGCTAATGCAGCTTTCAACCGTCTAAAAACCCATTTCTCTACGGCCCCCATACTCCAGGTACCGGACCCTGCACGCCAACTGGTAGTGGAGGTGGACGCCTCAGATGTGGGAGTGGGTGCTGTCCTGTCCCAGCGGTCGGACAAGGACCAGAAGATGCACCCGTGCGCCTTCTTTTCCCGGCGGTTGTCCCCGGCCGAACGCAACTACGACGTGGGGGATCGTGAGTTGTTGGCCGTCAAGCTAGCCCTGGAGGAATGGCGGCATTGGTTGGAGGGGGTAACGGTGCCGTTCATAGTTTGGACTGACCACAAGAACTTAGAATATATTAGATCGGCCAAGCGGCTCAATCCTCGCCAGTCACGTTGGGCCCTGTTTTTCACCCGCTTTAACTTCACTCTGTCCTACAGACCCGGATCTCGAAATGTGAAACCCGACGCGCTCTCCCGACAATTCCAGAATTCCAATGACACACCTCAGGGTCCCGCAACGGTCCTTCCAGCTTCCTGTATGGTGGCAGCAGTCTCCTGGGATATCGAGTCCCGAGTCAGAGAGGCGATACCCGATCAGGCGGGCCCCAGCTCCTGTCCCGAGGGTCGACTATTCGTCTCCGAACCCTTACGGTCCGAGGTCCTCCAATGGGGGCACAATTCTCACTTTTCTTGCCATCCGGGGTCGGCTCGGACTCACAGTTTCTTGTCCCGACGCTTCTGGTGGCCTACCATGGCCAAGGACGTTAGGGAATATGTCTCCGCCTGTCAAGTGTGCGCCCAGAACAAAACATCCCACCAACGTCCGGCCGGTCTGTTACATCCACTTCCGGTTCCCCGCCGCCCATGGTCCCACATCTCCTTGGACTTTGTGACGGGGTTGCCAGTATCCGAGGGGATGACGACTGTACTAACTATCGTGGACCGATTCAGTAAGATGGTCCATTTCGTGGCACTACCGAAGCTCCCCTCCGCCAAGGAAACTGCAATGATAGTCCAGCAGCATGTGTTCCGCCTCCATGGCATCCCTCTGGACATTGTTTCTGACCGTGGTCCCCAGTTCTCATCCGCGTTTTGGAAGGAGTTTTGTCGTCTGTTGGGTGCCTCTGTCAGCCTCTCATCAGGGTTCCACCCTCAATCCAATGGGCAGTCTGAACGAGTGAACCAAGATTTGGAAACGGCACTTCGCTGCATGGTCTCTAGCGAACCGTTGTCCTGGGCTCGGCAATTGGCATGGGTGGAATATGCTCACAATTCCTTGGTTAGCTCATCCACTGGAATGTCCCCCTTCCAGTGTGTGTATGGGTACCAACCCCCTATGTTCCCTAGTCAAGAAGAGGAAGTAAACTGCCCGTCAGCTACGGCGAATGCACGTCGCTGTCGGCGAACTTGGGCTCGTGCTCGGGCCACACTCCTTCGGGCTAGCAAGACTCATGCCGTTGGAGCTAATCGACGGAGGAGTCCTGCTCCGAAGTACCAGGTGGGCCAGAAGGTGTGGCTAGCATCAGCTGATCTTCCACTGAAGGTTGAGTCGAGGAAACTGGCTCCTCGGTATCTTGGCCCATTTCCTATAGTAAAAATTATCAACTCCTCAGCAGTCCGTCTCCGTCTACCAAGATCTATGAGAGTGCACCCCACGTTTCATGTTTCCCGAATCAAGCCCGTCAGCCAGAGTCCGTTGGCACCCATTCCACCTCCTCCCCCAGCTCCACGCTCCTTGGACGGGGAGCCTATCTATACAGTGCGCCGCCTGCTCCGCTCCCGACGCAGGGGTCGGGGCTTCCAGTACTTGGTCGATTGGGAGGGATATGGTCCGGAGGAGAGATCATGGATTCCCAGCAGGCAGATCCTGGACCGATCTCTTGTGGCAGAATTCCATCAACTGCATCCTGACCAACCAGCACCACGCCGTGGTCGTCGTCGTAGGTCTGACGCTGCTGCTCTTCCACCGGCAGACCCACCCGCTACCACCCCTTCAGATGCGGACGAAGGGGCCTCTATCCACTCGGAAGAATTCTGAGGGTTCATCGGACGACCTCTGGGCCCTCCATTTTTGGATTATTGGTGATGTATTTTGGGTTTTGGGGAATTATTTGTAACTGGCCTGTGATTTTTTTTTTTCCCTTGGATTACCGGTGTTGCCATGTGACGTGTTTGGATTTATTTTTATTTTTCCCTGGGGGACTTCTGGAGCCGTCCCTTGAGGGGGGGGTTCTGTCGTGATTACCTAACCGGAGTCACCTGAGGTAATCAGCTGGTGTGCTGGAACGCGATCTCTTGATTGGTGGAAGTCTACTACATAAGCTGTCAGCGTCCAGAGATGGACGTTCGAGTGTCTTCCTCATTTCCTGAGTGAACCTCCAACATTCAAGGTACCACAAGCCCATGTATATTCCAAGTCTGATTCTCGTTGCCTGACCCTTGTCTGTTAAAAGTTTACGATCTACTCTTCCGCCCCGGCCACCGACTTACCTGCTACGTTTCGCCACGCGTGTTCACCACGGAGTTGCCATATCGTCCCAAGAGGCTTTCCACTGCCAAGGCTCGACGTCCCAAGCCTGCTCCACCGAATCTTGTCACAATAAAGCCTTTAACTGACGCTATTGGATCCGAGTCCTTGTTCTGTTCCATGACACCGTCATGTAAACGTGCATTATTTACAAAAAAAAACTCGTTGGTCGAGAAATGTGCATTTGTTTTCATTAACATGAGCCTCATCTAAAGGGACCTGACATAACCGTCAGACATCTTTCTGCTACGGGGACCCGCATTATTTACAAAAAAAGACTCGTAGGTTGAGAAATTTGCATTTGTTTTCATTAACATGAGCCTCACCTAAAAGGAGCTGACATAACCGTCAGACATCTTGCTGCTACGGGTACCCACATTTTTTATTAAAAAAAACCTCGTTGGTCAAGAAATTTGCATTTGTTTTCATTAACATGAGCCTCACCTAAAGGCAGCTGACATAACCATCCACTGTTATCCATCATCTCTACACCTCTGCCAAATACTCTTGCATTCACCTTTCTTACCACACCATCCATGTACACATTAAATAGCCATGGTGACATCACACACTCCTGTCTCACACCAGTCAACACAGGGAACCACTCACTTGTCTCACTCCCTACTCTTTCACATGCTCTGCTGTTCATATAAAAACTCTTCAATGCTTCCAACAACTTTCCATACCATTGTTATTTTTTATAGATATTCATAGGTAGTGAAATTTGTATTTCTTTTACATGGCAGATACGTACCTTGTAATTGCCGTAATGTTTTCCTGGCATCTTGTTGCTACGCTGTGCTAGTTCGGCACTGGTTTCCGTTCGCATGATTAGACCATATAGTGCCATCTAGCGGTAATATTACACAATGCACCTTTAAAAAGATGAAAGTGAAATAATTTCTATGTATAGGAAATGTCTAGGCATCAGCTACATAGCCCATGTGACAAACTAAATGCTGCGCAACACCATCAGATGTCACATTAGACACTACGAAAAACTGTTGTCAACTGTAGGCAGTTACAAACTTTCGTGGTATGGTCACGTCAAAATATCATCAGGACTGACTAATATAATTCTCAAGGGCACAGTCCAAGGGGGCTGGAGGAGAGGAAGACCGAAAAAGAACTGGGCTGACAACATTAAGGAACGGACTGATGCCAACTTTGCCACAACTCAGAAACAGGCCAGGAACCTTCAACAGTGGAGAAACTGTCCAGAGTTGTGTACTCATTGGATCGTGAGGGTAAGGGAACTATGAACCGTGATATCTAATATATCTATTTGTCGATGTAACATGAAAATGCTGAAATCAGAAAAGGCCTGCTCCAAGTAGAGACCAAACACCCACTCAAACCCCAAGAAAGATGAAAAAAATTGTTTTTTCAAGCGCATCCAAGAAATGCACGTACTTGCACGTGCAACAAAAGGAGCTTGACAATGATGAAACAGCGAGTAAAAAAGTTCTAAATTCTGTGTTAATTGAAATGTGACTATTGTGCTCTGTCGTGACTCACCTTTAGTAAAGTTGTAGCGGGCTGAGAAACCGATGGCTTCGAGTTCTCCATCAGCCACAAACTTGATGTAAAGATAGCGCCCACTGGAGCGAACATACATGGGACTTTCCTGGCCACAGTAACGTCCGATGATGGGCGAAAAACCAAAGGGGCCGTCACGCACCTCGATGTGATCGAATTTACAATCCCAGGACGGCTCGATGGAGTACTTTTCATCAAAAAACAAGTCGATGCACTGGCGAGGAGAAGCTTGAAGAAATTCAAAAAAGTTTGCTGGGGTTGGATGAAGCAATTTCGGTAAAAAAAAAAGAAGAAAGAAAAGGACTCACCTTCTATAATGTAAACACATTCCCTCTCAGGTGGGTATTTCTGTGGGTAGTTGGGTGAGGTGAAAGAGCCTCCTTCTGGCTCCTTTACCCAGGCCCCACACTGGCCTCTTGGTGTAACACCTGAGTTGTTGGTCACTAGTTATTAAAAGAACATACAGTTTAACTTACTGTATCAACACTTCATTTTTGTTTGGAAATTACTCTGATAAAGGATCAATGAATACAACATTCTTAGTACTCAATTGCATGTACGCATATTATAGTAAATATAGTACATACCAGTGAGATGCGGTCTAGTTTGTGTCTGGTGAGGCCCAGTCAGATTTACAATTAAAAGAACCTTAATCATCATAGCAGGGCAAAAATAGCAGTATATAAACTAACGTAGAAAAAATATTTCGTTGTTTTACTTTAACTTACAAATGGAGTCTATGCACTGCTCCTTTTGAGTAAAGGCATCAACAGGTAGGTAATCCTTAATTATGAAAAAAAGTCCATGCAACTAGAAAAAAAATCCTGGATGACTTGATTTGCTGTTAGCTTGTTTATAATATTTATTATTTTATTATTTGGGGTTAAGGTGCGCGCCAAATCAGAATTTTTGGTCTCACTATCCCCCTTTGTCAAGAGGCAAGATAACTGTGTGCCTCATTGTGCATCTGTTGACACTCAGCACAGTAATATGTTTCATACTAATTGTATCAATAATTTCTATGATAAAATTGAAAAAGAAATCTTAACATTTTGAAGTCAATTGAGAAAGAAATTTGACACTGAATAAATATAACTATCTAATATATTTTATTCTATATTCCCACACATGACAGCCTCACCTACCTTCCCTGAATGCACGTTACAGGTATATACAAATGTATCCATCCATCCATCCATTATCTGCACCGCTTATCCTCAGTAGGGTCGCGGGGGTGCTGGAGCCCATCCTAGCTATCTTCGGGCAGTGGGCAGGGGACACCCTGAACTAGTTGCTAGCCAGTCCCAGGTGTATCCATAACCATTTAAACAAATTAAATCATAGTGTTCGATTTTTCCATTCATTATTGTTTGTTTTTGGTAGATAAATACAAGCATTAAAGTGTCAAAAACAACATCAACAAAATCAGGAAAGATCTCAAGTATTTCCTGATGATAATTGAATTAAGAAACGGGACTATCTACACCAGCGCATTGTAGAAATGACAAGAGCTCAAGCTTTACCAGGTACAAATACAAATGCCGTGAAACATATTTGACGAATTAGAAGAACGATGCATTATTTGTAGAACTGGAAAAACATACCTAAAGATTTTGTTTTGGTGGCTGTGGCACTTGAAAACTCAGGCGTGATCACTGCGAAAGCTGAATGAACCACCAAAAAATTAAAATCAAAAGAGGACTCAATATTCTAGAACAATGGCTTTTTTGACATTATTTTAAAAAAATAATAATTCAAAAATACTGTAATGCACAAGTACTTTTTTTGGGTTGTCAAAAGACACATGTAAAACATACTCACCAATGATAAGCAAAAGATGAAACATTTCTACCCACTGTGCTTCAAGCTAGTATACATTAAATAAAATGTCTTTTAGGAAAAAGCCTCCTGCCCATGCTGCAAATTGTCCTCCAAACGGGTAAAAGCGGACGGCAAAACAAAAAAGCTTGTGGTCATCGCTCCCCATAGCGCAAGGATTAAACTCCCGGCAATTACTAACCTACCAATGTTTTTGCTCCACCGTTTTTTATAAATCCTCTTAGTGGGAACTGTCATTGACAGAACTGGATAGCCAAGTCAAGAAAAACCCTCTCTGGTTAACTGCAGTCATTCTAGGACCTTTATTGGTAGTATTTCATTACAATTGTTATCTATCTATCTATCTATCTATCTATCTATCTATCTATCTATCTATCTATCTATCTATCTATCTATCTATCTATCTATCTATCTATCTATCTATCTATCTATCTATCTATCTATCTATCTATCTATCTATCTATCTATCTATCTATCTATCTATCTATCTATCTATCTCTTTAAAGGATGTGTACTGTATTGTTACTATTTTTTTCTAGAAAAATAAGATCAAAGATGTAGTAAAACATAAAAAAGGGTTATACATATAGTGAAAGTCAAAAATTGCCATAAATTATTAGCCACAATAATTAGCCTGCATTACCTTCAGAACCACAGTGACCACAAATTATAAGAAAAACTTTATACTCCCAATTTAGACAACATGATCATTTAAGGGTTGAGAAAAATTAAACAGGTGCTTGGAATTAATTTTAAAATATTTTAGACGGAAGGCGAGCCTCGAGTTTTTTAAATGGAAAAAAATGTCCCTTAGCTCCAAAATGTTTGGAAAACACTGCCACCCTTTTATGTCGTTAAGTCAAGCGCAACTCAACTGACAATCCTGAAGGTGGCGCAAAATATCCAATCCAAAAAGAAGCGTCACTACGCTTCCATCTCCGTGATGACAGGATTGGATTTTTATCTATTTACACATCTCATTATTTTGATACTTTATAAAGTATTGTTACATTTTATTCTCATTTTTTCTCTCTTTTTTCCCTCAACGCGATGTTTCGCTTTGGGGTTTAAAATACTTTTTTTTTACTGGTGACAAAAGGACAATGAGTCAGATATTTTTTTTATATTTTTATTTTTACAGTGTCTCTCATTAATAATAGTAATAGTATCATCCAAAACAATAATCACATCATCCGCCGTCGTTTATGTGTATCGTGTTTTTTTTCAGAATGTTATAAACATGGAATTCGAAATACGGTTTCAGCAAACTGAGAGTACTGATGCGCCGTTCACGAACAAAACGGATCTAAGTCGGCTCTTTGTAGCAAACGACGAGAGCCGGCTCCCCATCAATCACTCTCACTCTCACTCTCACTCTCACTCTCACTCTCACTCTCTTACTCTCTCACTCTTTCTCTCTTTCGCTTTGTCTCCTTTCTTAGTTTTTCTCCTTTTATTTCTGTTTCTCTCTCTCTTTCTTTCTCTCTTTCTTTCTCTCTTATGTTCTCTCCTTTCTTTCTTTTGCTCCCTCTTATTCTCTCTCGCACTCCCTCTCGCTTTCATTTACTCTTTTTCTCTTCTTCCGTCTCTTTTCTCTGTCATTTTCTCTTTCTTTTTTTCTCTGTTTTGTCACTCTCTTCCTCTATATCTCTCTCTATCTCTTGCTCTGCTACTCTTATCTTCACTCTTTTTGTCTCTCTCTCTGTCTTCCTATTTATCTGTCTCTCTTTTTCTCTCTTCCTCTCCTCTTTATCTGCTCTCTTTCTATGCCGGTTCCTCTCTTTTTCTCCCTCCTTCCCACACGTACTTGTGACAGTGCGTTTTTTGCTTAGTATAAACAATTTGAGAATTTAAAGTAGGTAAAAGTTAAATTTAGAGAGAAACAATAACGGCTATCGTAATATAGTACAGTTCCGTATTATGTTTTCAAAATGAGTTCATTTGGTTCATAAAGTTTCATTAAATTTGGTGATATGTCATTAAAAACAAAACAATACATCCAAAGAACTTTCGGGAGTTGAAAGAGTTGGCTCTTTTTAGTGAGCCGAGCCGGAAAAGTTGGTTCTGTAAAAAGAGCCGTAATATCCATTACTAGAAGCTCTAACTGTAGTGCTCGCAAGTACTTGTGGGTGGTAACGCACGCCGGGCACAGTTCCAAGCAAATTTCAGGGGGAGTGGCCCCTCTGTGATGAGTGTTGCTAGGGGCCAAATTTTGGCGGACAAGTGGCGAATAAGAAGTGGTCCCGTGCAGCCAGCGTGACCCGAAGAATTCAACTTTTTCTTCAGGCTCCAACTGCGGAGGGGGTGTCCATGGTGAAAAATCCCAATCTGCTTGTTTGAGATGGACAACGCACTGGATTGCTGGATATAGTCCATTATCAATTTGGGATCTGAGAAATTTGGATATTTTTACTCATTGGAAAAGGTAATCGTGCTCTTTGATTCATATTAGTGGTTCATTGGACAGCGTATTCGTGTTAAATGTATAAAATAACATTCAGGTATCCTCAAAGTCCTTGGCTGCTACTGTGAGCACATGCAATACAGTAAAGTTGCTCATAGGCTATAAATCTAGCCTTGTTGTCAAATATTACGTGTGAAAGCTTACAGTGGTCCGACTGTGACTAGGATGCTGTGACCTGCTGATGCACTTGAAGCCCTTCAGAGTTTTAACAGCTTCTCAGTTTGAAGTTTTTTTTTTAATTTGCCTTGATACTCTGCGCAAGTAAAGGTTCATATGACTGCCAGTCAGTTGAAAACGATTTAATTAAAATTATGCATTAGACAAAGCATCTACCTGTATCTCTCAATAGTCTGCGTTAGGTCATTGTGCATACACCAGGTTCAGAAGTTAGATTAAAGAAAAACATGATGGTTTTGATTTTTTTTTTCTTGCAATCATCTATCTACTATTGCGGTGGTATTTCTACTTTTTTGGGTTATTTGTAAGTTTTATTCACTAGGGCTCTTACAAACATGTAAGAGTATGTATATGTATTCATCCTTAGAATACCTTAATAGCATCTGAGTCTGCTGGGATCCGATGCAGCTTGAAGTAAGCCAGGATTCGGCAACTCAAAATTTTGAAAGGAAAGTCAAGTCATGTTTATTTGTATAGCCTTTAATCACGAGGCATCTCAAAGGGCTGCATTGACCACAGAAGCGCCATAACGTACCAAAAAAACAGTCAAGACAACTATGTTTGGAGCCGCAAAAAAAATTAAAAGCCTCACAAAAGCCCATATTTAAATTTTAAAAAGTCAATTCAAACAAAATTTACACTGCTGTATAATCTTTACACAAACTACCTCTCATTGTGTCAAAGCGATGTTTCCTCAGTGTTGTTTAATTAAACATAATGAAATAATCGCTGCAGAAATGTGAGGCGTGTACTCACTTTTGTGACATGCTATAATTAGTCAGGAAGTAGCATCTACTGTATATCAAAATTGCACAGGCTACACTAAGATTAACTCATATTAAGGAGGGGGGCACAAATTATTCAGATTCAGATCTACTTTATTGTCATTCTAGTACACGTGTATACAGAACGAAATGTCGTTACATCTGACCCGCACAGTTTCCTTGAATGTACAGATATAAATAAAATGTTGTATTGAGTTGGAGTATTGAGTACTAATAATATACTAAATAATTATGGCTATGTATAGTATTTTACAGTAGTGCAAATAGTGCAAGAGGAGCAGCTAACCAGATGTGCAAAATGGGCAGTCAGGAAAACAAGTCAGGTAAACAGTAACAATAACACTGTAACAATAACACTGTAAGTACAATAGTGCAGAGAAACAGATGTGCAAGGAGTGGCTAGCTATAAAGAACTGCCAGTAGTGCAAAAAAGTCAAACAAAACCAACAGATTAGCAGCAGTTGAGATTTACTATGTGTTTGATTCACCATTTAACAGTCTAATGGCCAGGGGGACAAGACTATTGTGGAACCTGGTGGTCCTGCACCGCACACTGCAGTACCTCTTTCCAGAGGCTAGCAGAGTGAACAGTCCATGATGGGGGTGAAAGGGGTCCCTGATAATGTTCTTAGCTTGGGATAGGCAGCGCTTCTGGCCAATGTCCTGAATGGAGGGGAGAGAAGTCCCGATGATTTCCTCTGCTGTCCTCGTCACCCTCCTCACACTACACCAGTCGGAAGCGCTGCAGCCTCCACACCACACAGAGATACAGCTGGTCTGGATACTCTCTATGGTGCCCCTTTAGAATGTGATGAGGGAGGGTGGGGGCAGTCTCTCCTCATCCTCCGCAGGAAGTACAGGCGCTGCTGTGCCCTCTTCACCAGTGATGCAGTGTTCAAGGACCAGGTGAGTTTGTTTGTGATGTGCACCCCTAGGAACTTGATGCTGCTGACAACCTCCACAGCCTTGTTGTTGATGAGAAGTGGGGCATGGTTGGACTGGTTTTTCCTGAAGTCGATAATCATCTCTTTAGTTTTGTCAACATTCAGGACCAGGCTGTTGTCCCTGCACCAGCCCACCAACTGCTTCACCTCCTCTCTGTAGGCCAGGTCGTTGTCGTCCCTGATGAGGCCCACCACTGTTGTGTCGTCCGCAAACTTCACGATGTGGTTTGTGGCTGACCTAGGGACGCAGTCGTGTGTCATCAGGGTGAACAGCAAGGGGCTCAGGACACAGCCTTGGGGGAGCCCGTGCTGAGGGTGATGACATCGGAGATGTTCTGACCAATCCGCACTGACTGGGGTCTGTCAATGAGGAAGTCCAGCAGCCAGTTCCGCAGGGGGGTGTTGAAACCCAGGAGTCTCATTTTGTCTACCAGGTGTTGTGGGATGATGGTGTTGAATGCTGAACTGAAGTCCAGGAACAACATCCGCACATGGGTGTTCTTCTCCTCTAGGTGTGTCAGGCTCAGGTAAAGCGCAGAGGAGATGGCATCCCCGGTGGAGCGGTTTGTCCGGTAGGCAAACTGAAAGGGGTCGAGTGAGGAGGGGAGATTGGAGGTGATGTGCTCTTTAACCAGTCTCTCAAAGCACTTCATTATGATGGGAGTCAGTGCAACGGGCCGGTAATCGTTCAATGATAAGATCTGGAGGTTCTTTGGCACTGGGATGATGGTGGCAATCTTGAAGCATGATGGTACCGTGGCTTGGTCTAGCGAAGTGTTGAAAATGTCTGTTAGTACATAAGCCAGCTGATCGGCGCACTCCCTAAGGACCCGCCCTGGAATGTTGTCCGGGCTGGAGCCTTCTGTGTGTTGACCCTTCTCAGGGTCTTCCTCACGTCAGTTGAGTCCAGGAGGAGTGCTCTTTCGTCCTGATGTGGAACAGCTTTTATCTTGCAGGCTGCAAATGGCCCACGGGAAACGCGTTTACAGAGTACCACAATCAGTGAGTCAGGTAAAGAGGCTTCTCCTGCTACTAGTAACCATGGTTAACCAGTACTATCTGTTTTATGTTGGGGAGCAAACCCCTAACACCAAAAAAATGACTGGAGAGGGATTGGTCCGACCAGCCTGTTGTTCCCCAAGACACAAAAACTAAAGTAATTGGTGCCCCTATGACCCAGGTCATTAAGTGAACTGTGAACCACAAGTACATTGCAAAAACCTCCATCCATCCATCCATCCATCCATCCATCCATTGTCTTCCGCTTATCCGAGGTCGGGTCGCGGGGGCAGCCGCGTTAAAAGGGAAGCCCAGACGTCCCTATCCCCAGCCACCTCCTCCAGCTCATCC
Source organism: Urocampus carinirostris (assembly GCF_059441175.1). Taxonomy (NCBI): domain Eukaryota; kingdom Metazoa; phylum Chordata; class Actinopteri; order Syngnathiformes; family Syngnathidae; genus Urocampus; species Urocampus carinirostris. Next base: position 4,617,959 of record NC_142349.1, on the reverse strand, counting down.
GACGGGACCCCGAGGTGTTCCCAAGCCAGCCGAGAGACATAGTCTCTCCAACGTGTCCTGGGCCGCCCCCGGGGCCTCCTGCCGGTGGGACATGCCCGGAACACCTCCCGAGGGAGGCGTCCAGGAGGCATCCTTATTAGATGCCCGAGCCACCTCAACTGGATCCTCTCAACGCGGAGGAGCAGTGGCTCTACACCGAGTCCCTCCCGGATGACTGAGCTTCTCACCTTATTTCTAAGGGAGAACCCAGCCACCCTGCGGAGGAAACTCATTTCGGCCACTTGTATCCGGGATCGAGTTCTTTCGGTCATGACCCAAAGTTCATGACCATAGGTGAGGGTAGGAACGTAGATCGACCGGTAGATCGAGAGCTTTGCCTTTCGGCTCAGCTCCCTCTTCACCACGACGGCAGACGCTGCACCGACCCGTCTGTCGATCTCCCGTTCCATCCTACCCTCACTCGTGAACAAGACCCCAAGATACTTGAACTCCTCCACTTGGGGCAAGACCTCCTCCACGACCCGGAGGGAGCATACCACCCTTTTCCGACTGAGAACCATGGCCTCGGACTTGGAGGTGCTGATCCTCATCCCGGCCGCTTCACACTCGGCTGCGAGTCGCTCCAGCGAGAGCTGAAAATCACGGCCTGAGGAAGCCAACAGCACCACGTCATCTGCAGAAAGCAGTGACGCAATGCTGAGGCCCCCAAACCGGACTCCATCCCCGCCAAGGCTGCGCCTAGAAATTCTGTCCATAAAAGTTATGAACAGAATCGGTGACAAAGGGCAGCCCTGGCGGAGCCCAACCCTCACCGGGAACAAATCCGACTTACTGCCGGCAATGCGGACCAGACTCTGGCACCGGGCATACAGGGAGCGCACATCCCGGATAAGACTGTGCGGTACCCCATACTCCCGAAGCACCCCCCACAGGGCCGCCCGAGGAACACAGTCGAATGCCTTCTCCAAGTCCACAAAACACATGTAGACCGGACAGGCAAACTCCCATGCACCCTCATAGACCCTGCAGAGTGTATAGAGCTGGTCCAGTGTTCCACGGCCAGGACGAAAACCACACTGTTCCTCCTGAATCTGAGATTCGACTTCCTGGCAGACCCTCCTCTCCAGTTTCCTTGAAGAGACCTTACCAGGGAGGCAGAGAAGTGTGATTCCCCTGTAGTTGGAACACACTCTCCGGTCCCCCTTCTTAAAGACAGTAACCACCACCCCAGTCTGCCAGTCCAGAGGCACTGTCCCCGACATCCACGCGATGTTGCAGAGGCGCATCAACCATGACACGCCCACAACATCCAGAGCCTTAATGAAGTCCGGGCGGATCTCATCGACCCCCGGGGCCCTGCCACCGAGGAGTTTTTTGACCACCTCGGTGACTTCAACCCCAGTGATACGAGAGCCCAACCCAGAGTCCTCAGGCTCTGCTTCCCCAGAGGAAGACGTGCCGGTGGGATTGGAAGGTCTTCGAAGTACTCCGCCCACCAATTCACAACGTCCCGGGTCGAGGTCAGCAGCGCCCCATCGGCACTATATACAGTGTCGATGGCACACCGCTTCCACCCCTAAGACGCCGGATGGTGGACCAGAATTTCCTCGAAGCCGTTCGGAAGTCGGCTTCCGTGGCCTCGCCAAACTCCTCCCATGCCCGAGTTTTTGCCTCGGCAACCGCCTTAGCCGCATTCCGCTTGGCCAGCCGATACCTGCCAGCTGCTTCCAGAGTCCCACAGGCCAGGAAGGCCCGATAAGACTCCTTCTTCAGCTTGACGGCATCCCTCACCGCCAGTGACCACCAACGGGTCTGAGGGTTGCCGCCGCGGCAGGCAGCGACTACCTTACTGCCACAGCTCCGATCAGCCGCCTCGACAATGGAGGCGCGGAACATGGTCCACTCGGACTCAATGTCCCCCGCCCCCTTCGGGACATGGGCAAAGTTCTGCCGGAGGTGTGAATTGAAACTTCTTCTGACAAGAGATTCTGCCAGCCGTTCCCAACAGACCCTCACAACACGCTTGGGTCTGCCGGGTCGGGCCGGCATCTTCCCCCACCATCGAAGCCAACTCACCACCAGGTGGTGATCAGTTGACATCTCCGCCCCGCAGGTCCGACGAAACGACGACACTACGGCCTAGGCCAGGTGTCCTGGTGCCAAGTGCACTTATGTCTTAACATGGTGTTCATTATGGACAAACCATGAAGAGCACAGAAGTCCGATAACGAAACACCACTCGAGTTCAGGTCAGGGGGGCCGTTCTTCCTAATCACGCCCCTCCAGGTCTCACTGTCATTGCCCACGTGAGCGTTGAAGTCTCCCAGCAGTACGAGGGAGTCCCCAGGGGGCGCGCTCTCAAGCACACCCTCTAAGGACTCCAAGAAGGGTGGGTACTCCGAACTGCTATTTGGTGCATAACCAACGTACAGGTGCCGAGCCGTGGAGCAGTTAAGCTTAAAAGAGAGGAACTCCAGAGTGGAAGAGAGTCCAACCCCTCTCGAGAGGTCTGGTACCAGAGCCCAAGCCGTGCGTAGAGGTGAATCCGACTATATCTAGTTGGAATTTCTCAACCTCACGCACCAACTCGGGCTCCTTCCCTGCCAGAGAGGTAACGTTCCATGTCCCAAAAGCCAGTTTCTGTAGCCGGGGATCGTCGCGCCAAGGACCCCTCCCTTGGCCGCTACCCAGCTCTCTGCGCACCCGACCCCTTTGGCCCCTCCTACAGGTGGTGAGCCCATGGGAAGAGGGTCCCACGTCGTCCCTTCGGGCTGTGCCCGGCCGGCCCCCGTGGGTAAGGGTCCGACCACCAGGCGCTTGCCAGCGGACCCCACCTCCAGGCCTGGCTCCAGAAGGGGGCCCCGGTAACCCGCGTCCGGGCGAGGGAAATCGAGGACCAAAGTTTTGTGTCATCATAAGGGGTCTTCTGATCTGCGTTTTGTCTGGCCACTCACCTAGGACCTGTTTGCCATGGGTGACCCTACCAGGGGCTTAAAGCCCCCGACAACATAGCTCCTAGGATCATCGGGACACACAAACTCCTCCACCACGATAAGGTAGCAGATCAAGGAGGAGATTGCAAACCCTGCTTTTAAAAATAAATAATATATAGGATGTAAGATGAATATGAATATTTAAAAAATATTAAATACCGTTAGATGAGACAAGTCAAGTCCCATTCAATTTCCGTAGCCCTTAATCACAAAATTTCTTAAAGGGCCACACACACCACTATTACAAAATACCTAAAACGGGCAGAATTTTCTGCAATCAGCACATTTAACTTGGATTTTTTTTTTGATTCTCATTTTTGAACTGCACTTTTTGCAATGGGAACCAGCACATGCAATTGGATGGATCCGGGGTCAGCAACCTTAGAACACGTGACTCTTTAGCACTCCCCTAGTGGATGGAGATTTTTCAGAAATGTTTGGAAATAGAAAAAGATGGAGGAGGGAAATATATATATGTATATATGTTATATATATATATATATAAATCTCATCTCATCTCATTAGCCGTACCGCTTATCCTCATTAGGGTCGCGGGGGGGCTGGAGCCATCCCAGCCATCTCCAGGCAGTGGGCAGGGGACACCCTGAACTGGTTGCCAACCAATCGCAGGGCACACAGGGACAGACAACTCATTCGCTCATTCACACCTAGGGACAATTTGGACCGGGCAATTCACCTGAAATGTATGTTTTTGGAACGTGGGAGGAAACCGGAGTGCCTGGAGGAAACCCACTTAAGCACGGGGAGATCATACAAACTTCGCACAGGAAGTCTGGAGCTAGATTTGAACCCACGACAGGTTCCCATGACATGAACTGTGCCGCACAAGCGCTAACCACTGCGCCGCCGTGCTGCCCACACACATATATATATATATCTCATCTCATCTCATTAGCCGTACCGCTTATCCTCAGTAGGGTCGCGGGGGGCTGGAGCCCATCCCAGCAATCATCGGGCAGTGGGCAGGGGACACCCTGAACTGGTTGCCAGCCAATCGCAGGGCACACAGGGACAGACAACTCATTCGCTCATTCACACCTAGGGACAATTTGGACCGGCCAATTCACCTGAAATGCATGTCTTTGGAATGTGGGAGGAAACCGGAGTGCCCGGAGGAAACCCACGCAAGCACGGGGAGAACATACAAACTCCGCACAGAAAGTCTGGAGCTGGATTTGAACCCACAACAGGTTCCCATGACATGAACTGTGCCGCACAAGCGCTAACCACTGCGCCGCCGTGCTGCCCTATATATATATATATATATATATATATATATATATATATATATATATATATATATATATATAGATAGATAGATAGATAGATAGATAGATAGATATATCTGTATATATATATATATATATATATATATATATATATATATATATATATATATATATATATATATATGTATATATATATATATATATATATATATATATGATGATTGTCTGTAGGACATGACCTACGAGCTGACTCGCTAAAGTTTATTTGGGGGCGAGGGAATTAATAAAAGGCGGTTGTCTGAGGTGGGAGTAAAAGAGTAACAAAAACACAGTCCGGAAAACAAAATATATATTATTGACAGTTATACTCAACCAAGAGATCAAACAATGATCTGTCAGCTTTTGCTGTTGGCACAGTCCTTTAATGTGGGTTCCTAATAAGAGTCAGGTAATGTTGAACACTTTCTGGGTCCTCGGTCCATCTGGTTGTTAGAGCCCACTGGAGGATGATGGTGTGCTGGATCCTAAAACTTCTTTACGTTTTCCACGCTTTGATAACTGTTTCAAATATATATGAAATGACTTTAATGTATAAACCACCTCTTTCTTTTCATCTTGAAATTGGTTTATGTAAGGCTTTTATGTTTTTGCGGCTCCACAACTATCTCATTTCATCTCATCTTATTATATGTGTTTTTTAAATTTTTGCATCTGTTATATGGCTGTTTCAAAATTATGGGTTTCCCACACCTGGTGTGTATGTATATGGATTTTGCAGGTCAGTGCATAGAAAATGATAAAAGCTTTCAATTTACACCGTATATCCCCAATGTTGAGTCTTTAGTTATCCCAGGGTTTCCTTTCAATGTTCCCCACGTCATATTAACTTCCAAATTATTTTTCTGTTTTCTTTTTACAGACAACAAGAGCAGTCATATTTATCCAGCAGCCAGTATTTTCCCAACATGAAGAATCCTTTTCTTTTACCCGGTTGGTTTAGGGCAGCGAGCCTGTGCTTATGTTTGTCCCCCACGGTCACAACCGCAGCGGTTAGCAACTCCACACGACTGGAGTCCATCCTGGACAAGTACACGGACAAGGATGAAGAGTGGTGGAAGACCAGAACGAGAGGAAAGAGGTCCATCAGCGAGGGGGACATGCATCTCATTTTGGAGCTTCACAACAAGTTGCGAGGTCAAGTCCACCCTCCTGCCTCCAACATGGAGTACATGGTATGGGATTACATTAACTTTGTTTTGTTTTTGTATTGAGACTGGTTTTCAAATGGTCACATTTTAGCATAATCGGGGATGTCATGTGATTAGTCAGTGCTTCTACCCATTATCCATTAAAAATATTGAATTTCCCTGGGGATGAATAAAGTATCTATCTATCTATCTATCTATCTATCTATCTATCTATCTATCTATCTATCTATAAGATATACATTGAATGATAAATATGAAGATACATTGCCCGATTCGATCATAATTTTACTCATCTTAAGTGTTACTTTTCTCATCTTAATATCTTTTATACTAGGCCTTTTAATAAGAAATTAAAAGAAATAGGTCAGAGTTATTTTTCTGATTAAATAATTATTCTTTTTCACAGTTTTAATAAAAAACTAATAATTTTACTGTACTTCAAAACAGTTTGAAATTGTTTTTTTACGAGATAATTCTAATTCATTTAAATTTTAAGTGTTACTTTTCCTTATTTTGTTATACTATAAACTAATACTTTTAGTTAGAAATTGAATTGGACAAGGTTAAGCTGTTATTCTTAATAAATATTATGTTTTAATATTTTTAATATTAGTTTTATTTTTTTACTGTAGTTTGAAATTATTTTAATAGGAGAAATGTAATTGATTTATCTATATTTTAAGTGTTACTTTTCTTAGTTCACTCTAGTTTAAACTAGTGCTTTCAATAAAATATTAAATTATATAGGTTAGAGATATTTAACCTGATTAATTTAAAAAATGTTCTCACTTTTGAAATTATTTTCCTGATCTTAATATAGTTTAAATAGTTCAAAATTGTATTTCTTACAAGAAATCAAATTGATTTATCTTTATTTTACTTTTTATGATTTACTCTTTGAAACTATATTCAAAAAAATATAAATAATATTAAAAATGAGAACAATTAATATTTTATAAGAAAATCCTTATAATCATGATACTAGATTTTTTTAACGTGAAATTATGTTAAAATATTGTAAAAATATGAACACCACAAGTGATGCAATGCGTATTGTACGATATGATACTCAAAAGTTCCCCCTAAGTGATTTACGGGAGCAAAGCCCTACCCAAAAAAACAACATGGAGAGGGATGGGCACCGCCAGGCTTTACTTGACACAAGACACAACACACAACACTGGAAGTGCTGTTCCTACAACCCAGGTAGTTAAGGTATTCATGAGCTGTGATAATAAGAAAAGTTGACTTTCAAAATAATGATTAATAAATCAGATTTCTTGTAAGAAATTAAAAAAAGAACAAATCTAATATAAACATTAACATGTAATCAATACAATCTTTAAACTAGAAAGTAAATTAAATCAAATTAAGATATTTTAAAACAAGAAAAGTCAAACACTAAAAAGATAAATAAATTAGATTTTGCATAAGAAAAATAGTTTCAAACTATTACAAACTACAATAAAATAAGAAAAATCATTTTAAAAACTAGAAATATTACTATTTAATAAGACAAACATCTTTAAACTATTGCATGGTAAAGAGAATGCTTAACATTTACAAAATGATCTACCAACAGTGCGTGGGAGTTCATAGGTATATTGTTATTCATGTTGAGGTTTTGAGTATTTCCTTGCTGGTATGTTAGTTTCAGATCAGGGGCTTATGTTATTGTAGCCTGTGCAGTGCTATGAGACCTTTTGTAATTACGGGCTATACAAATAAATGTGACTTGACTTAACTTGTTTTTAGTAGTGTCTCGTAGGTACAGGGCCCCTGCTGCTACACTTTCTTTTGTGATGCAAAAGAAGCTTCAAATGGTTTTCAAAATAAAAATGCACGTCTTGCACTCCATAAACACAATCCATCTAACATAGGGATTGATGAATATTATTTCTAGGTATCATTATCGATACCGACACCAGCATTGTCGGTACCGAATTAATATTCGCAATGGTGGCCTGTAACAGTAAGCCTGCATTCTAGCAGCCATTTAACTGGAACCTGGAATTAAAGGAATGAAAACATAACATTAAATAAATGTAAATATGGGGAAGGAAAGTATTTTGGAATTGAAAGCGATTTCTTTAAAAATATCAGTATTTTTTTCCATTTTATACACGAATGGTATTGGTATGTGGTATCGGTACCTATGACTACTCAAAAATTGAGTATCGGTGTGAAAAAATTGTGGTATCAAATATCCATAGAAAAGCCCCAAAAAATGTCTAATTCATTCTCAAAACAACATAGTGAAAAAAAAAACTTTACTTAAGTGAAAGCGATAGGGGATGTATTAATCATTCATTTAATATTCCATATTTCCCGCAATTTATCTCCTCTCAAAGACCTTAATGCTTTTTTGGGACATTTTACTTTTTTGCTGTGCAGCCTCATTAACCTTCCCTCCCTCTTCTCCTCTCTGCCCATCCATCACACCCAACTACAAACCTTTGGATGCCAAAGTTATGCTTTATTTGATCCTCCATGCATTTAATTTGCGGTGCTGTTGCGGTGAATCTATTCTGAGTTATTAAAACTTTACCGTTTGTAGTGTAGCTCGTGTTAGTTTAAATTTATTTTATGTGCACGAATCCAGTGTTTCTCCAGTGCGGGATTCTATTACGGATGATAATGATGTGGTTGTGAAAGGAACTGCAAGGGCCAAGTTCTTGGTTTTTAAGCTGCGGGTATTGCCACTGTGCAAGCCAGGGAACAGCTTACAACTGTTTGCTGGTGCAAGAGCAACTTTGAGATTTTACATGCAACATTAAAAACACAATTTTTCTCACATATTAAACTAGCACGATCCAGTATTACAGTTAAGCAGACTGATGTGCAGGCAGAGGAGGCAGGTTAGGAACATTCTTCATTCAAATATGAAATTACAAATATATGTAATGGTAATATTTAATCAGTGTTAAAGTTCTTTCACTTCTTTCTGATGGAGCGCCCACCTCAGCCCTAAATAATTTTAATTTGTGGTAGCATTAACAAGGTAACTGCAAGTCAAGCCATCCAGTAATTCATTTTCTCATTGTATAGACTTTTTTTTCATAGTAGAAATATACCAATGGCGTTTTTTTGTTGTTTTTTTTTTTGTTTGTTTTTTGTTGTTGTTGTTTTTTAATTAAAAAAGGAGCAGTATGTAATGTTACTGAGCTCAGTTTCTGCAGATGCAGATTGATGCATGCAATTCTCTTGCCTCATGGTAAGGGCGATAGTGCGACCAAAGATTCTTATGTGGGGCCCACCATAGCACCAAACAATAAAATAGATGATACTATTAGCAAGCTGACAGAAAACTATCCAGTAAATACTTATTTTGATAAGGAAGGATTACATATTTTTTTCTTTTTTTCTCAAAAGGAGCAGTATGTATCGTAATACTGTACAGAGAGTCTGCAGATACAAAGTGAGGCACGCAATTCTCTTGCTTCATGAAAGAGGGCGATTGTGAGACAAAGGATTCTAATATGGCGGACACCTCAGCCCCAAACAAAATAATTAGTGATAGCATTTGCAAGCTAAAAGCAAAGTGAAGCCATTCAGAATTTTTTATCTCAACACATTGACTTTTTTTTTCTTAAAGGAGTATTACTGATCTATTGATTCTTTTATTCAAAAGAGGCATTGACATCATTTATAAGTTAAGCTAAAACCATAACACTTCTTTTCGTGTATTTTATAAATTGCTCTGCCAATTAAAGGATTAACAAACTGTAGGTTCATTTATTCGTAAATCTGACTGTGCCTCACCACACATGAACCTCAATGCTCATCACTAGAAGCGGCAGCAACCACAACATTATTTTGTTTGTGAATTCAACAACACAGAATTAAAAGAACGTCAATAGCCAATAGACGTCAATGTTAAACAATATTCAGCCGAACTGACTCAATTGCCTTTGAATCAGCGTACAGAGCTGAGATCCTTAACATTATCTTGAGTTGGATTACTCAGCAAAATTTTCAGAGACAGTTTTGCCCAACAAAAAACAAGTGTAATTTGAATATAGATAGCATAATAATGAGAAGTTTAACACTCCAAAATACAATTGAACACTCTTGTTACACTTATCTGTTCAATTTTTGGAAGAGATCTTAAAGATTTCTAATATTTATTGTAAAAAGAGATTGAATATGGATCTCTGTTCAGATCGATAAGCAACATTTTCTTTCTCACTTCTGTAAACGTGCAACGTTAACTGAAATTAAGAATTGTGGTTCATAATTAGGGCGGCGGGGTTGTTTGCACTGCCCAACGGTGTGGAGGTTCAGGGTTCAATATCAGCTTTCGAAGCCTCCTCGTGCCTGCGGGGGGTTTCCTCCTGGGACCTTGGTTTACTCCCACATTCCAAAAACATGCATGTCAGGTTAATTGGCTGGTCCAAATTGTCCCTTAGAGTGAATAGGCGAGTGAGTTGTCTGTCTCTGTGTGCCCTGCGACTGGCTAGCAACCAATTCAGGGTGTCCCCTGCCCACTGCCCCAGCAGGCCCCGCGGATAAGTGGTGCAGAAGATCGATGGATGGTTCATATTTACAGATGTTATAGACTGAATTTAGCTCTAATCTCTACCCAAAGGTCTGTTCGGTTGACGTTTGTTTTTTTGTATTTCTATTTACCAGATGTGGGATTATGAGTTAGAGAGGACTGCCGAGCACTGGGCCCATACGTGTCGATGGGAACATGGACCAAGCTACATGTTGACTCAAATTGGTCAAAACCTTGGCGCACACTGGGGCAGGTCTGTATCCTGGTCCTTCCGATTTTCAGGCGAGCTGTTTGATGAAGTTGATTTTGACTCTGTCTCATACCTTGGGTTCATTTCACAAAGGAGGTTCACAACAAGCACTGAATCTAACCTGGAATTAAGAATTGTGCCAGCCTTAGGGCCCGGTCACACAGCCGTTTGCGTCTGTATCACGGGTAAAATTTTGCGATTTTTTTTTTGCCCGTGGTTGCCCGCGATGGAAAATGCGCAAAATTGGCCAACACGCTGTTCATCGGTGGTATGCCCGCAAAACAGACGCCGGCGACTGTTCCGCTTCCTCATCGCGTCATTTCCGCGTCATTTCTGCGTGTGGACCACGGGTATAAAAGCTGCCGAGCCGGGCTGTAGAAATCATAACCGCTCAAGACACAGTCCCGTGAAGATCAAGATTTCAAGCTATGGCACTGAAGAAGCCAATATGTTATTATTGTAATAGTTTTTCATTTTTATTTTATTATCTTGTTATGAAATGAATAGAAATGTCAAGAAATAAAAATGGATTAAGACGAGGTCACTACGGTGACGGGGATCCATGTTCACCCCTTGACGTCTCGAGCACAACTGACGTGTGCTCGGCAAATCGCGCTGTATATACGCGGAGAAAGGCGTTTGACCGTCACACGCGTTACACACGCTAATTCACGTGATAACACCGCGATACAGGCGCAGAACAAACGTGCTATGACCGTGCTCCACCCACGATTACCCGCTAAAATTTTGCGTCCTACCCGCGTGTAACCACGCCCTGGCCGCGGCCATAGCACATCATTCCGTGTCTGTACCGCGTCATTACCTCGTGTGTACCACGTGTGCCGCCCGCGGTTACACGTGGTCTAAAGTTTTGAGCAGCGCAAAACTTTTTCGCGCGGCCAACCGCGTGTGAATTTCCGACCGCGTGTAAAGCACGGCTGTATCTCGTCTGTATGGCGATCTCAAAGCGTCCAACAGCGTCTGCTTCACAGGCAGAAATTTCTGGCCGTGATTCAGCCTCGATACGCCCGTGAAAGGCTGTGTGACCGGGCCCTTAGACAGGAAGGAACGGCCCCCTCATCTTAATCAAAATACAAACAGAACCTTGCTTTGTGAACTGACTAATAATCTTAAAAGAGTTACATTTATGTGGTCTACTGCTTAAATCATTTGCGAATGCCAAAAAGATAATACAGTGGTACCTCTTCATAAATGGTAAATGGTCTGTATTTATATAGCGCTTTTCAAATCACTGGATACATCCGAAATATGAGCTTAATTTTCTCCAGACATCAAATTGCTTACGTAACAGGCAAATTTTCCGTGCCGTGAAATGTTTCAAAACCAATTGGTCCTCCCAAAATCATTCAAGTTATAAAGACCATCTTCTTTAAAAACTCATTCAAATAATAATCAAACATTAAAAATACAGTAATAAGATGGATAACATGATATTAACTAAATAAAATGTGAGTTTATTATGAGCACTTACGATAGAGGCTGTCACTGTAACAAAGTACTTTTAAAAAAGGAAGAAACTCATTTTGGCTCTAATACGGATGGTCTTGGTCACTGGTAGCAGATGACAACATCATCATTGATTGCTATTATTGTCGTGCTATTCTACATAGTCTGTGAGTAAATAGGTGCCAGTTTGTGTTTGAAAAGCTTATTATTGCTAAATAAGTGGAAACGCCACCATTACTATGGTTAGGAATTAGTTGAGTGTGAAAGATGTAAGCACTAACATAAACACTAACTGTACACTTAAAATGAAAGTTACTGTAACTTCAAATGAACGTACACACAAATGCTTTTTACGGCACTATTTTTATTTCTTGCCGTTAGTAGTTTGCTTGGGTGAACTGGAACCAGCTGCCACTGATACTGGCAGTGAGCTTTCATGGGCAGTCTCTAGTGGTAGCCTCTGGGACTGCTCGGGATTTTCTTTCGTATAGCAGCAAGGTTTTCTTCCAAATAAAACTTGTAAATTAAAATTCTCGTGTTTAGAGGTTCTCATATAAAGAAGTACAACTGTGATTTGTTGAAAATATCTTTTTTTTCATTTATGTGTCACATTTTATTCAACAATGTTTGCCTAATTTCCTTTTCTCTGCATGAAACTATTTTAATTAATTGACCTATATTTCATAGACATCATTTTTTTCTGAAACTTTATCCATGTCCTCAGGGATCGGCCCCCCACATATCACGTGCAGGCTTGGTATGATGAAGTCCGATACTACAGCTACCCCTACTCTCAGGACTGTAACCCAAACTGCCCTTTTAGATGTTCAGGACCTGTTTGCACTCACTACACTCAGGTAACGGCTGTCACATTTAAATGCCTCTCAAACTAAATCATGTCCTCCCCACAACTTTTGGGCTTTTATGAATTCAATCCCTTCTTAAAAACGGCCACAGGAGCTGGGGTGATTTTTGTTACATGCCATACTCTATAATCCAAAACTAGGGTCGTTTGAACGAAATATGGTGGTGAGAAAACAAAACATAAATTTTTACAAACATGATTTATTTAGCCTCGTGAGTGTTTGTGTGAGGTCTCCCCTATTTTTCGGTACTCTCTAATTTCCCAAGCATCCACTCAACCAAAAGCAAAAAATGTTGGATTCCTGGGTAGCTACTCAAGAACTTTTATTTATCTTGGCTGTCAGAACGTCTTTTTACTTAAATGCTAGTGAGGCTATACTGGGAGTCTAAACAAAACAGTCCAAAAATGCTGTACCTGAAATATTCAGTAATTAGACCCATATGTGATGACACGCACGTGATACGCACAATTATTGTGTTCCAAAATGTGTTTACAAGTTGAGAACTTGCATTGTTTCGCACACTTAATAAAAAAAAAATGAAAAAACACCAAATGCATTTACTTTGTTTATATGTTTTGTTTTTTTGGTAGTTGGTGTGGGCCACAAGCAATCGCATTGGCTGTGCCATCAACGTGTGTTACAACATGAACGTGTGGGGAATGATCTGGGCTAAAGCTGTCTACTTGGTCTGCAACTACTCACCCCCGTAGGTTGTTTTTCTTTTCCACTGTAAAATCAGACGATCAGCAAGGCAAGCCTCAATTTGTCTGTTTGTGAATTTGACGCACCATTCTGCTCAATGCTGGATGTTCTAGTGCACAAAAGTCATTCCCTTGGACATGACAATGACAACATTACTTACCTGTCAACCTCCAAGGCTCCATGCCCTTACAAACTGTCGTATTTTCCCTTACAAAATACAAAATAATCTTACACCATATTTTTTTTTAGTTTAACATGTTGTATTCAGTGTTCATTTTACCTCTGTAAAGTAATGGGTCCCGGGGACTCGCATGCTCAAAAATCTATGGGTCCCAACAGAGATCTATGGGTCCCCAAAATTTAGTGTTATCGAGGTTGAAATTGTAAATCGGCAACCAACATGTAACATAAATCTATATATTCATTCAGTTTTAATCATCACAGTTTATTGGTAATACAAATCAGTTATCTCCAAGATTTTTCAGTTCACAACAATATTGTAAATTATACAAAATAATATTGCTGAAATAATTACATAAATCTATATTTTCATTCAGTTTTAATGATCACAGTTAAATGGTAATACAAAGCAGTTATCGCTTCAGATTTTTCAGTTCACAATATTGTACATTATACAAAATAATGAAAATACTGCCATCCACTTAACTATATTTAGCAGTGAAAGCATGGCTAAGTCGTTCATACTTGCCTCTCTCTTCCTGCAGCAACAGAATTTCCATAGCTAATTTGTGGTTTATATTGTCGTTGTGCCGATCCAATGTGTTTTTCTGAAAGTTCGTATTGCAAAATGATTTATGCAGTCCAGTGTTTTGTCACACTGGGTACACGCATCACAGAACATGTAGCCTCCATTATCATCCTCCTCATAGCGTAACCAGGAATACCATTTAGTCCATTTTGGCAGAAAAGTCCTTTTCCTGCTAGGAGTATTCTTTTATATTTCTTTCGTCGAATCGTTTGCTTCAACGCACGTGTTTTCCTTGCCTTCGCGATCTTCTGAAGAATTTCTCCTCTGTTTTTTTATGCCAGAATTATTGCGGTTGTTATCACTCTGCATTATGTTTCGACTTATAACTGACACTGAAGAAATTACCAATTTGTGTGTATTTTCACCTTAACCCGACAACAAGCACCACAACAATGACGTAATCTCGAAGCAACAAGATCTCGTTGGCCGAGATCGGCGTGCGGAGGAATACTCGAACCGCGAGACCAAAACAACAATGGCGGATATGCCTGACAAAAAGTTTGGAGTGCGGTAAATCTTTGTTAAAAAAAATAATCTGGTAATAATGACAATTTTGTGTCAAAAAAGTTGCGTCCCGGGGACGCATGTTGATTCGACAAAATGATGCGTCTAGGACGCAGGGACGCGGGCAAACAAGAACACTGTATATTGTACATGTGTTTCGTTATATCATATATATTGTTAATCAACATTTTGTTGTGAGATCCTGAGTTGCTCGACATGAATGAGGTTTATTTCAAAAAAAGTTCAAAAATTTAGTAGCTTGGACGTTCACTGTAGAAGGAAAAAATACATGCAAATATAATTAAGTAAAATAATACATTTTCTTATTCAAATTATTAATTCATTTTCTGCATTAAATCATTGTTGGTAATATACTGATTAAAGGGATAACCACAAACCTGTTTTTTTTCCATTTTCTCCTTTTATACTAACTTCTTTATACAATAATAATGATTCGTAATATAATGCATCAAGGTAAGTGAACCGTTTGAGAGCCGGCTCTCTTTAATGAGTTGAGCCGAAAAAGCAGGTTCTCTAAAAAGAGACGGACTTCCTTTCACTATATCAAACCGCTCGCTTCGTTTGCAACGAAAAAAAACTATACAGAGATAGAAACTCGTTTGACTTGATTGATTTGCCGTTTCGTGATAGTCGGTGTTTACCGGATGGTACCCATAATTGACAAATTTGTGTTTTTCCTACAGATTTTCTCGTACGTCGTACACGTCTTAAAATGCATAATAAACGTACTTTGTACAGAAAAAACGTACAGGTTGACAGGTATGCAACAAAGTGATAATTTGTTTGACATTAAGCTGCCTTAATTTCTTTGGCCGGAACAGGATGTAACTACAATACAATGTAGGTTAAAATCTCTCTTTTTTCAAATTGTTACAGGGGAAACTGGTGGGGCCATGCCCCTTACAAGTATGGTGCTCCATGCTCCGCTTGTCCGGCAAGCTATGCTGGAGGATGCCGGGACAATCTATGCTACAAAGGTGCGGTTATAATTAACTTAAGAGGGGTTTTAACTTTTACAAACATTCCTAAACAGTTCCATGGGCGGTGAAATGTATTGTGTTAGAATTAATAATATGAATTGTTGTGTGTTAGTTAACACAAACTGCACTACAGTTTATTCAATCAATAGTATGCTCGATCAGATGTCCTATGTTAGAATATTGAAATCTGTCACTGAATATAGTCATACTTGTGTGAGTTTTCTACTTACATCTTTTTTTAATATTTTAATCATATTAGTCATTTAGAGGTTATGAATGCACGTCATGATTATTCATATACAGTGTTGTGAAAAAGTAGTTGCCTTCTTCCTGTTTCTGTGTTTTTAAATGACAAAGGTTTCAGATCATCAAACCAATTTTAATGTCACACAGAGAAGAGAATTCGAATTGCAGTTTCGAAATGTTGATTCCATTTATTAAGGCACAAATAAATCCAAACCTATCTGGCACTAAGTAAAAAAGTAATTGCCCCCTGAACCTAAAAGTGAATTGGGTCACGTTTGGCAGCAATAACAGAAACATTTATGATAATTGGTAATGAGTCTTTCACAAGGCTGTAGAGGAATGTTGGTCCAGTCTTTGCAAAATTGTTTCAAATCTGCCATATTGGAGGATTTTCTAGCATGAACTGCTCACTTAAGGTCACACCACAGCATCTCAATTGGATTTAAATCTGGACTTTGACTTGGCCACCCCTGAACCTTCATTTTGTTTTTTGTGAGCCATTCAGAGGGGGACTTGCTATTGTGTTTCAGATTGTTTTCCTGCTGCATGATCCAAGAGTGCTTGAGTATAAGGGAATTAACTGATGGCCGGATGTTCTCCTTCAGGATCTTCTAGTAGACACCAAAACTCATTATTCTGACAACAACAGCAAGGTGTCCTGGTCCTGAGGCAGAAAAGCATCCCAAAACTATCACACTGACACCAAAATGTTTTACTTTTGGCATCATGTTCTTTTTGTCAAATGCTGTCCCACTTTTACGCCAGATGTAGTGGGTTGATCAACTTCCAAGAAGTTCAATTTTTAACTAATCAGTCAACAGAATTTTTGTCCAGAAGTCTCTCAAGGATAATCAAAATGCTTAGTAGCAAATGTGAGACGACTCCTTGTGTTCTTTTGTGACAGCAGCGGTTTTCGCCTGGGAACACTCATGGAAAGCATTTTGGGCCAGTGTCTTTCTTTTAATGGAGTCATGAACCCTGAACTTAACTGAGGCCAGCGAGGCCTGCAGTTCCTTGGATGTTTTTCGAGGTTCTTTTGTAACCACCTGGATGAACCGTCGTCGCACATTTGGGAGGGTTTACCGCTGTTCCCAGTTTTCTTAATTATTGGATAATGGCTCTGACAGTGGTTTGCAGGAACCATAGAGTTGAAATGATCTGCATTTATATAGCGCTTTTCAAGTCAATGACTTCCCAAAGCGCTTTACATTGTGCTTCACATTTCCCAATAGCGTCCGTGATCTGTGGAGCCGTGTAAGGCGCTAACCTGCTTATTGGGGGTAATTGGGGGTTTCAATGTCTTACCCAAGGACACTTCGACATGTAACACGGACAAGCCGGGATTCGAACTGGGATCCCTTAATCCTAAAACGATCGCTCTACCTCCTGAGCTACTGCCGCCCGAGTATTGAAAATGTTTTTTCTGATAGGTTTCGATCGTTTTATTTCTTCTGGATATTTTAGGGATTGTGGCTTGAGATTTTGTAGCCGACTTCACTTTGTCTAACAGATTCAATTTAAGTTATTTTTGATTCAAAGTGGTGGCAATCCTTTTTGACTGTGGTTTAAGGAATTTAACTTAGCTTTCACAAAGAGCCAGTTGGACCTACATTTTTTGTTCCCTAATAAATGGAATAAACATTTCAGAAACGCATTTTTAATTTTCTTGGGTTGTCTCTATGTGATATTAAAATTGGCTTGATGACCTAATTTCTTTGTGAGTGATAAATACACAAGAAATCTGGATTTTAGGAAGGAGCAATTACTTCTTCAGGGCACTGTAAATGGAGTGTAATTATTTATTTTGTGGTATAAATGTGTACCAGACTTCTTAATGTAGCCATTCATTCAGTTGTTATCCTAGTATTTCTACAGTGTTTCATGTCATGTTTTAGTTATAATTTCTTGACTTTGATCATTACTAACTCGTGAAACCATTATAGCTTTGTTCTATACTCGCAGGCCTAGAGGTTAGGTTTTTTTTGTTTGTTTTTATTTTATTGTAGTAAAAAATGCAAGCTTATTTTATAAAAACGTTTTATAAAATATGGTTTATATTAAAGGATTTAGTTTCAGCTATTGCACAATTGTCAAAGTCAAGTCCCACGGGCCGCATCTGGTACTCAAGAAAGTTTACTTGGGGCCCTGAGATGGTCTTGATTCATTATTTTATCATACGCCGGGAATCGTTGTGGATTTTTTTTCAATGTTTGTTACTTCTCCTTGTAGTTTTTTTTTATTATATAAAATTGCTATTGTTTTGACTTTTAAGTGATTTTAGCCCCCTTTTGCTAAAATATATAATATAAGCTACTAAAGGGGCCTGAATGATACCCGCTTCTTTCATTTAATTTTTATGTAAGTTTT
Source organism: Urocampus carinirostris (assembly GCF_059441175.1). Classification (NCBI taxonomy): domain Eukaryota; kingdom Metazoa; phylum Chordata; class Actinopteri; order Syngnathiformes; family Syngnathidae; genus Urocampus; species Urocampus carinirostris. The sequence goes on along the minus strand of NC_142349.1, from coordinate 4,599,838 downwards.
ATTTTATTTTTTCATATCACGGTTATTTGTCTTTTGAGCCTGTTTGAAATTAAAGATCACTGGTAGAGTCATAAGAAAATAAAGCTTTATTTTTTTCATCATATAGAAATATATTGCTACCTTTTCGCTTGTTTAAATTAGGTTCACTTGACTATATGCGCCATTTTAGAATTTCTTAACATTCGGTCAGTCCAGCCCTCGTCTTCTAGCTTTAGTTTTCATTTGGCCTTTCCATCCCTTTGACTTTGACAGTCCTGGTTACTACGGTAATCATTAATTTTAGACCTTCATTGTTGACTAAATTGCAATAGAATGTCTATATAATTTAGTAAATATGTGTTTAAGTCACAGATATTGTTTTTTGATTCACTTTGGAAGATACTGCTATTACAAGTTGAAAATACTCCTCAGAAACTATGAATGAACACAATTTCCCCGAAAAATGTCCGTAGATAATTGAGAGACAAACATTCCAAGTAACACAGAAACTCTGTTTTCAGATGGGGGTGTTGAGAGGCATCCTGCTCCAGAGACGGAGACCAACTACATTGAACCGGCGCCAGATGCTGTAAGAGAGGGGGAAAGCCAACCCAGGGCCCAAAATCCCAACCCTTCACGACCCTCTGAGGACTTGGAAAGAAACCAGTTCGTAAGCACCGAGCAGATGTGTAAGCAATAATTCATGTGACCAAAAAACCAAGTTATGTTGCTGTTTTGGCAGGTGGTTCTATGTAAGCATAAATCATGGTCACATGTTCTTACAGGCCAACAGATGGAGTGCGACACCAAGTTGAGAGATCGGTGCAAAGGAACGACATGCAACAGGTGAAGTAATAAGAATCTGCAATCACGAAAAGCAGGAAAAAAAATATTTAACCACAGATTGATCCTACTCGTAGATACGAGTGTCCACCTGGATGTTTTGACAGACACGGAAAAGTTGTCGGAACTACGTCTTATGACATGGTGAATACCAAATTACAATGATGCACTACTTGTACTATTTTATCGTTGTGCTGTTTGTTGTTTGTCTTGTGGAATACCCAGCAATCCAGTGTGTGTGGCGCTGCACTGCATGCTGGTATTATTGACAACGACGGAGGATGGTTGGATGTTACCAGACTGGGTCGAAAACAACAATTCACAAAATCCTACAAGAACGGCATTCAGTCGATTGGGTATTTTTCAGAATCACCCGTTAAAACGTGTTTTATTCTCAAGCATCATTTTCTTTATTTAATTTCACAGGAAAAACAGAAGTGCAAATTCCTTTAAAGTACAGTCTGTGCCTGGTAGGAATCGCTTAATCACATCTTGTGCAAGATAATGCCCTCTAAAAGAATCTCTCATTTGTTGCATTTTTTATTTTCTAGTCAAGGCGGTGAGGTGTGACACCACTGTGGCGCAATTCTGTCCTTTCAAGAAACCAGTACGGCACTGTCCCAGGTCACAAATATTTTGTTATGTTAACTCAATTTAGTAGAGTAGGTTGCAAACTCGGGTGAGGTAAATAACACTGTGCAGTAACACAGTGTAATAATGCTCTTCATTCAGACCATGTTTGGTACACAGGAAGTCAGGTAGCGAGCCAACAATGGTCGTCCAAGATGCAGGTATGGGGTCGGTGGTCCAGAAGAGTCAATCCACGAATGCGTCAGTACAAGAGTTTATCAGGAAGAACTGTTGATCAGGGAACTAAGAACTAAGGTAGGGTTGAGAGAGATAGAGGAGAAAGACAGAGAGGGAACCTACTGAGACACAAAAACGTGACACTTTCTAGCTCAAAATAGTTGTAGCTCATCGGCAGGTTTACTGCAAGTCTCACACAATACAAAGTGATGAATTTAAATTTTAATAGACGCTCAAAACAAGGACAGAATAAATCAATGAATTTTGAGCTTACAAGCAGAACAAAGAGCACTGTACACAATTCACAAGATATTGCATATCCTGCCTGTTTTAAAGGTCCTCCCCTGAGACCTTTGTTTTTATTGAAATCTCATGGGTTACAAAAAGCAGATCAACCCTAAAGGGTGTGGTATCAAAGAACAGGAACATGATTAGCAAAAATTCCAAATATAGAACAGCAGTGCGCAATAATAGTAAATATAAACCTAACCCTGGCCTTTGCCAGTCAGAATAGAATAACATTCTTCGTTGTAAGCAAGTAAAAAAAATATATGTAACGATTTTTCTCGATAAACATTAAACGATTTCTCAATCACCAATCGTATTCATTAAATAAGCTGTGTTCAGGGAGGAAGACATGGAAATCTGGCGTTTCTTCGGCTCTTTGAACCATGGTTTGCCTCCTCTGACACATCTGAAAAAAATAAGGAGGATTTTTCTTAGGACTTACTAGAGCCGGACAACTCCAGTATGCTTTGGTTAAATTATGTGTTGATTATTGCATTTTTTTGTTTCTTTTAGGTTGTATTGTCCCAAGAATTGCCTGCATGAAAGTCAAGCTAGAGTAATTGGGAGCAAATATTATGCAGATGTAAGCTAACTTGTTTTTTTCTTCTTGTTTTTTATTTTTATTTTTTCATACTGTAAAATGTGGCTTCGCGGCTGGGTGGTTAGCGTGCAGCCCCACGGTGTGAAAGTCCACGGTTCAAGTCCAGCTACCGAAGCCTCCCCATGTAGAGTTTGCATGTTCTCCCCACGCTTGTTTGGGTTTCCTCCGGACACTCAGGTTTCCTCCCGCATTCCCCATAACTAAGGTTTATTGGCCGGTCCAAATTGTCCCTAGATGTAAATGAGCAAGTGAGCTGTCTGTCGCTGTGTGCCCTGCGACTGGCTTGCAACCATTTCAGGGCATCCCCTGCTCACTGCCCGAAGATAGCTGAGATGGCTCCAGCTCCCCTGTGACCCTACTGAGGATAAGTGGTGCAGATAATGGATGGATATTGTAAAATGTGTGCAGGCCATATTTTTTAAAGAAAGACTGTTTAAGTGACGTTTCTACAGACTTACACTATATATATATATATTGATTTTTCTTGTTTTTGCAACAAACCTCAAAAAATGAACAAATCGCCTGAAATGAAAAAAGGGATGACATGTTGCGACCAGAGCTTATCAGAAACCCGTCCCCAAAATAACTTTGGACGCTGCTTCTATTAGTCTTATAAACAAATTATCACATCATCATAACAATTATTTGTTTATCCATTTAGAAATCATAGTTTGAAACATAGTATACGTTTTAAAGTTTCCCAAGTTTTTTTTTTCTCTTTTCCCATCCTTGTCCTCCTTGCTTTAACAAAGGGAGTGGAGAAAAGCAATGTGTGATAAGTCTTTTCTCGTGAAAAATCAGTTGAACTATTTGATGCTGTTGGAGTTTTTTTTAATTTATTTTTTTGAAATATTTTTCACCAGTAATGGAATTAAAGGCATAAAATACAAAGATAGAAATCTGTAAAAGTCCCACACTTGGTGTGCCTATCCCCATACCAAACAAGGGAATAAAGGACAGAAACATACGTACTCCCAAATATTGACAGTGCAGATAAGGGGACCAACAAATGTAAAAAAAAGACTAGATTAGAAGGTTTGTGGGGTCCTATTCTAGTTTGATGATCAGTAATGTGTATTTTATTGAGAAACGACAACACATCTTATGAGGATATGGAAAATATAGCGAAAAACAATATTAATGTTGTTCATTTAATTAATCAATGTTTCTTTCAAGTCAAGTCACATTTATTTGTACAGGCCTTAATTACAAAATGTCTTTAAGGACTGAACAGGTTACACTTACAATAGGTAAGCAATAGGTAACAAAACACAAAACTTAGTAAAACATCAACAAGAAAAACACTGGTGACATGTAAGAAAGATAAATATTTTTTCCAGAAAGCCCCTGACAGCAACAACACCTCGAGCCTAGAAAAAAAAATGTCTTAAAAGGTACATAACAGCAACGACACAGCTTCCCATCTCTGCTGGCTAGTCGATGCAGACGTTGATATGCTTCAGGTCCAGGCGCTGGTCCTTCTGTGTCATACCACCACCAGGCCAGGCAGCTTTCAATAAAAACGAGCACGCATCTGATCCACGGTTAATGTCACGAATTATCTTTTAATTGCGGCCTGCCTTATCTATTTAGAAGTCAAGTATCTGCCGAGCAGCCGTGCATGCAGGAGTCATCCAAAACGAATCTGGAGGTTACATTGATGTGATGCCAGTGGATCGCAGGAGGCAGTACAGAGGCTTTTCTCAAAATGGCATTACTTCTGAAAGGTATGGCGAGAACTAACCCGTTAGATATCCTTGCTATTATCTGTGACAAATTGGAATTATTTATATGCATTTAAAGGGATTATTTACCGTATTTTCTGCACTATATTACACCCCCCCAAAAAGTAGTGCTTTGTCATATATATATATATATATATATATATATATATATATATATATATATATATATATATATATATATATATATATATATATATATATATACATATATATATATATACATATATATATACATATATATATATATATATATATATATATATACATATATATATATATATATATAAATATATATACATATATATATATATATATATATATATATATATATATATATATATATATATATATACTGGACTGTCTCAGAAAATTAGAATATTGTGATAAAGTTCTTTATTTTCTGTAATGCAATTAAAAAAACAAAAATGTCATACATTCTGGATTCATTACACATCAACTGAACTATTTCAAGCCTTTTATTATTTGAATATTGCTGATTTTGGCTTACAGCTGAAAAAAACTCAAAAATCCTATCTCAAAATATTAGAATACTTCCTCAGACCAAGTAAAAAAATAATTTTATAACAGCAAAACTAAATCAAACATTTGAAAATGTCCATTGATGCACTCAGTACTTGGTTGGGAATCCTTTTGCACGGATTACTGCATCAATCCGGCGTGGCATGGAGGCAATCAGTCTGTGGCATTGCTGAGGTGTTATTGATGCCCAGGATGCTTCGATAGCGGCCCTCAGCTCATTTGCATTTGTAGGTCTGGTGTCTTTCATCTTCTTCTTAACTATACCCCACAAATTCTCGATGGGGTTCAGGTCAGGGGAATTAGCAGGCCAATCAAGGACAGTGATGCCATGGTCAGTGCACCAGTTACTGGTGGTTTTGGCACTGTGGGCAGGTGCCAGATCATGCTGGAAAATGAAATCCTCATCTCCATAGAGCTTTTCAGCAGATGGAAATATGTAGTGCTCTAATATCTCTTGGTACACAGTTGCCTTTACTCTGGACTTGATGAAACACAGTGGAACAACACCAGCAGCTGACATGGCTCCCCAAACCATTGCTGACTGTGGGAACTTCACACTGGATTTCAAGCAACTTGGATTTTGCTCCTCTCCAGCCTTTCTCCAGACTCTGGCGCCTTGACTTCCAAATGAAATGCAAAACTTGCTTTCGTCTGAAAAGAGGACTTTGGACCACTCTGCAACTGTCCAGTGCTTCTTCTCCATAGCCCAAGTCAGACGCTTCTTCCGTTGTCTTGAGTTCAGAAGTGGCTTGACCATGGGAATACGGCTATTGTAGCCCATTTCCCGGACACGTCTGTGAACTGTGGCTTTTGATACCTGGACTCCAGCTTCAGCTCACTGTCTTTGAAGCTCCCCCAAATTCTGGAAGCGGCTCTTCTTCACAATTTTGTTAAGGCTGCGGTCATCTCTCTTGGTTGTGCAGCGTTTCCGGCCACATTTTTCCCTTCCAACAGACTTTTTGTGGATATGCTTTGAAACTGCACTCTGTGAACAGCCTGCTCTTTGAGAAATTTCTTTTTGTGTCTTACCCTCCTGATGGAGGGTATCAATGATGGTCCTCTGGACAGCAGTCAGATCAGCAGTCTTCCCCATACTTGTGATTTAGTTTACTGAACCAAGCTGAGTGTTTTTAAGGCTCAGGAAACCCTCGCAAGGTGTTTCGAGTTAATTAGATGATTCAGGTGATTAGTTGAATAGCCTACTTGTATACTTTTTCATGATATTCTAATATTTTGAGATAGGATTTTTGAGTTGTTTTCAGCTGTAAGCCAAAATCAGCAATATTCAAATAATAAAAGGCTAGAAATAGTTCAGTTGATGTGTAATGAATCCAGAATGTATGACATTTTTGTTTTTTTAATTGCATTACAAAAAATAAAGAACTTTATCACAATATTCTAATTTTCTGAGACAGTCCAGTATATATATATATATATATATATATATATATATATATATATATATATATATATATATATATATATATATATATATATATATATACAGTATATATAAGACACACTGAACTATAAGGCAAAAGTAACTAAAACTACACTTAGATTTACTGTGTTAATTGAGTTATACTTACGGTATAAAGTCGCTAAACATTGAATGCAATGGGAAAAGTCCAGAAAATACAGTAATTGCAAACTACTTTGCAAAGAAAAAAACCAAAATGGTAAAAGTGGAAAGTGAGATGTTTGTAATGTTTAACAGCACAAACTTCGGCTGCTTCTTTATTGGCTATTATTGATATTAGTTTCCGAGTCACAAATCTTTAAAATCACTATTTTAATGTTTATATTCAAAATTTCTTACCAAATGAAACCTTACTTGATTTTTTTCTGTAGGTAAAATCAACCATAAAAAGTTCATTAAAATAATGTTCTATACTTTATAATGATGAATCTAATCTTATAAAAGGATAGCACCAAGCCACACTGTACCTAATGTTGACCTTTCATTTTGCTTCTTGCAGCTTAATGAACCCAACAGCAGGAAAAGCGTTCAGAGTATTTGCCATCATCTGATACATAGCACTAGAAAGTATCCAAGGACTCATCAATCAAGCTTTCTATTTTTTCTATAAAAAAGGGAAAAAAATAAAAACATTTGTGCATTGGCCATCAAAGGTGCAGCAGGACTTTAACTTAACTGAGATGTACTAGCTAAATGTATTTTTATATTTACTATTGGAGTAAATGTGTCTTTATGGTTCCTTCTATTTCAAAAGAATAAAAACACAATTTCTCATGCACACACGCTTAAACTATGTAGAAATTCAGCATTTCAAAGACCTGCTGTGCCTCATGATAAAAGCTACTGTAGATATGATTGGTCATTTTTCTGAGGAGAGGGGCTTAGCACATTTACTTTATATAAGGAAAATCTCGTACAAACGAACCCTGAATTAGCTACCTGTGGTGCAACGAGTCATCGCTTATTTGTCACACGGTCAGAACAATGTCTTCTGTCCAGAAAACGGATGATTGGAAAAAAAATTGTAAATTGCATAAGTGCTATTCTCAGGTAGAGTTATAGTGGCGAGCGGAGGAACTGAAGACTTTAGTGAACAATTTAAATCGCAATTGTGGGGGCATTTGTCAAATATGGATAGCACTAGTTAGTGAATACAAATAGAAAATTTAAATCACATTGTGTAGTGACATCATAAAAACTAGTCCATTTGTTAAAACTTTATTCACATGTTCCCAGTTCAAGTAGATATGATGTACTATCATTTAAAACGCTTTGAAAAGAAACAGTAGACTATTTTATTTAGTAGTATGAATTTATTGATGATTTTGTTTGCTGATTTGACTCCATACAGAGTTTTTTGAGTTTTATAAGCTTATGCTTCATTCTACTCCTTTTCGGGCATGCTACATTAATATTGTTTTTGTTTTTTTTGTTTTTTTTTCTCCTGACTTATATTCAAAATAAAAAGTTCATTCATTCTTATTCTTTGCACCCCTATTAGTTACTGAGTTTTTTACACAATTAAGTAACACTCGGGTTTTTGGGTTGTTAAATGATAAAGTATGTATATATATTCTTAGTATTAGAGGCAATTGACAGTATATTATTTTTTATCCATTTATTTTCCAAAAATGGACCAATGAACATAATATGTATATGTGTGTATATACTGTTTCTAAAATGTTGTAAATAATAATGAACGTTTAATTCTGTGTGGCAAGAGAGATTGCTTTCATTCATCTTTCAATCTTCCAAGCTGTTGTGAGCTGAATCTTAATTTTGAATAATTATATTTTCGTGTTTTTTACCGTTTCATTTTCAAGATATATATGTAAATGATCCCCTGGCTGGCCAGGTCTATGCATGATAAAATTGCAATAAAATCAATTTGCCAGGCGTAAAGACGCTTGTGTTCATAGTTCTTGTGTATTATGGCAGATATATTTCATACCATTGATGTTAAAAAATGATTGAGAAATTAAATAAACAGTTTTTTAAATACATGTATAGTTTTAAATATATGTACTTCTATTGTTGAATAGACATGCATGTTGTTTTTTCTTAGACACGTTTTGCCTAAGTATTTCCAGCTACTGATGTATATTATAATAAGGTAAAACTAATACTAAAAGTGTTAATGTGAGTCCACTCTTATGAGTGTTTTATTTTAACTTTTTTCCGAAGTGTCACCTTTTTAGAATAAAAATTAAATGTGAGACACCTTCTCAAGGTTTCTTATTTTTCCTCATGCAAAGGTTTTTGAGTTTTTCCTTGCCCGCATGTTAGTTTAATATCAGGGGATGGTGTAAATGTTACCAGCGCAGTCCTTTGAGACATTTTGTGATTAAGGGCTTTACAAAAAAATGTGACGTGACTTGACTTGACTACTTAACAATATATAGTGCCGGATGAATATCAGATAAGTGTTTAAAGATCCCATCTGAATAATGGCTTGTATGTTTATTTCCATGTCTCTATCTATGGATGTGTGGTGTAGAATGTGTATATTAATATATGTATATTATACGCTGCAGCACTATCTCAAGGCATGTGCAACCAAATCAGGGAAAAAAACATTCTGGTTTAAAAAAAACATTATATGACCCCTTACCTAAATGTACTGTACATCACGTTAAACAGTCTAGGAACACGATTAATGCCAAAGAGGACTTGGGCCAACTCTCCTGCAGAAGAAAGGTAAGCACTGCAGTGTCAAAATTCACAAGAGTGTGCTGCAGAGGCGGCCATTGCTACAAGAATCCCCAAAACAATTCTGGGCACTACTTGACATCATACAGCATTTCACTCGTGAAAAAAGTCAAGTTCTGTGTAATGTATATCTGCACAATTTTGATTCATGTTGTGTTTGTGGAATATACTATGAAACAGTTGTTACAACTTAAAACAGACTCAACTGAGCATGCACATCATGAACAAGCTGCCAAAGGCTTCAATCATGACTTTAAGCCAGGAGATGGCGGCAGAGAGTAACAAAGTTTCAAATCCCGCACCCCGCATTTAACAACAATTATCCATTCATGTATTTTAAAGATCTAACTCGCAGTCATACGGGTGATAAGGCATGTAAAATAATGTGCTGTTGATTTTATATAGTGGGTAAAATTATGTAAAGAGGGGCTATAAAAAGTTTTCATCCAGACCACACGTGTCAAACTCAGGCCCGCGGGCCAGAACTGGCCCGCAGTGACATTAGAATTGGCCCCACGAGATCATATCAAATGGGCCCACTGTATATACTGGCCCACTATGATACTATATAATTGGCCCACTGTATATACTGTGCCGCTAATACTAGAAATCCCACAATGCTTTGCTAGAATTTTGGCATGCAGTAAAGCAAGCTCTCCCGTTCACAGTCATTCATCCATGCCCCGGTCGCATCGGACAAATTAACAATTTCACCCTCCACAAAAATGGCCAAACGAGAGATACACGATAGGACCTTCCAAGACAGGTGGGAGGCAAATCTAAGAAAAGATGCCAGGTATGTGGCTTAGACCAATGTGCAGAGTAAATAAGAGCGTAGCAAACTGACCTTGAATAGATATGTTTTGTATGCATTTTTTCTACTGCGAGGCATGGTCTGTCAATATTTGAAATGATTTTTATCGAATTACATTATTATTTTTGGTTCTGTTGTTGTTGGCTTTGAAAAAGATTTACTTGAAAAAGGAACTTGAAAGATAAGCGGAGATACATACTACTTTATTTATTTTATTAAATAAGAAATTAACACCACTGTGTCTTTTATTTCAAACTTAGTTTCTCATGTTTTTATAATATCAAGCTTTGGTTGTTCCAAATTCTGTGTTTAAGCAAAACTAAAATTTGTTTCCATATGAGAAGCTTAAACATTACATATCAGTTGCAGTTATTTTTTCAATAAATATTGACTTTGGCCCGTGACTTTACTTCTCTGCTTAATTTTGGCCCACTGTGAATTTGAGTTTAACACCCCTGATCCAGACCATAAAGTGAAAACATAGTGTGCCATATCCCTGGTCTGCTTTCGGCTACATCACCGTTGTAATTTTTTCATGCTACTTTGTGTTAAAATGTGTACCAGCAAAATATGTATGAGTATTTGACCTCATTCGCAGCTCACAAAACCCCTTTCTGCCAGGATTGTGTGTGTGTCTTGGGTAAGTGCAGCCTGCTAGCGACCATCCGTCTCCAGGCCCAGTTTCATAAGAGAAAAAAATTCAAAAAATAGCAGCTCTTTCATTACTGTGGCAACTGAGTATTCATTGTACATGTGTGAAATCATAAAACAAGGTGGGTATATTCAAATATTTGCCAACTTTGGAGTACTTTTACAATCATAAAGGGATGAATGAAACATTATTATTTCAAGAAATACCAGTAACTTCGTAATGTCCCAATTTTTTACTTCAGCACCTGGTTTCATTTAGTCTTACAGAGATCGCATATGCTAAAACTTGTTTATAGGGTCAAACGTGAGGAAGCAGTGTGCCATGCCTGGAATTCTAGGCCAGATGACAAGGGAGAAAAAAACCTCACCTCCTTGACTGGAATTTATTTGACCTTAACACAACATCACCTGACATCTTTGAAAGGACCCCAAATGAGTTTGTGAGCCGCACTACTCAGCAAACCGCCATACGTCAAATACGTCAGTAAATCTTTGCCAGGGCCAAAGCCTTCAAAATAGTCGACCTCAAACCAAACATAACGGTATTTTATAATCACAGCTTTACCTGTCATCTCACGATCCCTTAAATATCCGTCTTTACAAGCTCTATATCGGTAATAAAGAGAATTTGATTGAAGGGATCTTTTCATAGAATATGAATGCATATAATCCTGGCTGTTTTTAACAACACACTTCTGTGATGGCACTATACGCTATAAAACATTTTGATTACGTGTGTGAAAGCAAGATGGTAATTACAAGGGGTGTCGAGAAGTGTTTGAAACTTGAGCACACCAAATGACTGTGTGTCGTGTGCGCTTTTGTGGAGAAATGTGTATTTCTCAATTTGTCTGAAGCGAGTAACCATGAGGCCCTTTCTAAATATGACTAGTACAATCATTCTCACGCCATTAAATGGGCTCCTAAGGTGGTTAAAACTCTCGGGTGGACACACACCACGCATGTGGGCTATATGCGGACAAGTATTGCGTGCACGTGTGTGCGTATGTTTCAGTGGAGAAGCATGCGGTTAAAAAAACACCCTTCAATCCTCCACCACTTCTAGATTTGGACAAAGTTTTTTTTTTTTATCAAGCATAGTTAGCAGCTGTGTTTTGGTAGAGAAACATGGTAATCATACCCACAGCTGGGTTTTCTGCCCTATGAGTTTTATTTAAATCCTTGTCTGATTATTTTCTTCTGATACAAAGTACAATGGGAAGATATTCAGTGAAACCTCACAGTATGTTATTCCAAGAATCCAAGTTCCATTTGACCTTGTAGAATGACTTCTGCAGAAAGCCGAGTTGGATAAAATCTGAGAAAATGTAGACAAATAATTCTAAAAAATACACCATATTTTCCGTACAATGAGGTGCATTGGATTATGAGACGCAACCCAAAAATTAGTCTTTTATTATTTCTTTTTCACACAAATGCAGCACCAGACTATTAGGCGCCTAAAATTAAGGCTACAGTTGGGCTCTTCATACACTAACGGCATAAGATTGATAAGTCGATCAGAGTCGCTGATTAAAATTGCAAAACATTTTTTGCAAAAGGAATCGAACGCGGATCCCAAGTGTCAGGGTGCCTACACCTTACCACTAGACCACCAGTGGTACAGATAACATATGAAAATGCATTAGGCTTGCTCTCATTGTTACAATCTTTTTATGGTGCCAGAAACACTGATTTGCATAGTGCATTTTGTTTTGCCTTTTGATAGGTTAAATCTGGGGTCTCAAACTTTTCTCAAGAGAGCTACTTTTTAGCACTGCGACAATGAATCGATTAAAATCAATGATGAAAAGCGTCAGCAACAAATTACGTCATTTGTTCCTTGTGTCGCTCGATTTATGCGCAACTCAGCACGTTGCGAGGCAGGGCGAGCACAACAGAGGTGCAATGCGATCTAAGGCACAATTTTCAAAGGCTACGGTAAATTCAACTCGCAAAACATGACGGACAATGAGAAAACAGATCGACCGAAATCCGCAACAGTGTGGGAGCACTCCACACTTCACTGAACAAAAAATTGGTGAGGCAGCAATAAAAAAAAAAACCATGGAGTCATTTTTCCGCTCGAGGAGCCGTCATTTGGCTGTCGTGTCATTCATTTATCGCGCACCGATGTTTCTGTGGGAGGGTTAAAACACATCTCTCCTCCTCTGCGAGGCACCGCAATGAAAGCGCGTAATGAAAATGTCTAAATTTCAGGTAAAAATGCGCATTTAAAAAGAAATCATGATTACTTTGCCGTGCTCACGTGCCACTGGTTAACCCCTCGCATGCCACTGGTTTCCGACCCATGCTCTGGATGAACTGCAGAGGTCTACAGCTGAGGGGGGAGAATCTGTCCATCGGACAACAATCATTCGTATACTGCACAAATCTGGCCTTTATGGAAGAGTGGCAAGAAGGAAGCCATTTCTTAAAGATATCCATAAAAAGTGTTGTTTAAAGTTTGCCACAAGCCACCAAAACATAAAGTAAAAGCTACAATGGAATGGTTCACCAAAAAACATACTAAGGTGTTAGAATGGCCAAGTCAAAGTCCAGACCTCAATCCAATTGAGAATCTGTGGAAAGAACTGGAAACTACTTTTCACAAACGCTTTCCATCCAACCTCACTGAGCTCGAGCTGTTTTGCAAGGATGAATGGGCAAAGATATTAGTTTCTCGATGTGCACATCTGATATAGACATACCCCAAGCAACTTGCAGCTGTAATCTCAGCAAAAGGTGGCGCTACAAAGTATTAACTCAATGGGGCTGAATAATTTTGCACACCCACTTTTTCATTTTTTATTTATTAAAAAGGTTTAAAATATCCAATAAAGTCTGTTTCGCTTCATGTTTGTGTCTTACTTATTGTTGATGCTTCACAAAAAATTACAGTTTTATATCTTTATGTTTGAAGTCTGAAATGTGGCAAAAGGTCACTAAGCTCAAAGGGGCCAGATACTTTCCACTGCGTATTGCTCTGCCAATTAAAGGATTAACAAATGTAGGTTAACCTTAAAGCACGTCACTAGAAACGGCAGCAACCACAACAAAACATTTTTTTTGTTTGAGAATTTAACAACACAGAACTAAAAGAAAACTGCCTTCTTATATTGATGTCAGTGTTCATGAGGATTCCTCAGTAATCCCAAATTTACTGTTGCCTTCTAAAAGTAGAGCGAATCTAAAAAAAATTGCAATTTGGTCAAAGTCAAAGAAATGATGTTAAACAATTCATGATTGTGTCCCACTTATTGTTGATTCTTCTCAAGAAATTACAGTTTTATATCTTTATGTTTGAAATGTGGCAAAAGGTCACAAAGTTCAAGGGGGCCAAATAGTTTCACAAGCCACTGTATGTGCAGGTGTAAAGTATACATTTGTATTTATTTTGTTTGGGTTTTTTTACAAACACTGTTTCTTTTTAATGTTTAATATTGTAGAAGATTTTGTTTTGTGCACTGTTTTCCTATCCGTCCACAAAATTTAAATATTTTAATACAGAAGAGGAAATATAATATATGTGTTTTTTTTCATCCGATTCATCAATTAATTGATTAGATTATTAAAATAAATAGTTAGTTGCAGCCCTACTACTTTTTGTGATTTCATTAGCTCAGGAGGTAGAGCGTTCGTCTTGGGATCAAGAGATCATAGGTTCGATTCCCGGATCCTCCATGTTATATGTCGAAGTGTCCTTGGGCAAGACACTGAATCCCCAATGCCCCTAATAAGCAGGTAGGCGCCTTGCAATTAAGCCCACGGAACAAGAGGACGTGATTTCACCCAATAAAAATTGGTTCTTTAGTTTATATTTTTAAATCTGGATCTTAGTGCTGCTTTTGACACAGTGCACCACAATTTCCTACTAGAACGGTTGGAAAAATGGATTGGTCTCTCAGGAACCGTCCTCTCGTGGTTCAGATCCTACCTCTCAGATAGGACGCACTGTGTTAAATATGGTGAAATGACATCTGAGCCCTTTAATGTTACCTGCGGTGTTCCGCAGGGTTCAGTGCTTGGCCCCCTTCTTTTCAGCATTTACATGCTTCCATTAGGTGATATTATTCGCAAGTACAATATCAGCTTCCACTGCTACGCAGACGACACTCAACTATATCTTCCGTTGGAGGAATCTCCCACACTAAACTGTGGAAATTTGGAGGCCTGCCTCATTGAGATAAAAGAGTGGATGTCACTCAATTTCTTGCATCTTAACTCTGAAAAGACCGAAATGTTAGTCATTGGTCCATCTAAATGCCGTGATATATTCTCAAAAACTGCTGTGAACATTGACAAATGTCACATCACACAGAGTGACTCAGTTAAAACTGTAGGTGTCATATTTGACCCCGATTTGTCCTTTCAAACACATGTGAAGAAAATTACTAGAAGCACTTTCTTCCATCTTCGCAACATTGCTAAAATTCGTCCTATACTGTCTCAGTCGGATGCGGAGATTATAATTCACGCGTTTGTTACCTCCCGTCTCGATTACGGTAATGCACTACTCTCCGGTCTCCCGAAGTCCAGAATCAAGAGTCATCAGCTGGTACAAAATGCTGCAGCGAGGCTTTTAACTAGGACAACGAAGTCCGATCACATCACGCCGATTTTTGCTAACCTGCATTGGCTCCCTGTTAGCCTAAGATGTGATTTCAAGGTTCTCTTAGTATTATACAAAATCATACATGGACTTGCTCCCTCATATCTTTCAGATCTGATTTCCCCCTATGTTCCGGTCCAAAGCCTTCGTTCTGAGAGCGCTGGTCTTCTGGTGATCCCAAGAGCCAAGAAGTATTCTGCTGGTTCGAGAGCGTTCTCCATCCGGGCACCGGTGCTGTGGAATGCTCTTCCCCCTGAGATCCGATCTGCAACCTCAGTGGAAATGTTTAAATCTAAACTTAAAACTCACTTCTACTCCATAGCATATGAATAACCTACTCTTCTCGTCGGCTGAAAGATAGTCTGTGTAATATAGTGTAATAATCTGTGAAGCCCTTTGAGACTCTTCGTGATTTAGGGCTATACAAATAAAAATGACTTGACTTGACTTGACTTAAATCCCTCCTTTGGCCACATATGCATTTCTAAAATAACAACTTAACATTTTCTTACGATCTTGTTACTACTGTATACTATCATTACAATTATTGGAAGTAGGGATAAATAGACCACTAAAAAAAATTCACAAGAAAATCCAAATAAACTAGCGCTGGTGAGCTATTTTCAGAACAGAGCCTCGGGGAACTCAGCTGTCCTACGGGGGCACTCTGGTGCCCGCGGGCAACACATTTGAGACCCCTGGGTTAAACTGTCTCTCAACATCTGCCCCTGTACGTCAATAGCGTTGTAGTTTTATGTGTAATTTATATGTACATAAAAGAGCTTGTATAGTACTTTGTTGAAATACTTTCTGTTTTTTGCAACAATTTACTCAACCATAATGTGCGGTATATATATATTATACGTTGAACTTTCAAATTTCTGCAAAATTTGGGGTATGTAGGTGTTTCCTTATGGTCTGGAAAATACGGTACATGGAATTATTTTTTTAATGATTTTTTTGGGGGGGTTAGAAGATTTCTGAGTTCATGTGTGCCCTTTTCATTTTCTTTGAGTGGACTTACTTTATATATGGATGGATACAATTGTGCCATCCATTATATATGGACTGTAAACCAAAACAGAAAAGTCAAAGAGGACTCAACCAATAAAGTAATTTCTCGTTTTTATGCAGTGGTTATGTTGGGAAAACTCTCCCAATAGGCAAAACTCGCAAAGTAAAAAAAACGGTTCTTTATCAAATACTTTACTACTGTATACATTGAAACCAAAGAACAAATCCACTATAGCGTTGAAAATTATTTCTGGAAAACACAAATGTGGCATAAAAATCATTTTAGTCTCCTTTAGTATTTTAAGAAGTCAGACTTTGCAGTAGAAAGATTTTTCCTCTGCCTTTTGTTTTTGTCTTGCTGACTTGGTGGCTTTCAGAAAAACTTGAAAAAAATCAATGATAATAAGAATCATCATTATCATCATCATAATCATTTTTAAATGCCTTTTTCTTGTTTCTAATGAGAGTGATAACAGCTAAAAATATTTTACTGAGATAAATGCTTTTAATCTTTTCGACAACCATTTACACTCACATTCATAGTTAGAGAATTGAATTATCCATTAACCAAACCTAGTGGCGGGCTGTGCATTTCACACCCAGGCCTTCAGTTGGTTAAATCAATCCAACCCACAAGAACTAAAATTGCAATATTATTTAAGGAATATTTTACCAACAATCGTTTTTTTTCTCCACGAAACAACATCCTCCTATCTCCAATTTCAATCACTCTGTCGTATAGATTATCCATGTGTTTTAGTTCCATCAAGAAGTCCTTTTCTCTCACATTAAAAATAATGCTGACAGTCAATCCTGTCCTGTTGTATTTCTGGCATAAGTTAGAATTCAATTTAGGGCAGAAAATGTCCATTTAACAGAAGTAGTGGAAACATCATCACATTTTCATTGTGATACTTCAGTTACCGCCCCCTAGCCAATCATAATTTGTGAAACCGCTGACTTTTTATTCTTTCTAGAAGGCACTGACTCACCAACTCAGAATCTGATTGGCTAAAACAACAGCTTTATTGTCTGGGTTAATTTCTGACCCTGGCCAAAAGCAATGGCCGAAATGTAATTCGTTAAATAACTAAATATGAAAGCATACATCTGGAAGCAGCGCAACCAGGGGAAACTCAATGAAAGTAAGCAGACAGACAATTTGAAATTATTTAATAAATGTTCATGGACAAAATATACTTAACATCACATGATTCTGATATTTTATGGCCAGCGGGGAAAGCTTTGATGGCCGTAACCGGCCATCACTGACCAAACCTAACTTAACAAATTAATTACATCAACGTAACGTCATCTATCAATCTCGTACTTTTTAATTTGACCACAGAATGGCAACGTACTAAAATATATAGTGGTGATAATGGCATCCGTTTTAGGTAAACTATATATTTATAAACCATCCCTTTATCTAATGTGTTATACGTTTGGCCAATTCAAGCTGCTGACAGGTTTGAAAGTGCCCCCTTCCTGGCATAATATTGTGGCGGAAGAGCACAGTGCTTTTACTTGTAAAAGCTCCTATTTGATGACACAAGAAGTTGTCCAAACCAAAACCTTGCTGTGTGTTTTTGCAACTACCTGGCTTGGAAGAAGAGTCAGTAAACAGGTAAAAGTCCTACAAATAGATTAAGGTCACTTAATAAGATGGCCTTGAGGGGGGCCAGTTTGTTGCCAGCTTGTTCCCAGCGTGCGTCAGCACTGACCTTTTTTCTGTTTGCTGAAGGGATTTTCATTTTACCGTTTTCTAATTTTCGCATCGGACACATAAGAGAGGAAGTTTTTGCGGCTTTATTCACTAGTTCATTCCAAGTTCTTCCTTTTTTTGAATTCTGCTTCTTTAATCCTTCCTGTGCTTTGGCTAAGTAGGTATTTTCAAAGCCCTCACATTATCATTCAATTTATCTGACAATGGTTGTTATTTGAAAACGTTTGTTAAGGGAAATTATGGTTTAAGTATAACATATTCTATATTTTACACCCAATATATATCTTTATACATTTACATATTTCTGTATTGTATTCAAAACCAGTTAAGCTTTCAAGTTTTTCTCAGGAGCAGGCACCTTCAAGGTCAGGACAATAAGCCAAAAAGCTACAATTCAGACACTCACTGTTAGACTCCTATCTGTTGTCAAACAGGTGCACGGAACTCCTTTGCTAACCATCTACAACTTGAAGGCCGCTGAGTGCGTCTTTTTCTGTGGGAGTTTCACTGCCAAATACCAATGTTCATGCTCATCATTATACTCGCACGCTATCTAGCGACCAACAGTATACACTGCATTTCCTGTCTGAACCAATCAGAAACCTTATTGTGTCCTCCAATCAGAATCCACAAGACCATATAAAAAAGAGGCGCACACTTCAATCTGCGAAAGTATTTCATTTCAATTTACAAGAACGCAATATTGCCTTTTTCTATGTGCTTGCTTTGGTTTAATAAACGAGTTTGAGTGTAACTTAAAAGTTTCTTAAATCATCCGGACATTGTTTTCAACCTGACACGTTTTAACGTTACTTTGATTTACTAGTAGTCTGTATTCTTGGGACCCTTGCTAGGAGGGTATTTTCTGAAACCTGGTAGTCATGTTCCCACTTTTGTTCATCCAACAAAAGAACCCTTCTAAAGAGTGGAGGCTTCAGTTTCTATTCATGTCTTAACCTTTCTGGACCAACAGCACCATTTACTGACATCACGTTCGAGAAATCCAGGCTGCAGTCAGACCATCTTGGTAAAGAAAATGACAAATCACTCATCAACGTTTTAATTTGAAGAGCAGCTTGAGAAATGCTGATACATTTTAGATTAGTAGAATTGACCTTCACACACTGTCCCCCAAAACCAGCGGATTAATCCGTGGGGCTGTTTTTCATCTTTTTTTTTTTATTGTTGGGTGTTGATTAGACTGTGTTCCTCAGGGATCCCTGTAGGGCAGACCTGGGCACTCCGGTCCTGGAGGGCCGTATGTTCTGCATGATTTTTGAGGTTTCTCTGATCCAATACAGGTGATTCCAATCACCAGTATCGTTAACGAGCACTTGCTAGCTTGCTAACGAGGTTATAATTTGTATCACCTGAGTTAAAGAAGAGCAAACTTCAAAATCTGGCAGGACGTATGGCCCTCCAGGACCGGAGTGCCCAGGTCTGCTGTAGGGGGTGTTTTGGGAGTGTAGGGTACCACACAGTCTTATCAGGGCTTTGCGGTCCATGTATGCCTGGTGCCAGAGTTTGGTCTGCATTGCCGGGGCGGGTACTTAGGGAGTGCGCCGATCAGCTTGTGTACTAACAGACATTTTCAACACCTCGCTAGACCAAGCCAAAGTACCATCATGCTTCAAATTTGCCAACATCATCCCAGTGCCAAAGAAACCCCAGATCTTATCATTCAACGATTACCGGCCCGTTGCACTGACTCCTATCATAATGAAGTGCTTTGAGAGACTGGTTAAAGAGCACATAACCTCCAGTCTCCCCTCCTCATTCGACCCCTTTCAGTTTGCCTACAGGACAAACCGCTCCACCAGGGATGCCATCTCCTCTGCGCTTCACCTGAGCCTGACACATCTAGAGGAGAAGAACACCCATGTGCGAATGCTGTTCCTGGACTTCAGTTCAGCATTCAACACCATCATCCCACAACATCTGGTAGACAAAATGAGACTCCTGGGTTTCAACACCCCCCTGCGGAACTGGCTGCTGGACTTCCTCTGTGACAGACCCCAATCAGTGCGGATAGGTCAGAACAGTTCAGATGTCATCTACCTCAGCACGGGCGCCCCCCAAGGCTGCGTCCTAAGCCCCTTGCTGTTCACCTTGATGACACACGACTGCGTCCCTAGGTCCGCCACAAACCACATCGGGAAGTATGCTGACGACACAACAGTGGTGGGCCTCATCAGGGATGACAACGACCTGGCCTACAGAGAGGAGGTGGAGCAGTTGGTGGGCTGGTGCAGGGACAACAGCCTGGTCCTGAATGTTGACAAAACTAAAGAGATCATTGTCGACTTTAGGAAAAACCAGCCCAACCATGCCCCACTTTGCATCAACAACAAGGCTGTGGAGGTTGTCAGCAGTATCAAGTTCCTAGGGGTGCACATTACAAACAAACTCACCTGGTCCGTGAACACTGCATCACTGGTTAAGAGGGCACAGCAGCGCCTGTACTTCCTGCGGAGGATGAGGAGAGCCCACCTGCCCCCACCCTCCCTCATCACATTCTACAGGGGCACCATAGAGAGTGTCCTGACCAGCTGTATCTCTGTGTGGTGTGGAGGCTGCAGCGCTACCGACTGGGGTAGTGTGAGGAGGGTAACGAGGACAGCAGAGAAAATAATCGGGACTACACTTCCCTCCATTCAGGACATTGGCCAGAAGCGCTGCCTATCCCATGCTAAGAACATTACCGGGGACCCCTCTCACCCCCATCATGGACTGTTCACTCTGCTAGCCTCTGGGAAGAGGTACTGCAGTGTGCGGTGCAGGACCACCAGGCTCCGCAATAGTCTAGTCCCCCTGGCCATTAGACTGTTAAATGGTCAATCTAACATATAGTTAACTTAAATCTAAACGGCTGCTAATTTGACTTTTTGCACTACTGGCAGTTTTTTTATAGCTTGCCACTCCTTGCACATTGCTCTCTGCACTATTGTAATTACAGCGTTATTGTTACAGTGTTAATATTACTGTGTACCTGACTTGTTAACCTGACTGCCCATTTTGCACATCTGGTTAGCTACTCTTCTTGCACTATCGGCACTATGGTAAAATACTATACGTAGCCAAAATACAATACAACTTTATTTATATCTGTACATTCAAGGAAACTGTGGGGGTCAGATGCATCGACATTTCGTTCTGTATACACGTGTACTAGAATGACAATAAAGTAGATCTGAATCTGAATCTCAATCTGAAGTCGGATTCGTTTCCAGTGTAAGATGGACTCTGCCAAGGCTGTCTTTTGTCACAGATTCTGTTTATTACTTTTATAGACAGAATTTCTGTGCGGTGTCTTGGCGGGCACGCAGTCAGGTTTGGAAGCCTCAGTATTGCATCCCTGCTTTTTGCAGATGGTGTGGTGCTGTTTGCTTCCTCAAACCGTGATTTGCAGCCGATTGTGAATCCCCTGTGATGAGAATCAGCACCTCCAAGTCCGAGACTGTGGTTCTCAGCCTTTTGGGTTGCTGATTTTGGGCTGGGGAAGAGATTCCTGCTCCTATTGGAGGAGTGAAAGTATATCGGGCTCTTGTTCAACATACGAATCGGTGCAGCGTCTGCAGTCATGCGGAACCTGTAACGGTCAGCCGTGGTGAAGAAGGAGCTGAGCTGACATGGAAAGCTTTGGATTTATCCGGGCGATCGACGTTCCTACCCTTCCCTATGGTAAGGACCGAACGGATAGCCCAGGACACTCTAGGGCAGGGGTCGGGAACCTATGGCTCCCGAGCCATATATGGCTCTTTCTATGAGTACCTGTGGCTCGGAGACAAATTTGATTGCATGCAAATTTTCTCCATCTCGTCCAAAACGTAAGCTATTAATCCTGTTCAAAGACTCACAAAGCCAAACCAAAACTGACATAATTGTTGTGCTTGGCAGTATATATAGGGCACGTTTTTCACTACAATTTACAGTCAAGGTGTTGCACGGAAAAAAAAAAAAAACTCGTTCTGGCTGTACATCGCTAAAGAATCCGTTATATAAAACCTCACTATATTATCTGTCTTCAGTGTTCAGATACCTTATGATGAATCCACAGAACACACTGTAAATACGACAAAACACCGGAAGAGAACTTAAAGTTTTTTGATTGGGTGAGTGGGAGGGATGGGTGGAGCTATGCAAAAAGTGCAAGCACTCCCTCCCATCTCTCGCCCTACGCCGTCTGCGCCATAGATAAGCACATCAGGCTCCCTGTTTGCAGAATGTTGTCACGTTTTTACAAAATAACTGCTTACATTTGGTTTTGAAACCAATATGTGTGGAAAAAAAAGGGTCAAAATGAGTTTAACCGATCTTGAGTAATTGCAAGAAAGACACAAGTTTAAAGTGGTATGTTTGTTGATTTTGGGACACGAGCTCTGGCATTATTCTCTTTTCATAATTTTTATCAAATCATCAAAAATAAATGTGCTAAGACTAAGCTTTTGTCTGTGGCGCGGGTTTAGCAATTTAGTAAATTTGTCTCATAATATATGGTGTGGCTCTTTCCCAAAATAAAATTAATATATTTTGCTTTTATGGCTCTTTGAGTCAAAAAGGTTCCCGACCCCTGCTCTAGGGAGACTACATCCCTTGGCTGGCATGGGAACACCTCGGGATCACGTCGGATGAGCTGGATGAAGAGACTGGGGATAGGGAGGTCTGGGCTTCCCTGCAGAGGCCACTGCCCCTGCCACCCTGACCCCAGAGAAGCGAAAGAAAATGGATATATTTATTGGTGGGGCTTGGGTTGAAAAATGGGCTGGTTACACCCATGGTGCAAACCAAGGAAAGTCCATTCTTTGAATGTTTAGTTGTGAACTAAGCTACTGTGAATAGGAATTTTTCATTTTAGCAACTATCTTCGTCCATTTAACTTGCTGTGATAGAGAGGTGTTTTACCCGTGACATTCCTGATAGGTATCAGTGATGCATATGAGGCAAAAAAGTCACACACAAAAGCTCAATTTAGTGGCGCAGATCAAAGAAACTGTTTTTTTTAATCATCAAAACAAAGTCACTGTCTAGCTGCTTTCAAATAGTTTTCCTTATTTGAAATGTTTCTATCTGCGATAGTGTGTTTCACATACCTGTCAACCTGTACTTTTTTGCCGTACAAAGTACGTTTATTATGCATTTTAAGACGTGTACGACGTACAAGAAAATCTTTACGGAAAAACGCAAATTTGTCAATTATGGGTACCATCCGATATACACCTACTATCATGAAACGGCAAATCAATCAAGTCAAGGGAGTTCGCCGCAGTAGCCTCTATCTCGGTAACGTTTTTTTTTTCGTTGCAAACAAAGCGAGCGGTTTGATTCTACTGTGCGCATGCATCTGCTGCCTGATTTCATGTGGTAGTTATGTCGTGAAAGGAAGTCCATCTCTTTTTAGAGAACCGGATTTTTTGGTTCACCTCATTAAAGAGAGTTGGCTCTCAAACGGCTCACTTGCTTTGATGCATTATATTACGAATTATTATTGTTGTATAAAGAAAAAAAGGAAGTACAAAAGGAGAAAATGAAAAAAGACATGTGTGTTTATCCCTTTAATCAGTATATTACCAAAAATAATTTAATTCAGAAAATTCATTAATAATTTGAATAAGAAAATGTATTATTCTACTTAATTATATTTGCATGTATTTTTCCTTCTACGGTGAATGTCCAAGCTACTTAATTTTTGAACGTTTTTATGACAAACCTCATTCATGTCGAGCAACTCAGTTGCTCACAACAAAATGTTAATTAACAATATATATGATATAACTAAACACATGCACAATATAACATGTTAAACTACATAAATAAACACGTTTGAAAAAAAATAGTGTGTAAGATTATTTTCTATTTTGTAAGGGAAAAAACAACATTTTGTAAAGCAATGGAGCGGTGGAGGTTGACAGGTATGGTTTCACAATATTAATCTGTCAATTGGCCGGTAATAAACTGACATAGGCTATAGTCCGCTGTTCTGCCTCAACTTTTACTTCAACTTTAACTCTGGGCGGCAGTAGCTCAGGAGGTAGAGCGATCGTTTTAGGATTAAGGGATCCCAGTTCGAATCCCGGCTTGTCCGTGTTACATGCCGAAGTGTCCTTGGGTAAGACACTGAACCCCCAATACCCCCAATAAGCAGGTTAGCGCCTTACATGGCTGCACAGATCACGGCCGCTATTGGGAAATGTGAGGGGGGGTTTTGGGGTTTTTAAGGGTTATTGATCTATCTTCGTTATTCATTATCCATTATCCGTTATCGGTCAGTTCATAATACGCTACAAAGCCTAGGAGCCGGGACACTTACTCTCAGCCAAAAGGCCAAGCTAAAGTCCTAGCCCTAAAGCCTTGCTGCGATCATTGCGAATGCACCGCTCCCGGAGGTACTGCAATACCGGGCCGATGCGTGGAGTGGACAGAACAAGCTAAGCACAATGTAAAGCGCTTTGGGAAGTCATTGACTTGAAAAACGCTATATAAATGCAGATCATTTCATAACTTTGCGCGCGCAGCTGGGCTACGTTACACTTGTTTATAAAAACGAAAATGAGTCTATACAAAATACAAGGTAGAAACACTAAAGACAACTACCTCTCGTAGTTTGAATTCATGAAGTGGAAGGTAGTCTTGTTTAGTGTCAGCTTGCACGAGGGTGTGTTGCGTATCTTCCCTGAACTTCTACACTTACCTCTGCTCTACCCGTAATGCACTGTGGGAAAGGTAACACCCATTTTGTCGACTCGTAGGAAATAGGTGGAAGACGGTCTCAGCCTGAAAAAACAAAATCACAAGGCAAAAACGCCGGCCTTATTTTCAATCTTCCATGTGAGTGTTTTTGCCTCAAGGATTGCTAGTCCGTCCTTTGTTAACTTTTGTTGTACGCCCCCGTCTCCGGGTCGTTTCTCTTTCTACCTTTTGGATTTTGAAGTAAGGTGAGAGGACGAAAAGACGTTAGTACGAGGGTGGGTGAGAAGTTGTGGATTCTCCGAGTTTTCGGGCGCTTTTCTTCAACTGTTGAACTGAAGTCACATTGGAAAATGCCCTCGGGGCATTGCAGGGAAAGGGAGTAAAAACAACAAAGGAGGAAGAGGCGGGGATAGTGGAAAACAAACTTGTCTCACGTGCAGGAAGACGTTCACCTTTTAAGTATACGACAAATTAATGCACCCTTTTTTTCTCTTCAAACAACTCGTGCAGAGTTTCGTGCATCTGTAGAACGTCAGCAGATAGTTGAATAACTCCTACTGTCATTAACGTTGACTCCCCAAATGTTACAGGCGACTGTGGGGTCAAGATGCCCACCAACTTCACTGTGGTGCCAGTGAATGATGCGGAGGGAAACGGTAAAATTTCGGCTGCCACTGGAGAAGACAAACCTGTCAGCCTCAACAATCTTTTTAAGAATCGAGAAAAGGATGATTCGTCCGATGGATCTCAGTCTGGTAGGAAATCTGGAAAATATTCAGGGGTGTTGACTCTTGTTCCCGTTGCGGATTGGTGCATTACTGTGTCGTTTAACAATGAACACTCGGTGTTTTGTTTAGATGCATAATCACTCAACCAAATTTCATACCTGTCAACCTCCAGGGCTCCAAGCCCTTACAAACTGTTGAAGTTTCCTTGCAAAATACAAAATAATCTTACACCATATTTCGGATGCGTCATAGCTTTTCTGTCGGCTTGCTCCACATTGACTGAGGACTGAGCGTGGCTTGTGGTGGAGTTGTGAATCATTACACCCTCTTTTGTGATCGATTTACTGATGATGGCTGAGTGTTGTTTATGGGGAGGCATGGTCCATTCCACACACATAAGTCACACCTGCAGCAAGGGAAACTGTGAAGCACAATCCCATTAGCCCCCCTTTCCTCAATTTTACTCATAATTCTTGCAAACATGTTCATGATTAGGTTAAGAAAGTCTGAATCCGCTGCAAAATGTCGAGTAAGGTACGAGAGTGAGGGACACAAGCCTCTTTTCACCAAGCTAGATCGGGAGCACCCTGGGTCCTACGTACCTGCACCCCCTCAGCATTACAAACTAGCTGGAAGCAATCGTAGGAGGGGATGAACCACTTGTGTCGCGTTGTGGAACATAAATTCTGACAGAGGGTGCTGCGAGACAAGGAAAGACGGCCACTGAGGTGTAAAAGATCTGGTTGCTGCAAAGAGGACAAAGAATTAACTTAATTTTGTGAAAGCAATATTTTTTACTGCTACAACAATCAGTTTCATTTTCCCACCAAACCTTCAGAAGTGTAGTGACAAGTGCATGGGTTGTCGGTAAGCTGAGCTTGCTGCACAACATACACAGCACATAATGCTGATTTGACAGGATTTTGCAACTATATGTAAACAATAAGGCACATTTTCCATTGCCCATTTTTCAATGACCAGGAGTTTGTTTCCAACACCAGTAAGCAAAATCTTTGCACACAGATTGTATTAAAGTATGCCTGAAAAACTTTTCAAACTGGTTGTGTTTTTTAAGCACTTGTACATTTTATTGTAGAATATATTAAAAATGTTTTAAAAAAACGAATTTTAAAAAAAAAAAGGAAATTTGAAAACATTGTACTCAACTACCTCAAAAGATAATGAATAAACATAAATCCAATCATGTGGCTCTTTAATTTAGTGCAGCACAATTAACCTTTCATTGATAGTAAATGTTATAAAACAGGGTTGAAGGGCTTTAAAACTAAAAATGAACCCTCCACGGAATTGAAATGTCAAATACAGATGTCAAAAGCAGAGATGACTCCAAGTTGTCATTCTATTTCCAATCAGATGACCACATTCCAATCTCTTGTGATAAAGCATCATGGCAAACATCTACTCGCTGTCTACAGTTATGTCATTTACCAAGCCTAAGTGTTTGTGATTGCCTCTGGGCAGTTTCAATATTTATTTCCCTAGTTAATAACTTTTGTTACATTAAAAAAAGTGCATTCAATTAAAACAGAACTTCTTGAATCAGTGAGTTCCCCCGCCCGCAGCCTCACAAAATAACTGATGTGACATGCACTAATCCTATCGTTAAATCCTATTTTGAATTTAATTATTCGTCTCAACTTGTGGGGCATACAAATAAACAAATCGAATGGAAAACACAAGATAGGCTGGTGCCTTTGAATGTAACAGGTGAAATTAATTTAATTGTGCTCAATAAATAACCTTGAAAACACAATGTCAAACGTGTAGACAATTCAATACCATACAAAATGTGTCCGCCCATTCTGTCCAAATATATATACATTTTTTTTCCTTATTTAGAGCATTGAACTTTTCTGAAAACATGGTTCCTTACTTACACTCAAGGAAGTGTTAGGGCCAGCTAATTTACACATTGATAAAACGGCTGCTAATGAAAAATGTCACCCAAAACAATGGAAAATTTTGAACTTTGAAACAGGACAAAGGCATCTAAAAAATTAGACAAAACACAACAACATATGTTGATAGTGTACTGATCCTGATGTAGTATTTTTTGTTAATGTTACAATAAAAAATAAAATGCAATTCTATTCATATTTTCTTTTCTGACCCTACTGCAACAAGCTCAATGTGTACAAAACCCTCCATAAAATTTGTTTCTGGTTCTGTATGACTCCGACTGCCCCAGACTCCAAGAAGTGTCATATTCATTGTGTTGAAAGCTTTAGGAATTTTTCAAATCTTGAAAACCTAAAATCCCTTTTCAACTTTTGAATGCTTTTTAATTCAGGCAAGATGGACAAAAGGCTACTGTAGGTCATTCAGGGGGTTATAGTTGGCATCTAATTAAATAGCCTTGCCCTAAAGGTGATACAAGAAATGTTCGATTCACACAGAATTTCCAATCCTAGTTCCAATGTTGGCAATGTAACTCAAATTTCCATGCAAGTTGGACATTACCTTTTAAAGTCTAAATTAACAACAATATGCTATAAAATAAAAAAAAGAGTTGTACTGGAGTATAAATCGCTCTTGTTTGATGTAACAATGCAGCTTAATTATTAAAAAAAAAAGACTTTTCAGAACAGAAGACATTGAGGCTACACTTTTCGGCAAAGAAAATATTTAGGGATGAAGAAAGCATTGCTAGTTTTCTGTACACACAAACAATGTAGCATGACACATGCAAACTTAAAATGCAGTTTTACTTTGCATACGCTCATGATGCTAAATTAAGAAGAAATATGAATAATCTTTGGTTAAAGCAAACAATCTGTTCAACCAAAGAAGACAAATGAGTTGCTCCACGATGGCTTGACATAAAATGGCATGTGAATAAAAGTCCATAAAATTCAGACGTTTATGTTTGTTGTTCTTGTTTAATAAAACCATAAAACAAATCTTGAAGTTAGAGACAAAACATTGGGTAATGTACGTTCTTTGTTGGCTAAATGTTGTAGGTTGAGTACGTCATAAATGAAAGACTCCCTGTATGGTTAGTCTTTTTCTTGTGTGAGTGCAGTGAATTGGATACTGTATCCATACTTTTGTTTTATTTATTTGCATCCATAGTGTGACACATTCTTTGCTTGTGAATCCCCCCAGGGGATGACATCCAAAGAGAGTCGATGCCGTTCATCAACTCCGATTGTGACATCGAACAGTATGACGGCAAAAATATGGCCTTGTTTGAGGTAAGGCTTAAGCACGTTGATCCTCTCATTCTGTCATTAAAACAGACTTGCAAATGTTCAACATGACGTCTGGCACGATTATGCTCGAAAGACATTATTATGTGAGAAGCACACCCTTTTTCCTGACGCTCCTTTCTAATATATTTTTGTCAATACTTTGAAGGAAGAAATGGACAGCAACCCTATGGTGTCCTCTCTTCTAAACAAGCTAGCCAATTACACCAACCTTACCCAAGGTGTTCGGGAACACGAGGAAGCTGAAGATGGGGTTCCAAGGGTCGCCGTGCCGGTAGGAACGATTAAACCTGCTAACTCATCATGGAAAACATCCTTCTTTGTTGGTTTTAACAACTTGATCATGGGGCTCTCTTAGGGATAATCACCTTTTGGTTAGTGCTTTGATGCCTTTTTTCTTTCCTCTGTAGATTGTCTTTGACACAGTGGTGAACATTCTAAAAACTTTACTTTGAAGATTTGATCAATTGTTTACCAACATCTGTTGAGTTTGTTTGTATCACATTGGGGGGAAAAACAGCCTCACATCTGTGGAGTTTATCTACAAAATAATAAATCCAGTGTCAAAAATTTTTTGGAGTGCTGCAGACGAGATGCAAACAAATATTTTTTGCTACCCTTTTGGTATTTTTTTTTTTTTAAGAGGAAGAAGGACATAGATTTTGGAGGGAGGTGGGGTAAGTTTAGAGTACTACTTTGTTGATATGCGGTTGAGATAAAAAAGGGGGGTTTTTAAGATGTGTTTTTACAGTGATTACATGTTACAACATTAAGTTGTACCGTTTTTATATTTTACTCATAAATCACGTGATGGAAAATGGAAAAAAAGAAATAAACAAATGTGACTTGTTTAGTTACATTCTCATAAACTGTATCTAAGCAAAATATTACCCCAAGTGTTTGGAAGACAAGCAATATAACTCTGAAGAGTCGCTTTGTTAAGTGGTCTCGGTGATGTCCTTAATCCCGCCTCCCTCCTGATAGAATTGCTCTATTTTTTGGTAGTCTCAAGATCTTGACCTCGATCCTGAAAAACAGGACAGAGCAATGCAAACCTACTGCAGGCAAGGAAGAAAAAAAGAGCAGAACCACAGTAACAGGAGATGTGGGACTTTTGGAATCAATTTTCAGGGCCTTTGGAGCATGTTGACAAACAACTTAGAGCCATGGAGAACATGAACACAATCATTTTTACAGTTCCCAAAATGGTATGTACCTGTGTATTTTAATGTAGGAGTTGATGCCGTATTTATTTTTATTTTTTTTTTACTGTACTTTTGTGCGCCTTTTTGGGCTGTTTTAGAATGGAAGCAATAATGCATTTTACTTCTGCGTTTTGTTTCTTCAATACAAATGTCATTTTTAACTTTTACTATTCATTTCAGTTTTGGTGGGTGAATGTGTTTTCTGGTGCATCCATTAGCCATTAGAGTCATAGAGACACCATTTCCTGTACAGCCAGGTAGCGCCGATGTCTCTCCAGACCAAATAATTTTCTACCCGGTTTCGATCCGGGGACCTTTTGCGTTGTATGCGAATGTGCTAACCACTGCACTATGGAAACACAATTTCAGTTTTACTCTGATTATTATGACAAAAAAAGTGTATAGTTTGTTTGATTTATTTATAGGCCAAAGTCTATTATGGCATTTGGCCTAATAACACTTTTCATAATGATTACTATAAAAATATATAACAAGATATGCATTGGAGTGTATTATATGAGGCAGAACATTTCACTTTTTTGACTTTGGTCCGTAGTACTTTCCTTTACAACAGAAAAAAAGTTGGATCATATTTAATTATCCATGTTGTCTTAGGTTGCAATGTGCCAAAATCTCTTGAAAAAAATAATTGAAACAAATTAGTAGTAATGTCCTTTATTGAAATGTGACACATTCACTTTTCTCGTTAGTCTGCATTTAAAAATGAAAATCTGGCAGGAAAGATGATCCTTTCTGTTTAACATTAAAAACTGACTGTAAAAGTGATTGGGTTTTAGTACTCCTTTGATATAAATCTAATCTAATGTGTTTGAGTTCTTGAAGCTTTAGGTTAACCATCAATTTGTAAGATTCAGACACATATTTTTCTTCAGTTCATAATGGTCTGTTTTGGGATTATGAGTCTGCACTTTGTAGCGTATCGTCAGTTTGTATCTGTGATTGTTTTTCTGAAAACTGTTTGCCTTCCTTTTCAGATATTTGTTGATATCACAAAGTATTTATTTTATTTTATTTTTCAGTTAAAGAGTCTTTTGTATTTGTGTAGCTCAAGCCTAACCTGAATGTTGTGCATCAGTTAGAGAGACAGAGTGAGAGAAAGATGTGTCGTGGCGATTGAAAAGTCCATTTTAAAATGAACATCCCTGCCAGGCCTCACCCATTTGTTTCTCTTTTTTTCAAGGTGCCCCAAATGGGAACTTTTATCGGCGTGTATCTGCCCTGCATGCAGAACATTCTGGGTGTCATCCTTTTCTTGCGTCTTACCTGGATCGTTGGGACAGCAGGAATCCTCGGATCATTCGCTATTGTATCCATGTGCTGTATTTGCGTGAGTAGTATAAAACGTAATTAATCCGGGCCAACAAAATGAAATGTTCGGTTATGAAAGAATGATCATAGACGAGTTCAGACAGAATTAGTTTTGGTGTCTGAGCTGTTGAGGTTAGAAGAAAAAAAATATAAAGTTTGATTATTGACTTCAATGAGTATGTCTTTAGCTCTAGGATGCCTGAGAAAGGAGGGGATTGTTCTCACAACTCATGTGACGAGAATGACTGCACTTCAGTTTGCGCACTCCAGTGCTTATTCACTTAGTTGATTATGAAATCCCTAAAGGGACAGTGTGTAACCTAAGTGACTACTTGTGGTACAAAAAAAATGTTTTCATTAAAAAAGACATAGATTTGAATACTAGAAAAAAATATATGAACCTTCATACCGATGTAAAGTTTTATGAAATTATTATAGATAAAAAAAATTCAATTTGTTTTACACAGTGGATTCCCTACCTAGAAGTTGATGCCATGTTTGTCTGGTATCTTGCCTTTTATGTTGTGCTTTGTGGTAGTGTTTTAATTGGAATTAGACAATACAGTGCCATCTAGTGGTCAAAAATTACATACTGGAGCTTTAAGAAGTGCTTGAAAATGGTCGAGCATGTCTATGGTTCACCCTCGAATTCCAATCAACTATGATTACATGCAGGCGATAAACAGTCTAAACCAAATGTTGGTTATATTTGAGTTTTTTTTAAAGCAACATTATCACATGCAGCTGACCAAATTTGTTGTTATATGTTCTAACAATAAAAAAATGGTTGTAAAAGATTTTCTCAATGCCCGCACGGTTTATCCAATGTGAAGTCTGTAGTCGTGTAGTCTCTGTTCATTGTTCAAAGATGACCCTGTTGGATCATTACAAAAAGTATTTTATTGCCATAGAAACTTGTGTCCATAAAACTTGACATGAGTAAGGGAATCTGCAACACTGACGCTCTCCTCGCTAAATCCAGGTATCACAAGTAATCAAATCAAATTTATTTTTATTGAACTTTTCAGCGCTGTATAAAAACATTCACTGTACACTAAATAAGACAATAAAATCCCCTTATTTTTATTTCACCCAAAAACCCGCAACACCTAATGTACAGACGCACACAATTTTTGAATAAAATAAAAAAGATGAATAATAATAGAAATGAAATATAGTTATGACGAGGCACAAACTAACCATGTAAGGAGAGGGACCTGAGGGAGGCACATCCACAAATGAGAAGGATGGCAGCAGATGGCCTCAGAAAAAAAGATTTTCAGCCATTAAACCACACCCTACCATTGTGAAAGTGCTCCCATCCTCATTAATTAGGAAACGATAAGTCATTTCAAGTCATGTTTATTTGTATAGCCCTTAATCACAAAGAGTCTCAAAGAGCTGCACAGATCAAAGACTATTGCAAACTATTATTACAGACTATTATGACACCATCCCCTTATCTAAAACCTACATGAGGGCAAATGATACACATATTATCAACATAAAGTATAGGTTTTTCATATGGTATAGAGTAGAAGTGTGTTTTAAGCTTAGATTTAAACATTTCCGCTGAGGTTGCAGATCGAATCTCAGGGGGAAGAGCATTCCACATCCCCGGGGCCCGGATGGAGAACGCTCTCCATAAAGATTAATAACTGCAGAACAAAAACATAAAAATGTGATATAAAAAGTAAACATTTGTTACTGTAAAAGGTTAGAGGTTAAACGAATCAATCCAATTACAAATGATCAATCAATAAGTGGATCTTGAGCCTCCTCTTATCAGACCATTCTATAGGTAAGTACCAAAGTGGCTGAATGCTGCTTCACCATAGGTTTTGCTGTTCATCCTAGAAACAGTTAACAAAGCTCTACATGAGGATCTCATGGGTTATATATATGGATACAAATGAAGTGTATGTTCTCAAACAAGTATTTGGTTATTAAAAAAAAATCATTTTCCATAATAATTATCTTTAAATTTGGAGCTTGGTCATGTATAATAAAAAAATGAAAAAGATTACATAAGAGAAAAATTTATATTTTTCCCCCCAGTCCCCTAAAACATGGGAGTGCGACAATTTCTGGACAATGTAACGGCTTGCATAACTTAAGTAAAAAAAAATACTGTGGAATTTTGAAGATTATTTAAAATTACTGCTCTCTCCTTCGCTCTTGCTCTCCCTCTCTCTCTTTCTCTTTTATTCTCTCTTTCTCAAACGCTCTCCTTCTTTTTTTAATTTAAGGACTATAGCGGGGGGGAAAAAAGGAAGAATTACCTTTTGCCTTCAATGCAGATGACAAAAGTTTGATTCCTAGTCCATCTAACTCGGCATTATTTTTCTTGCAGACATTACTTACAGCCATATCGATGAGTGCCATAGCAACAAATGGAGTCGTCCCAGGTAAAATTTGCACAACAAAAAAAATCCATGTTAAAATGCTAAGAAACATGTTTGGAGTTTAAAAAATCTGATACAAGTAAGGTTTCTTTTAAGCGGGTGGCTCCTACTACATGATCTCCAGATCACTGGGACCAGAGTTTGGTGGTGCAGTTGGTCTCTGTTTCTACCTGGGGACCACTTTTGCTGGTTCTTTGTACATACTCGGCACCATAGAGATTCTGTTGGTATGTGGCCATTGTCATATTAATAAGGCATCACTCAGACTGTTTAGCTCCAATACATTATCCAACTAATTTTCTGTCTAGACATATATTGTTCCAACTGCCACTGTGTTTGAGGCCGAAAGTATCCAGGGCGAAGGAAAAGCTGCTCTCAACAATATGCGTGTCTATGGAACGTGCTGCCTGCTTTTGATGGCACTTATCGTGTTTGTGGGAGTAAAGTACGTATACAGCAAGAATCATCAATTCATCAATCATCAATTTGCTTTCTTATGCTCAGGTACGTAAACAAACTGGCCCTGGTATTTCTGGCCTGTGTCATGCTTTCTTTAATGGCTACATATGCAGGCATTATCAAGACGGTCATTGAGCCCCCAGAGTTTACGTGAGTAGTCACCTTACTAAGCCGGCTTCAAAAGTTTGCATATGTATTTTACACCACAACATTGTTTTTCCTGAACTCCATAAGTCTAATGCAAATTCATGTTTTAGAATGTGTCTTCAAACTATGGCCTCGGGGCAATTTGAGGTGGGGGATTTTCTTTTAAGAGAGCTGCTCATTAAGCAAAAGTGCCGTTTAGTAATTACAAATATGTTTTGGTTACAATAAAACCTTTTTTAAATGTTCAACGTAACATCAATATTTCCATCTGTTGTCCAAAAATGTAACAGTCGTATCAATGTTAGATTCCTAATCTTTTGGTTTTGGATGAAGAAATGAAACCTGATTGTTCCTGAAAATCCAGGATTCAAGTCAACATCTTGTGAAATTCAAAACTCCTTGCCTTATAGAAATATGTCGATGTAAAGTTTAAAAAACAAGGAGAAGAAAACAGCACTAATATATTACAAAAAATGTATTCAACTGTTTTAGTAATAGACACCTAACTACCTGATTAAACATTTTTGAACTTTTACATTATTAGCTGAGTCAACATTTTTGAACTTTTGGCTATTTTAAAATGACAAATTTGCCCATTTCTCCCTAAAAACAGTTGTTTTTTCCTTCCATTTTCCCACCTGTGCGAATTCCTGCACATTGCTTCAAGTGAAAATAGCTACAGCGTATACAACGCCCGAACCCTTCTCTCTAAATTGTTTTTTAGCCATGCTTGAGAAATTGATACATTTATTCAGTTCAGCTAAACTAAAAAAAATGTTGATACCAAGAAGCTATCTGTCTTCAAACATCTGTAATATTACTTAAGAAATTAAAAAACAGTCAGACGCAAGAGTTTTTGTCTATCTGAAAGTCCCAATTTCAAGTTGTGGTGTTCGTCAACAAAGCGTCTTTTTCCGAATGAGTGGTCTTTACCCATATAACTTTTGTCAAAGAAAAAAACACATCAATGTTAATATCCAATCATATAGATGTCAATAAAATAGTATGCAAGGACTTGAAATCAAAAGATAATTGTGCTTTATAAGATTTGCGTGCTTGATAGAGAAAAGTACATAAAAACGTCAAAATGGTTCTTGCATTCTTATTT
Organism: Urocampus carinirostris; assembly: GCF_059441175.1. Lineage (NCBI taxonomy): Eukaryota > Metazoa > Chordata > Actinopteri > Syngnathiformes > Syngnathidae > Urocampus > Urocampus carinirostris. The sequence goes on along the minus strand of NC_142349.1, from coordinate 4,564,731 downwards.
GTTTATGTGTCCACCAGAAGAAAACGTTTTGACACTACACATATACATACTGTAGTTTTTATTTCAAGTCTGAAATGGAAATTATAATTGCAGAGAGATTTTTTTGTACAAACATATTATTTCGGACATATGTTTTGTTGTTTCTGTTGTAGTGTGTGTCTCCTAGGGAACCGTTCTCTAAAGAATGACAAGTTTGAAGTTTGTGCAAAGACTGAGATTGTGGACAACCAGACAGTGACCACCGATCTCTGGAAACTTTTTTGCAACAGTGAACATCTGAACAGCACTTGTGATGATTATTTTACTCTAAATAATGTCACAGAGATACCAGCTGTTCCAGGCCTTCTGAGTGGAGTTCTCAAAGGTGATTAAAATGAATTTTAAATTTGCAAAATAAATATTTGTTCAATAACTTACCGGTAAGTCTTGTTTTGCGAATCAGACAACCTATGGGGTGATTACGGCCCAGCTCATACAGTATTAGAAAAGAAAAATAAGGATTCTGTACCAGCTCTGGACACATCCGGTGATATATATAAACCCTACGTCTTCAATGACATAGCCACCTACTTTACGTTGCTGGTGGGAATATATTTCCCTTCAGTCACAGGTGAATGCTTTTATATCACAACAAAGTACATAAAGAAAAGCTGAGACATTTTTTTGTTGTGCATTATGGAATGAAGTCTTTCTTCTTGTGCTGTTTGCAGGTATAATGGCTGGCTCCAACAGATCTGGCGATCTAAGAGATGCCCAAAGGTCAATACCAATTGGAACTATAATGGCTATTCTCACCACATCTTTCTTCTGTATCCTTCAAAGGCTTAACATTCAAATACTGCAAATTTAAATTTTTCATTTCTAATAAGAATCATTTTTCCTCAAACAACTTTTTCTTTTGTTTTGTTTAAATCATTTTTGAAACAGGGATCCTTACTAAATTGTGGATAGTACAGTAACAAAAAGTACAAATATGATATTCTTATTTTGATTTACAATTATCCGAATGTATAACATTGCATTTCCTACACTTGCAGTACATTCTATTGTTAATGTTTTTATCTTAATTTTCTACATCAGACATCTCCTGTGTGGTCTTGTTTGGAGCATGCATAGAAGGAGTGGTATTGAGGGACAAGTAAGTGTTTCATTACGACATGTTTGTTGAGTTATCTAAATATGATTGTTCAAACTGTAAGTGATTGGTCACTGTAACTGCTCAGAATTAATAAATGATTTGGGGTATTTTTTTAGTGGAGGAGTAACATAATCCTGTCTGTGGTTGTTCCAGGTTTGGGGACTCTGTGAAGAAAAACCTAGTCATAGGAATCTTGGCCTGGCCATCACCTTGGGTTATTGTTATCGGGTCATTCTTTTCCTGTTGTGGAGCGGGCCTTCAAAGCTTGACTGGGGCACCCAGGCTGCTTCAGGCCATTGCTCGCGATGGGATCATCCCGTTCTTACAGGTCAGCTCTGTGCTCCTGCATAACAAAAAGTTCACAAACTATGTTGAGTAAATGGTTCGTGTACATTGAAAGTTTTATCTCAATTGTCAAAAATGAAACATGTGGTTTAAATTTGAGCAGTGCACCTGCCTCAAAGTTTATTGGGATTGAATCTTCACTCCAGCCTTTCTAAGTAGAGATTTAATATGGTCTCTTTTTTACATGTTTCTTAAGTCACTGACGACATTAGAAATAGAATATGAAGGGATGTTTGTTTCTATGTGCCCAGCAATTGGCAGAGGGCCAGTCTATGGTGTACAAACAAACTCACCTGGTCCGTAAACACTGCATCACTGGTTAAGAGGGCACAGCAGCGCCTGTACTTCCTGCGGAGGATGAGGAGAGCCCACCTGCCCCCACCCTCCCTCATTACATTCTACAGGGGCACCATAGAGAGTATCCTGACCAGCTGTATCTCTGTGTGGTGTGGAGGCTGCAGCGCTACCGACTGGGGTAGTGTTAGGAGGGTAACGAGGACAGCAGAGAAAATAATCGGGACTACACTTCCCTCCATTCAGGACATTGGCCAGAAGCACTGCCTATCCCATGCTAAAAACATTACCGGGGACCCCTCTCACCCCCATCATGGACTGTTCACTCTGCTAGCCTCTGGGAAGAGGTACTGCAGTGTGCGGTGCAGGACCACCAGGCTCCGCAATAGTCTAGTCCCCCTGGCCATTAGACTGTTAAATGGTCAATCTAACATATAGTTAACTTAAATCTAAACGGCTGCTAATCTGACTTTTGCACTACTGGCAGTTTTTTTTATAGCTTGCCACTCCTGCACATTGCTCTCTGCACTATTGTAATTACAGCGTTATTGTTACAGTGTTAATGTTACTGTGTACCTGACTTGTTAACCTGACTGCCCATTTTGCGCATCTGGTTAGCTACTCTTCTTGCACTATCGGAACTATGGTAAAATACTATACGTAGCCAAAATACAATACAACATTATTTATATCTGTACATTCAAGGAAACTGTGGGGGTCAGATGCATCGACATTTCGTTCTGTATACACGTGTACTAGAATGACAATAAAGTAGATCTGAATCTGAATCTGAATCTGAACATCCCCTAACGCCATTATTCTGCTGCGGTAGGGTTAAGCTGACCAAAACGCTTGGTTAAAAATACATTTTGGAAGTGCATTAAAGTTAAAATAAACCCACAATTCGTGTTGACCAATCATTGTTATACTTTTTTTTCTGTTCAAAGAGTTTATCATGAACATCCTCTTTTGCATTTATTTTTTTATTTTTTTTTTTCAGATTTTTGGACATGGCAAAGCCAATGGTGAGCCCACTTGGGCTCTATTGCTGACAGTTGGGATCTGTGAAATAGGAATACTTATTGCTTCTCTGGATGATGTGGCTCCCATTCTCTCCATGTATGTACTATACTTCAGCATCATTTAAACCTGAGTATTAAAAGAAGTATTATTACTGTGGAAGTTTGTGTGGACCAGCTCCCGGTCAGGTCATGTGTAAAATGTGTTGTGTCAGGATAGATGCTGTATTTTGCTTGTAATTTTGGAATCAGTATTCATTTTCAACGTTAATAATGGATCTATAAGATTTAGATTGGAAATCGAATGAGATATCTTCTTTGTGACGTATTGTTGTTTTGTATACTAAAATTTCCTTTGGGCAAAATGAGAGTATGGTGTCGTTAAGTAATGTGATACACATCTTATCTCTGTCAGCGGTCATCAAAATGTCCGGTGTTTAACTATGTGACAGCAATTGTTTGTTATTGATCCTAAACTTTTACATCTTGTTTTTTTTTTCCACAATCTAATTCAAGCTTGGCCCTTTTAATTGATTGTACGCTTTTATTCAAACTGAAGCCATTAACTACCATTGCCATCTGCCATTAACTTCTAGTTCAAGGCTGAAGTCAAATCATATAGTTTGACAATGTGTTCAGAACACGAATTGAAAATTGTGACTTTGCAATGGTAAAAGAATGAGAACCTACAAAATACTTTTCCTTTTTCTTTAGATGTTAATGTGTACAAATAAAAACAATGTTCAAGTACATGTTCATATTTTTATGTAGTTTAAACTAAATTAGTTAATTGTGGGTAATTTTTTATTCATTCATTTTTCATTCTCATGTCGTTGCTTTTCCACAGGTTTTTTCTCATGTGCTATTTGTTTGTGAACCTGGCCTGTGCTGTCCAGACTTTACTCCGAACCCCTAATTGGAGACCTCGTTTCAAATTCTATCACTGGTGAGGACACCCTTATACTTCACAAATTGTTGAATTATTATGATCTCACACATGTCAAAAAATATAAATATGTTTTTCTCTTTTTCTAGGACTTTGTCTTTCTTAGGAATGAGTCTTTGTTTGTCTCTGATGTTTATCTCTTCTTGGTATTATGCCCTGGTTGCCATGATGATAGCTGGTTGTATCTACAAGTACATTGAGTACAGGGGGTGAGTCAAAAGAATTCAGAATGGATTTACTTTACTTTTTAAGATTCAGTTTTAGCCCATAGCTAAAATGAAATTTCCTGAAGTATGCATGTGGAGCTATTTTTTGCACTGCCAAAATAGAAACTTGTTTATATTCAACAAAAATGGACCAAAGTTGTGGTTAAAAAATGCAAAAATGATAGTGTTACTTTACTTAAAGGTGACAACACCCACACTTCAGACATTTATGTGAAATAATTTTTTCACAGGGCTGAGAAAGAGTGGGGAGATGGTCTCCGAGGTTTATCTTTAAATGCAGCACGATATGCCTTAATCCATCTTGAGGAAGCACCACCACACACCAAAAATTGGAGGTGAGAACCATCTGTTTTTAAGGCAGATCTTGCACCTCCTTCCTGGGCCATCAGTTGGGACCAACCCCTGTTAAATTCATTTTTTAAAGGTTGAACCCATGACCAAATCCACACAGCACACCACCTTACATATTGTCAACCATAATTTTTGAATGAGTATTAATGCATTTTTTTCCTACTTTCATCCACTCACTCACATCCTGATCAGAGTCACAGGGAAGCTGAACTCCAACCCACAGTTGAAAGATTTTTAACATGAGCATTTATTTTACCTTGTTGGATTTATGTGACAAAACTGATTCTGAATTTACTGAGAATGTTTGAGACAACTTGTAAAACATGGCGATAACATTATGTAGTTGATAAATAACCATACATATTTTACAAATTAAAAACATTCCGTTATATATGTAAAAAGAAAATACCTTAAGTTGAAAGTTTGATTGCCACTCCGTAAATGTTGGTTGCATGATTTATTTGCGCAATTTCAGGTCAACGTTTCATGAAGCGGAAAGTACCTCATCATTGTCAGATGGACAAACAAATAAGGCACCCACATTGTGATGGTCATCTCTTTTTCTTAGCAAAGCATATCATGACATACTCTGGACAAAACCATCATCAAATCTCGTCAACTCAAAATATATTTTTTTATTTTCCCTTAGGCCGCAGCTGCTAGTACTATGCAAGTTGGACTCAAACCTGGCGGTCAAACATCCTCGCCTTCTGTCCTTTACTACGCAGCTCAAAGCAGGAAAAGGGCTGACCATCGTCTGTTCTGTACTGCAGGGAACTTACATGATGCGAGGGGCCGATGCCAAGACCGGAGAGCAGGTTTGATTTTGCTTGCACTGTTGGCATGTTGTCGTGTGAACCAGCCAGGGTTGGGTAGGGTTACTTTAACTTGATTACTTTCAATTACTTTTGGATTACTCCAATACCAAATATGCTAATAAAAGACAAAAGAAACTAAATATGAATAAAATTACTAAATTTTGTGCAATATTGGGATACATGGAACGGCAAAAATGATGTTGCCAAGCTGTTTGGATTTATTTTCATTTTGTTTCTGTCGCATTTTATGTTAGTTTTGCCGGAGATCAAAGAGATCAAAGCCAGGAGAGAAAGCTTACCACGTGTTGTGAGTCATAATTTTATTCATATTTAGTTTCTTTTGTCTTTTATTAGAATATTTGGTATTGGAGTAATCCAAAAGTAATTGAAAGTAATCAAGTTAAAGTAACCCTACCCAACCCTGGAACCAGCACACAAATCCTTAATTCCAGCTTGTTTATTCTTTGCTGTGCAGTGATGCGTTGCTCAAATTAATGAGTGCATGTAGACAAAACACAAGAGATGGTTCTGGTTCACTCAAAGCTTTGCATTGAGGTTTGCGCAAATAAGGGCTCTCATGAATGGTCAGCCGTTGCTGTCTGCCTGGTGTCATCTAGCTTAAACGGGAGCTTGAGCAATTTCAGAGAGCTTCCTAAATTTTATAATTAACCTGATACCAATAGGAGTTCTCCATTCCTAGGTTATTACAATAATATAGTATATAGACCACTAGTACTTTGACAGTGCTCTTAAAAGTTAAACCTTTAACTCAATGTTAATGCTATAAATTCACTCATTAGTTAAGCTTTTGAAGTAACGCTTTAATAGTAACACCCTTAATTGTTAAAATGTATCCGTCACGTTTCAGCATTTTACCCTAAAGTATCATAACATTGGTCACCTCAAGACTAGTACACAAAACAGGGCATCCTCGAAAATTAGATGCTACGTCTCAAGGGGGCTATCCTTATAGCAATAAACATGAACAATTCCCTGTCTTAAACCCAGCCGCACAAAACCACTTTCCTCGTTTCATATAACGGTTATTTAATTTTTAGTTCCTCATTATTTAATGGTGACGAAAGGCCGACTGAGACTGGTATTGCCTACTGTCGAGAGGACTGATTTCTTGAAAGGCTTGTTGGAACTTATAACAACACTTAGTAAGACCCGCTCTTTGTCATGACTAAACAATTTCCTTTTCTCCCACATCTCCCCACTGAACACACGACACCCACAGAACCTGAAAGAAGCCATGAGCGCAGAACGGACCAAAGGTTTCTCCCACGTAGTCGTGTCCTCCAACCTGCGAGATGGCTTCTCTCTTCTCATTCAGTCTGCAGGACTGGGAGGGATGAAGCACAATGCGGTTTTGATGGCTTGGCCAGCAGGCTGGAAACAGGCCCGAGACTCCTCCTCAAGGAAGAACTTTATAGGTCAGGCTTACAGGATCTCCTCTTAAAATGTTGATTTTTTTTTTCTTTAATTGAATTGAATTATCGTTTTCTTTAACAGAGACTGTGAAGGAGACAACAGAGGCCAATCAGGCTCTGCTGGTTGCTAAGAACATCGACCACTTTCCAGGAAACCAGGAGCGGCTTAAGGAAGGTACCATTGACGTGTGGTGGATTGTCCATGACGGTGGACTTCTAATGCTGTTGCCGTTTTTAATCAGTCAACACAAGGTATGCATCTTTCAGCTGGACGTTACCTTTGCCTGCCAATATCAATCTAGGGATACATGCATTGTTTATTTTTGTATGTTCGATTTTATAAATCCAATCATTTGAATTATCCTGTATTTTCCCTGAGTTTTGCTAGTAACACATTTTGGGTGTACATTGATTCAGTCCCCAAGTCATCCCAGCTAAAACCCTAATACTGAAAGGTTGAGTGCTACATGTTAAGGGTGGAGGTTTTTATTATTATTATTATTATTATTATTTTATTTATTTTTTTACTTTTTTTTCATACCAGATACCAAAGTGAGTACAGAAAAGACTGACCAGCTCATATCGGGTCAAAATATTCCCATTCTGCCAGCCAAAAATTATAATAAAAAATATATTATGAAAAAATAATAATAAATCATTTATAGCATGCTTGTATCAATGCATGTTGTGTATTTAATAATGCTCGTTTTAAGAGAGTAGGTTTATTTACATACCATAATAAAGGGTCCTAAAAGCACTATCCAAAACTTGCATGATGACATGTATACACTATTATGTTTTTGCACACGTACGTGTCTCGTGGTTATTATATTGACTAATTGGTTAGGTTGTAAACAATCATTTTTAGCCTCATGTGGAGTGTTTTACTTGAGGTCTGTTGCGTTTATTCCTCCTACAATCAAATCAATTCCATTTTGCTTTTATGAAAGGTAAGCTGCTGACACCAAAGAAAGAACAAAGAAAAAAATAATATATACGTTACCAAAATGAAGCACATGTCTCTCCTTAAGGTTTGGAAGAAGTGTAAAATGCGCATCTTCACAGTAGCCCAGATGGATGACAATTCTATCCAGATGAAGAAAGATCTGCAGATGTTCCTTTACCATTTACGTCTGAATGCAGTAGTGGAAGTGGTAGAGATGGTGAGCAATTTGTTTTAATTGTTACAATTAGGGATGCACATTAATTTTAGGGCCGAATTCCTAAATAAAATATCAAAAATCAGCCTCTCAACAGAAAAAAAAAATGTCCAGATAATTGGTAACCTGGGTTCCCGCAATAATTTTCCTTCAGCAGACGCTACTTGTCTTAAAGATTTCAAGCACTTATGTTCCACGTTCTGATTTTACTAAATCTGTATGGACTCCTCTCATCATGTGTACAACGCTCCTGTTATTTTATCGCCTTATAAATTGAAGTAAGTACAGGTTGTTTTGTATTGTTTATAGAATGTATTTCCTATTACTGCTGAAAGTGTGTTTATGCTAGAAATGCTGATTTAATTAAAATTGACAGCTTTAGTTGCAGTCTTCAAACGACTGTCTTAATCGTGGCACAATATTACTTTCTAGATCTGTATAAAAATCCTGTAACATGTGGTGTACATATTTTGATGTTTTCAGTCGTTTGCTAAATAATCACTGCCATTAATTTGTAATGAATATCTGTATATAATTGGTTGAAAAAAATAATTAGTGATTGATTAAAGTCAAGCTCAGGTCTCTCAAACACTGCTTTTTAAAGCAGTGCGTTTTTATAATGGTAAATTAAAATATACGTATACATAAAAAATATTTTTTATGTTTTTCTGTGTGATTTTATTTATTTCTAAATACAGTATTAAGTTACAAAAGAGAGTTTTTGTATCAGTCTCTAGAAGCAGAATTGTATCTGTTGGAGAAAACAGTTTCCGTGCATCCCTAGTTAGAACGTATACAAAGATATCGTTGTTCCATTTGTCAAAACTCAAATATGTCGCCCAACCTAGCACGACAGCGACATCTCCGCTTTTACCTACGAGAAGACGCTGATGATGGAGCAGAGATCGCAAATGCTCAAACAAATGCAGTTATCCCGCACAGAGCGAGAGCGAGAGGTACCCTTACCTGTACCAGACTTGTTTTTTTAACACCATTTCTCGAGTTCTAAATGAAAATTAAATGATCAAACCCAGATTCTTACCTACTACACATTTATTTTAGGCTCAACTGATCCATGATCGGAACACAGCCTCTCATGCTGCAAAAGAAGACAAAACTGACAAACCTGAACATGTGCACATGACCTGGACCAAAGACAAACTGATTAATGAGCGAAATAAACACAGGGAAGGATTGGGTGTAAAAGACATGTTTAACATGAAACCGTAAGTATGGTAAAATAATGACCTTTCAGACTCATTTCTTTTTAAATCATTACATTTGATACATTTTTAACCCTATTGAAAGCTCCCCACTAACAGCTGAGATGAATCATTTACTGTGTTACTGCATTAATGATGTATTTTTTTTTTATCCCCCTGTAGCGAGTGGGAGAATCTGTAAGTGGTTTTGCATTTCACTTTGCTTGTCTGACATGAGCATGGCCTATGAGAATGCATGTGCATGATAATCATCCTGTCCACGTGCATGTAAACACCAGAGCTCACTACACTCACAGGCCAGTCAGTATAGACACGCCCACAGTTGAATTTTGTGATAAATCCAACCTAAAATTGTTGATTGGATTAAGATAGATAACAATAGGTTACTTGTCATTTAGCCCTGTGATTGACTGGTTTACCATTCAAGCCTGGTAAAATGGGGATGCACACTTGGAATGCAGGGCAAGCGCTACAGAAACTGGATCTGTTTCTTGAAATGATTACTTATTATTTTATTCTCAAAAGAGTTGTAAAAAATACCATAATGCATTACAAACCCAACTCTTAAGAATAAAAAAGCCCATTTTGGCAACATTACCAAGAAACAATAAGTGATTACGTTTGCATCCAGGGACTTATAATCAGAAGTCTGATTTTTGAACTAATCCGAATGAATCGTTTACATGAGACAAAAAAACCCCGTATAAATGGCTTTTGAGAAAATTTGATTGAAAGTGAGAGCAAGATCATAGCATTACGCAAATAGACGTAGTTTCCACAGATAACATTTGACGTGAAAGATGATTTTATTGATGTCACACACACACAATTAATGAAGTTCCATACTTGATTCCCCTTGCTCCGAATATGTGCTTCATCTCTGCATCAGGTTGTGCTAATACGTTGCTTGCCCAAAAGCATGGATTTACACTATATAGATGGATACAACTGACATTTTTGCTGTAGATGCAGTAAATAAAAAGGAACTGTCCTGCAGTAATCAATCAATACACATGAGACTTCCTGTGCCCCAGAGAAACTACACATGTGCAGTAATACACTAAAGTACACATTCCTTTGAATGCATGCACAAGGAATGGGAAAATTTTGTATTAAACCCAACCGTTCCAATCGGACTACTTGAAAGTTAAAGCTGGTGTATGTAATTTTAAAAATTGTCTACTTGCTGATGCCACCTTATGGCCGAAATCATTATTGCAGCTCTTTTTATTGTGCTTGCAAGTAAATTCTTAGATGTCTTCGAATAAACTCTTCCCTTTTGTTTTAGGGGGGTTTGGTTTGGCATTTGAATTGTATTTGAAACAGTCTTATTCTTACTTTCACCATTTTCATCCTACAACTGAAAAAAATGAGCTTTTTAGCCAGAACACCACTGATAAAAGTAAGCTAAAAGCAGATAGGCGCAGTCGGAAAAAAAGATAAAGGCTCTTTGAACTCAGATGGGCATTTTTGACATATACTTAATAGAGAAAATATTTAACTAAAAACTTTTTAAGTGCACCTCAAACCACGCACCCCACCTTGTAAGTTTCTGTACACGTTGACACAGCTTTACATATCCTGAATATTTATTTAAATCAGCTTGTAAACGTGCTGCAAACTATCAGCTTTTTGGTGCTATTTGCATGAACCTTTTGTGCTATGGGTGTTTGCCTAACTCGCCTGGTTTTATCACTTGTGCCAAAGACAACATGCTGTAATCAGGGATCAGAATTTTCCGCGGATTTCCGCTGTTTTTGAACCCCAAAGGCATTCCGCCTTTTTCACTTTTTCTCTTGCGTAGCAAACAAATTCAAAATCCGACTGTCTCACTCTTTCCTTTATTGCTCTGGCGCACCCTGGCGGCAGTTAGAAAAATTGGCCGCATTGTCGCACAAGCTGCAGGGACTGAACTGCATTTGAACTTATCTTGCAGTATTTACAAAAAAATCAGTTATGTGGGCAAATTATTTTAATCTTCTAAAAATGTTACTTAAATGATAAATATAAGCATGGTTTTGGACAAGTAAATTGCCTAAAACCCAGGTTTTTTTGGGGGGGGGGGGGGGTTTGGGGCTCCGCCCTGGTTTATTCCTGGACGCTGGCTATTTCAGCTGAAAATGAAAATCTCCATTCTGATCCCTGTGTAATAGTGACCATGTTTTTTTATTTTATTTTATCAAGCAACCAGACCAACGTGAGACGAATGCACACGGCTGTAAAACTAAATGAGGTGGTGGTCAAGAAATCGCAGGATTCGCAGCTTGTGTTGCTTAACATGCCTGGCCCGCCAAAAAACAAAAAGGGGGACGAAAACTGTATCCTTGACATGTTTTTACACTACTTAAAGCATTTTCACATGTCGCAGGGGGTTCTGGTCCCCATTAACAGCAATAAACAAGGATTTACAGTAAGTTATGTGATATAAAATAATGATAATTATAATAGTAATTGGGACTGCAAAAAAATTGAAAAAAACAGTCTTAATGAAGAGATTAATAATATAATGAATAATTACATAAAATAATTCATATTATAATTAAAACTCATTTTTTTCACTACTGTATTATTATTGATATGTACCGTAAATTCCGGACCATAGAGGGCACCTGATTATAAGCCGCACCCACCACATTTCGGGAGGAAAACCGATTTTGTACATACACAAGCCGCACCTGTATATTAGCCGCATGCGCCCACATTGAAAAAACGCAATACAAACACGAAATTTTTGGTTTGATCAAATTTATTGACACTAATAACAGAAAACAATCATGACAATCTCAACAGCAATTAAGCACATTCACAATATTATATTTCAATATGACATTTAACAGCAAACACAATGTGAGGTTTGAACAACCCTTCTCGAAAATCTTAATAGGAATCAAGCATATTCACAATTTCATTATATAACATCTTTGTTAGTGTCGATAGATCCGTCCAGGCCAAAGTCGATTGTTTTTGGTCTGAACAAATCCACCGACACCAACAGCAGCAGAACAAACACGACAATCTCAACAGCCATCAAGCATATTCACAATTTTGTTATATCTGACAATATGACGTGACGATATGTCGTTTTAACATTTTTTCCTGACATTTTCAACATCAATTAAACAATTTCAGAGTTATTATCTTTTAACAGTAGTTAACCAACGTGTAAAGGGCAATACTATTTTGCAAGGGCATAGCTCTGCCATCCCACCCTCCCAAGCAGCATCCTTCCAGTCCTCTGTGTGGGTCCTCTCCATTCTTACTTCTACTTTCCACAACCCAGGCCGTTGCTGCCGGGAATCCATACCCGATACAGTCCAAAAAACACAGCCGGCAAAACAAACGGAAACTGTTACCAGTACTTAAGATTTAATGCAGACCTGCAGAGTCCGGGTGCCTGTTGAAAGTAATCCAAGGAAAAAGTGTATATTTCCAAAGGTAAGGGTGGGAAAAATATATATCCACTATTGTCTGCCGCGTCCACAAACACGTCTCACCTTTACTCCACTTCCCGTCAGCCCGCGTTTGTCCCGCCCCTTCTTTCTCATTTGCTAGTGCAAAACATCAGAATAAGTTTCTTATTCTCCGATGTAGCTCTGTTTCCTTCTACATCGGACTGCTCGTTTGCATTTAGCTTGAAAGTTGCGTCATTTGCCTTTCTTTTTGCAATTTGCATGATGAGGATATGTCTACGCTAATTTAATTTGTGCACAAGCTAAGAAGTTGCAGTCTAAATCTCCCCTTTTGTACTCGAGCGCCGCTGGCGGCCGTTAGAAAAATTACATAAATTGGCCGCATCACTGAATAAGCCGCAGGGTTGAAAGTTTGGGAAAAAAGTAGCGTCTTATAGTCCGGAATTTACGGTAGATATTTAAATAATTAGGCTATTGTTATGATATAATGAATTGCTGTATCTGGTGTATTGATTTTATTCATATAATATATTAATAATTAAGAATAATAAAAACATTTACCAGTTTTGGTCAAACAGAAAGTATGATGTTGTGGAACATTTCTTTTAATTAAATGTGCTTTTCAGCCGGACCCTGTGAGCAGCAAAACAATCATCAACTTTGTTTGGCATGTAGTCCTAAATACAGGGATCAGAATTATCCGCGGATCCGCGGATTTCCGCTGTTTTTGAACCCCAAAGGCATTCCGCCTTTTTCACTTTTTCTCTTGCGTAGCAAACAAATTCAAAATCCGACTGTCTCACTCTTTCCTTTATTGCTCTGGCGCACCCTGGCGGCAGTTAGAAAAATTGGCCGCATTGTTGCTCAAGCTGCAGGGACTGAACTGCATTTGAACTTATCTTGCAGTATTTACAAAAAAAATCAGTTATGTGGGCAAATTATTTTAATCTTCTAAAAATGTTACTTAAATGATAAATATAAGCATGGTTTTGGACAAGTAAATTGCCTAAAACCCAGGAGCTTGGGGGGGGGTATGGGGGCTCTCCGCCCTGTTTTATTCCTGGACCCTGGCTATTTCAGCTGAAAATGAAAATCTCCATTCTGATCCCTGTAAATAGAAAGAGCTAAAAAAAATACATTTAATTACTACTTAATACCTTTTCCCCTATTTTGAAATATTTCATCATTTGGTATTCTGTCACATTCCTTAAGAGAGTTTATAAGACATGGAGTTTCTCGAAGTGTTAATGGAAGGACTGGATCGTGTCCTACTGGTTCGCGGAGGTGGCCAAGAGGTCATTACCATCTACTCCTAGTGGGCATGTTAGAAGAACGAAGGACTGGGCCAAATTCTGAGATCAACATTCAGTAAATTCAATGACGGACATGGACAACGTTGTTGACATTGCAAGGTTTGCCCGCGTAAGAATCTGGAAATTTGGAAATCCGACAAAAAGATGTAGATGTAATTTCACGCCTCATTCTACAGATTTTAAACTATATCCTGGAAGATAAAAAAAAAACTTACATTGCAAGGCACTTAGCTTTGTAGTTTTACTCAGTTTATATGTTGTCAAAAAAGTATCAACACAGTGAGACTTTTAATTTAACGAACTGTCTTTGGAATCAATGAATGATTTGTTTTATTTGTGTCATATCACTGTAAGGGAAACGGGAAACGGTAAGGAGTGACCATATTTTAAGATACTCTACTAACTACACTAAAGACTGTAAAATAACTCACTTTTTGAAGTGACATGTTTCACCATTATTTTATGTTTTCTGACAATATCAAAAACCTTACCAAACAAAGTCTGGATATGATCTGTTGTAGTTTGTAAAAACTTTTAACTGTCAGTACATTTATGCGTGTGCATTTCATATATACTGTGAATCAGGGGTCTCAAACTTGAAGCCCGCAAGACAAACTACTTTCGGCCCAGCCATAATTTATATATAATGTGTGTGTATATATGTTTGAGGTTGGCTAGTAACATACTTGGCCGAAAGGAACTATGATGTCAAAACAACGAACAGTAGTGTGCAAGAATGGTCAAAATAAAAACACAGGAATCCTGTGGAATCTACTTTGTAATTGTCTGTTGTGAAAATCAGAATCATCTTATGGGGATGGTCACCGCTGTCGAGCTGAAGCTTAAAGGACAGTGGCTGCAACTTGCAACTAACTTTAAATGAGTTTGTTTAACACTGTTAAAGACTTACCCTAATATACACAATTGAATCCGAACAGTATTTGATTTTTCTACACACGTACCTAGTTAATCAAGTCTTTATCGTTTGCTCTATTATTTTTATTTTGGATAATTGCAGGTTAAGTTATTGTCTCAATAACATTTATTTTTAATTTTTGGAACATATTTTGCATGAAAAAAATAGAGATATTTGATCATAGTAAAACGTTTATAGTAAAGCTTTGGAAAAGCCCCATGTAAATTGAGTTTGAGACCCCTGCTGTGTATGGTATCAAAGAAGATGTCAAAAGGGAAAACAGTGTGTGTCCATTAATAAAGACCGATGCATTGTTTAACTTTTGATCCAAGTGTTAAAGCACTGAAAAGCTGTGATATTTTTTTTTCTTTGTTGGGTGTTTTGACCTTGGAAGGCCATGCAATTGGAGTGACTTTCTCGTGCTCCATTTTCTTTATCTGTTTATTGTGGATTCATAAAGTGCGACAATTGTGTAGAAACATGTATTTAGATAAATTTTAGAGCAACTCATAATGAAGTGTGACTTCATTTTTCAGAAGTGGGTAAAGGCAATTTGATTAAAAAACAAATCTTGTAACCAAAGAATGCCTTCACCATTGTGCTTTTTTAAAAGCGAACGGCGTAAAACGCAAGTCCTGCTGTAAACGCTGATAAAATTAAAAATGTTTGATTTCACATTATTTGTCCAACATGTTGTAAAACAAAAGAGATTTTTACGAGGTGTTGTGAAAGAATAGTTTTTTGGGGCAGTAAAATATATCTAGCGAGCCTCACGACCATTTAGTGTACTACATGCTCCATTTGTCCCTGCCCTCAAAACCTAATAATTCTGCTTTTCCCGGGAAAATTAAGATTAGACTACAAAAGACCCAGTTGTTCAAGTCAGGCAGTCATATCCACTATTTGCTTCATATCATGTTTTAATTTATCATTCTGGTAGACTACAGGTGTATATATGTAGATATATTGAAAAAGCACCGAGGGGCCACATGCTGCTCTAGAGCCGCTTGTTGCTGACCCCCGTGGTAGACAAGTGCACTTGGATGATAAGCTGCAGGTTGATTTTAAAAGCTCTAGCAGTGTGCTTATTTTTCTTCCAGATTGACAGCTAACCACCCTCCTGCTGGGTATTTCCTCTCTCATGGTTCCTAAAAAACACCTCTGAAAACAAAGCAAAGCCTATTTTTAGTAGATCCTGGAATGTAAATCTCCACTACCTGCGCATTCTCTATTGACCCGTGCGACAGGCAATGAAGGAAAAACAAAGACAAACTTCTGCACCCTATCATTATGAACACTTAAAATAGTCCTTCTTGTCATCGTGTACTACGTACAAAACGTGTGAATTGTTCACAATGAAATCAGGCATAGCACTCGAGGATAAACATGTAATAAAAGACTTCATGAAATTGAGATCAAATCAATATTAGGATGCATATGTCATAATTACTGTATTTTCCGGAATACTAGGCACACCCATTAACTCCAAATTGGCCAGAAATATGAAAGTGCGGCTCCCCGGTGCACCCATCCCTGTCCTGAATCGCAATACAGTACATTGTCTGCAGCGGGATTCAAACTCAGGTTGGTGAGGGTGCCAACAATTTACCACCACGGTGCCAGAAACACTGATTTGCATAGTGTATTCTGATAGGTTAAACAGTCTCTGCACTTACTCACCTGTGCGTCAATAACATTTGCAAAAGTCAGAAAATCGTGTCTTTCCACAAAATACTATACAAGCTCTTTCGTCCGTGTTTATATTAAACCAAAATGTTTGTAACGCACAGGTGAAGAATTGGAGAGACTGTTTAACTTATCAGGATGGATTATGCATATTTGTCTTTCTGGCACTGAAAAAATGATGTTAAAATGAGATAGGGCTAATGCCTTTTGATATGTCATCTGTATCATTGCTGGTCTAGTAGCGATGCAGGTTTGGTTCCCGTTGCATAGAATATTTTATGATTAACGAGCGATATCATTACCTATCGACTGAATAATTATTGCACTATTTAATGGCGTTTGTGTATTAAGAATGTAACAGTTACAAGATCTATATGACAGCACTATTTTATTGAGGGAGGGCCTTATAATATTGTGCGCCATATAGTGTAGAAAAGACACTACATGGTAGAGTTTGTTAACTAGCCTGAATTGTATGTACATTAAAAAAAGCAATGAGTCTAGCAGCAATATTGTGAAGAAAATAAAAGTAAATAAATATGTATATGAACTTTTATGTACATACTCAAGATATTTTTATAACACAGCTTTGTGTGCATGTAACACCCTTACATGGGTAAAACTTGAGTCTGTCTTTGTTTTAATGGACCTCTATCGTCTATCTGCCGATGTCTAACATTTCAAAGAGGTTGTGGTGAGAGGAGTAAATGTGTAATATTTGACCACTGGATGGCACTGTTTTAAGCAAGGGCCATTGCCTTACAGTACAGCGTGGCTGCATCCTGAGGGACAAACATGGCAAGGGCCCTCGTGGGGATTCCACTGTTTAAAAGAAATACAAATTTCTTGAACCTTTTTTTTTTATCTGAAATAACAGTTCATGTGTTTTTGCCTATTCTTCAAATCAATGTCTTTTTTCCATTGAGCGTTTTTTGTATCACTAGGAGGAACTACATATTGGACACTGCTCTTTTAGTAATGTTGCCTCTGTTGAGGTAGCAAGGACTGGCAATGTCATCCAGACTGAGCAGAGAACTGCAGATGATTCTATGGGCTGTGTTGATGACTCTGAGATTCTACCTGCTGACGTGAACCTTATAGCATCCCATGATGCTGTATGCCAGTATGTTCTTCACTGTGGCTATGCAGAAGGACACTAGCAATTTCGGTCCCAAATTGTTTTTTCCTCAGCACTCAGGAAATTGAGCCATTGCTGGGCCATAATTAACACAATATTCAGTAATAGATATGTTGTGTTATATGCTGGAGCCATATCCCCCTAGTGGGAGGTGGTTAGCGTCAAGAGAACATTCACATTTTTGACTCTTTCTCGGAGATTGCTACAGAGGAGGGGATTCCCGGCCTCCTCGCTCAACCCAACTGATGTGTTGAAACATCTCATTGGTAGTCATTAGGTGACCAAACCTCCCAATTCCAACCCCAATGCCGAGCACCAACCAAGGAAGCACTTAGGTACCAATGCTATAAGTCTTAGGTATGACCTGGCCAAGGCTTGAACCAGCAACTTCCCAGTCTCGGGGCGGGCACCCTACGCCCAAGGCCACAGAGATACAATATAACGTATAATAATGTTATATAACATAATGCTTTACAAGAATTTGCAGAGGCGAAGAAGATCCTCAATTTATCCACAGTGATTCTTAAACAGTGCATGGAAACTGTGTAAATTCACAACAAAATAATTTCTCTTTGGCAAAAATACTGATGTTTCTGTTGAATCCATGTGCCATTGTGGGCCCATGAAAGCCTTACCCACTGCACTGCAAAGTTAACCAGGTAACATTAAAGAGTTGAATGATATCCCCATACCGAAAATGCAGACCCCTCACAAGAAGAACCACCCACACTTTTGTTCCTCTTTTGTGTGTCAGGTTCCCACAATATGATGACTTTATAGTATAATTACTCAAAAAAAGCTGGAGAAGAATGGCCCCGCCAATTTTTACTTGCCTGAGATACACCAGAGGAAGTGGTGTCCCTACGATCCAGGGGGTAAGGGCTCTGTAAACAGAAGATGCTCAAAATAATGAGAGAAGACATCAACTACTTTTGAGCTTTTAACGAGAAGAGGGGAGGACTGTACAAAAACCTCCAAGATGCAATAATTACAACCTTTTCTAAAAGTTCTTGTCTCAGCCATTTCTTTTTATGAAATCTCCTAGGTTACTGTAAGCTGATCAGCCATATGGAGTGTGAAAATCAAAGAAAAGCAACATGATTTGCCAATTGTGACAATGATGTACACATGGCATGATAGTCAAAATAACGAACAACACAGAGCAATAGTAGTCAAAATAACAAACACACTGGTAATCCTATGCAATCTCCTTTCTAAATGTCCAAGAGTCAAAGATTCGACGTTCTTCATTGTAAAAAAAAAAGCAGGTTAAAATCAAATCCGAAAAAACTTTAAATGATTTACCTAATAATCATTTAGAAAAGTTGTATCAATTATATTAGAAAACACTGTATCTGGACTAGACCTAAGATTTATGGCCCGAGCCCGAACCCGAACCCGAGGCAATTTCGGGCCGGGTCGGGCCTGAAATGTCAGTCATACGGTCGGGTCGGGTCGGGTTCGGTCCTGCTTTTTTTTTTTTTTTTTTTTTTTTTAAATTAATTAATAATTATAAATATATGTTCATGGAGGTGGGGTCCGCTGGCGAGCGCCTGGTGGCCGGACCCTTACCCACGGGGGCCGGCCGGGCACAGCCCGAAGGGACGACGTGGGACCCTCTTCCCATGGGCTCACCACCTGTAGGAGGGGCCAAAGGGGTCGGGTGCGCAGAGAGCTGGGTAGCAGCCAAGGGAGGGGTCCTTGGCGCGACGATCCCCGGCTACAGAAACTGGCTTTTGGGACATGGAACGTTACCTCTCTGGCAGGGAAGGAGCCCGAGTTGGTGCGTGAGGTTGAGAAATTCCGACTAGATATAGTCGGACTCACCTCTACGCACGGCTTGGGCTCTGGTACCAGTCCTCTCGAGAGGGGTTGGACTCTCTTCCACTCTGGAGTTGCCCGTGGTGAGAGGCGCAGAGCCGGTGTGGGCATATTAATTGCTCCACGGCTCGGCGCCTGTACGTTGGGGTTCACCCCGGTAGACGAGAGGGTAGCCTCCCTCCGCCTTCGGGTGGGGGGACGGGTCCTGACTGTTATTTGTGCTTATGCACCAAATAGCAGTTCGGAGTACCCACCCTTCTTGGGGTCCTTAGAGGGTGTGCTTGAGAGCGCGCCCCCTGGGGACTCCCTCGTACTGCTGGGAGACTTCAACGCTCACGTGGGCAATGACAGTGAGACCTGGAGGGGCGTGATTGGGAAGAACGGCCCCCCTGACCTGAACCCGAGTGGTGTTTTGTTATTGGACTTCTGTGCTCGTCATGGTCTGTCCATAATGAACACCATTTTCAGACATAAGGGTGTCCATATGTGCACTTGGCACCAGGACACCCTAGGCTGTAGTTCGATGATCGACTTTGTCATCGTTTCGTCGGACCTGCGGCCGCATGTTCTGGACACTCGGGTGAAGAGAGGGGCGGAGCTGTCAACTGATCACCACCTGGTAGTGAGTTGGCTTCGATGGTGGGGGAAGATGCCGGCCCGACCCGGCAGACCCAAGCGTGTTGTGAGGGTCTGTTGGGAACGGCTGGCAGAATCTCCTGTCAGAAGAAGTTTCAATTCACACCTCCGGCAGAACTTCGCCCATGTCCCGAGGGAGGCGGGGGACATTGAGTCCGAGTGGACCATGTTCCGCGCCTCCATTGTCGAGGCGGCTGATCGGAGCTGTGGCCGCAAGGTAGTCGGTGCCTGCCGCGGTGGCAACCCTCAGACCCGTTGGTGGTCACCGGCGGTGAGGGATGCCGTCAAGCTGAAGAAGGAGTCTTATCGGGCCTTCCTGGCCTGTGGGACTCTGGAAGCAGCTGGCAGGTATCGGCTGGCCAAGCGGAATGCGGCTTTGGCGGTTGCCGAGGCAAAAACTCGGGCATGGGAGGAGTTTGGCGAGGCCATGGATGCCGACTTCCGGACGGCTTCGAGGAAATTCTGGTCCACCATCCGACGTCTTAGGGGGAGGAAGCGGTGTGCCATCGACACTGTGTATAGTGCCGATGGGGCGCTGCTGACCTCGACCCGGGACGTTGTGAATCGGTGGGCGGAGTACTTCGAAGACCTCCTCAATCCCACCGGCACGTCTTCCTCTGGGGAAGCAGAGCCTGAGGACTCTGGGTTGGGCTCTCGTATCACTGGGGTTGAAGTCACCGAGGTTGTCAAAAAACTCCTCGGTGGCAGGGCCCCGGGGGTCGATGAGATCCGCCCAGACTTCATTAAGGCTCTGGATGTTGTGGGCGTGTCATGGTTGACGCGCCTCTGCAACATCGCGTGGACATCGGGGACAGTGCCTCTGGACTGGCAGACTGGGGTGGTGGTTCCCGTCTTTAAGAAGGGGGACCGGAGAGTGTGTTCCAACTACAGGGGAATCACACTTCTCAGCCTCCCTGGTAAGGTCTATTCAGGGGTACTGGAGAGGAGGGTCCGCCAGGAAGTCGAATCTCGGATTCAGGAGGAACAGTGTGGTTTTCGTCCTGGCCGTGGAACACTGGACCAGCTCTATACACTCTTCAGGGTCTTTGAGGGTGCATGGGAGTTTGCCTGTCCGGTCTACATGTGTTTTGTGGACTTGGAGAAGGCATTCGACCGTGTTCCTCGGGAGGCCCTGTGGGGGGTGCTTCGGGAGTATGGGGTACCGCACAGTCTTATCCGGGCTGTGCGGTCCCTGTATGCCCGGTGCCAGAGTCTGGTCCGCATTGCCGGCAATAAGTCGGATTCGTTCCCGGTGAGGGTTGGGCTCCGCCAGGGCTGCCCTTTGTCACCGATTCTGTTCATAACTTTTATGGACAGAATTTCTAGGCGCAGCCTTGGCGGGGATGGAGTCCGGTTTGGGGGCTTCAGCATTGCGTCACTGCTTTTTGCAGATGACGTGGTGCTGTTGGCTTCCTCAGCCCGTGATCTTCAGCTCTCGCTGGAGCGATTCGCAACCGAGTGTGAAGCGGCCGGGATGGGGATCAGCACCTCCAAGTCCGAGGCCATGGTTCTCAGTCGGAAAAGGGTGGTATGCTCCCTCTGTGTCGGGGAGGAGGTCTTGCCCCAAGTGGAGGAGTTCAAGTATCTTGGGGTCTTGTTCACGAGTGAGGGTAGGATGGTACGGGAGATCGACAGACGGGTCGGTGCAGCGTCTGCCGTCATTCGGACCCTGTACCGGTCTGTCGTGGTGAAGAGGGAGCTGAGCCGAAAGGCAAAGCTCTCGATATACCGGTCGATCTACGTTCCTACCCTCACCTATGGTCATGAACTTTGGGTCATGACCGAAAGAACTCGATCCCGGATACAAGCGGCCGAAATGAGTTTCCTCCGCAGGGTGGCTGGGTTCTCCCTTAGAGATAGGGTGAGAAGCTCAGTCATCCGGGAGGGACTCGGAGTAGAGCCACTGCTCCTCCGCATTGAGAGGAGCCAGTTGAGGTGGCTCGGGCATCTAATAAGGATGCCTCCTGGAAGCCTCCCTCGGGAGGTGTTCCGGGCATGTCCCACCGGCAGGAGGCCCCGGGGGCGGCCCAGGACACGTTGGAGAGACTATGTCTCTCGGCTGGCTTGGGAACGCCTTGGGGTCCCGTCGGATGAGCTGGAGGAAGTGGCTGGGGATAGGGACGTCTGGGCTTCCCTTTTAACGCTGCTGCCCCCGCGACCCGACCTCGGATAAGCGGAAGACAATGGATGGATGGATGGATGTTCATTAAAAATATATACTTAAACTATGTATGGATACTAGACCAAGGAATACTTGTTATAAAATAAATAATTTGGATAAAACGGAGAAGGAGCTGTAATTGCTATTTTTCCGACTCCTATGCAAATTCCTCCCCCCCTCCGATTTTAAATGAAAAAAACAACAATTTGTTTACACCGCGGGATCCAATGCAACCAGGGTTTCATTCACAATAAAAAAGACATTACATACGGATATTATAGTAAATCAAATAAATATTATTTGTGTACAATTAGTTGTGATTGCGGAAATCATAGCGTACAGTGACGTTGGTGACTTTTCCATCCGCATTAACAAACGCATTTTGTAAAATACGATCGCGCTTTATTGTTTAAATCAACGCGTTATATAGACTAGGATCCCCCAATTATTATAATTAGCTCGCTTTATTTTGTTTTAAAGCGTATTATATAGAATACGATCGCTTTTGTCGGAAGCCTACATTGACGTTGGTGACATTTTCATCCGCGTTAAAAAACGCAATTTGTAGAATACGATCGCGCTTTATTGTTTAAATCAACGCGTTATATAGACTAGGATCTCCCAATTGTTATAATTAGCTCGCTTTATTTTTTCTTAAAGCGTATTATATAGGATACGATCGCTTTTGTCGGAAGCGTACATTGACGTTGGTGACATTTTCATCCGCGTTAAAAAACGCAATTTGCAGAATAAAATCACGCTTTATTGTTTAAATAAACGCGTTATATAGACTAGGATCTCCCAATTATTATAATTAGCTCGCTTTATTGTTTTAATAAGCGTTTTATATAGAATACGATCAGGGGGGGGGGGGTTTGCATAGGAGTCGGAAAAGGGCACAACACGTCAACACCCCCTCAATGAAAGTGCTGCGCTAAAATCTTAAGGACGTACTACTACTGCTGCTGTGGATTATGGCCCAATGATCAAGTCGTCAAAATGACGGACGCCCTTAAATGTTTTCGCTACCTCAAAAAAAAAAAAAACGTCAATGACAGATTGTCGCTTAATGTAACATCTGCAGTGCAGACACAGAAATATAAAAGATGTAAATGTTTATACAGTTTTATTTAACTTAGGCCTAGATGTTGTAACAAAAGGCAGAGTTTAATTTGTTATCATAAATCACCCCTCCATATAAATAAAATATGTAATTTCGGCCCCTTTCGGGCCGGGCCAGCAAATCCAGTTAATTAGTCGGGCTCGGTCCGGGTCGGGTTTAATACCCCTCGGGCCTGCGTCGGGCTCGGGTGCTTTTTTTTGGCCCGATTTTACCTCTAATCTGGACCTGCGATCATTGGAGGTGACATTTACCTCAAACAGTTTAATGTCAGAACTTTAAAAATCGGAGTCAGACAAATCTGACTTCGAATACGGAAGAAGGCAAATTAAATGTGGTTGATACTTCTTCCCAACTGACAGGTTTTACCAATGTAACGTATTTTTAATGATTGTAGTTGATCACTCAAAATTTCAGCACAAACCTTCATGCATACCTGTCAGTCCATACAATTTCCCCAAATTTCATATCTTTTGATCATTTCAAGTTGTGTACGCCATAGAACAGTTTCTGTACAGGGAAAAACATTTAAAAACCTTGTTTCTTTTGTAATCCCGTTTTGCCCATTTTGGCTCTAATCTGGAGATTGCTACAAGTCAATATTGGTATAAGACAACAGTGTCATCGTGTGAATATCGACGCAGTATTCTACAAAGTCTGTTGCTTTGAGTAAATAGGTGCCGCGTTGTGTTTGTACGGTTTATTATCGCTTAATGAGGGGGTTTGTCTGAGGTTGACGAGGATGTTAATGTATTAAGCCCTACAAACATTGCTACACACATTGTCATACCCCTCGAGAGGGGTGACCTACAGCAAGACACACACAATCACAAAAACAAAGAAAAGAAAAAAAGGAAAAAGTAGTAAAAAACAAGTATTTTGACCATGGCCAACCCAAACAAGTTAGGCACCTCGGCACCCAAGTTGGTCCTGCTTTCGTCCTTCCAGGTGGAAAGGGACACAAGAAAGCGGCCATGTCACTCGGTTCAGAGTAACAACACTCTTCTGTTCAACAGCAGGGCCCAACAGCTTTCACTGGTTTACCCCTGCTGTATCATACGGGTGCCCTGCCCATCCCTTAGAACACGTCCAAACATCCCACTATTCTTTCACAACACCTCTCCACTCATTCCTATCACCAACAAGAGCTCTAGCTTCCACTACATTTCGACCTCTTTCCTGCAGTGCACTCATAACACAATCCATCCACGTCAATCGTGGCCTTCCTCTTGGTCTCCTTCCATCTACTTCTGCTCTTTAGATCCTCTTCAACATTGGCACTACTCAAGATTAAAACCCGGATCACAAAAACGTGAATATCTTGTGAATATCGCCCCCACTAGACACTGTGTTAGTGCAAGTGAAGACCGTTTGCAGGTCAACATCCCAAAAACGGTCTTCAAGTGTTGATATCTCTGATACATGATTTACTTATATCTGTCCCCACATTCAAACAAAAGCAGGAAAAGGCCAAACAGGAACTGGACTGTATATATACAAAGGACACACATCTAAATTACAGTTGGTTATTACTAGGACAACAAGACGCTTTCATTTAGTGGATTTTTCTTCCTGTTTCTTTGATTTGCATTCTTCTGTAAAATACAACAATCAGCAGCTTGATTATTCTCACTTTCCATTCTTGGACATGTCCCTCCTAATAATAATTTTCATCTCTTAACCAAATTTTATTATTCTCCCAAATCCTGCTTGTGTTTCCCAGGACAGTTGGCTGATAATAAATGGTTTCTTGTTCATGCTACATATTAAATCACTAGTTCAGCGTGGGCACAACTCAAAACCATAAAATACATTAATAACATGATAGTTGGAAATTAACTAGTATCCATCTGCACATTTCCTTTTAGATCAGTCTCAGACATGATTATGTTCCCTTGTTTTTACCAGAGTTTAGTTTATTTTAACAGATGTTTTCAGTCATTGTCCAGACATTTGGTGCGTTAACAATCACAAAAAAAGAGTTATTAAAAATTAAACTAATTGAGACTTTTGATAGTTCAAACACAATTAATGGAACAAGTAAAAGACAAACAAAATCTGTACTTTCAACCTTTACCCGAGTTAAAGGTTTAACTAAATCAAAGTTATCTAAGCTAGTGCATTTAATTCAGTTAATTAATCCAATTTAGTTAACTCATTTAAACCTTCAACTGACTCGTTAAAGCTTCGACTCACTCAAACTTGCTCTAACTCCTTATTAAAGCAGCTTTAAAGCCTTATCTCAGAAGGTAAATCCATGTGAAATAAATACAAAGCTTTATCTCAGAAGGTAAAGCTTTAACTTTTAAGCTTTGACTTTGAACCAATCAGAGCAATTTCACTTATTGTGAAGAAAATAAAAGTATTATTAGTAAGCTTATTTTCAGACGACTAAATAAATCAGAATTACCAGTAGGTAAAGCTTTAACAGAGTTAATTAACCACAGTGTGTAATATTTAGTGCCTCCAGTGCAGCCCTTGAGACTCTTTCTGATTGAGGGCTATACAAATAAACATGACTTGACTCCTAGTAGTAAAAACAAACCTTCATTAAATAGAAAAAAAAAGATTTGTTTTGAATAATGGACAAATATACATGAATTATCATTCCAATGTTAATTCTTATAAATATTCATAGGGAGAGAAATGTGTATATCTTTTACATTGCTGAATCCATATCTGGTAGTCATCTTGCTGCTATGATGTGCTCATTTGGCACTGATTTTCGTTCGCATTCGACAGAACAGTGCCATCTAGTAGAGAAAAAAACACATTGTACCTGTAAATATTTAGTTGAAGCATCTAAAATCTCTCACTCTCATTGGTTACAGCTTTAACTGAGTTAACCAATCCACTTTAGTGAATTAACGCGGTTAATTCATTAAGCCGATTTAGCTAATTTACCAAAGCTTATTAATAATAATAATAATAATAATAATTTCCTTGTATTGTCATTCTGTGTAACAATGTACACAGAACGAAATGTCGATTGCACCTGACCCGTTGTAGCGAGCCGATGCAGCCGCAGCCAACAGAGGGCGCGAACCACCGACCTATTTAGTCAATTAACTCAGTTAAATCATTAACCGTCTCAAAGGTGAACCAATTAACTCTGCTAAAGCCTTAACTCAATTAAGTTGGCTTTACTTTTAAGTTAAGGCATCTTAAAAGCTTTCAGAATTAGTTAAAGCTTTGACCGAGTTAAGTAATACAATTTAGTGAATTAACCAGTTAATTAAGTAATCTAATTGAGTTAATTAACACAGTTAAAGCTTTAACTGTTTTAGAGGTAAACTAAGTAACTCTGAACCAATTTTCCCTGTACGCTTCCACGGGTCTCGGCTTGGAACAACAGTGATAATTACCGCTCCCTGTTTTTCTGAGGATACAATTTGCATCAGTCAATTTCTGTGAAGGTGTGTGCCATATTAGCTAACCCCCAGGTCTAAAAAATTGCATCATTGATTTACATTGTGAATTTTGACTCTGGAATAAATTGTTCATTGAATTGTGAGTCCGTATAATAGTGTCCTGTTTCAGTCTTACTGTTATAGTTCTTGTACCGGTAGAAGTTGTTTTAAAGGTCAAATAATAAGCCAAATGGATCCAAAAATTTGTAATTCCTCTCGATCTTGTTGATTAGTTGGAATATCCTTTAATCGTTGTATCACTAAGAGATTGTTTTGGGGTGAAGGAGCTGAATGGTAAATAACTCGAGAAACTTTTTTTAATTTTCAAATTTGGCCAAATCTTTTCTTTTGTTTTGTTTTTTTGCTTTCTTCTGGGTTGCAAGCATTTGTTATAACAAAAATCTTGCAGACGGTCGTCCAATTTTCTTGAAAAAGCTCTTTGTTCTGGATTTCTGGTGCCTTTTTTGCTATTTTGAAAATATTTTCGGATTTTCATTGAAGTATACTGATATTCCTCTCAGTTTTATCCTTGTTCCCCAATTTAAATCCTTTTCAGTCTATTGTTAACACGAAGGCAGTTGGTGGTCTTTCCGTAATAATACATAAATAAAGAATAACAATATACTATTGTAAATCAAAAACTGACCATGGGTGCATGTCCGACACAAAATGTATGTGCTGTGTTGGTAGCCAATACCAGTACAGGTGGCCTTGTAGATGGTGTTCAACTATCAGGCCGCTGATTTTGATTTGAAAGAATGCCGTTGTATTGTGTAGCGCAAACGAAAATGAGTGCTAAAAGAACAGGGAACGATGCAACCCCCCTCTAAATGGGCCCCATGTGAAATAAATACAAATTTCTCAACCTACCAGTATTTAGAAAAATGTATGCCTATATTTATGACTAGGAGGAACAATGTCCCTTTAAACTGGGATTTAAATATGTTTCGCTTAAAAATAGCTGTCTTTATTTGCAGAGCGAGAGAATTTTATGCTCTGATGTTGTCATATTTGTGGAACTGGGATGATCTGGACTGATCTAGATTCTCTTCTCACCCAGGCCACCACATATTTGACCTGTGATGGGCTTTACAGGTCCATACAAACTGTGGTCCACAACATTTTCTGTACCACAGATTGGTTCAGTGTCTGACAGAATTTGCACGGTTTGGCCCAATAATATCATTAGAAATCATAACAATAATAATAATAAGCCTAACTCCACCATGTAACCATTAGACCACTGGGGATTTAGTTGACATAGGAAAGGGCATTAGATTTCATTTCACCATCACACATTTGTTTTCAACGTTGTTGTGGCTGAACTTGTTCTCATAATTATCCATTACAACATGATGTGATGATAATATTAAACCTAATGCCTTTTCAGTTGTTATCTATGTCCCAAGTGGTCTACTCACTAGACTCTATGGGTAAAATTTGGAACCCCCAAAGCAGCAAGCTCTGTTCATTCAATACTGAGCAAATGTCGACCGCGATATTAATTGACTGATTAATCATTGCACAAATACACTAACATATCTCAGTAAAACCTTGTGTACAACGCGTACCCAAACATGCGTGCATACACGAATACAAACGGTACGAGCAAAAATAATTGTTCGGCCCAGTACCAAACGACCCAGGCCAGGTACTGGTCCGTGGCCTGGTAGTTGCCGACCACTGCTTTAAAACAAGAACAAACTGGCCTCAGGGACAGTTTCTTCCTCAAGGTTATCACCACCCTAAACAAGCGTGCAAAACTGTGACAAATACTGTACAGAATACAGCTTGCAACTTGCTTGTTGCTGCTAAATATCATTGCACTACTTTTCATATCACTATTATTATAACTTAAGCCTGTCACTAAGCACTACTAAAAATGTGTTACCTATTTATCCTGACAGTATTTTATCTTATTGTTTTCTTTATCCTGGAGTTCCATGCTTATCACTTTGTTTACAATGTTTCACTATGTTCTTGTCAATGAAAAAACAGACAGTTTAATCCAATTTAGAAAAAGAAGTGGTATTGGAAATCTCTGTGTCTTATAAGTCACAATGTTCGTTAAATTATTAGTTATTAATAGATGACAGAAAGGAACCATTTTTCAGCGTACTAAGCTGGAGGGGATGTCTTTGTCCGGATTGTTTTGTTGTATGCGTTGGTTTTGCTAAGCCGCCTTTTCCTTGAGGGAGTCCCTTTATCTGACAGTTCCATCTAAGAGAAGAGCTCAAGAGGTCAAACATAAGTGGACTCCCTGGCCACGGAATGTTTTCCACAAAGAGGAAGGGAGCCAGAGGATGAGGAAACCAGGGGTACGTTTGATTTTCTCCTGAGCCATTATCATTCCTGCTTTTGCTAATAATGGGGTGTTAACATCACCGCATGGGCATTTTTCAGAGCGACGCCCTGTGATCGTGATATCCCCCTTGGCACAAATGCATCATGAAGGATTTCAACACCATTAAATCATATTCAGTTTAAAGGTAGTTCTGTGCATATATATGTTTTTCAATTAGGCACAGAACATATAGTATTCTTCTTTGCAATTATGCAAATATATTAGAAATATTCCTTGCGCCGGCAGAATTGAGAAATTTGGTCCCAAAGTTGACCTATCTTGCTGTAGAGCTGTGATTGTCATTGAAGGAGAACTTTAGAAATGGTGAAACCCATTAACACAGCAATTAAGACGAGCTCCGAGACAGACCGCGATTGTAGGTAGGGAGTTGGCTACCGCTTATTTCTGCTTAGAGAAATTGGAACTTTCCCTTCCCTGTCGCTGGGGGTCTTGTGGCTGTTTTGTCAGTTACGTTCTTCAACCTCCAAAAGCTGCGTGGGGTAAGTTTATCTGCCGCCGTTACGGCATGCAGTCCTCGTTTGCCTCCGCCTCCTTCCAGGTTATTGTGGCTTTTCGTTTGTGTTTTTCACCGCGTTTGTCGTGGTTGGTATAATTTTGTCCCACTCACTCCCTGTTAGCATCACGGCTGCCGAGGGCTTTTCTGTTTTGTTGAGTCCCGATTGGCGCTCGTTGGCTGCCCACAGTGTGTTGTTTGGAGGGCAAGCCTGGGATTAGCACCGGCTATGATGTGTTCCTTGTTTTATTACAAAGTCATTTGCATTTATCACTGTAGCCATTGCCACCTTTCGTTGTTCATTCCAGGTTAGCCTAGCTGCTCACCACATGTTTTGTGATCGGCAAGCCTGGCGTTAGCGGCGGTTATGTTTATTCTCGGCTTTGCGTTTGTCGCCGTAGCCAGTTTTTGTTGTTGGTTCCCAGTTAACCTGGCTGCTCACTGCATGTTTTATAGCTTTATTAACTCTACATTTAGTTAGCACCTCAAATGTCACTAAATAATGATCAGAGATAACAGTAGTACACGGTAGCACTATAATGTTTGAGGTTAAAACTCCTCGAGTCAGAATCAAGTCTATCGTGTTCCCATTTTTATGGGTTGGCAAGTCAACCAGTTGAGTAAAACCAAATGCATCAATTAGAGAACTAAACGCAATAGTAAGTGAACTGTGTGGGGAGTTCATATGAATGTTAGCGGACGCAATATAAGCACTGGCACAGTTTCTGAGCTCTTTGAACTCCTTCCTGGAGCAGTTGCGTCCTTTCCTAAATACAATGGCTCGATTGACTCACTCATGAATGAGTTCAATACCACCCTGACTAGTGTGCTGGATTCAATAGCGCCCATAAAACTAAAATCACGTCCTAAAAGACGCACACCTTGGTTTACTGATGAAACTAGAACCCTTAAAAAAGAATGCAGGAAATGGGAGAGAAAATGGCGCGCTACCAAGCTTGAGGTTTTCCATCAAACCTGGTGTGACAGCTTGTTAAAGTATAAAGCGGCCCTTGCCTCTGCAAAATCGGCCTACCTTTCGAAGGTGATTGCGTCTCAAAAGAACAACCCCAAAGCCCTTTTTGACACTGTAGCATCGCTTACAAGGCAACAGGCTATCGCAGACAGTTTGACACACTCTGCTCAGGACTTAATGGTCTTCTTCACTAAGAAGATTCAATGCATACAGGAAGAAATTGCAAAAGATATTGTTAGTACCACACGTATTAAAGGACTGAAATTTACAGATGCACGACAGGGTGGCTGCCCTGGGAAAATGGCCGGTTTTAGTGAACTGTCACTTGATGATCTCAAACAAGTGGTGAATGCGGCCAAACCGACAACTTGCCAGTTCGACCCGCTCCCAGGTTCACTTATTAAAAGTCTTTTTAGCGTCCTTGGGCCTTCAGTTCTAAATATTATAAATACATCACTCTCCTCAGGTGTAGTTCCAGCAGCTTTTAAGTCCGCCGTTATTAAACCCACACTGAAACGACCCAACCTTGATCCAGAAATATTAAGTAATTACAGACCTGTGTCAAACCTACCTTTCCTCTCTAAAGTACTCGAAAGAGTAGTGGCACAGCAGCTGAATGCTTTCATATCGGAGAATAACCTTTTTGAATCCATGCAATCAGGATTCAGGGCTAACCACTCTACTGAGACAGCTCTGATCAAGGTAACAAATGATCTCCTAATGTCAATGGATTCTGGCGCTTCATCACTTTTGCTGCTGCTGGATCTTAGTGCTGCTTTTGACACAGTGCGCCACAATATCCTACTAGAACGGTTGGAAAAATGGATTGGTCTCTCAGGAGCCGTCCTCTCGTGGTTCAAATCCTACCTCTCAGATAGGACGCACTGTGTTAAATATGGTGAAACGACATCTGAGCCCTTCAATGTTACCTGCGGTGTTCCGCAGGGTTCAGTGCTCGGCCCCCTACTTTTCAACATTTACATGCTTCCATTAGGTGATATTATTCGCAAGTACAATATCAGCTTCCACTGCTACGCAGACGACACTCAACTATATCTTCCGTTGGAGGAATCTTCCACACTAAACTGTGGAAATTTGGAGGCCTGTCTCACTGAGATAAAAGAGTGGATGTCACTCAATTTCTTGCGTCTTAACTCTGAAAAGACCGAAATGTTAGTCATTGGTCCTTCTAAATGCCGGGACTTATTCTCAAAAACTGCTGTGAACATTGACAAATGTCACATCACACAGAGTGACTCAGTTAAAAATTTAGGTGTCATATTTGACCCTGATCTATCCTTTGAGATGCATGTAAAGCAAATTACTAGAACTGCCTTCTTCCATCTTCGCAACATTGCTAAAATCCGTTCAATACTGTCTCAGTCTGATGCGGAAACAATAATTCATGCATTTGTTACCTCCCGTCTCGATTACTGCAATGCACTACTCTCCGGTCTCCCGAAGTCCAGAGTCAAGTCTCTTCAGCTAGTACAAAATGCCGCAGCGAGGCCTTTAACTGGGACAAAAAAGTACGATCACATAACACCGATTTTGGCTAACCTGCATTGGCTCCCAGTTAGCCAAAGATGTGACTTCAAAGTTCTCTTAGTATTGTACAAAATCATACATGGACTTGCTCCCTCTTATCTTTCAGATCTGATCTGCCACTATGTCCCGGTCCAAAGCCTACGATCTGAGAGTGCTGGTCTTCTGATGATCCCGAGAGCAAAGAAGTCTTCTGCTGGTTCGAGAGCGTTCTCCATCCGGGCACCGGTGCTGTGGAATGCTCTTCCCCCTGAGATTCGATCTGCAACCTCAGTGGAAATGTTTAAATCTAAACTTAAAACTCACTTCTACTCCATTGCATACGAATAACCTACTCCTCTTGTCGGTTGAAAATAGTTTGTGTAATATAGTGTAACAATCTGTGAAGCCCTTTGAGACTCTTCGTGATTTAGGGCTATACAAATAAAAATGACTTGACTTGACTTGACTTATAATCAGCCCGCCTCGCGTTTTTACTCCCATTTTGCAGCTGCCTTTTCTAAACAGTACCGGTTAGCCTGCCGTTTGCGGCTCTCCGTGTTTTTTTTATTATTTTTTTGCCAGTTAGCCCTTTTTCTGCTGCTCGTCCTTTGTTGTACCACAACTGCATCTACCTGCAACACAACGCCTAGGCATTCTCAACAAAAACGTCGAAAACATGTCTTGAAACACTTAACACGTAACCTTTTTGAATGAGTAACATGTAAAACAATATGACAAATGGCTTGCTAGAGTGCTGGTGTTCCTCTGATGACATCACAGCTCAGCATAACAAAGACAAGACATGCTGTCTTCAAAATGCGTTATTTCAGAAAATATTTGAAATATACTACTATTTTATGGAAAAAAAACATGTACTGTTTCCTCAAATTATTGCATGTTTAAAGAATAGGTGCGGAATTTGGAAACGTTTTTACCCTGTTGGCCTCTTCTGGCTTGAAGTCATGATTGCAGCCTTAGACAGCCTGATCATATGCGTGCAAGTACATACATTTCTCAGACACGATTGAAAAACTTTTTTTCCCTTTTTGGGAATTTGGGTTGCAGTTGGACTTTACTACAAGCAAGACTAGCACTTCTCTCAGCCCCGTTTTCTTTTTCCTAATGTGTTCCTCCCCGAGCAGGTGTGATAAAAGTAAGATAAAAACAGATAGGTGCATTGGAAAATAATAATGGCTCTTTGAACACATAATTAGTAGAGAAAATATTTAACTTTTAACTTTTTTAAGGACACCTCAAACGTCGCATGCCACCTTTAAGAATTTGGCATTACCTTTAAAGGAAAGCAAGCCAAAAGTAAAGTGAGAATTTGTTCTATGACTAGGAGATTCTAAAATTAATGAAGAAAGTTGAAGAGGTAAAATAGTGAGTGGGCGGGTGGGTCAATGGTGAAGGGTGGGGTTTCTCACCGAGGGGAATCACATTTCCCAAACTGTGGGCCTGAAGACTCCACTCAGAACTGAGAGTGCTTTTGTACTGCTGAGAGGGAGCTGTGAGACGGGGGAGCACAAATTTTGGCCGCAATTTTCATCACACACATGCACTTGGACTTGCCGACTGGATTTGTGAATCATTTCTTCACAAAATGCTGCCTGGGTAAGACATTTTTGATTACAGTCACCATTTTGTCAATATGGGCTGCTACTCCAAAATTTATAATTATTTTGCTTTTGACATTCAGTAATATTGAGTTATTGTTGCCAACATATGAAGGCCTTAAAAAAATGGAACTAAAGTCTGAGTTGTCTCTTTCAGGTGGCCTCTAGTTCTGCATCTCGTCCTCTTGTGCCATCCTGCGGATTCAAAAGACGTGGAAGGTAAATGTTTAAGTTTCTTCTGATTCTTGGAAATACTGTATACACCTTCAATATAGAAAAATACTCAATTGAAACCTGTTGGAGACCCAGGGCGTTAATTTGTGTCATTTGTTTTTGTTTTATGTGTTTGGTGTGGTCCATCACTTTCATCTCTCATCTGCAACCTCATTGACCTTTGTATGTCCTTTTGAGTGATTGTACAAACATTCACTCTATATTCAAAAACAGTGTTTCCCAAACGTTTTGGAGCCAGGGCACTTTTTTTCATTAAAGCGTTTTTAACAGGCTTCACTAATCCAATTTATTTAATTCAGGTAATTAATCCAATTTAGGTCATTAACTCAGTTAAAGCTTTAATTCGCTCTGAGTTGAATTAAATAACTCAGCGTTAAAGCTTCAAGTCACCAAAACTTGTTTTAACTCTTTATTTAAGCTGCTTCAAAGCTTTAACTTTCAAGTTTTGACTGGGTTAAAGCTAAACCAAATCAAAGTTACTTAACTCAGTTTAATTTGGAGTACTAAACTAAATCAGATTTGGTCAAAGCTTTACTGGGTTAAATTGGCCAATCAAATATCTTTAATTAGCTGATTTACTGTGCGGATGTCCAGGGTTCACGTCCAGCTACCGCAGCCTCCCCATATGAAGTTTGCATATCCTTGTGTCTGCATGCGTCTCGCCGGGAACTCCAGTTTCCAAAGACATGCATGTCAGGTTAATTGGCCGGTCCAAATTGTCCCTAGGTGTAAATGAACGAGTGTGTTGTCTGTCTCTGTGTGCCCTGTGACTGGTTGGCTATCAATTCAGGGTATCCCCTGCCCAATTATAACAAGATGTTTTTTTTTGTATAATTCTTTATAACCAATAGGAAAATTATTATAACATCATGCTGAGTAAAAATGAAATGCCAAAAAGACAGGTAAACATTCAAAATGCTCTTTTTTATTAATTCATTAAATTATTATTGTTGTACTACTGAAAAATGGTTGGAGAAATGCTAGGGTAGATTCAAACAATAACATTTTTTTTACATACTGATACCAGGACACATTTTCAACATTTGAGTAATCACCATTACAATGTGCCAAACCCCTTAGTTCGGTTGATGATAAAATTGCTATGTTTTGAATCTATGCACGGTATATCTTATTCGGTGGGGTGACAGGAAGTACCTTTTATTTTTTGTTTAATTGAATGTTTTAGACAGCATTTCGAGTTGCATTTCATTGTGTGAAAGAAATTCAATTGTATCGTCTGCCGCCTAAGTCTACAAACACAAAATGGGCTTGAATACAGTTCTTCCTCATCTTTACTATTTTAAGTAAATGTTATTCCCAAGTCGCAGACATACATACGAGGTGAATGTAATGATGTCTTATTCATTTGTTCACATGTATTAATTCATTTATATATAATATCCTCTAGCTTATCCATTACTGAGCTGGCCCCTTTTTTTGCTTTCAAAAAACAATTTGGATCGTGCGTGAAAAATAGTTTACACCCATGCTTGAAACATATCTTCATGTCTTAAACAATATTCATTAACTCTGTGCCTAATTGAAAAAAAATGATGAACAGTAGTTTATTTACATTCAGCTAAAAATGCTCTCATATTGCTTTACATTTGAGTACTCATTTGCAAGTCTGGGTTCAATTTGGATTCCAATTCTCTGTATTCTTTTAAAATTACCATTACTCGGTGGTAGAAGTAAGATCTTAAGGCAGAGCCTGACGCGAAATGCGGGTCGGGCCTAAAATGTCAAACATTAGGTTCAGGTTTGGGCTGCGCTTTCCTTGCTGCCTTTGTTTATTAATCATCCACCAGTCATTGTTCTTTGTCCCTTTTTCTTTTTGGAGAATATGCGCAATGGATTCCCTCCCCTTCCATACGCTTGTTGGGTCAGCGCATCCCGTTGCTTGGCAATCTAAAACCGTTAACCGTATAATAAAATACATACTTCTTCTACAACAATAGTTACAGAGCTAAAGTCAAGAGAGTCAAAACAAAAAGTCAGCAATGTTACCAACAAGCCCTTTTTGGCTCTTGCAATAGTGACAACAGATTTACAGGTTTTGTTCAAGAACAGTGTTTACATTTTTGGTTGCAGTTCATTGCTCTCTGTAGCAGACATGGGACCAAGTCACACATGTGCAAGTCTCAAGTAAGTCTCAAGTCTTCACCTTCAAGTCCCAAGTAAGTCCCAAGTATTTTTTTCTTGGGCAAGTCAAGTCACAAGTCAAGTCCCGAGTCTTAGATTGCCAAGTCCAAGTCAAGTCACAAGTCATAAAAACAGCGACTCGAGTCGACTCGAGTCCAAGTCACTAAGTCTCAAGTCCCCATGTCTGCTCTGTAGGGTGAACCTTTTTCATGTTAATGTAAATTTGCCACAATAGCGGACCACTTTACAACATAAATGACGCCTGGCAAAGTCCTTTTTCGACTCTGTGCTGCGCTACCTGTTTGTCAATGTCCTATTTAGCTTCTGATAAGGGCCTGTGTGTACATTTGGCCCTTTCTTCTGCTTGACAGGCAAGATATAGCAGCAGGCCAGGTAGGGTGAGCTGCTAAACGTTTTCCTGTCAGTCACACAGACAGGCATGAACTTAGAGAGATGCCAATGACGCTGGGTGAGAGAGAGAAGGACTGTGCAATATTAGTGAAGTATCGATCCCTGTACAGACGCTGCCCTACTTACGAACGAGATTCCGGTTCTGAACGATCGTTCGTAAGTTGAATTTGTTTGTAAGTAGTGTCAGTGCTACGGTTTGTATGTTTAAGGTTTGTATAAGTACTAAAAAAAATAAAAAAATCATGAAATAATATGCTCTGTAAAGATATCTGAAGTCAAGTATAACTTACTTTTGAAAGATGGGCTTCAAGAGGTCTTCAAGAGTGTGGACGAAAAAACAGCGAGCCAACCATTTTCTCATCCATTTTTTACACTTCACACCAACCATATTGAATGGATTCACGGGATATTAAACAATAGAAACATCAACGTTCTAGAAATACAGTACACGTAGCATGTTTACACACGTACTAGAAAGGGGAAGCTGATTTCTTCTTCCGGGAGGATGCTGGGTGACCTCTCACAGCGCCACGCGGCGGAAAGAAGCACTACAGTAATGTCCTCTATTCGGAAAAAGGTGCACACAATACAAAATCTAACTTACAACAATCTCTGTATATTTTTCGACATCCCCAAAAAATGTTCGTATCTACCGTTTTTCGTAGGTCAAATGGTCATACGGTAAGTAGGGGAGCATCTGCTCAATAATATCTATCCGATCCAATTACTTGCTCATTATCGATGATATGATATTTGGATCAACCCTAACCCACCCCTATTTCCGCTGTTATGTTCGAATGACGTAATGTTTTTCAAAATCCAACCTTTAACCATTCGAGTTTTCATTTAAAATTTCTGAATATTTGGTTATTATTTCACCCAAATAAGAGTTGTGCACCACTTCAATGACTTTGTTAATGTCAATGTCAGTTAGCACTTCGTAGAAGTAAGTGCATCCTAAAATTGAATCCAGACGACACGCATTCGGAGCCTCGCTTGGCGTTTCCTACGTGAACATGGCGTGTTCAGACAACAGGTTTCTGTCTCACAAAAGGGGGCTGGTAACAATTTTGACTCGAGTAGAAAAAGCTTCAAAAACTTGCGTAGGCAGCAGTCGAGAAGGGAGGACAACGAACGTGTGTGTGTGTGGGTGTGGTGATGTAAGTTTTCGTAAGCTTAACATGAATTAAAAAATCATAAAGCAAGCCCTGTACTGGGATTGAACAAAATATGAATCCAACTGCAAAGGTAAGTGCAATGATAAAATCACATAGGCGGGCTAAAAATAGATTCCATTAAACAGAACGTATACCTGAGCGCAAATTCAAGTCAAGTCACATTTATTTGTATAGACCTGAATCACAAAATGTCTCTAAGGACCGCACAGGTTACAATAACACCATTCCCTGATCTTTAACCAACATGCAGGCAAGGAAAAACTCAAAACCTCAGCGTGAGAAATATAAGAAACCTTGAGATGGGGACTCACAAGTGGTAACCCCCCATTCAGGATAATCCGGGTGCAATAAAGTTGAGATGTAAACAAGTCGTGAGAAGAAAACATTCGTCCGTCTGTCCGTCCATCCGTCCATTCAATCCATCTGCCAATCAAGCGAGGGCCTGCAAGAACTTCTCTGCTGGTCTTAAAAAAATCTGAATTGAATTTGATTTAATTGTCTTTATTGCATACCTGTCAACCTCCAGGGCTCCGTGCCCTTACAAACTGTCATATTTTCCCTTAAAAAATACAAAGTAATCTTACACCTATTGTTTTTTTCAAACTTGTTTATTTATGTAGTTTAACATATTATATTGTACATGTGTTTCGTTATATCATATATATTGTTGATTAACATTTTGTTGTGAGATCCTGAGTTGCTCGACATGAGTGAGTTTTTTTATAAAAAAAAAAATTTGAAAAATTAAGTAGCTTGGACGTTCATTGTAGAAGGAAAATATACATGCAAATATAATTGCATATCTAAGACACTGAACCCCCAATACCCCCAAAAAGCAGGTTAGCGCCTTACATGGCTGCACAGATCACGGCCGCTATTGGGAAATGTGAAGCACACTGTAAAGCGCTTTGGGAAGTCATTGACTTGAAAAGCGCTATATAAATGCAGATCATTTCATAGATCATTTCATTTCATTTCATTTCATTTCATTTCATAATTAAGTAGAATAATACATTTTCTTATTCAAATATTTTCTGCATTAAATTATTGTTGGTAATATACTGATTAAAGGGATAACCACAAACCTGTTTTTTTTCATTTTCTCATTTTATACTTCCTTTTTTCTTAACTTCTTTATACAACATAATAATTCGTAATATAACGCATCAAAGCAAGTGAGCCGTTTGAGAGCCGGCTTTCGTTAATGAGTTAAGCCGAAAAAGCCGGTTCTTTAAAAAGAGACGGACTTCCTTTCACTACAATAAACCGCTCGCTTCGTTTGCAACGAAAAAAGAACGATACCGAGATAGATGCTTCCGCGGCGAACTCGTTTGACTTGATTGATTTGCCGTTTCGTGATAGTCGGTGTATACCGTATGGTACTAATAATTGACAAATTGGCGTTTTTCCGTACAGATTTTCTCGTACGTTGTACACGTCTTAAAATGCATGATGAACGTACTTTGTACGGCAAAACCATAAAGGTTGACAGGTATGTTATTGTCATTGCTATCAATGGTGTGAAACATGCAACAAAATTAGACATGGACCCCCAGGGAAAACATGCACTCAAGATTTTTCATATTTAAGCATTAAACGAATCACATTTCAGCCCATAGGTGTTGCTAGGCTCAGAAATCTACCCGGAGGCCTTCAGAACCAGTTGTGCAGACCCTGAGGCATTATTGTAGTCTCCGTAAAAGCTGGTGTTTTATTCATTCAAGTTTTCACTGAATATGT
Organism: Urocampus carinirostris; assembly: GCF_059441175.1. Taxonomy (NCBI): domain Eukaryota; kingdom Metazoa; phylum Chordata; class Actinopteri; order Syngnathiformes; family Syngnathidae; genus Urocampus; species Urocampus carinirostris. The sequence continues at coordinate 4,525,487 of NC_142349.1, read as the reverse complement.
CTTAATATCCTGTCATACTATATTTGTATTTTCATTAACTTTCCTTTTTTTTTTTCGATTCTCTTGGCTCTTGTTCTGAAACAGTTGTAATATAAATATTTATATTTTTTTCATAATGTTAATGTTTAAATTGTAGTTATGTCATAAAAAAGTACACATTTTTAGGACCTCAAATCTTTGTACAAAGTTTATTGTATTTATAAACTATCTAAAGGCAGAGGGCTCAATTATTCAATGATCATGACATTTCCAAGCAAGAATTATCGGTATCGGATCGGTCATGATCGACACTGCCATCTATTTTCTTACATCGGATTGATACTTAAATTCCCCGTATCGCCCATAAAAGTAGTTACCATTGTTTGTTAAAACCTTTCATTTAAAAGGAGTGAAGGAAACAAGTTGTTGTCTTGGTTGGTTACATCCAATCCACTGTACTGCTGTTTGTATCTCCATTTCCATGGTTACTTTAGACCATGAATCATTATCATTGTGTGTCACACAAGCTACGCTTTGGGGCTGAAAGGCCACAAAGAAGGTCTGTCTGATAACTTCATATACAGCGGAAAAGTTTATGCATCACTGTCATTTTTTATATGAAACTCATCTTAATATTTTCACTTTTACGACTTTCATTACATGTTTATCCTGGTGAGCCATACATTATCTCGTTGTAAACAATGTTTACTATGTTGCTATCAATGACCAAGGAGATTCTAATTCTAGTATAAAACCTTGACTAAAGAAGAGTTATCAAAACTTGTTTCTTCTTATTCTTTTTTGAATTTATTTCTTTTAAGTGATTCTGAAAAGTATCTAAAGCTTGTTGGCCACAAGATTGGTCATTACTTACTATTTCAAATGATATTATAAACCCGCCTTTACTTTGTGGGATGTTTCTTTGGCCTTCGGTTTACAACATTTTCTCCACGATGTAAAAATGAACAACAAAATATATATATTTTTTGGATGGCCAAATATTTAACTGTGTTGGGAGGAAAGCCTGTGCGGGTCCCGTACATCATACGTCTCTAAGATGCCTGTCTGCAATTAGTCGACATCATGCTGGTCTGTTATTGGTTTGTATCAGAGCATCATGAAAATGTTGATGTGCTATTAGTTGAACTACTTCCCACAATTCCCTTTTCTTTCTTCCTTCAGTTCAGAAACTAGTGTGCTTTATAAAGACTTGCAAATTGGCTATATAACGCTCTATTTATTGGCTGTGTACCATGGTTTAAAGTGATGCAACATCCTAACCGTGGTAATTAAGCTTTCAATTGTCAAGAAATACAAAGAAGACACTCTCTAAGTTGCATGGCTGTAACCAATCGAAGATCTTGACTATGACTAAAAATAAGAAGGTGATTAAAGCAAGGATATTTTCTAAGTGCATGGCAATCTTCGTAAGTGGTAGTTTTTAAATCAGTTTCATTTTTATATTTCCATCTATTAACTTGTTAAAAAATTACCATACCCCATTGTGAACAAATTTGATAGTGTGGGGAAAAAAAGTAAACATGACATAAGATCAATATCTTGATCAATAAAATCAGTACGCGACCCCCAAGAATTGTGAATACTATGACATTATTTGAATGTTGGTTCAGTACACGTTAGAATAGATAGATAGATAGATACTTAATTCATCCCCGTAGGGAAATTCACATTAATGCTTTGTGCAAAATGTTTTTATAGAGGGGTGCACACAAAAGGACCGTGCTAGTAGTATTTTATTTTGTTTGGCGGGCCAGATTAAATGGGCTGATGGGCTACATGATATCCTCGGGCCGTAGTTTGCCCAACCCTGTCCTATAATTTAGGGATGTACCGAAATAAAGATTTTGAGCCGAAACAAAACGTTTGGAAAAGCTTCGCTGAAATTTAGAAACAGAAAAACCAAAATAAAGTAACACAAAATGGCAAAAAGTATACTATTTTACACTGACCTGCTTAAAAACACATAATGTAAAATGTTATATAGCTAACTGTCGTGCTACTAATTGCTCATTTCAACTTTTTATTCGATTAAATCCTCATAAAACAAAAAATGAATCAAATATGTTTTCTCTCTCTCTCTCTCTCTATTTCTCTCACTCTCTCTCTTTCTCTCTCTCTTTCTCTCTCTCTCTCTCTCTCTCTTTCTCTCTCTTTCTCAATTTGTCTATGCCTCTTTCACACTCTGTCTCTCTCTTTGTTTGTCTCTCTCTCTCTCACTTTCTCTTTTTGTCTCTCTCACTCTAATATTTGTCTCTCACACTCTCTTTCCCCCTTTTTGTTTTTCTCTCTCTCTCTCTCTCTCTCTTTCTCTCTCTCTCTCTGTCACTCTCTTTATTAGTCTCTCCAACTCTGTCTCTTTTTTTATTTCTCCCTCTCTCTTAGTCTATCCCTCCTTGTTCGTTTCTACGTCTTTCTCTGTTCCATTATTTTCTTTAGTCTTTCCTGTCTCATTTTTTTGTCTCCCTCACAATCTTTTATTTTTACTCGCTCCTACTCTCTCACTTGTGTCTCTCTCTCTCTTTATATCCCTCTCTTTGTCCATATCTGTGCCTGTCTCTTTTTCTTCTCTCTTTGAATCGCTCTTTTGTTGTCTATCTTTCTTACTTTATCTTTTTATATGTCACTCTCTCCCTTTTTTCTCCTTCTTTCTCTAGCTGTCTTTGTCTATTTTTCCTTTCTTTCTCTCTCCCTCACTCTCTCTCTGTTTCTCAACTTGTCTCTGTCTCTTTCACACTCTGTCTCTTTGTTTGTCTCTCTCTCTCTCTCTCTGTCTTTTTCATTCTCTTTATTAGTCTCTCCCGCTCTGTCTCTTTTTTTATTTATCTCTTTCTCTTAGTCTATCTCTCCTTGTCTCTTTCTCTGTCTTTCTCTGTTCCATTCTTTTTCATTAGTCTTTCCTGTTTCATTTTTTTGTCTCCCTTACACTGTTGTCTCTTACTCGCTCCTTCTCTCTCACTTGTCTCTCTCCTTCTATCCCTGTCTTTGTCAATATCTGTGCCTGTCTCTTTTTCTTTTCTCTTTGTATCGCTCTTTTGTTGTCTTTATTTCTTTTTCTTTTTATATGTCACTCTCTCCCTTTTTTCTCCTTCTTTCTCTAGCTGTCTTTGTCTATTTTTCCTTTCTTTCTCTCTCCCTCACTCTCTCTCTCTCTTTCTCAACTTGTCTCTGCCTCTTTCACACTCTGTCTCTTTGTTTCTCTCTCTCTCTCTCTCTCTCTCTCTCTCTCTCTCTCTCTTTCTCCCTCTGTCTTTCTCATTCTCTTTATGAGTCTCTCCCGCTCTGTCTCTTTTTTTATGTATCTCTCTCTCTTTTTCTATCTCTCCTTGTCTCTTTCTCTGTCTTTCTCTGTTCCATTCTCTTTTGTTGTCTTTATTTATTTTTCTTTTTATATGTCACTCTCTCCCTTTTTTCTCCTTCTTTCTCTAGCTGTCGTTGTCTATTTTTCCTTTCTTTCTCTCTCTCTCTCTCTCTTGCTCTCTCTCTCTCTTTCTCTCTCTTTCCCTCTATCTTTCTCTTTGTCTATCTCTCTGCCTGTCTCTTTCTCTTTTCTCTCTTTGTCTTTCCCTCTCTTTCTTTGTCCATCTTTCTTTTTATTTTCATCACTCACTCTCTCCCTTTATCTCTTTCTTTCTCTAGCTGTCTTTCTCTAGTTCTCTCCCTCTCTCTCTCTCTCTCTTTATTTTCCTCTTTGTTTTTCTCGCGGACTCCCTTTTTCTCTTCTCTCTACGTCTCTCTTTCTTTGTCCATTTTTCTTTCTTTTTCTCTCTCTCTCTCTCCCTTTGTCTTTTTCTTTCTCTATTTGTATTTCTCTCTCTTTCTCCCCCTCCCTCTCTCCTGTCGCTTGCTCTCTCGTGTCTCTTGCGGAAGTAGCATACATATCAAACTGGCGCGCGTTGCATTAAAATTCTTCCTACGACGGAGGCCTCGAACTATCATCCCTCTATCGGCCTTTTGTGCGAGTTTGTTCCCAGGTGTGGATGGTGCCACGCCAGTGACACTACGCAGCAAATATGAGATAATATTTTCCTGTTACATTTTTCCTGAAGCTTGTCTTTCATTCCGTAGAGTAAATGTTTGTCACCAAACCAATTGCCGGCCTTTCTGTCCAGGCACAAGCCCGTGTCAAAACATCGCTCGATGACCTCTTTGTGCTGTTCAGGGGTTGAAATTTGGGCCACAGGAAGGATTGCAGGCGGATTTGGGGAAGCGGGATGGGGTGATGGTCCGAAACACTGGATGTCATGGAAACCAGCCCACTGCAGATGGTCACCTCTGATGTGAAAAGTCTATGGCACAATGCATTCCTTTATCTACTGTGTGCTGCAGGCCTTACAATGTAATACCGAGAAAGCAAAGAAGTGACGCAGTGAAGATGTTCACCTCAACTTTGAGGAATGCCTGCCACTGGTCCCTAAATTGTAACTAAAAATAAGAATACGTTTCTGAGCTTCCAAATAGTGATGAGAATTCTGACTCTAAAATCTGCAGTCTTCTATGGCTCCCAAACGGTTCTTCAGATTTAGTTTTGTTTTTAATGATATACTAATAATAATAAAGAAACGTTGTATATCAATTTAATTCATTATGAAAATATTTTATGTTACTATATTTAATTTGCCTTCATTGTTTCAATATACAGTACAGTGAACTTTTACCTAGTTTAAACTTTCAAATTGTTTATACTATGCAAAAAACACTCAAATGACGCCACTCATTAACCAATCACAAGTGTCTTTAGGAGAATAAGATAATGAGAGTTAAAGAGAGAGATAGACAGAGAGGGAGAAAGGAAAAGAAAAAGAGAAATCAACATACAGAAGGATAAAGTAAAAGAGTGAGAAACAAAGAGAGGGACGGAACGAAATAGAGAGGATAAAGAAAAAGGGAAAGAAAGAAAAAACATAAAAAAGAGAAAAAGATGGAGAAATAGAGTGACAAAAAAGAAAGCAGGTTTCAATGGGAGCTGGCTTCTTATTGATGTAGAGCAGGGGTGTCAAAGTCAAATGGACGGAGGGCCAAATAAAACATTTGGCTACAAGACGAGGGCCGGACTGTCCAATCTTTACTGAAACCAAGATTTAACCTACTGAAAACACAACAAATATATTACAATATGATTGGATAAATAAAGCAATATTTTCTTATGACTCTGTCAGTCATTTTTAATTTCAGCAGGCACAAAATACAAATGTCCTTTATATAAAAAACTCATAACATATCTCATAACAACAACTCATAACCATTTTCTATCATTCAATCATCTGAAATTATTAAAAAAAAATATTGCCTCGAAATACAATAAAATAAAGTGCAAAAATCTCTTGTTACTTAAAACCAATAGCAATCAACACACTGGACCTCATCTGTCCTGCTCAAATGTACATTGACTTTCCTTTCTGTGCTTTCTCTGGGTTAGTGTGAAAAAAAGGAATTACTGATTAACAAATAATAACAATCAAAAGTCATTTTCTCTGCTAAATAGGAGACAATTTTATCAAAAGACTGTTGTCCACATCAAGATCTATTTTCCATGAAAAGCCGAAAAACAAGAAACACTCCCAGGACAGAGTCGGCAAACAAAAACAACATAGTCAACATAGACAATAAAGCTTTAAAATTCCCGAGGGGAATAACAAAAAACAAGACCTTCTTTATGTGCATATTTAACTTTTAAACTTGAACGGAGTAAAAACTTCAAATGTGTAATTGCACAGGAAACATTACTGTATTATTACTGTATTTACATACATTTATATACAGTACTGTATTACTACAACTCTACATTACTTGTTTGAGGCGTGTGTTTTGTTTCATGATGCCGTCTAATATTATACTCTTTCATCACCGCCACACTTTCTCCACATAGCAGACACACAGGTTTTCCAGCTACCTCCGTGAACATGTACTCCAACTCCCACCTTGTTTGAAAGCCCCGGTTTTCAGTGTCCACCTTCTGTTTAGCCATTGTTGATGGGTATCTGTGGGCTAATTTTTGCTGTTATGCTAATGACTGCTGCTGATCGACTGCTGAATAAATCATACCACCTCCCGCTTTGCTCCCGCTCGGCGCGTCCCCGTTGCATTGTGGGAAATGTAGTATTCATGCGTACTGCGGGCTGCTGGCTTGCAGCGGCCTGCGGGCCGGATCTAATAATATATTCATATCGTCACGCGGGCCAGGTAAAACCCTCTCGCGGGCCTAATGTGGCCCGCGGGCCTTGACTCTGACATATGTGATGTAGAGCCTGGCTCATCACTACTACCAAATACATTACTAAGAATATTTTGTAGTTTACCGCGCCAGTCATAGCAAATTAAAAAATATGCATTTTTTTCAAATAATAAACTAAGAAACCAAAAATAAAACAAGTCACATTCATTCAGATTAATAATGAAACTAATTTTAAAACTTCCAGTTGAGAGGATTGTCATTCCCTCAGAAAGTGTCCTTGCTTTAATCACCTTCTTATTTTTGGTCATAGTCACCTCCGTTGATTGGTTGTGACCAAGCTACTTAGGTTAGTTATTCATGTTTTCATATTTTTTTTACAATCACAAACTTAATTTCTATGGTTATCTTGTTTTGCTTCCACCTTTAGCATCAATGCAAACCCTGGGACACACAGCAAATAACTCCTGTATTGTATTGCCAAAACACAAAGTCTTTACGAAACACACGTGATTCTGAAATGAAGGAATAAAAGAGAAAGGCAAGAGTGGGAAGTAGTTCAGCAACTAGATAGACAAAGACTTTTTGGAACATTTGAATCCATTCAATCCATCCTTGGCTTGTTGTTTTTTTTTTTTTTTTTTTTTAGTCACACAAAGGACCAGTTTCAGTTGTTGCTATTATCTGCATTACATGATTTAGTTTTCCTTCACATGATGATATATTTACTTCTAATTCTGTACTGTCTAGACTGGACTTTCCAAAAAGAGACGTTCTTACTTTCCTGACTGAACAAGGTCTAGAAATATGAAATGAAAACACATCTAGGTGGGAGTGGAAGAGAGAGGGGAAGCTGGGGGTAGGGCATGGGAAAAGTTGAGTTTTAACACTGGCGTCATTGATTGCTAGCTGAAGTGTGTGCATGTAGCATTGGGGGTTGGAAATAGGGAGGCATGCTATCATTTATTTCCATTGACAACCACATAAAGAACATTTTTTACAATGAGACTATATGTGTCACTATCGGAAAAAGATGTAATAAAAGACTTAAAACTGAAAGATAAGAGTCAAAAGAATATTAGGATGAATAGGCAAATATTCACAAGGTAGACTTTGTAGACTGGCCTAGGCTGTAAGTGCATCCAAACAATAAGGTTAGGAAAATAGTGCAATGGCATTAGCAGCTACATATTTCCAGAGTATAAAAATATAATGGTAATATACATTTTTCTATTCATAGGCAAGGTATACAGTACTTCTTTTCACAGTCTTGTGTGCTTGTTTAGGGTGGCGCTGACCCTAGGGAAGAAACTGACTATTAGTCTATTAGTCTTAGTTTTAAAGCACGGGTCCCCAAACGTTTTCATTTGAGAGCCACTCTTCCCTTCTATCATGAAGGGCTGGGGTCAGTTTGCAACAAAAAAATTGTAAAGATTGCAGAAGTTCCTAAATGTAAAAATCTTTTCCAGAAAGCCACAATCAAATAGCCCTTCAGAATTATTTACAGAACAAAAAAAACAGAAAATGAATATCAACATTATGTATGAAAAAATAGTTACCATATAACACTCTGTCATCGTAACATGAGAAATGCACAATGAAATTAACATTTGTTTCTGATACCGTGACCAAAGATAGTGTGATAATGAGATAAAACCCAATGCCTCTTTCCATGTCACCTATATCAGTGGTCAGAGTTCAGTGCTCCCTCTGCTGAAAAACCCAAAACTCTACCCAGACTTCGACTTCATTCTAGGGAGTCCTTTATAATGCTGCTGGCTCTGTAACAGTGCAGCAAGTGGGCAAAGTCCTTCAGACTGGGCATAGAGCAGCTGGTTTATTGGGCTGTGTTGATGACTCCCGTGGATTTGCTCTGCATTGAGTTTTGTTTTGTTTTCCGTTATAATCTTTACAAACATTTGGTTTGTGTTAATAACAAGTAGACAAAATAGCCCTAATAAAATTTGCCAACCTGTCATTTCCATGTTGCTGCAAATCTGATAAAGACGAGCTTGTATTCCTTTTGTTAAGTAGTAGCCTCTGGTACCTTGTTTATGAGTGGATTTCAATATTTTATGGGAATGTTTCATCCGCTGTGGCGGTTATGATTCCCATAAATTTGTCCTAGGCTGTGACACAATTGTTTTCAACAAAGTTTTCACATGCAATCATACCAGTTGTGAATATAGATCATAATAGATTGAACCACTTGGCGTTGAGTTTAGAAGTGTGTCATGACACGGGAAAGCCTTTTTAAGTTCCAGTTTTTAGTGAGAAAAACAGATCATTGTGATTTTTTTTAAAATACAAAATTAAAGTATTTTGATCTTTGTCAGACCATCAGTTTAATTCCCTTTTAAAAATACACCCATTGCATTGATGAAACATAAACTTAACCACAAATCTGAATAACTAAAACGAATCCAAAAAGACACGGGGGTCTGTGTAGGTGAGCATTTGCTTAGATTGTTTTTGTATGGCCACTAGAGGATAGTAAGAGCTAAGATTTGCTCTGGTCTGGTGCAGCAGTGTACAGTTCCCAGATCTCCCTCTGGCTTTAAACAATTTTCACAATAGTACATACAGAAAAACACCATATACTGTAGATACTGTACACCTTAACATTTTTAATCGTGATCGTCTTAACATACTGCCACAATGCCAATCATATATAATAATGACTGATCAGGGAGTAACAGGCCTCTAATAATTACTCATCTGTCATATGATCAATCCAAAAGAATAACAATTTAAATTCCACCAATCAAGATTCACCAATTTACTTCCTGTTGAATACTTTAAGTAGTTTTTTTCTTTACTCTCAGTTCAGTGTTGGATCCCGAAGATGTTGATGGTGATGGACAAATCATTACATGTATACTGGGTACTTTGATTTGCTACGACAGTAAGTCAATTAGAGTTTATTGTTGGGATTGTTGGGTAGTGTGGAAAATGAGAGGGAGGTGACGGGGTTAATATCCCTGGAATCCAGGGGGCCATAAAAGGGGTCACCATGCGTTGACATAGAGTTAGTATGAGGCAATATGTACATGTTTACAATGTATTGTGGATATGTGACATTGATGAAATCTGCATTTTGTTAGAGCGCCCCCTCAAAAAATAGTCTTTTGTCATAAATTTTACATACATAAGGCGCACCGGACTATGAGGCACTAACAGTAGGAACAGCAACAAAACAGTCAGATAAGTCAGTCAAACTAGCAAATACATGTCTCAGACAGTACAGTACATTCCGTACGTCATGCCACATATCATTTAAAATTTTAAACTCTTGGGACTCAAAATATGCTCACCATTTGAAAATATACTCATCACAAAAACTTCACCAGGGTAGCTCACCAAAGCCGACGTCTTGCATCCATGACATTCAAAGATAATTTGCAACCATGGTCTTCTTACATCCGTGAGTGTAGTGAATCCAAACGTGTAAAATATTTACGAACTCCAAAACACACGATAATACTAACAATTTTTGTTTTAATTCACCGAAAAGCATCTCTGAATCTGAAATGAAATGAAATGAAATGATCTGCATTTATATAGCGCTTTTCAAGTCAATGACTTCCCAAAGCGCTTTACATTGTGCTTCACATTTCCTAATAGCGGCCATGATCTGTGCAGCCATGTAAGGCTGCTAACCTGCTTATTGGGGGTATTGGGGGTTCAGTGTCTTATCCAAGGACACTTCGGCATGTAACACGGACAAGCCGGGATTCGAACTGGGATCCCTTAATCCTAAAATGATCGCTCTACCTCCTGAGCTACTGCCGCCCTAAATCAATGGATATTGCTTGTTTCTAGATCTCTGTTTAGCTTCGTAATTCTTGTTTACAAATGAACAGACTAGTAAAAGTATTTTCTCTAGGTAGGCCAAAGACCAACCTAACTTGTGATCCATACATTTGAATCGGGGGGAATCGAGTCAGCGGCTACTTACCGTAGTTGTGAGGCCTTTTGTTACCCAATATTGATCCATATATAAGGCGTGACATTTTTTAAGGCTCATGGTCACCTTTTGAAAAAATTGAAAGCTTTTTAGGTGTGCTTTATAGTGCAAAAATACGGTAATCTTTTGTTTCCTCAAAAGCTACATTTAACGGCAATTATCAAGGCACAGGATTGAGGAAAATTCCAGTATACCTTTACCAATTTTATCATCCACAGAATCATCTACAAAATCCTTCTGTACACCTATAAGTGCAGCCATAACCTTGCCCGTCCTTAGTTTTCTGACCGCCTTAACTTTGCCATCCCGTACTGCGATCCCATCCCCGCCTCTCTCCATCTCACTGTACCCCTTGGCCGTCTCAGCTCTATGGGGAGCAGAGATTTTGGTCGCTCTGCCCCCCAGCTTTGCAACTCATCACCACCTGACCTCTGGAATTCCGCCACCCTGCCCATTTTTAAATCCAGCCTCATCACCTACCTCTTTAGACTTGCCTTTCCTTAATAGACGACCTCACATTTTTATTTGTATTTATTGCTTTATTCTGGTTTTATCGTTGTTTTATATTCTGTGCACAGCAACCTTGGGTGTCCTGAATGGCACTTTGAATTAAATTGTATTATTATTATTAATTTGATTGTTTTAGAGACGCTCCTTTGAGTTGCCTCCCACATACCACTTTGGTCAATCCCTTTTGGGTAGCAGACCACCCCAGACCTTTCCAACCCGTTGCCGACTAATCCACAAGGATTCAGGCCAAAGGCCAGTTTCCTGAGGCTCACTAAACCCATCCATCATCTGCTCCATTAGAGGGTATCCGGCCATTCTTTCCATTATCTTTGAGGGAATTCTAATTACAATGGCTCTTTGGTTTCACATTTCAAACAATTAGTCTCTTCAAAAACATGCACTTGTTTCAATATATAATTTTTGTTTCGTTATTTCGTTTTACAAACCTACGTAGGAGCTACTGTACGTGTGGGCTGGAGTTTATTTCAAACTGCTCTATTAGTGAGTTGGAATTTGGCATACAGTTAAACTTAGTTATGTTACCGTTTATGTTGTCACAACTGGGGTAGGCTACTCCTGTAAACCTTATGATTACAAGCAGCAGTTCAATATTTTCTTTTACATGTATTATTTTTTTAATCGTGGTTAAAATAATCTTCATCCATAGAAAAAAATGTGATTTAGATAATAAGCAAAAATACATGATCATATAAACATGCTTTTTTAATACTCTGTAGTCAATTATATAGCACTTATTTTACATTACGGAAGCCACTCCTGAAGGGGGATGTCATACTTGTCCACCATCTTGCTGCAATGGGTACCTAAAAATTTGCGGGAGGCCTTCAGTAGGCTTGATCAATCCACCGGTCAATAACTATTTCATGGTTATAAAACGCAGTGGTGACACATATAAAAAATGAATAATAACGTGATATAGTTGCAATTTTATTTGAGAACATAACCACATTTAACTCACAAAAAATATTTTGTATTTGTGTACGAAATTCATCCTCCTTTCTCTCCTCAGGAGGTTCTCATTTACTCTGTCATACAAATGATCCATGTGTTTCGGTTCAATGAAGAAGATCTTTTATATTGCCATCAATGCTAATGCTGAAAGTCAAGCCTGTCCTGTCATCATTTTTATGTTTATATTCAATTTAGGGCTAAAAATGTCCGTTCAATAGATGCTGTGGACACGGAAATATTTTTCTTCACCTCTCGATTTTTCTGTTACAGCCTCCTAGCCAATCCTAGTTTGTGAAGCCTCCGAAGTTTCCCTAAGCCTGCTAGAAGGCCCTGGATTCGCCAACTCAGAATCTGATTGGCTAAACGAACAACTTTGTCGTCACTTATGCCTCAGGGCCTGCATAAGTGATTGTGAAGGCCTCTGAATAGATCCCTAGTAATGTAGTAATGGCTGAAATGTGACTGGTTAAATGCTTAAATATGAGGCACGCATCTGGAAACAGCACAACCAGGGGGGAAGCAATGAAAGGAAGCTGACAGAAAATGTGCAACTATTTAATAAGTATTCATGGAGAAAATATAATTATCATCACATGATTCAGATATTTTTTAGGCCAGCAGAGAAGGCCTTGCAGTCCCTCACCACCCACCACTGGTATAAGGTAACACGAGTTCTATTGTGATGTACAATTCATGTCATTGAGAGTGAGAGCAGCACAGGCCTGAAGAAGATGGAAAGAGTAATGAGCACACTCTAATCTGCCCGTCCACCCGAGTGGAGGGACAAGAGAGTGAAAATCACGTCAACTCAGTTGTTGAAGGCCAAAGGAGGGGGAGTTACTAATTACAGAGTGAGGCAGGTGGGCGGGAGGGGGGGGGCTAGTTTGGCAAAAGAGTGGGAGGTTAAAGTGCATGAAGGGAGATGGAGCAAGGACAGTGAGAAGGTCTAATACTGTTCACTTCTTTCCCATGATTGATGGAGATTCCGCACATGTTCAATCAATTTGCCGTCGTACGACATCAATGAGATCCACTTGACAGGATCGATCTTTTAAAGAAAGATGGCACCTCTTTCCATTTTTTGTGTGCTTTTGCTCGTCTTTTTCCCACCTGCACAAGCTCAGTGGTGGAGTTTTTTCTGGTCGAGCCCCAAGACCACTGCTATCCCCTCTCCTCCACCCTTAACTTCACCGAGTCCTTCGGAGGACACAGCCGGGACAACTTTCAGGAGTGAGATCTCAACTGAGATGTCTGTTTTCAGCCCGATGGGGACACTTAACCCCAATGCGACAACTTTTGGGTCAATTGAGAATGCCAGAGCTCGGTTCAAACCATTGAAACGCTGGAAGAGTGGTGAGTGTGCAAACTGTGTGGAAATGGAAACATTTTTGTTTCTTTAACTATTTTTAATTGTACGTATGATGCTTTCTTGGAATTATTCTAGATTTTGTGAAGTTGTGAGGTCATGTATTTACAAATCCATACCTCACACCTGTCAACCTCAGCCGATTGCTCCCCTTATTAATGATTGCAATCCTCTTTATTAAGTAATAATAAACCTTACAAACACCACGCAGCACATTTTTACTCTATTTACTCACAGCAGGACAGACTATGTACAATAAAAGCTAAGGCAATTTGTCTAAAAAACAAGTTGTGAACCAGGTTTTACAAAAATACTACTTCGGATATGCTACAAGAATACCACAGAAAAAGAAATAAAAACGGAAATAAAATATAAACGATATGTAACTATGTAAGTTTAACAGTATGCCAAATTCCAACTCACTATTACACCAGTTTAAATCAACTCCAGCCCACACGAACAGTAGCTCCTACTTAGGTTTGGGAAATGAAATAATAAAAAACCAAAATCTTACTATAAAAATAGAACAAGAAATAGTACAAACATAGACCTACATTATAACTACAAAATACTAACAAAATACTACATAAACCCCACTACAAAAATACTACCGCAGAAATACTACAAGAAAACTTCAAAAATACTATTGCAGTAATACTACTATTTATATATTATTATTTATTACAGCAAGACAGCCTATGTAGAATAAAAACAAAAGGTAATTTTGTGTAAACAAGTTTCTACAAAAATGTTACTTTGGAAATACTACAAGAATACCAAAGAAGTAAAGCGATAATCATACTATAGAATTAGTACAAGAAATAGTACAAACATACATTAATACTACAAAAATACTATCTAAATCCTAATACAAAATTACAATTGCAGAAATACTACCAGAATACTTCGGAAATACTTTAAGAAATACTGTTACAGAAACTATTTACATATTACTATTTATAACAGCAAGACAGACTATATCGAATACGAAACATAGAGAATTTATGTAAACAAGTGTATTTTATTTACTAAATAAATGCTTGATTGAAGATAACATTTGCCATTGTACCGTGACAATTTGTCATCTGTTACCAGTGATTGAGGATCTGGAATTAAGACAAAATGGGAAAAACTAGATTTGTGTCACAAAAAAACAATTTTTTCAAAAACATTTATTTAAAAAAAATCCGTACACAAATGTTTTACGGAGTACGCAATTTGAAATGATCAAAAGCCGCACAAAATACGGGGAAAATGTAAAAATGGACAGCAATGCAAAATCAAAATGTTTCGGCCTTTTGATAAGGTCTTACTAACATAGTGCTTAGGATAGCACAGGATAGTTCCCAGAGAACAACACCTAAGTAGCCCGTTGACCGGTTCTCAAAAAAGCTCACCAGTCATTATGATTTCCTTGAAAATGTGATTACTAACTAGCATGAAGTATCATTTACCTGGTGAGCTTATTCAAATACATGATAATTTCTGCTAAAATACTTTTTAAAATCAGCCTATAATGTTCCCCTCCACTGCCCATTTTACAACACAGATGTTTTAGTGGTTTATGGGATCCATATTCACCCTATTTCTAGTAAATGCGACCTGATTGTAACTGGTGTTGGGCCATTGCTTAGTAATAATTACAGTTAGTAGTTACTTCATTTAAAATGTTACTCACTTACCCACTACATTATTGACACTAAAAATAAGCGCATTAGTCCCAAAGTAACTATCTTACTTACAAATTACCATATATACTTGCATAGAAGCTGACCCTGAAGAACTGCTTAAAAATAGCCACATACTAAAATAAAATTTTGGGGGGTTTGAACAAATTTATTGACACCAACAACAGCAAACAAACAATGTGAGGTTTGAACAACCCCTCTCGACAATCTTAACAGCAATCAAGCATATTCACAATTTCGTTATGTCTGACAATATGACGTTTTAAACATACTAAAAGAAATACAAGAAATTGTGTACAACAACCTGTGGAAGCAGTGAAGCGTTCATATTTCTTGGCTTATGCTATTTAAGAGCTCAAATTTTGTCTCTGGGTTTCAAACCACGTCTTTATCAGAGATATTCTTTTTTTTTCTGAATGCATGATTGTGTTCATAATTCTTTTTATAAAAAGCCCAAAATTCAGCACACCCTAATCATTTCCTTATGGTTTGTTGTGTAAGCCACACCCCCTTCCTCACATGCTGCCTACCATTCGCTACTGGTGACACACAACTAAATATGCGTATATAAGCTCACACCGTGATTTCAGTATTTTATTTTATTGTTGTAAATTCAGCTTGGATGCGACTATATTCAGTAGGGAGAATATCTCCATGAGGGGAAAATTCATTTCATTATACTCTGTGCTTGAAGCCACGATAACAGTATTCAGTTGTACTTTGTAGATAGGTAAAAACATTCATATTGCTGGCATTATGAAAGTTTTGACAATCAAAATTATGCAGGGTTGTTCAAGGGTAATTCAAGATCTTCATTAAATGAGTAACGGAATAACGCAGTAGCGCACCATGGAGTAGCGACAGTTGAGTTACTACATTTTATTAATAACGCATTACAGTAATTATTATGGCGCAAAGTAATTCCATTCCTAGTACGCATTCCTTTGTAACCAGTTAGTCCCAACACGGGTCATAACATAATAATAACAGTGAATATGGGAATTGCCTGTATTGTAATTGATAACAAAGTAGCGAAATTTGTTTACAATTAGATAAGAGATAATACTCCATAATGAACACATATTGAGACTTAAAAGATATTTAAAAAAAATAAAGAATTTCAGCATAAATGGGGTAAGATATTCACAATGGTCAATGGACAATGGCCTAATAATAGTGCTATGAAAAAAGGTGCAATAACATTTACCTATGAACAAGATAGGAATACCCATCTCACCCCGATCACCACCTCATTGACCAGGTCGGTGTTAGTTTCCTTAAAGCCGAAGTGTGTGATATTTGTCCACTAGATGGTACTGTTGTCTAATGCGAACAAAAAACAGTGCCACAGAGCACAGAGTAGCATCAAGTTTCCAAACAAACATGGCCTCTAGACAGCATTCCACTATGTGAAAGAAATACACATTTCTCCACCTATGATTTTTTTTTATAGAGATTAACATTAGTATGATGGTTTTATGTTTATGCGTACTATTCAAATCACTGTATGCATTTCTGAGCACTAAGAGGCACTAAATATTACACACTGTCCCTTTAAATCAAAGACTAACAGGCTCAAAGACAGGTTATTTCCAAGGGCAAATGATCCTAGTTTTATCTTATTTAAAAATGCTTGCATGCAAACTTCTCAACGCAAACCTTTTACTTTCCTGAAGCTTTTCTTTTGCTCGGGTAGCACCCTGGTATGTGACATAGCCGTACCCTGACGTGCATTGCACAGGGTCTTTGGCAGCATGAGAAATCGGGTTGGAGTGGGCTGGGCAGCGGGAAGCTTTTGTATGACATGACAAGGTCAAGGTGGGTTTAAAAGGTTATGCAGGGCAACACGGAGGGGGGGCGTTTTTTTTGTAAGTCTCGGCCTGTTGATCAGGCATTCATGTGGCCAACATGATGCGGATTATGTGACGTTTGAGAGATTTTGAAGAGCAACTGGAGCACAAAATTAGGTAAAGTGTTGGGAGTTTAATATATCGTTTGAAAACTTTGAAAAAAACTAACGTTTGATTGATAATTAGTCTCCTGAATGACCAAGAGGTGGGCAGATCAATTTAGATATAAGTATGAATGATAGTAAGCAAGTACTCTGATCGAATTGTTACTATTATCTTGGGATCAGTACTTTGTCCCTCCATCAATTTCCTCAAATCACCAGTTTTCTGTGCATTCTCTTTCCTGTTGTTCTGAAACAGTCGTTGTAGTAAGGGTGTTGTCTTTTTGTACCGTTATAAAATGCATTATAGTTTTTTAATAACATATAAAACATTTTTACTGCCCATGTTATTGTACTGTTCATATCATAATTATAATAGACTACTTAAAGGGAGGGTGCAATTGTTCACTGATAATGACATTTCCAAGCAAAAGGTATCAGTATCTTATCGTATTGGCCGATACCCTGTATTTACTTGGTATCATGTTGGATACATTCCCACTATAACCTACCCCACCCTGCCAAGATCTGAAGTCGTGGTTACCGAGTTTATAGGACTGATGTAGCAAAAATGTTCAGAGTTGGGAAAAAAGGCAAACAGGTCGTCCATAAGTTATTGTTAAATAATGATGATAACTGACCAAAAGTCAAATGCCAGTTTTGGGAAATCGCTTTTAATATTGTATTAGTCACCGACAATTACATTCACAATAACCTCGCAACCAGTGACATGCGGTGAGGCCCGTGTCTGGTGAGGCACAGTCAGATTTACAAAGCAAAAACGCATATATACGGTTGCAATGAAAATAACGTTTTATTGTCTTCCTATAACTTATAAATAAAGTGTATGTGCTGCTCCTATTGAATAAAAGCATCAAAAATTCGCAAAACATTGTATGCAACAGAAATCAAACCTGGGTCGGCGAAGGGCACCGACACCTAACCCCTTGACCACTAGTGATGCAGACATATGAAAATGCATTCGATTATGCCATTATCACACTTTTTTTTTTAGCTACGACTGGAAAGTTGAATATATATATATATATATATATATATATATATATATATATATATATATATATATATATATAGGCAAAAGGTATGATGAGGGGAACAACTCTGTGGCATATCTGATGGTGAATCGGACTTTGAGTTTATTTATATCTTTCAGGATGACTTTTTTATGGTTTTTGGAGGATGATGGACCCATGTGGGGGAGTCAGAAACAGGAGGCAGCAGTGCTCAAAACAATGATGGGATTTATTGAAAGTAAAAAAACAAACCATGTGGGCACAAAGCAACCAACAAAATGCCCATACCAGAAACAAAAAAGAACAAATTGTTGTTAAAGACCGAAACTGGAAGTGTCAAATGCAAAGTAAGACATAAACTAGAAACAAACTGACACGGTAGTACAATTTAAATAAGATTACCCGACAATGTTTGATGTATAAAATGTCCTTATAAAGGGTTCAGGATATAGGTGCACAGGTGTGTGGTGATTGGACACAATTGTATCCTCTTCAAACCACAGTTGGGCCCCTGTGGTGGCAGGAGGCGTACCAGACCCTAACAGACCCTCTGTTTACTCCATTCTCTAACATTCGTTTCTGGCACTGTGTAAATAATGAATAGTAATGCCCCGAAGACCCATGCGGTCCAGGGATCCGTGAACCGTGAATCTATTGACTTTTCGCGTGTCTTCTGTATCACTGGTAGACAAGTGTTTAAGTGCTGGGGCTCTAAGGGATGCGGCCCGGGTTCGATTCCTGTTGCATACAATGTTTATCGATTTGGGTCAGCGTTGATTAATCAATAATTGCACAAAAACACTTGTATACCGTAAGACCTAGTGTAGTAACGCATGTGTGGATGTGTAAATTTCTGGCCAATTTGGGGTATTTAGGTGCACCTTATAGTCCGGAAAATGCGGTATTCATTTAAACATTTTTGCACTAAAGCTTCTAATTGGGTCTGTTTCCGGTTGGTCAGGCTGATAAATTGGAGAGCCCCGATCTTTGTAGTGTCTGGTGCAATCCGTAGCTTTTGTGCATATGAGTGAAAAAAAGTGTGTGTGTGGCCTCTATCTAGCATAATGACTTGAAAACTGAAAGGAGATAGACATTGGTCTCATTGTGAATGTTCATTTATGGTGTTCAAGGTTAAGGGGGAGGATTAGGGGATGTTTTGTGTCAATAATATCTCCTCACTTAGATCGCAACCAAGAATGCATGTGCCTGACTTTATGTGTCAAGTACTGTATCAAAACGGATGTTCACTGGAATGTTGGGGTGAAAGTTGCTCACAGTGGGAGACCGATTCACTGAATCAGAAGAAAGTGAAGGAGGGGCCATCGATTCATATGAGCGGTATAATTGGTACACATTGTTGGAAAGTGTTGTCGATGATTATGATCTTTGAGGAAGTGCAGCCAAACATTGAGAGTCAGGAGAAGGTCAACTAGGAAAATTCACTATCTTTGATCCTGGAATAACACCAGATAATATTAAGTTCAATACATTTGAAGGGACAGTGTGTATTATTTAACGCCTGCTAGTGGTAAAAAACGTATTTGATTTTTAAAAAAAAAAAAAAAACTGAGGAAAAAAAAAAACATTGATTGAAATGATAAGTAGAAATACATGAACTTGTCAGGATTTTTCATGCCACGTTCCCCCGACGGTGCTAACCAGAAGGTGTGGAATTGGGCAGATTTGCGTCTAATCTCAAGACACCTATCACCCTGACACTTTGTAATAAAATAAAATGGTTCGACAATGTGTCCAAGGCACTTGTAACGTTGATCAGAGGTATCCGGAAAGATTGTTAGGGGTAAGGTTTGTCCCGTTTCCTCAGCCATAAACTAATATGGAGAAGTGTTTGAAGTGGATAAAGGCATACTCAATGTGAAGACGATTGATGGGAACTGGCACATAGTTATTTGTTCTACAGTAAGTGTTTTATTTTTTATTAAATTGACGTTTACGTTGGTGTTGCACCCTATCAGCCTTACAGCATGATGTGTAGCTCCTCACTGTCACCTTAATTTTGTACATTACCGTGAAATGGAAACCTGGACACGCCTTAAAAAAATCCAGAATATGTTCGTTCTGTCATTGGTTATGAACTTATAAAGTTATCTGCAAAGATTGCCCAAAGAAAGTTTGCTCCTTTTATAGCATTAGATGCGCCAGGAAATAAGAGTGAGTTGACATATCTAAAAAGCATTAAGGTATTTTAGAGGGGAAAACACTAAAGTTTATATACCCTGCTTTACATTTGTAGTAAAGTCCGTCAGAGCTGGCAAATCTGAAATAATGTCTTTGCTCGATGGAGCCTGTGATCTCTCGGTCCAAAGAGGAGTGCTCTACAATTTCTGACTAATAGCCAAATACATCTTTTTAGAATCAGCAAATAATTATGAATTGTACTCAATCACTCTGTGCCCCTTTAAGAGCCCATTTTACTCTTAATAATAAGATACTCTTCAAAATACAATACCAACATAGTAACAGCATAGTAATAACACTAAATCAGTTACAAAAAAAGGAGCTCTCGGCTTCAAAAAGGTTAAATATTTTTTGAAACGTGTGCACTTGTTTTGTCAGAGCAAAGCTCGGGACATCATCTGGACCTGACAGAGTTAATCGGCGTGCCCCTACCGCCTTCCGTCTCCTTCACTACCGGTTTTGAGGGCTTCCCAGCATACAACTTCGGGCCTGAAGCAAACATAGGCAGGCTCACCAAAACTTTTGTGCCTGGAGCATTCTACATCGACTTTGCCATCATTGTCACGGTAACACCGATGTAAAACCCTTCCTAACTAACAGAATATTTGAATAATGTTTTTTGTGTGTGTTTTATGGTAAAAATATTGTTCATACACTTATCTGTCGATCCTCAGCCAATTGCTCCTCTTATTCATGATTGCAATTCCCCTTATTAAGCGATAACCTTACAAACAAAACATTATTTACTCAGAGCAAGACAGACTATGTAACATGAAAACAAAGATAATTTTTGTAAAATAAGTTTATTTTATTTACCAAATAAACAATTAAAAACAATCTTTTCAGCATCTTTCTTAGTTTTTTTCCCCACTTGCAGTAAATTTAGTCTCATTGTATATAGCAGTATATTTCATACCTGCCAACCTCAGCCAATTGCTACAGTTTTTAATGATTGTAATTCCCCTTATTAAACGACAATGAACGCACAAACACATAGTGGCAAATATTTACTCTAAAAAGGACAGACCATGTGGATAATATTACCAATCTATGGTGATGTTGTCGTCTGCTAAGAGTGACAGAGACAATCCAGATTAGAGCAGCATTAGGCAAGACGAAATCAGTCCAACAAAATATGTTCTTTTTTTTTATTATTCTTTTTGTCCCCTTACAAGATTGTTGAACATTTTGAAATGATCAAAATAACTTTTAAAAAAAAAGTCAGGTATTTAAACACAACACTGGACACTTCGGGATCAAATTGAATTAGCTTGAAACAATAAAAACACCAAAGAGTGTTTTATATTTAAAAAGAGGATTTGATTCATCGTTGCAAAGTGTTTTTAATGATCTGTTCTATTGAATATTATTTTCAGTTTTGTAGGATGTGTTTAGTTTTTCAGGAGACCAAATGTGATTTACTAGATATTTATATTCTGTTTTTCTAAAATATTTATTTTAATTCTTTTTCAAAGTATGTGTTTTTTGTTTTACCCCCCCAAAAATTCAAAAAATGTTCCCTGTTTTGCAGAATATTTGTTTTCAAGTTTTCTGTTTTTTTTTTGGGGATGCATTTCAAAAGAATCATTTTGTATCAATGAATCCTTGTTCGAAGACTAAGAATCATCAGATGCCTGTATCAAGTCAACATACTATGTGACTCAAAAATAGGACTATCTCCTAGTGTCTATAAATAGTGCCGTGTGTCGTTCTAAGTGTGCTTAAGATGTTGAAAATATAATGTTTTCTCTATTGAATATTTGTTGACAATGCTGAGCTGAGTTCAAAGAGCTTTTATATGTTTTCCAATGTGCTTTCTGCTTTTATCTTACTGTTAGCTATGCAGTTCTGTAACATGTAACACATTAGGAAGCAGGAGTGAGAGGGGAGACTTAATGCTCGTCATTGCAGTTTATTGTTAATGTAGTATGAAAATAGTAAAAGTAAGAAAAGGCCTATTTTAAGTACAGTCCCAATGCAACCCAAACCCCAAACAACAAATAAAAAGAGCTTATTTGGGCGCGTCAAGGAAATGCACGTACTTGATGAATGAGCTGTGATCATGACTTTAAGCCATGATAAGCTCTGGACAGCACCTTTAAACCTAATTGAAATAAAGCTTAGTTCTACTGTGTATCACTGCCAAGTTTGTTCACCAGTACTCAAAGCAATGAATGTCAATTCTGTAATTGGTCTCAAATTTAGAAAACAAATCCCCAAAAAACGGAAGGAAAAGTTTCAGGAATATTGTTTGAAAACTATTTTCTTTAAAACAGAAAAATGTAACATCATATAAATCAATTTTACAAAGAAAACCCCCGCACAAAGCTCCCTTCAAAAAAAATGTCTGAAAACAGGTGTGTTGTTGTATTTCTCTATTGAATGCAACATGCTCCCTAGGTAACCGATCACAGTTAATTCCTTATTTCATTTTTTGCTTCAGATTCGTCCAGCCAACCAGAGGGGAGGCACGCTCTTCGCCATCACAGACGCCCGTCAAAAAGTTGTAGAGTTGGGCTTAGCACTCACTCCAGTCCACGGCGGTCTGCAGAATATCTTGTTGTACTACACGGATGGCGAGCATCCATCACATAGCCAGAAAGCTGCCGCCTTCACTGTCCCTGACATGACGGAGCAGTGGACACGTTTTACTGTGAGTTATACACCTGAATATGGTTTGGAAATTGTTCTTTCACCATGTAGATTACGCATCTATTTATCCCGATACAGTAGTTTTTTATATTATTTTTCTCCTATCTTAGAGTGCCATATCTGATCTCGTTGCTGTTATCAATGACATTTAAGAAATTTCAATTCAATTAAAAAAAATGGTCCAGAAAATCAAATGGTATATTTTTTTATTTTAATCAGAGGTAAAATTGGGCCTAAAAAAACAACTTGATTTGCAGGACGGAGCCCGAAGCTAACCCATCTCATCTCATCTCATTAGCTTCACCGCTTATCCTCAGTAGGGTCGCGGGGGTGCTGGAGCCCATCCAAGCAATCATCGGGCAGTGGGCAGGGGACACCCTGAACTGGTTGCCAGCCAATTGTAGGGCACACAGGGACAGACAACTCGCTCGCTCATTCACACCTAGGGACAATTTGGACCGGCCAATCCACCTGAAATGCATGTCTTTGGAATGTGGGAGGAAACCGGAGTGCCCGGAGGAAACCCACGCAAGCACGGGGAGAACATACAAACTCCGCACAGGAAGTCCGGTAGCTGGATTTGAACCCACACAGGAGGTTCCCAAGACCTTAGAACTGTGCCGCACACGTGCTAACCACTGCGCCGCCGTGCTGCCCGAAGCTAACCCAAAATGTATTATTTTAATTTTGAGGACTCAGTAGGGTGATAGGTGCTTCACGATAACAATTTAAAGACTCCCTTTTATAATGACATCTAAGTTAAACAAGCCTGTGTAAACATTTACATCTTTTATATTTCTGTGTCAGCAGAGGATACATTAACTGAGCATTCTCCATCATTGACGGATTTTTTTAGAGTTGACCCTGAAAATTTCAAGGCCATCCATCATTTTGACGGGTTAAAAATTGGGCCATGAACCACAGAAGCAGTACGTCTTTTAGCATCTAGCACAGAGAGACACAAAGAAGTAAAATGTTCGGTCGGCAAAAGCCAAAGCAGACAGAGAAGTCTTTTTGGAAAAAAAAAAATATATATATATTTATATATATTGTTTTTTTTTGTTGTTTTTTTTAGTATCCATACATGGTTTTAGAGTACTTGATGATTCTATTATTCTTATTCAACTTGCTCGTGTCAATGTGATAGGTGGTTGTCAAGCACAACAAGGTGTGCTTTTTCGTGGATTAAGCTCTTATCTGCGCTTATAATTATAAGATAGAAAGGAAAGATTCAGACTAGAGGGAAATTCAAATTTGTTGGGTAAAGTTTAATACTTGATGATGCTATTTGAATGTCAATGTGATAGGTGGTTGTGGAACACAATGAGGTGCGCCTCTACATGGACTGCGGAGAAGCCGAGAAGATTACCTTCCATCGGAGGCCAGAAAGGCTCACGTTCTCGCACAACTCTGGCATTTTTGTTGCAAATGCGGGAAGCACCGGCCTTGAGAAGTTTGAGGTAAGTCAAAAACAGACATGTTAAATGTCAGTATGTCAGGAACCAGGAACGGAGACGGGAACCCAATTGCGTTAGTTTTAGTTTTATTTGAAAAGAGACGTAAGCTGGCACCAACGATCCAGTGATCGTTGATTATGGGGAGCAGGTCGCTCGGGACGCGGAAGTGGCACTTCTCTGGCGAGCGATAGCGGTGTCGAAGAGGGAAAAGCAGGTCGGGTTACCGGGGCACAGGAGCAGAGACGTGATCAAACGGAAACTGGTCGAAGCCGGGAAATGTACGGGAGTCAAAAACAGGGAGTCAGGTTCGGAAGGCTTGCCTTAGCGGGAGCTGAAGGTTCGCAATGATCGGATGCCGGTAACAGGGAGTCGGAGGGGTTTAAAAGGTGGCAAGGAGCCAATCAGCGACCAGGGCTTTTGGCGTCACCAGGGCAGCCGCAGGTGCCCTGAATCAGTAATCATGACACAGTAGTGTGCACAGACATCTTTGTGGCAAAATTATGCTTTTGTGGGTATGCAGTTCTTTATTAAACTGTCTATTATTCATTCATCAGTGGTGGTCTGTCCATTTTACACCCAGGCTTTCACTGATGTGATACTTAATCCAGGTTGAACAATTTCTATCCAAATACTATCATTTATAGCATCACAGTTAAAAAAAACGTACACAAAAGTACTCGTGCGCACGACTCAGCGTTACATTGCCTAACACGTATACGACACATGCTATTTTCCGGAGCATTTAGATATAAAAAAAAAACAGAGTCAGCAATTAACATGTGTCGATATGCATACTATTGCAAACATTTGAAAATAAGAAAATTAAAAATTGAATTGTCCTCAAAGTGTTACCTCCTCACAAGCAGAGGTGGGTAATAACAAATTACATTTACTTGAGTATGTTTTGGGACGTATTTTTAAATCACTTTATGTATACACGTGTACTAGAATGACAATAAAGTAGATCTGAATCTGAATCTGAATCTGAAATGATCTGAAATGATCTGCATTTATATCGCGCTTTTCAAGTCAATTACTTCCCAAAGCGCTTTGCAATGTGCTCCACATTTCCCAATAGCGGCCTTGTATTGCAGCCATGTAAGACGCTAACCTGCTTATTGGGGGTATTAGGGGTTCACTTCAACATGTAACATGGACGAGCCGGGATTCAAACTGGGATCCCTTGATCCCAAGACGAGCGCTCTACCTCCTGAGCTACTGCCGCTTACTTTTACCTTTGCACCATGGTCATCCTCGAAGGGGGATTACCACTTGTGAGCCCCTTCTCAATTTTTTTTTAATTTTCATTATGCTGAGGTTTTTGAGTTTTTCCTAGCTCGCATGTTGGTTTAAGATCAGGGGATGGTGTCATTGAAACCTGTGCAGTCATTTGAGACATTTTGTGATTAAGGCTATACAAATAAACGTGACTTGATTTGAGCAGATTTGTGAGGAAGATATGGTACTCTTACTCCGCTACATTATGTCTATTTAACGCGTTACTTAAGTAACTATGCACATTCTTGGTTTGTTTTCTTTTTTGTCCGCTCCTGTGGGAGACAAGTCCTGCCCCTTTGCATATGCCTGTTCCGCCAAGGACCCCAAAGATAAAACGAAATAAATAACTGCATAGAAATCTAACTTATTACTAATCAAACTGCCTTAATGTGAATTTATTTACTTTCATATTTGTTGCTCTTCTATCATTATAAATGCATGCTGTATTTTATTGTTTTTTTTTGGGGGGACCAGATAAGGGGAACATCATGCACCTTTGTTGTTTTTTCCAATACTCAAAATAAAAATGACCAACAAAATTTGATTCCTTAATTGCATTTCTTTAATTTTATCAAAACAATTAAACATTTTGTAATCTATTAATATTGTAACAAAGTAAAACTTGAGTCGGTATCATACAACAGAGTAGTCATGTCATTCTCCATAGGGTGTGCTGCATTTAACTTAGTCATTTTGGCAATAGGCTAATATAGATACATACAGCATGTGTTGCGTTCACTATACGGCTCATTTAAGGCTTTTAATTTGGCCGGAGGCTCCTAACATTTTTTTAAATTTTTGGTCCAAAATAGCTTTTTTAAATTCTAAATGCAATAGAGATTTTTTTAAAAACTGCTAATCCGTTGCACCAACAAGATGTCAGGACCGTCGGCGATGCAGGAACACCTTGCATAGATTTGTTGACATTGGTGAGATTTAAAAACAGAAAGGAAGTTAGTGGGGGATTGTATAAGGGAGGAAGATGTCATACCGTTCTGTCATGACATGGCTTGTTCTAGGTCGGTCGGACGGACGGATGGATGGATCCCTTAACCACCAGAGTCGTAGGGGCACCATTTCCTATGGTGTGCGTTGGGCAAGTACAGCCTGACCATTGCCAACACAAACTTCCCAGTTGAAAGTTAAAGTTTTAACTCATATCTACTGTATGAAATTAAATGAAATGATGAAATGAAATTATCTGCATTTATATAGCGCTTTTCAAGTCAATGAAGACTTCCCAAAGCGCTTTACAATGTGATTCACATCTACCCATTAACACACACTCACACACCAATGCAAGCGCCAACCTGCTTATTGGGGGCATTAGGGGTACTGTGTCTTGCCCAAGGACACTTCAACATGTAACACAGAGGAGCCGGGATTCGAACCTGCGATCTCTTGATCCCCAGACGAGCGCTCTACCTCCTGAGCTAATGCTGCTAAAGCTTCTCTGGTTATAAATTGAAGCAACATTGAAGATCTAACTCAAGAACTAGGGCAGTTTTATAGCTTTAGGATGAGGTTAAGGAGGCTTTAAAACGATATTACAGGGTAAAAGAGAACTTTGAATGTAGAGTAACTTGCCCATGTCTTTGTTTTGTTTCTATTTTGTATCAAATGTTAAAAGTAAGAAAAGACCCTTTTCAAGTTAAATCCAAAGGCCAAAAAAAAACAAGAAAGATAAAAAAGGAAGCGTTACTTGAAAATGCACACACGTGCAACATAAGGAGCTTTAAAGAGGCTGCAAAGATGACACAAGCCAAGAGATGGCAGCAGTGAGTAAAACAGTTCCAAATTCTTTACAGCCCCTTTAACAATGAATGTTGCATTTTTAAGATGGACATATTTGTTTTCAACTCCATACAGATACATAACAACATCAAGCACTGTTTCTGGCTTGATATTTGTATACAGTTAGTCAGACTGTTAAGTCACTGTCAGTCACTTAGTTAGCATATGTTCTCCTTTTGAGGAAGCATCAGTCGTGGTGCCCAAACTATGGCCCGCCGGCCATCTACATCCCACTAAGTCTATTTCAGTTTACAGTATAGTAAACACTCAAAATAAGGAGAGAACACATCAATGACATTTCAGCTTGCAAGGACAAGAGGAGAGGACTGCACTAAAATGTCAACCTGTTTGAAAGATCCCCCCTGAGCCCTTCCTTATTAATAAATCTCCTGAGTTACAAAAAGCAAAACAGCTCAGGCTGTGGAAATCAGAGCATACCAACATTATTGACCAATAGTGACATTGATGTAAATAGTGCATTATAATGTAAATAACAAACAACAGTGGATAATAACAGTTAAAAAAATTAAGAACCCTGGCATCCTATTCAATCTGCCTGCATAATGGTATAGTCAAGTCAAGTTATGTTAATTTGTATAGCCCTTAATTACAAGGAGTCTCAAATGGCTGCACTGACCACAGATTATTGCAAACT
Source organism: Urocampus carinirostris (assembly GCF_059441175.1). Classification (NCBI taxonomy): domain Eukaryota; kingdom Metazoa; phylum Chordata; class Actinopteri; order Syngnathiformes; family Syngnathidae; genus Urocampus; species Urocampus carinirostris. Next base: position 4,497,795 of record NC_142349.1, on the reverse strand, counting down.
ACTGTACAGACAATTATTACACCATGCCCTGATCTAAAACCTACATGAGGGCAAGGAAAAACTTAAAAACCTCCACATGAGGAAAATGAAGAAACAGATCTACAGTACATTCTTTTTATAAACAAGCAAAATAGACTTACCAAGCGGCTTGCAGCATATACTAAAAATTATACTCTTTAGAAGAGTTGTATTTTCTACCAAGAACAGTGTATAGCATTTTTAAATACACATGAGGTAGAGCGCTCGCCTTGGGATCAAGAGATCGCAGTTTGAATCCCGGCTCCTCCGTGTTACATGTCGAAGTGCCCTTGGGTAAGACACTGAACCCCTAATACCCCCAATAAGCAGGTTAGCGCCTTACATGGCTGCACACTGTAAAGCGCTTTGGGAAGTCTTGACTTGAAAAGCGCTATATGAATGCAAATCATCTCATTTAATAAACAATAATGTAAAGCAAATTGATTTTTTTTTAATTCCAAACTTACCTTATAGAAAGCTTTGGTTTCAGTTTACAAACCCAATAAATCAAGCCGGATTGAGGTGTGTTTGTTAAATTAAAGGGGGAAAACATTCAAATAAACTCTTTTGGTTGCCCTAAGAGACAGGAGTTTAGTTCTTTCCTTGCTGGGAATAGATTAATGTTATTGCAGCCTAACTATTCAGCCCCCGAGTGGTTTTATTTAAAAACTTCCATCCTCACACCTTATCTTCAGGGATCCATTCAACAGCTGATCATCAAAGACGATCCTAGGGCAGCAGACGAGCAATGTGAGGATGACGACCCTGATGTAAGCAACAAACACACATTACAACATCATTGCATTCACTGTGTTAACAATCTGATTCAATAAATACAACGATAAGTTTCTCAGTAAGAAAAGCTGGAGCACAGAAGACTTGAAAAGCAGATTTTGAAGGATGTTTTAAATATTTGAATGTAATATATTTTTCTTCTCATGACGCATTTGTTGAAGGCTTCTGGGTTTGCCAGTGGTGATGATGGTCTGGATGACAGAGAAACAGAGCAAAAAACTATTAAGAAAACAGGAGGGAAACATGAAGTTGAACAGGTAAGGAAAGATTGTTAGTGTTACACAATGTATTTTGGGTCCAGTTGCCTGCAGCTAGTAAAGCAGTAGCTGCTTTATAAACTACCATATACATCCATCCATCCATTTTCTCTGTCACTTATCCTCACTAGGGTTGTGGGGGTGCTGGAGCCCATCCCTGCCATCTTCGGGCAGTGGGCAGGGAACACCCTGAACTGGTTGCCAGCCAGTTGCAGGGCACCCAGTGACATACAACTCACTCACTCATTCACACTAAGGGACCATTTGGACTGGCCTTTACAGCCCAGATAAGATCATAAGAAAATGCATGTTTGAAACATAGTGAATAATAAACTTGAATTATCATCTCCTATATGCAGTAATCTCCCCAACTCAAGTCACATCTATTTGTATAGCCCTTAATCACAGAATCTCAAATGGCAGCAAAGGCTCACAGTTATAGTAGTTGCAACACCCCTTTACCTTAAACCTACACAAGGGCAAGAAGAAACTGGAAAAACCCCAGCATGCGGAAAACCTTGAGATGGGACCACACATGAGGTAATCCCCCTTACAACACAACAAGAATATTGGGTGTTGTGAGGATGTTGCATAGGCACCAATTGACAAAAATAAATTACGTTCATTATTTTTTTTTGGTAGCAATGGTTGTTTCTATCAAAGATGTTGGTTTTATATGACTTGAGCACTGGTTTTATCAAAGGCACCCACACCAAAGTAAATATGTGCCTGTTTGTCATCTTTCTTACTCCCACATGTGGGAAGTCAAGTTAACCCCAAACATCCCGTCTTGTCCTAGGAAACCTCAAAAGAAATACATTCAGTCATGTCATTCTGGATACAGCCTTTACTGCCCCAAAGACACTTTTCAATTTGTATTAGACCAATGCGGCACAGGCCACAAAATTAATACCATAGAGCTACCAAAAGCTAAGAATATTTTTAGCTTACTACAACAGTTTATACACAATTACTAAATACCCCTATGAAAATGACTAAAAAAATGAAGAAATACGACTTTTGGATTTAAAATGTTTTTTTTCTTATAAAGTGGATGGTTGCACATATTTAACAGCTATATTGATACCAATTTTTACACAACACTTGAAAATGATTGCCACTTTGTTGCTTTCAATGCTCCATTGCCCAACTATAACTGGTGCTCTTAAATGCTCCTATGTAATTTCTGAAATATGATTTTCAATATTTGGCAGCTCTGATGCTGTAATAGGCCATAGTGATCGACCCTGATTAGCGTTCTACATGTTTATATGATAAACTGTAAGAGTTTTAATAGCACACATTTTCTTATAGGAAAACACTGTTCCACTAAGTGCACCACCCACCGCAGCTCCAATGCTGGAAACTGACCAACAATCAAGTTACCAGAACCCGATCAAGGCCAATGAAGAAATATTGCTAAGAGGTTAAATTTATGACTTTGTCGATGTTTGATTATGTTGAAATTCAGTGTTTTGTGTCAAGGATTCACTGATTTTGCATGTCTGTTACTTTAATATTGCGGTCAGAATTTTGTAAATTCTCATCCGCAGGTTCTCATCAAACAGATGAACCCGGGGAAGCATCTGAAAATGTCAGTTCAAATGAATGATTATTGTATATTTCAATTGTTTGGTGGGACTATGTCATAAGAAGCCTTTCAATATTCACCACCCAGGTTCTTCGCAAAGGAGAGCCGGGAGAACCTGGACAACCGGGCTCACCTGGTTCCCCAGGGCCCATTCTTCCACCGAGGCAAATGGAGCCAGGGTCAAGAGGTCCGCCCGGAATTCCTGGAAAACCAGGAAAACCAGGAAGAGATGGAGAGCAGGTTTGTGTTTGACACGCACACTTTGCAGAACTCCAACAAACATTGAACATGGGCTGGGTCAGGGGAAAAGCTCACCAACCTCTGCCAAACGCTTTTCAGGGAATGAAGGGAGACAACGGAGAAGTGGTAAGATTGATATTTGTTGTATATTTCCGTCTAATGACTCGCTGTGTAGTGTTAGTAGAAAATTGTCGCATGAAGAGTTAACAAACGTTTATAACTTGCAATTGAAATTAGGTCACATGTTCTGCTAAATTGGCTAAGAAAACTATGAACCATTAACACCATCATCCAAACATGTGGTCTGCTTGATTGAAATGTGTTCACAAACGTATTTTCATTAGTTATTAGTATGCCTTAATAAGAATTGTGAATTGTACAGTATAGTCGCCAGAATAAAATAGATTTATTCTAATAAAGCATAAAACTGTTCATCTTGAAGCGTCAAAGGAGTATACGGACACTCCCCAACTTACGAACATTCGACTTACGCAAAACGGAAGATACGAACATTTTTTTCGGGATGTCGAAAATATCCGGACATTGCTGCAAGTTAGATTTTCCCTTTTGTTTCCCTTTTTTCTCGTTTTGGGGAAATAAAAGAATTAAAATTGGTTTTATTGAGCGTAGTAAACATTGTTCACATCGATAATAGACATGGCACTCCAGAATAAACACACATTAAAGATTAGAAGATAAACATAAGATAGAAATAATTTCAGGATAAATGGGCAAAAATTTTGACAGGGTAGTGCTTGGAAACTCATCTAAGATTTAAGTGCATCAAAACTATTGGCCAGTTGCGGCCCGTGATCAAATTCTTACTGGCTCGCGGCCTCTGTCATAAAATTAATAACATCTGGCCCGCCAGTATTGTTGATTGCACTATAAAATACATTTGTAAAAAATAAATAAATGAACAAATATATAAATCATAATCACCATTTCACCAGATGATGGTAGTTGCCCTTTGGCCACCATGCCCTTGGTTTTCCATGAAAAATTTAACCCAACCCATTTCTGACATGTCCAGTGTAAATAAAAAAGGAAAGTTGATTGTAGCTTCAAGGACAAGTGGAAATTGGAGTATTTTTTTTCACCAAAATCCAAAAACAACTGCCCAATTAAACTGGCTGTTTTCAAAGAATATAATATCAAGAGGCACTACCAGACAAAACTTGCTGACTACCAAAAAAAAACTGAAAACGAAACGGACGCTTTGAAAAAGTGAAGCAACTGGAAGCTGCTGTGCCACCATAACTTACAAGTCAAATGAAAATGCTACAAAGGCAAGCTCCGAGGTCGCGACGCTGATCTCCAATCACTTCAAACCTTTCACAGAGGGTGAATTTATTAAAGTCTGTACAAAGAATGCCAGACTGAATCGTCACACATTTTCAGCTCACCAAATCTGGCCTGCTTCCTGAGAAGTTTGGACACCCCAGCAATAGTACAATTAGCAGCAGCGTATTTCCAAAATAAGAGTCGAGAAAAATTATGAATAGACATTTTTCAATACATACATTACCTATACATTTGATTCCTCATTGAATATGAATTATTTCCTTGTACTTTATATTTGTATTAATATTAAGAGTAGGTTCCTGTATTTCCTTCTAATTTTTATTATCATGTAAACATGTTTGGCTTTTGATGTTAACAAATGATTTATTTAAGTACATCGTAACAATAGCGCAATCAAAAATACTTCAACGTAACAGCATATGCATCAGCACCTAAATAATAGTGAAAGTACTGGTACTTTTCTTTGTGTCATTAACGACATGCTTCATTTGATAATCATTTGTTGTACTTTTAGGGTCAGAGAGGACCTCAAGGATTTCCAGGTTTGGATGGAGATACTGGAGTCAAAGGAGAAAAGGTAGAGCTAATCTACCAATCATTAAGGTCCATTTGGTACACTTTGACTTAAACAACTGGTCTGTTCTCAAAAACTTTCTTCAAGGTTTAAATCGCCTTCCTTCAATGGTGCCAGATTCTGCAAACAATAGTCTGTGGAGCAACAATCTGGGATATTGCTTCTGTACTGATCAAATTTAGAAGAACTACATTCGCATATCTGGTGAAAATAGTTCCTGGATGCATCTAGTCTGGACTAATGTTTGAAACCCAAATATTTTGCATCAAAATACTGTAATCCTTCGCAAGTTTAAGTTTTGCACTTCACAGCCACAGTGGCTCATGGATTGAAAAATATACTGTGATCTTTTATCCCCCAATCACATAATGCTACGAGCCGCATTTTTATCGGGCTGAGCAGTAGTTTGTTGCGGTTCCGCCCATCACGAAGTTAAATGTACTCTTGCGACTGTGATCCATTGTTCCGAATTGCATATTGCTGCGAGGAGGGACCGACAAAACGTACTTTTGGCTGGCCTTCTGGCTCTTGTTTTGCAAATTGTTTCAGCCTAAATGAAAAAATGACAACAACAAAAAAGTTCATTCGTACGACCGCGATCCATTATCTCAAAAACCATATTGCTCGCAGCAGGTCTGGCAGAAAGCACTATTGTCACAGGAGGCGTGCCTGTAGAAAATGAAATGCACGGTTGTGTCGAGTATTGCTGAGAGCAGGGGCAGGCAGACTGTATTTTTTTGGGGGTTCGGGTGCTTAAGCATTTATTGCACACTTCAGGGGGACAATGATGGTGTGCGTTGGTTGTAACTCTTTTTTAATTATTTTTGTTTGCATCAGCTTTGTTTACATTTGTCATTTGTCTTTGTGTGTTCTCTCGTTTGTCTCTCACATCTCATTCACCTGGCCCCATGCTGTCACTTTCAGGACCCCGTAGCTGCCCCTGGCGGCTGATCACAAAAACATTACTAAATGTTCCAAAACTTTGCAAAACTAAAAGTAAAGTGCCAAATGATTAAAGTGCAATAAAAGAGATAACATTAACAAACAAATATGAACATATAAATGAAATAACATGTACATAAATTAATAATGCAATTACATGCCTGGGGGTATTCCCTTTTTCAAGCATCCATTTAACATCCATTAATTCACTTCATGCACTTAGTTAAATAGGTCTCACACATGCTATTGTTGTCCCCTAGAAGTAACTGCACTGTTTTGTTCATGTTCCATTATCCCCATTCCACCATTTTTTAGAACTGGGGCCGCAAATGGAGAGAGAATTTGTGTCATACGTGAAGACTCTTTTTTTCTGTTGTTTTCGCCTAAAACGAAAAGCACCCGTGCAACCACGATAAATTATGTCAGGTTGACTAGTGCGAGAATCAGGGGCCGACAGAGCACATGTTAAACATCGAGAGGGAGCGGGGGCTACTTCGCATATTTTTGCGTATTAAGGGTGTTCTTGTCCCCATTACTGTGATAAACGAGGGATTACAGTTTCCGACCAAATATCTAATTGCGCCTGCATGAAAATAAACGTATGCTAGCATCTCCTAAAAGAGTCCTTAGGTTTTGTCAACTTCATTCAGTCTTCTCAAAGGAACATCTCAACCATCACACCTCGAAAAAACATTTTCTAACAGTATATTGTCTTGACATTTCTACCTCCAGGGTGATCCTGGAGTGGGCTTACCAGGCCCACCGGGCTTACCCGGGCCTCCTGGACCCCCAAGATCGCGCAGTGTTCCTGTGAGTATTGCAATGTGGTGCCCCCCTGAGAAGTCCCCGGGTAGCTCCCCGAGTAGCCCGCAGACTGGTTATGAAAATAGTTTAATAGCAATGGATCATTGTGATTTCCTTGGAAATTGGATCTATATTTGGCATGATGTTTTAGTGGTTAACTAAACCTACTTTAAACCTCCTTCTAATAATTACAACCTAGTTGTAACATAATATTGGCATAATAACAACATAGTAATAAGATTAATACTTGTTATTTTAGTAATACATTTGTTAATCAAAATAGTAGCCTTCAGCGTCAAAGGGGTTGGTGGCCTTTGATATAAATACTTAAATGCTAAAATCCTATTTAGTTAAGCACTACGTCAAATCTGTGTATGAATGTAATGTTTAGATAGATAGATAGATAGATAGATAGATAGATAGATAGATAGATACTTTGTTCATCCCCGAAGGGAAATTCACATTTCCAGCAGCATCCCCGAGCTGAGAACAATCGAGAACAATCGAAAATAACACGGGAGCTGCTGGAGTGGCTGCCATTCGTGACGGCGCCGGAAGAAAAGATTCAATTTGAATCATGTACAAACAAACAAACAATTGAATCATGTACAAACAAACAAACAAACAAAATATTCATGTTTCAATAAGTGGAGTGTTAATAAAACGGGGGGAAAATAATTTCTGATACTGATATAACCAGGTAAAACTAATTTTAAGTTACCTGTCCAAATGAATGTTGTGCCATCTCACCTTTCCCACTCTCTCCTCTCACCTTTCCCACTCTCTCTCTCCTGCAGTTGACTTGCTGCTGCTCGCTCCTGAAACTAATACTTACCTCTTTGTGTATCTTGCAGTCCCTTCTCAAGTTTCTTCATCTTCCTCGTGTACTCTGCTGGATTCATCCATCCTTTATCTGCACCCCTTATCCCATTATTACTTAATCCACCAATTGGAGACCTTTATTTTAAAAAGCATAATCTTATCCAGCATGTGTATCCACTTAATTAAATTAGTTGCCCCATAAATGAACAGGTTTTAAAGAGAATGTAAAAAAAAAAAAAAAAAAAAAACAACCAACCTTGTATTGCAGGCGATGTCAATGACGCAACCAACATTTGTGCACTCTGTATTTTTTAAATGCATGTGTTTTGTGTTGTTCTGTACTCTTGTGTAGTATGGTGAGGATGCCCTGGGTTCTGGCTTTGAAGACCTGGAAAGTGATACTGAGGTCATTCGGGTGAATACGGACCTGTGATATATAGCGTACGTAGTTCATCACAAACATAACTGAATAAAGGTCACGGTGTTCCTCAGGGTCCACCCGGACCACCTGGGCCTCCGGGACCACCCGGACTTCCTGGGACTGACCCTTCGTCAGCTGACATTGCTAAGGGGCTTTCTTATACAAATGTTGGGCCTCTTGGTGCACCAGGAAATGATGGACTCAGAGGACAGCCAGGAATACCAGTAAGTCACCTAAAATATGTATTTATTTACATTTAAATTCAAAATAGTACCCAAAGAGTAAATTAAAAGCTGCACATGTACGATCAAAACATGGTGGTTGGTTTAATGGGTCTGTGTAATTCAGGTGCTGTTTAAAGAAATTTAAAAAACACCTACAAAAACAGAACATTTTGGTTCCCTTAAGTTGAAGTGCCACAGATTGTAGTTTAACAAGTTGATATTATGCCTTACATATACTTCTGTGCTGCTACAAGAACACACTGCCATCTTAAAATCCTGTTGAGTTGGTAATTTGATGCACTATAACAGGGGTGTCAAACATATGACCCATGGTCCGGATCAGGCCCACCAAGCGATTTCTGTCTGTCTGTCTGTCTGTCTGTCTGTCTGTCTGTCTGTCTGCCTGCCTTTTTTGTGTTCTTTCTTACTGTCTTTACTTCTATGTCTTTCTTTCTTTTTTTCCTTTTTTTTTCACCTTTCTTTACCTTTCTTTATTTCTTTCTGTCACTGACTGTTTCTCTCATTCACTTTTTCTTTACCTTTTTTTCTCTGCTTATCTCTATCTGTCCTTCTCATTCTTTTTCTCCTTCTTTTTCATCTTTTTCTCTTTTCTCCCTTCTCTCTTCCCATTGATCTGTTACTCATTATTTTCTCCCACTCTCTCTTTATCTCTCTAACCTACTAGACCTGTCCACGCAAAAGTACTTTTTCTACCATGTTGCCCTTAGGCTCAAGTGAGTTTTCTGCTAAATTGGCTAAGAAAACTACGCCTGCACTGTCAGATTTGTAAACTATTGCACCTTCTATGCCTTTCCAAATTATTTTTTAAATATCTCAGTGATGCAGTGTATAAAGGGTGAGCTTCTTAAGGACTTTAATAGAATGAAATGAACCTGGCAAACATGGTTCAGTGCACCGAAGCATTTAGTAATCCATGTTTAGTATGGAACCTATTTCCACATATTCTAATCTCCTGGGGAGATACTACAGTACTGTAGTTGTGGCCTTGTAGTGGCACATTAATCCATTGTGTGCTGCAACAGTTTAAACTTTACCGTCTACTAAAGGAATTCTTAAGCCTTGAAAGAGTTGCTTTAGTAATTTGTAATTCTGTACTTTTATTTCAAAGCCAGTTCTAATTGTAATAATATTACAAATTATGGCATCAAGATGTGGTGGTTAAATATTCAGTGTACAATAAACCCTCGCTGTAACGCGTATCAAATTTCAAGGATTTGTACTGTGCATTGTGCTCTGCATTATAATTGGTTAAAAAGTTCTCACTGCTTCTCTATCCGATGATTGAAATTATTATTCAACAGGACAGTAGTCATTTGCAAAAAAACATGTGTTTGTTAACTGAAAGGTTGAGCCACTAAAAAGAGTTTGTTCTTTGGTTTTAATAGAAACCCTGTCTCGGAAAATTTTAATATTGTGATAAAGTTATTTGATTTCTGTAATACAATAGAAAAAAAGTCATTCATTCTGGATTTATTGCAAATCAACTGTAATATTACATGTCTTTTATTGTTTTAATAATGCAGATTAGGGCAAAAATTCAAATATCCCTTCTCAAAATATTAGAATATAATGGAAAAGTGAACTAGCAAGTTTTACGCTATGATATATATATAATATATATATAATATATATCCTGTGTGGGTTCAAATCCAGCTACCGGACTTCCTGTGCGGAGTTTGTATGTTCTCCCCATGCTTGCGTGGGTTTCCTCCGGGCACTTCAGTTTCCTCCCACATTCCAAAGACATGCATTTCAGGTGGAATGGCCGGTCCAAATTGTCCCTAGGTGTGAATGAGCGAGCGAGTAGTGTGTCCCTGTGTGCCCTGCGATTGGCTGGCAACCAGTTCAGGGTGTCCCCTGCCCACTGCCCGACGATTGCTGGGATGGGCTCCAGCACCCCCGCGACCCTACTGAGGATAAGCGGTGCAGTTAATGAGATGAGGTGAGATATTTTTAAATATACACACACAGTGGCTTGCAAAAACAATTTAGCCCCCTTGAACTTTGTGACCTTTTGCCACAATTCAGACTTCAAACATCAAGATATAAAACTGTATCTTGTGAAGCATCAACAATAAGTGGGACAGACTTTATTAGATATTTAAAAATAATTTAACAAATAAAAAACAAAAAAGTGTGTGTGCAAAATTATTCAGCCCATTTACTTTCAGTGCAGCAAACTCTGACCAGAAGTACAGTGAGGGTCTTTGAATGATTCAAGGTTGATCTAAATAACTAACGATGATAAATAGAATCCACCTGTGTGTAATCAAGTCTATAAATGTGTAGTGTGTATAAAATGTATAAATGCACCTGCACTGTGATAGTCTCAGAGTTCTGTTTAAAGCGCAGAGAGCATGAAGAACGATGAACACACCAGGCAGGTCCGAGATACTGTTGCGGAGAGGTTTAGAGCTGGACCACTGCAAATCTACCAAGTTCGGGCCATCCCCCTAAACTTTCAGCTCATACGAGGAGAAAACTGATCAGAGATGCAGCCAAGAGGCCCATGATCACTCTGGATGAACTGCAAAAGTCTACAGCTGGGGTGGGGGAATCTGTCCATAGGACAACAATCAGTCGTATACTGCACCAATCTGGCCTTTTTGGAAGACTGGCAATAAGGAAGCCATTTCTTAAAGATATCCATAATAAGTGTCGTCTAAAGTTTGCCACAAGCCACCTGGGAGACACACGAAACATGTGGAAGAAGGTGCTCTGGTCAGATGAGACCAAAATCGAACTTTTTGGCAACAATGCAAGACGTTATGTTTGGCGTAAAAGCTGCACAGCTCATCACCCTCAACACACCATTACCCCAGTCAAACATGGTGGTGGCGGCATTATGCTTTGGGCCTGCTTTTCTTTAGCAGGGACTGGGAAGATGGTTAAAATTGCTGGGAAGATGGATGGAACCGAATACAGGACCATTCTGGAAGAAAACCTGATGAAGTCAGCAAAAAACCTGAGACTAAGACGGAGATTTGTCTACCAACAAGACAATGATCCAAAACATAAAGCAAAATCTACAATGGGACCAAAAAACATATCAAGGTGTTATATAGGTGTTATAGTCCAGACTTCAATCCAATTGAGAATCTGTGGAAAGAACTGAAAATTGCTGTTCACAAACGCTTTCCGTTCAACCTCACTGAGCTCGAGCTGTTTCGCTAGGAGGAATGGGAAAAAATATCAGTTTCTCGACGTGCAAAACTGATAGAAACATACCCCGAGCGACTTGCAGCTGTAATAGCAGCAAAAGGTGGCGCAACAAAGTATTAACTCAATGGGGCTGAATTATTTTGCACACCCACTTTATCGTTTTTTTATTTGTTAAAAACGTTTAAAATATCCAATAAAGTGTGCTTCACTTTATGATTGTGTCCCACTTATTGTTGATGCTTTACAAGAAATGACAATTTTATATCTTGATGTTTGAAGTCTAGAAGTCTGAAATGTAGATATATATATATAACTACAGTAGCTATATATATATATATATATATATATATATATATATATATATATATATATATATATATATATATATATATATATATATATATATGTATAACTACAGTAGATATAACTGTATTAAATATGTACAGTTTTCTCTATTCCTCGCATTGATTTTAAAGGGGGAGTCATTCAAGTCAGATACAATTTTACAATTATTAACATACATTCTGTGTATTATAAAATATAGTAAATTGAATGAATTGATTGGTTTTGAAAATAGAGTTATTTTACCTATTTAAATTATATCAATTTCCTATTTCAAGAATTTGAGGAATTATATATGTTAAAAAGGGAAAAAAAGATCTATTTAGAATGAACAAATGATTACTTTGCCTATTTTAAGTCATAATTACCGTACTTGTATGTTTTTTTTTATTTGCCAAAATGTCCTACCAATGAACAAGATAGTTTTTTGCAGTGAAGTGCATATCCATTTTTTGATCCATTCAAACAATGGTCGGCAACTACTGAACCACAGAATGGCAATGGCTGTGGGTCGTTTGGTACCAGGTAGTGCAGAAAGAAAAAAATGACTGAAATATGCCTTAGTTCTCGCTTATATCGATTTATACATGTATGAGTGCGTGTTTTTCTTGATAAAAATAAAGTTAATTTCAAAGTTTGGTTGAACGTTACTCCGAGGTATTACGGTAGTGCATCACTGTAATCAAGTAATGATTGATCAGTCTTTGGATGCAGCGGGAATCGAACCAGGATCGCTGCGGTGAGAGCGCATAATCCGAGCAACAGACCTACTAGGAATTAGATGTTTAGACAAAAGGCATTCGGTTTTATCTCATCCTCACACTATTTTTACAGTGCCATGTTGTAATGGAGCATTATTGGAAAGCCTTCAGCCAAATCAACGTTGTATTATGATTAACTATTCATATGCACCTTCAAGATAAAAAGGTGAGACAACTTGGTACCATGAGTAAAAATAATATAATGATAAAATAAAAATGTAATGTGATTTTCTCTTGTCATCTACATCCCTAGTTGTTTCATGATAACACCGTTGATTTAGGCCTAATATTGTTGTTTTTATTGTTATTGTTATCATTCCTAATGTTATTAGAGGGACAGGCCACTGGAATGTTGTCAGACACTGTTACATGGTACAGAAAAGGTGGCCGACCATTGTATTAAAATGCAGAGTACAGTACAAGTTTTTTCAAAGTTTTTCTTTTCCCTCAATGCATTTACCATCAAATTGCTGCTCTGTTTCGTCATCTGCCTCCTTCCTGAATCTTGTTGTCCACATGGAACATTTGCTCCTCCTCTTCACTCTGTTGCAGATGTTTAAAGATTGGTTTAGTGGTTCTGGGTCTGGTGGTTCAGGTTTGAGCGCAGAGTTGTACTCTGACCTTGGCTCTGGTTTCAGTTCTAATTCTGAGTCCAGTTTTGCTTCTGGGGCTGGGCTTGACTTCGGCTCTGCTTGGGTATCGGGCGAGGTATATATTCCTTGGGTCGCTTGATAAACTGGCAAAGCAAAATTCAGTGCTACAGTCAAAAGCCAGAGTGCTCAGTTGGCATAATTGGATTTGAGATGTCCATCTGAGATCTTGCCCTTGGATTCTGTCTGATGACTGTTCACACTCTGAAAACCAAATGTAAACTTTTTCTGGCGGCTGGTTCTTTCCTGCGTGACGTGGTTGGCATCCTTGTACATGTGTGTAAACCAGCATCACTTCTCTTTCTTGTGATGATCTTAGTGGTTTCACATTTTCTCTGGTGCTGTCAAAGCTAAAGCATTAAAGCTTTAACTCGACATTTAAAGCACTTTTGAAGCTTCAATTCATGAGTTTAAAGCTTTGAAACGTTAACTTTTGACAACACAAATGACCTTTGCTTAACAGTTTGATTTTAATAAAACTTTGCACCAAAGGTGGGCAAACTTTTTGAGTTGTGGGCCACATACTGTTAAATATTTTGGCAAAAGGGCCGGTAAGAAAAACAAAAGCATGAATAATATGTTTGGTATTTACTGATACAGTCTCAGATCTGATACCTCTGCAAAAAAATGAGGAGAAAATATAATGTAGGCCTATCTCCATTTTGGTGCATTTTTTCAAACATTTTGGGGATTTTTTATCCCATTCCATTCAAGCAAAAATAAAAAATTACCAGAAACGTCTTTTTAGAATAACAGCAATGTTATGAATTTATTGATAAACAATATACAATTACACTTTACATTTTTATGTTTTGTTTACAAATAAACCATTTCATAAAATACCTTTAATTTCGAAACAAGTTTCAAAAACAGCAATACATTTTTTTTCCTTTTTCAAAGAACAAAATTTAATATTATGCATTGAAAAACTCAAAATGCGATATGGCCAAGTTTGATTCTTCTCATTACATTTTATAGAAATCTTGATAAATAAAATAAATACATAATAAAAAAAAGTCAAGTCATTTTTATTTGTATAGCCCTTAATCACAAGGAGTCTCAAAGGGCTTCACAGGTTATTACACAGACTATTTTTTTCAGACTATTATTACACCATCCCCTGATCTGGAACCAACATGAGGGCAAGGAAAAACTCAAAAACCTCAACATGAGGAAAACAAAGAAACCTTGAGAAGGGACCGCACATGTGGCATCCCCCTTCCAGGATTACCAGACAGCAAAGGATGTTGCAATCACAAATAATACAGAGATAAAGCATGCAAATAAGATTTTAACCAGGAATTTGAATATCCAGGATAATAAGCACCAAATCAGACAATTGTATCAGTAATAATTTTTATTTTTACCATTTTATGCTTATTATACTTTTTAAATTTCATTTGGCGGTCCGGATGAAAAAGCCTAATAAACCGTATGTGGCCCACGGTCTGTAGTTTACCCACCACTGCTTTACACAAAATTGCATGCTGTTGGAGTATCACTGGTGCTTTTCTTTTTTTTTTTCTACTTTTGCCCATTTTTTCCCATTATATTCTCAGGAAACATTGTTCCAAGGCATACTAATAAGGTAAAGGTATGCGATTATAACGAGGAAGTCAATCACAAACATATTTCTTCACAATAAAATCTTCTATGCACTTAACATTATTCTAACTGTTTGTTAGAGATTTACTTTTTTATGATTTTGTTCCATGTCAAAATGCATCTGATTTGACACTTTGAGTAAAAATGACATCGCAGCAGTAATAAACTGATGAAACGTCCAATCACAGCTCACTGATCTCCTGAAGCTGAGATATGATTGGTTGTTACATGATTGTTGAGAAACTTTAATGCTATTTCCACTTCATATCACATATAAAAATGGGCATCAACTGAGAAAGACAAAAGAACATCAGAATAGTGCTTTTTGATCCATCTACTGTATATTCCAAATGACAAACCTTGTAAGAAAAATATTTGGGTTGACTTCCCCTTTAAACATTTAAGTCTGCCTTGCAATAAAGTGGTCCTGACAAGATCACAGGAATCCAAGGAGTCTTAAAAGATGACTTGTCAGCTTTCTGAGGATGAGCATAAAAAAAATAAAAAAAAGATCCGCAGAAAAAGAAGAAACTCAACATAGGATTGATCTGTACTGAGCAAAAACATAAACGCAATACTTTTTTAAAATGAGTCAAACTAAAGATTGAAACTTTAGAATGTGGACTTTACTGGTCTTAGATACTTGCTGGTCTCTTATTCCTCTTGAAGATATCCGTCAGTTATTGAAATCCTGTAATTTCATATTTATCACGGTTAATGATGACCAGAAGCCCCCCTGATATGTGAAAATTCACAAAGTGGCCTTATCTATTTTTAACATGCGCTTTGCATGCCCCCACTTGCAGCACTAGTAGACTGAGGATAACGGATTGCTGCCACAAGGGTGAAGTTCATTCCGGGCAGGAAAAAAAAAACTGAAAAAAGAGACGCCATGCATGTTACAAATGTATTCCCTCTTCCCGCGCTCTCAATAATAGTTGTCCGATGATGACAGATTGTGGCCAAAACCATGCATTCACAACAATATGGGATCCAGGATAACAGATCACAGCCGCATGAGTGCAGTTCACATTTTGGTTGACAGAACAGCATGCCTGCCGACATACAGTAAGTGCCTTCTACCCGTCCCCACTTGAAGCAATATGGGATTGGGGATATCGGATTGCGAACTCACAAGCGCACTGCATTATAGGTGGAAATATCATAAAAAAAGAGCTGCCAGGCCCAAATAAAGTCCGTTCAGACAGTCGGCGTTGACAGCAATGTGCAATCGGGATAATGAACCAGGGCTACACTAGTACAGTTCACTTTTTGGTGGGCAAATTGGCAAATAAGAACCACTAGGCTCAACAAAAATAGGCTCCACCGGCCGCCGAAGATGGATTGCGGAATATTTTTCAACCCACGATGCACTGGGTCCACAAAGTACTAAAAGCGAAGTAGCAAGTCATTGGAGTAATGTGCTTAGATTATTACTGTTTACCTCTTAAAAATGGAAGCAAAAACAAAGTTTTGCAGTTGTTTTTTTGCTCACTGTCACAAGTAAATCACTTCATTCTGTAAAGTGTGTCCTCAAAACGTAATTTTTGACAGACGATTTTGTCAAGCATCATCTCATAACTGGAAAGCTGAGCATTCCTTTAAACGAACTTAATGTGAATGGATGAGCTGGTCAACAAACTGCTTAACCTTATCCTTATCCTTCTATACATTAAATGTATTAAACTGTTATCATTTTGTTTCCAATGTTGACAGTATGTTTATTCGGTTAGGGTCCAGCAGGAAAAGATGGGACCCCCGGCCTCCGTGGTGCTGCAGGAGAGAAGGTACGGTAATCTGTAATCACCATAGAATTAGAATTGAGTATATTGTCATTGATAACCATGTAGTGTACATTATTTGCAAAGAGACTAGACATGGCACTCCAGGATAAACCCGTAATGAAGTCTTTAAAGGGTAAAAATAAGGAATAAAAGATAAATTTTGCAAAATATTTACAGTGTGATGCTTGAAGACTGGCCTATGTTAAGTTAGTGCAGCAGAGCAATAGTGCAATAAAAGGTAGGGCAGTGACATTTAGCAACAGCATAATTCCAAAACAAGTTGAGAAATAGGATATGAATACCCCCTTTTCTGTACATAAGCAGGGTATATATATTTTTGACAGTCTTGTGCACTTGATTAGGGTGGTGATGGCCCTGTGGAAGAACCTGTCTCTGAGACTGTTTGTCCTTGTTTTAAGGGACCTGTAGCACCAAAAAGAGAGCAGCCAGCCAATTAGGTGGTGGCCGGGGTAAAATGAGTCTTTTATAATATCGTTGGCTCTTCTGGGGTATTGCAAGTCGGAAATGTCGGACTGGGCAGAGAGCAGCCAATAATTTTCTGGGCTGCGTTGATGACTCTCTGGACTCTCATAGCATGTCCTGTTTGTGGTTTTAGTGAATATTGTTGTTGGGCTGGGCTAATTCCATGAATTAACCGTTTTAAGAAGTATCAATTTCAAAATATGCTTAGTCGTGTAGTAGCAATTTAAGAGTTTGATTTTGATCACTCAGAGCAGGTGTTGATTAACAAACAATGGTTACTAACTAGTTAATTGTGGCTTTTAAGCAAATAAATCATGCGCAGTAGCTTTTATTTCACAATATTTCACTTTTAACCATCCCTTACAACCGATCTCAAATCAGTTCAACTATGAAAACTCAAGAAATACTCTTCTTGACCTATGATTTGTTTTTTGATAAAAAATTAAAATCCATATCCATATTTTTCTAATCTGAATGAAAGCTTTTCTGGGTACCACTAAACTTTGTTATTTGTTTATAATTGAATCAAATCGTTATCATCTAGATCTGATTGAATTGAGAATTTATTTTGGGGCCAATTTACTTAGCTTCAACCGCTCTTTTGCCTTTAAATCTTTAGGGTGAGAGAGGTTTATCCGGTTCACCTGGACCAAAGGTAATCTATCATAATGTTGGTTAAGCCTGGATGTTTTCTCTGTTCTGTTTCAAATGAGACAAAAAGAGTAAGGGATGTTTTTTCACGTCCTCAGGGTGAATGTGGATCTGTAGGCCAAGGAGGGTCAGTGGGACCTCCGGGGCCCACAGGCCCACCCGGAAGAAGAGGCCCTCCTGGTCCACCGGGGCCCCCTGGTCCCCCCAGTCTTGCAGGCACCAGATTCTTTGTTGAGGTGCTGATCTTGTTTTCCTTTCTTCATTCCAATCAGATTTCAGTGGGCGTCCTAACTTCTGACCTTGTTTTTAGGATTTGGAGGGATCCGGCAAGAGCGACATGCTCCTTGAAACAAGGGGCGCAGGCTTGCAGGTCAGTCAGAAAATGAAGGTCAAACTGCTGTATTGCTGACTTTTATAATGTGTGTCTATTACGTTGTTTAGAGTCCACCTGGTCTTCCTGGTCCACAAGGTCCCAAGGTTGTTCTTGGTGGTGTTATAGATCTAATGCAGATGTTATAGAATTGTGACATTTGATTTCTCTTGTCTATGTTTTTATAGGGTGAGGATGGATCTCCAGGTCAGCCAGGGCCCTCTATCAAGGTACAACTCTCAAGTGTTCCTATTCCACAATTTTAGTTTGCAGGTCTTTAAGTCAGTTCCTTCTTCTTCTTGATCATAGGGTGAAAGAGGTGACCCTGGAAAAGAGGGTTTGAAGGGTCCTGCTGGTCTACCAGGTCCTAGGGTATGTACTGCATATATATATATATATATCTTCCGTGAATCATAAATGTGAGCGCTACATCAATTGTGCCACGCGACGTAAATTTCAGTAAGTCCTTTAAAATAATCTTGTGACCTGTTCTGACTTCAAATGGATTCATACTTGAAAAGGATTCGATTAGCTCAGAATTTGTTGGGTTTCTTGCAACAAAGGTGTAAAATTCATATTGTTACCTTCAACTAGCTCATTCTACAACCTATTTATCGTTTATGATGTGCTTAAAAAAAGGAGGGAAGACAAAAATTAAATTTAAGCATGAGCCTCCATTCTTTAATTCAAATCTCCTAAGATACAAAAAAGCAGATCAACCCTAAAGGGTGTTGAATTTAATTGACAGAAACATGATTGGCAAACAAAGCCAATAATTTTATCAATGGGCAAGCATCAATGAATAATAAACCAACCCTGGCATTTGAAGCTATCTTCTGTTCAAGCGCTTAATAATTAAAAATACTACTACCGTGGCATTATAATCATTCTTCTTTAAAATAATTTCATAATTAAAAAAAAAACAACCATGGCATTATTACAATTTTCATTGTTAGCAGAATACAAACAAATGTACAAATGTATAATAAACATTAAAAGACATTATTTTCAATTATTCTAGTCTAAATACAATGTTAACTATGATAGATTGTTAATCTGTGACATAGACATAAAGTGATATTATTATTTTATGTAGGGCGTTAAAGGTGAAACAGGTCGACCAGGGCAAAAGGTAGGTTCACTTACTTTACTTCACATATACAAAAGTTTGTTCTTCTTTTTCTAGAGTTGATAAGCAATTCTCTGCATTTTCCAAGGGTGAACGTGGTGTAGATGGGCTCAAAATCACGGGACCACCTGGCCCTCCTGGACCTCCTGGACCTGTTATTAATCTGGCAGATGTAAGCATAATAATGTTATATTTATTTTTACCGGGACAATGAAAAAATTGATCCTTTACCAGGCAAATTATAATGACCTATTTTTGGGACTAATGGAGGAAATTGAGACGGTTGTGCAATTCTACCACATTCTAATTTCATTTGTTACAGGAAAACACTAACCTTTACATATAAATACTCAAGAATGAACTTCAACAGGTCAGAGGCAAACAAAAGTGAATAGGGTGAATTTGATTTTTTTTAAATAAGCTTCAATCACCTACTTTTCACTTTTGTTACAGCTATGTGGGTTATGATGATAACAGAGGCATGTTAATAATTATTGCTATGCGCAATTCTGTTATGTTCTTTTCTTTAACGTCTCATTGACTTCTATCATAACAACAAATAAAGTGCGAACGTATATCTACTCTCACATACAATTTACACTGACGGAATTTGAACTTGTTGCAGAACTTCTGGTCTAGTATGTATATTCGTTGCTTTTAATCATAACACTCATAAGTTAACTATAAATGTCACAAAGATATATCCCACTCTTTTGTAATGGGACTGATTTTCAACAACTTCTAAGTTACCAATTTTGCCTGCCTTACTCTACACATCAATATTCACTGATGTTTTGCAATTCCCATTGGTGTTAGTGGGCTAAGTGGATTCATCCAAAAGCCTCAAACTAAAAAATCTCTCACTGTCATCTATTAAATATGTGTTGTTGTTATTAATGAAAACAAACTTACTGTTTTTTTTTGCCAATATTACCCATCTATTTTCACACAATTTTATTCCACTTTTCTGTACGTCTACATGCAACAGCATTCTTTCACTTGCGTATCTCAAATTTTTTTACAAAGAAATAAAATAATCTGTTCTGTTCGCAGTTGCTTCTCAATGTCACAGAAAACATATTCAATATCACAGAGATCAGAGGACCGCCGGGGCCAATGGTAAGTAAATTTGAGATATAAATATATGGAAATAGAAATTCACTTAAAGGGTAGTAGATTTCATGCTCACTTTTCTAAAACAAACAGGAAAAAATTCACTTACATTTGTCCTTTGTGTAAGTTTGCATGGTTGCATTGTATCACCAGCATAATGTGTTTGAAATGCTTTGACTAATAATACCAGCTCTGCAACCTATGGGCCTGCATGTTTATTAATAAGAATAACGACTACAATGCATACAGATGCATGCATTTGCAGATAATTCTGTGTTTGATTGCAGGGACCTGAAGGTTTGCCAGGAAAAGCTGGATTCCCTGTGAGACCATTTTCTTGGAAATACATGATTCTACCAAAATAAGTTTTTTCAAATAACATGTTAAATGTGGCATCACTTATACAAACCGAGACTTCTGATTGAAACTGTGTTGGACTTAAGAGGCAAAATTCACGCTTTTTTTTATTAACTTGAGGCTGCCAATTTGCTGTTTGCTTTTTACCCAACTAAACAACGCAGTTGCTCTCAAGGCTCGCATAAAGATAATTCTTGACATAACTTCTTCATTCATATTCCTAAAACACAATAGTAGTCTGAATATCACTCTTGGGCTTTTGGGACTGCATAAAAGATAAGAAGAAGAAGAATAATGATAATGTTATATGTATGAAAATTAAAAAAATATGACTGTACTTCGAGATCTAAACTGTCCTGAATGTATGCCCATTCTGCCTATATTCAAAAATTGTGATCCTTCTTGTCTCAAACAATGTATTTTATGAATCAACTTCTATTGCACAGGAAAGTATAAGGTTAAAAAACCTGAATTTGCGTAGGACGAAATAAAGTAATGCAAACTTAAAAGAACACATTTTCTTTTATTTCTGACCTTCACTTTGTCAATTTTGTTGACCTCCTAGGGTCCTAGGGGACCAAAGGGAATCATGGGCCTCCCAGGTATCCAGGGTCTACCAGGGCTCAAGGTGAGAGTATTTCTTAAGAAGATATGGAATAATGAAATCATTAAATAAATATTCATGCCTTTCAACTTATAGGGGGTTTTTTTTTTCATAATTTGTAAGATTTTTTGGCTTATATATTACAGAAGAAACGAATGCGGAAATTTTCAGGGACTGCTTTTAAACATGCTGTGACTTTAAGAGATAATTAAATGATGTCACTGCTGTTTCTTAAGACATGTGCATTGTTCAATTTTTCAGACTCGCCACGTTATTTTGTCGCAATAATTGTCACTTTGTATATGTTAGTTCTTCATCTCATAATTCAGTGTGAATTATTTACTTGCTAAAAGAGTAATTTCTGCTTTTGCGCTAGTGCGTTACTTTGGATTTGTTAGGATCTAGTGCGCCCTTGTAGACATTCTCTGTAAAAGATCATTGTAGATATAATTTGGATTGGTTAATTACACGTGGCTGTAAACAATTTATCAACCATTGTTAATTACCTTTTTCAGTTTACATGTAGCAATATTTTGTCTGGGTTCATTTTCGATCATATCTCATTGTACTGAATTTATCTATTTTTATTTCGAAAACCATACACACACATACAAACTTCATGGTGACAACTCCCCGTGTGGAGTTTGCATATTTTCCCCGTGCCTCCGGGCACTCCGGTTTCCTCCCACATTCCTAAAAACATGCACGTTCGGTTGATTGGCCAGTCCAAATAGTCCCCAGGTGTGAATGAGCGAGCGAATTGTCTGTCCCTGTGTGCCCTGCGACTGGCTGGCAACCAGTTCAGGATGTCCCCTGCCCACTGACCGAAGATGGCAGGGATGGGCTCCAGCACCCCTGCGAACCCTGCTGAGGATAAACGGGGCAGATAATGGATGGGTCAGCAATGATGATGATAATGACAATGTGGAATTATGTGATGATAATGATAATGATGAAGTGACTCCATCCACTAATTATATAGGAATGAATAGGGGGTGGGACTAAATAAGCGTAACTGCAACCCACTCCTCTCCTATTATATATATTATAAATATATGTTATTTTTGTTACCTTCCTTTATGTGGTTGTTATCATTTATTTGTTTATTTATTTTTACTCTTTGCTTCAAGCGGGATATACATTTGTTAATCTTATTATTATTATTATTATAATACTTCAAGAGGTCGCAGGCTCCTCCATGTTATATGTCAAAGTGTCCTTGGGCAAGACGCTGAATCCCTAATGCCCCTGATAAGCAGGTAATTGCCTTGTATGGCTGGTGCTGCTATTAGTGTGTGAGAATGGGTAAGCGTGAAGCACATTGTAAAGCGCTCTGGGAGGTCTTCAGTGACTTGAAAAGCGCTATATTACAATTACATTTGAGTTACATTTAAGTATTAAGGAAGTCGAAGGGGTAGGAGTAAATAAGCTTATGTTTCACCCTACTCCTTTTCAGACATGCTACATTATTATTGTTTTGTTCTGGTATTTTGTTTTTTTTCTTTTGACTTATGTTCGAAATGAAAAATGTCATTTATTCATTCAAAGTTGGTTTTTAGCTTAAAGTGCTGCATTTCACTAGAATTGTGCAATGTTTTTCAACTAGTGTGCCGTGTGACCTTTCCTTGTGCGCGGTAGGAAATTGCCATTGTTCAGTCTCTTTGCTTTCGTTCCGACATTAGCCGAGTAACTAACATTCATTCATATCAGTAGGTGGCACCATTTTTTTTTTCATTTTGTATACTAATTGTTTGTTCATGAGGGAAATATTTATATTTAATTTTATTTTGCTAGTTTGTTTAAAATCACATTGCAAAACAATAAAATTAAGCAAATCAAGTACAAATATTTCTAATCATTTTTTTTAAATGTAATACTTTTTTGTTGTTTTATTTTTGGTAACACAAAAAAGCTGATAATAGCAATAACATTTTGGTTCCATTGACAGGTAATTGTTGCTAATTTTAAGAATAATTTTGGTTATTTTCTTCCAGAAAAACTAAATAAAAACACAGTAAAAATTTCAAAACACGTTAAAGATATAGTAAATCCAAAGTTACAGAAAATTAGTGACCACAAATGATAAAAAACAAACTAATACTGTCACTTTAAGTAACATGACAACATACATCCATCCCTTATCTGCACCGCCAATCCTCAGTAGGGGCGCTGGAGCCCATCCCAGCTATCTTCGGGCAGGGGACACCCTTAACTTGTTGCCAGCCAGTCGCAGGGCACACAGGGACAGACAATTCGCTCGCTCATTCACACTTAGGGACAATTTGAACCGGCCAATCAACCTAACATGATTGTGGGAGGAAACCGGAGTGCCCGGAGGAAACCCATCCAAGTATGGGGAGAACATGCAAACTCCACACAGGAGGTTTGATCTCACGACCTCAGACCTGTGCTAACCCCTGCACCGTCATGCTGCCCTATGATAACATTAACTTTAGAAAACAAATTAAACCGATGCCGGGAATTTATTTTTAAACATTTTCAAGTGTGCCTCAAGAGTTTTTAATGGAAAAAAGTGTGTCTTGGCTTAAAAAGGGTTGAAAAAATACTGCAGTAGTGAACATAAATGATCTCATTTCCGTAAAGCAGTGGTTAGTGAAAGGTCCCGGGAAACATTTTTTGTCCTGGAGAGGGATGGGCGCCACCAGGCTGTACTCACCCAAGACACATTACAGGAAATGCGGCCCTTACAACCTAGTGGTTAAGGGGAAGGATTTGTGAGGCAAAAGTGTTCATTTATTGTGTATACAATGTGTAGTGTTCAGTGTTTTGTTTTTGTTTTTTTGTAATTGGAAATTAAAGCATCTGACCTTGGAAGGTAAGGCTTTTAAATTCACACGCTTTAATTTTGCACATTTTACTCTTTAAGGATGAGAGGTCTGAAAACGCACATGAGTAATTCCACTTGAAAACTTTCCATTTTTCACAAATTTGACAGTTGTTTTTGTTGTTTTGTCCCGTGGTGTTAACAGGGAGCCAAGGGTGAGCCAGGTGTGACCATTGCTGCCGATGGATCACTTTTATCTGCTGCAAGAGGCCCGCACGGGCCCAGAGGCCCCAAGGTTGATTTGAAAATGACAACAAAAGCTTCTTTTTTAGTAACTGTGTGATCTTCAGTGTTTGTGTTGAAAAAACAAGTGATATGAGCAACTTGGTAATATCTAAAGGGACAGTGTGTATTATTTGACCACTTAATTTAGCTGTAAGCGAAAACAAGTGCAACTGAAAACGAGTGCTTAAAAGCACAAGAAAGAGTACAAACTACAGTGACTCAAAGTGACCTAAAGACACTATTATACATCTCTTATTTTTGCTCGGCGTTTTTGAGGTTTGTGGGTACCTTTCCTTAGAAGCAAGATGTCGGTCAATTATTTCAGCTCCTTTAAATGTGCTGTACGGAATTTGAAACTGTGTTACTCTCTACCGCCATTTCCTGGCTTGAAGTAATGATCGGAGCTCATTCATCAAGAACGTGCAGTTCTTAAACGCGCTCAAAAAACGTGTCTTAGACACATCTTTTTGGGGGCTTTGGGTTGGCGTTCATACTGTATTTGATACTTTCATTTTCTCACTTTCAGTATTTTTAAGCTATACTAACAAAAACAGAAATGATGAGCATATTTGAAATGTCCAACTACCAAATCCCCCCACCACTAATCTGTATTGCGCGTCCCAGAATAGCGTTGCTAAAAGTAAGATGTAAAACAGAAAGAACATATTATAGTGGCCATTTGAACTCAGTTGGGTATTGTAACACAACTAGACTATTATATAAAGGGTGTGTGTTTTTTTGTGTGTTCGTATGTGGCTTATAGGGTCCAAAACGGCTGAACCGATTTTTGTAAAAATTCACGCAGTAGTACTTTGGGCCTGTGGGTGTGTCTTCAGTTTTGTGCTAAGACACCCACAATTAATACCAACAAAATCAATGAACATCTGCTTTCATGTACAAGTGGCTTTGGAGTTGCATACTTTTTGGCACGTCCTAGTGGCTCCTTAGCAGCTCAACAAACCACGGCCCAAACAACATCACTCAATTAGAATGCCTCGCAACGCCAAGCCTGGCAACGCCGGACCATTATGCTTGTACTTATCAAGGAAAACATTCTACTTTTAACTTTTTAAGGACACCATAAATGACGCACCCCACCTTCAAATTGAGGCTCATGGTTTGAGAATAAATGCAAAATTCCCAACCTATAAGTATTTTTTTTAAAGCATGTTTGTATAGTAAATGTGTTTTTGATTATTATTTACATCAATATTATTTACATCAATATTGATTTCTTTTTGGGAAATCATTCTTTTCATTTACCACTAGGAGGCGCTTAATAGTACACACTGCCTTTTATTGATTGCTGTCAAACATTAATTTAGCCAAATCAAAGGTAAAGGTAAATCTTGTATAAAAACTGTTACAGCAGAACTAAGCAAAATGTTATTTTATGTTGTAGGGAGTCCGTGGATTGCCTGGACCTATCGGGCCTATTGTGAGTATATCACGACTTACACACTTAATAATAATTCAAATGTAATTTTGCCGGGGAAAATTGGATACAGTATGTATTTTATTTTTGGTTAACACACTGTTTCCAAAGTTGTCATGACTATGGTGCAGTCATTTGTTGCATAATCTGTGTTTTTATTGTTTTAGGGTCCACATGGACCTCCTGGACCAAAAGGAGAATATGGCTTCCCTGGTCGGGCTGTAAGGAATTTTTGCTTTATGTATCATGAAAGCAAAGATTTGTAGATGTAATAAACATATCTGTTCGTACCGTTTCCTTTTTCGGTTTTGTTGTTTTTGTTTTTTGACAGGGAAGACCTGGCATGCCCGGACGAAAAGGAGAAAAGGGAGCTGTTGTTGGCCAGCCAGTAAGAGAAAAATGTGAAATTCTCCAATTGTTTGACTTTAAAATATTCGAACCTGTCACTTAAAAATTATCATACGAGGTCGATTTATAAATGTGTCAATTTTGCATTGTCAGGGATCTCCTGGTCCACCTGGTCCGCCTGGACTTCCAGGAAGGATTCTCGGTTTGAATGGAGTAAGTGATCAAATGTGCACTCTGAGGTTTTTGTGTGTTGGTTTATTTATGTATTGTCATCCTGAATAGTTGTAACAATCGTATTTCCTAGAGATATTTTAAATTGGTGATAAACAGGACGTTCCGAAGCATTTTACCAACTGTTTTGGAGGAATTATGGCATGTTTGTTGCATTTGGCATCTGCTTCCTGTTTACTACGTAATGGGAGTAACGTCTTTTGCAGATCTGGTTGAAAAATTAGTTGTTGATTTGTTCAAATGTTAAGTTCTCCAACAACCAAGACAACATCTATTTCAGTGTTACCTGTTTCGTGTTTACTTCTTAAAATGTCAATGAAAAATATTTTAAAGCCATATTTAAGACTGTGAAATTATGCTACTTCCCTAATTTTGCATTTAAATATTTCTGAATCTGCTCATTTGATGAAATCATTTTGTAAAACTGATAACGTGCTTATTTTTTTAAAGACAGTGTTCCCAGTGCGCCCCAGACCGCATTGCAAAAAGGGAACAGTAAGTCTGAGTCAGACCATCTGAATGGTCCGTTTCATCTTGAAACGGGTCTCCATCTTTTGGTTCTGTTGTGGGGCAAATGGAGCAGCATGGCAGCTCTCTGGCCATCCCTTGTTTCCCTAATTCATATACTGACCTCATCTTCACAATTGCATTTACAAGGTGCTGGGAGTGTGGGAAAACCAATCTCTTTGCTGAATTCCAATCACTGAACTGGACCATTACAAGAAATATTTTTTTTTAAATTGAATGTTTGTGATAGGAATTCAACGGTATACTGTAATCTAACCAATACTATTGAATCTAATGTCTTGGGTATGGTGGAAGGGATCTTTTTTTTATATATATACTACCGTTTAAAGGTTTGGGGGGTCACCCAAACAATTTTGTGTTTTGGTGAAAAAGTCACATTTTACATATCAAATGAGGTGTCCAATGTCTGTGTTATTTTGCTCATATGAACCCTTTCCTTTTGTTAGCCAGTTTCAGATGTGGCTTATTCTTTGCCACTCTGCCTTGAAAGCCAGCATCTAGGGGTCGCCTGTTCACGATAGATGTTGACAATAGTTCTTTGCTGGTATTATATAACTAGTTGAGGGCGTGTAAGGCATCTAATTCTCAAACTAAAGACTCTAATGCACGTGTCCTCTTGCTTGGTTGTGCCTCCCACTCCTCTTTCTACTCTGGTTAGAGCCTGTTTGTGCTGTTCTGTGAAGAGAGTAGCAAACACCCTAGTAGGAGATCTTTGTTAGTAATTTCTTGCATGGATATGCCTTCATTTCTTAGAACAAGAAGAGACGGTCTTGTTTTACATAAAAGTGTTTCTTTCTCTGCCCGATCTGAAAATGTAATTACACCTACAAATATGATACTCCAGATACTTGACCAGCTCAAAGGATGGTCAGTTTTATAGCTTCTCTAACCAGCTAAACTGTTTTTAACTATACTAACATCATTACTCAAAGGGTTTTCTCATCATCTATTAGCCTTTTATTGCATTTAGCAAACACAATCTCGGATTAGAACACTGGAATGCCGGTTCCTGGAAATAAGTCTCTATAAACTTATGTAGATATTGCAATAAAAATAGACATTGAAAGCTTAAATCAGGGGTGCTAAACAGGCGGCCCGCGGGCCAGATCAGGCCCACTAAGGGATTAAATCCAGCCCGCGAGACAACGCTGAGGGAAGCGCAAGAGAAAAACGGGGTGCAGGTTGATATTGCCAAAGCCAGGTGCCTCTCACAAACGCTGTATTTCTCTATCTCTCTCTCTCTTTTTCTCTGTCTCTGTCTCTATCTCTCTCTCTCTCTCTATTTATCTGTCTTTGTCTCTGTCTCTCTCTGTCTCTCTTTTACTCTTTCTTTTTTCCTCTTTGTCTCTCTGTCTTCTTACCTTATTTTGCTCTCTTACTCTTTTCCTTTTCTCTCCCAATTTTGCTCTCCCCTTCTCTCTTTATCTCCTTCTCTTTTTCTCTCCTTCTCTCTTTCTATTTTTCTTTGGATTTCTTTCTTTCTCTATCTTTCTTTCCTTCCCCATCGCTCACTATTTCTCCTTTTATCACTTTTGTTTCCCTTTTTCTCTTCTCTCTCGGTCTCTCTCTCTCTCTCTCTCTCTCTCTTTCTCTCTCTCTCTCTCCCTCTTGTTGTCTCCCTTTCTCTTTCTTTGTCCCAGCCTCTCTCTTTTTCTCTCCCTCTCTTTTTCTTATTTCTTTCTATCTCTTTTTCTTTCTCTCTAATCTACTAGTCCTGCCCCTGAGAGAATGTTTGTTCTATTGTGTGGCCCCGGAGTTAAAATAAGTTTGACACCCCTGGCTCAAATACCAATTTAACAATTTAACAATGTATGGGGCGTATTTACGATAAGTTTCATGTTATCATCGATAAAAACAAGAGTATATTGACATTTATGAGCATCCCAAACTTCTGAACGGTAGTGTATAACAAACTCATACAAGTATTATGTTGTGGACCTCTCTGTCCAATTTAAAACCACTTTCTCATTAGCTTTTTGGCAGCGCTGGGCATGTGACAATTGCTAAATGTTTCTTACTCTCAAACTTTTCTGAGCATCTTTGTGACTCCTTGTCCAGATGCAGATGAACGGATGGTGCTGACTTCCAGAATTCAACAGTGTATTATGCCAGATCTTAACTGCTATTGCTAAAGACAGTGAAAGCTAATGCTAATCAATGTCGGTTTTGGTCTGCTTACATTTTGTCTGCATAATGACAGTCCACTACAGGTACTTGTAAACTTTACCAGAAACCACCAGGCCCAATCATGAGTTGAAGATTTCTGAACGTATTAAAGGGTCAGCCATACTGACATGTGAGGGTTTATGAAATGTAACAAAATAGATTAACAAAAACATGATACAAACGGTGGTCATAAGATGATATCCCGACTATTTGTTTCAGGTGTCCTGTAAAAAAATTTCAAAATGGTGGAAAAAATGTTTGATACATAGGGACTGTCAACAGTTTGTTAAAACAAAATTAGATCAAACTTTATTTATGTACAAATTATCACCTATGATGTATAAAAAAATAACTCAAAGTGCTATGTAAATAATAACGTCCATATTATAAGAAAATGAAAATCACACCCTGTCATCCAACATTATTTGGTATGTACACACTTTAACATGAATACAGTTTTGTGTTTTCTTCCCTAGTTGTCACATTCCGTAGAGGTAATGCATTTTCTAGCCCCACTCGGTTCAACCTTAAAGGGACACTGGGTATTAATTTACCACTACGTGTCGCTATATTGGATTGTCGGAAGGAAGAATACAAACTATGGAGATTCAAAGTTACCTCAAGGCACAATATTTTTCTTTTCATTTTTTTGCCTACCCTGTTTGGGGTTTGGGTACCTGTATGAACAAGATGGTCGACAATTATGTCATGTTTACTTTAGAAGAGGCTTTTTTTATGTCAAATAAATGCTAATTTCTAGACCTACGAGTATTTAAAGAATGCTTATACATATGATACTTCATGTATTTAGCTTATTAGATACATCAAAACTGTTATTTTTTTTAAATAAATGTCGTCTTTACCACGAGCAGGCACTAAATAATACACACTGTCCCTTTAACCATCAAAACAGATTGTATAAGTCTAACCCTGACCAAAGACTTTAACTCTAAAAATGTAATCCTAAAATTAGGGTCTGCACCGCACTTAGAAGAAATGTCTTCGAAAGGGCTAGGGCACCCCCCAAATCATTGTAATAATACTGAAAATAGACCTAAGAAAGTCACACATTTGAGTACACACACCCACACACAGAAACCATATAAACTCATACGAAAATATGGGAGGACCCAGAGAAATAATATGAGTTAAAACAACTAACTCCTTTGTCCTTTGCAATTGTAATTGATATATACTAAAGACTTTTCATTCAGCCATAATTGTTTACAATAGAAAAATTACAACAACAAAAAATGCCAAATCAGGGTCATAACCCAACTAAGCCTGTTACATTACAGAACAGTTTACAAAGCTGTGTTTTGAATGCCTTAACCTTTTATAATGCATACAATGTCAAACTTATCATGAATAAAGGATCCTCTTCATTATAAACATCACTTAACAGTTACTGATACCACAGTTGTTTTTGTGAACCTAAACACTAACTTGTATGTATTTTTTTATTTATCTGCAGGAATCGAATAATGTCAATGTTGTTAAATATAAAGGAGGAAAAGAAGATGTTGGAATACCTGGAGAGACAGGGACACCTGGTGAGACGTCTTGGATTTTGAACACATTTTTTTTTTATCAGTTGTGGTACATTCTGAGTCAACTATTTTCTTTTTTAATGGGATGCTGTCATTTATCAGCCCTTGCGTTTCCTGGAGACTTTGTGGTGAGAGCCCTCCATATTATTCACTACAGCAAAAACTTCTTGCTTAGGGTCTGTAATGTATTCTTGTTCGACAATGCTACTTGTCTCTGTAGATTGCTCAGGGTGCCAAAGGCAACCAGGGATTCAAAGGCCAAAAGGGAGAAAAAGGTGACTTGGGCCCTCCCGGTCCTCCAGGACCACCGGGGCGCTCAGGACTTGTGGTGGGTTCTGATGAAGATCTAGTTGTACAAAATAACTACTCTATTTCCCAAAGATGCTTTCTTAAGCGTTTTATGTTTGTTTAGGGTCCTAAAGGTGAGTCAGTCATCGGCTCTCCAGGTTCTCCTGGTTCTCCAGGCCAGCGAGGGGCCCCTGGGTTTGGACGCCCAGGTCCCAGGGGGCCTCCTGGACCGCCCGGATCACTACCTTCTGTTAGAGCAGGTGTGTATAAGGGCAAAGGTAGGGGTTATTGCATAAAACCAAGATAATGGATTAAGCTGGGATGCTGTCTGTTTTTTGGCAGTGATTTATTCTTTACAGCAAGCTTGCTACAGACCAGACTAACAACCAGGCCTAGATTATCCCCAAAAATACATCTGGAACTTCTACTAAAAAAAAATCAAAATTTTTACGGCATTTCCGCAAACTTTCTTTATACATTGCTTTGTTTTAATGATCCTGCATTAACATTTGACATATTGGCTATATTGTCATTTCATTAAACTCTGTTGACTGGATAACTGCAACAGTCATGGTATAGGAATTTATTTTCTTTATGAACGATCAATGAAATGAAACAAAAAATATTAATTAAATGGATAAGAATTGGAATTCTCTTGGTTGCCATTGTTAACAACATTAATAATATTATTTACAACGAGATTAGACGTGGTACTCCAGAATAAACATGCAGTAGACTGAAAAACAATATGAAAGAGAACGTTAGAATAAATAGGCAAACCTTTGTCTTTGTTGCATTGACCGGGAATTGAACCTGTGCAATGAATGTGGTGGGTGTGGGTGGGTGTATCCCTTAACCACTAGGGTCATAGGGGCACCATTTCCTGTGGTGCTTCTTAGGCAAGTACAGCCTGGTGGTGCCCATCCCTCCCCAGGCCGACAAATATTTCCACCCAGTCTCAAATCAGGGACCATTCGCGTGTTGGGTGAATGTGTTCACCACTGCACTACAGAAGAATTATGTTGCAAGCAAAAATTATAATATGGAACGACTGAAAAACTGAATGCTAATTAATACTTTATAAGTAGGAGGCATTTTCATTGAGCCGGTGCAAAGCTGTCCGCCAGGCTTTCTTCCTTTCCTTCAACACATTACTTGTAGAAAAAAAAAATTCTTATGAATTCTTTCACACTTCCATAAGGTTCTATAAGGAACTGTTATCATTGAGGGACACTTTTCCATTTTCCGATCCGTAGTTTTTATTATTGATCCTAACTATCTACAGCTGGCTTGATATAGCCAGGCCCTACCATCCTGGCTCAGCAAACGTGCAACCGATTAAGCCGAGATGCGCCTTTCAGACTAGATCGATCTGCGCTTTTTTATTTAGCCTGGATTTCTTTATTCCACTTTCGGCCCACATCCCCATATGTCAAAACATACAAAAACACAATGGTTGAGTGTATATATTGTCTTCAGGTGTGAGTGTCCCAGGCCCTCCTGGTCCTCCAGGTCCCCCAGGAATATCAAACCTGGTAATAAAGCATGGTCAAATTTCCTTAAAAGATACACTGTACGTGAAACTTCTCTTAAAGTGATGTTGTGCTCAGGTAACTATCTATGAGACAATTCATGATCTGACCAGAGAGACCATCCACACTCCTGAGGGAACGTTGGCATATGTATCTGAGAACGGAGAAGAACTTTACATCAGATCACAGAGTGGATGGCGTAAAATTTTGGTGTGTATACAACTAATGTATAGTTGCCCTGCACGATATGACCCCGAAACTCTTTTGTACCCTTCAATGCAACTTGAGTGTGTCAAATGTTACTTCCTCCTTGCAGCTTGGAAATTTGATCCAATCTGAACCATCGTTCTTGTCTCCAACTCAAACCCACAACAAAGCTGGAGAGTGGAGCCGATCTCATAGGAGCCACAGACAAGTACACTCGCATTAATTCATACAAACGACAATTGCTTTTGAATATATATATATATATATATATATAGAATAATATATTGTGTATTTATTGCATAGGAGCTGATTGAAGGAACGAGAGGATATCAGCCCAGTTTTAACCTACTGCCACAAACTTTTGATGCTGTTGCTGGTGTGAGCATAAATATTTTACAATCACGAAAGACTTTGTAGAGGTTTAATTTCCTGGAATTGAATTTTGTTCAAATTTGCACATGTGAAAAGCTCAGTTTTTCATAAGTAACAAGTTACAAACGTTCAAAATTGTCATTCAACATGGAAGCAAAAGCATTCTTTTTAAAACCTTTAATGAAAAAGATTCCTTTAAAATCTCAGGCTGCACATCTTGACAGAAGCCTCCTTTAAGTATCATTTTCTAACATGGAAACCTAGCTTTCTTTTAAAACCTTTCTTTAAACCAATTCCTTCGAAATCTGGTGTGGCACATTTTCACAGCTGAATTGTGAAAGCAGATTGAAACTGTTAGGTAACATTAAGCAACATGGAAGCCGGGCCTTCTTAAGAAGACCTTTCATCAAAACGATTCATTTAAAATCTCAGGTAACACCTACTGACGGCTGGATTTTCAACCGATTTTTTTAACATCATGGAAGCCAAGCCTTCTTCTGAAAATCCTTCATTAAACCGATTCCTTTATAATCTCCAGTGGCTCGCCCTGACAGCTGAATTTTTCAATCACATTTTTTGACAACTGTAAAGCATTGTGATTCAATATTGAAGCCGAGTTTTCTTATTAAAACCTTTGATTGACCCAATTCTTTACAATCTGAAGTGTCAACTTTATACAGCTGAATGTTTCAAATTACTTTTCGAAAGGTTGTTAAATATCGTAGCTCATGATGGAAGCCAAAGCTCCCTTTAAAAACCTTACAAAGTAGCTTTAAAACTTAAAAACCTCAGTGCGCATGTTAAACTCCATTTTCAACTTGGGCAAACTATTAAACAATTAAACTTGACTCATTAAGTGACTTTGTTATATTGATTTATTCAAAGCAGTTGAGTCTTACATTCTGACAGATACAACTCAAACGTTTTTTAAAGAATCAGGATGGATCATGGAAGCCAAAAACCTCAGCTCACACATTCTAACAGCTGAAATTTTGATCTCACTTTTCCATCATCTTCCAAATAAATTGTGACTCACCATAGAAGTATTATCTTCAAAAACCATAATAAGTAATATTGGATTATTTAAACACTGAATTCAAGTCACACACTGATATTTTTCTATTGAGTAAGTACTTTGAAATGTTAACATATTTAAAAAATAAGTTCTGGTCAAACATTTGGACGGCTGAATTTACCCAACTTTGTTTTGTAGGTTTTCAAAATTAGGAATGTACCATGAAAGGCAAGACTTTCTTAGGTCACAATTTCTGACAGCTGAACGGTGAAACTCAATTTTCTACAGTGTAAATATTGAGAGCGTGAAACTTTGAAACCTTACTATGAAATCCAAACTAACGAGGTCCCACATTCTAACAGCTAAATTTTCCATCTCAATTTCACAAAAAACCCTTTAAGAATTGACTTAAGGCAATAAATGCAACAAAACGTTAAAACAATGTTGTTTCAATCCTATTTTGTCTTTAATTCAGCTCCATTTAGTGGCTTTAAACGCTCCACTGAGAGGGGACATGCGAGGGATCCGTGGGGCCGACTTTCAATGCTACCAGCAGGCCAGGGCTATGGGCCTGACCACCACATACAGGGCCTTCCTGTCATCACACCTCCAAGACTTGGCCACCATCGTGAGGAAGGCGGATCGAAACAACATGCCTGTGGTTAATCTCAGGGTGAGGACAACACATGGAAAAAAACATCGCTAAAGCCCAGCGCGCATGTGCCGTATGATGCCTCTGGTGATCAGCATTTTACTTTCAGGGTTAGGTGTGTGAGGGCACTTTTTTAGTGGCAAACGGCGCAATACCAAAAGTGTCCAGTTTCAAACGTGTTTTATAATTTTGACGCTTACTCGCCGAATTCCTTTTATGTGCAAGTCAAGTCATGTTTATTTGAATAGCCCTTAATCACAAGGAGTCTCAAAGGGCTGCACAGACCACAGATTATTGCAAACCACAGACTATTATTACACTATCCCCTGATCTAAAACCTACATGAGGGCAAGAAAAAAACTCAACAACCTCAACATGAAGAAAATGAAAAAACCTTGAGAAGGGACCACACATGAGGTAATCCCCTTCCAGGATGACCAGGCTGCAATGGGTGTTTTAATAACATTTAATACACTGAACTGGTTGCCAGCCAGTTGCAGGGCACATCTTGGAACAATTTGGATCCGCCAAATGACCTGTCATGCATGTCTTTGGAACCGGGGATCCCGGAAGTAAGCCATTTATGTACTGGGAGAACATGCGAACTCCGAAAGCAGAGGCCAGTAGCTGGAATTGGACCACCGCACCGTGAGGCTGACGTGCTTACCACGTCTCAAAACGTTTCAGATGCCCTTCTGGTTAGATACACAAGTTAATTTGTTTTCTAAGATTATTCAAATAACAGGGGAACATTTTGGTGGGATAATTTCTTATTCCAGTGTTTCTCAACATTTTCTGAGTCAAAGCACACGTTTTTCTTTTTCTTTTTTTAAATTGAGGCACACCAACCATCGAAAATGTTAACATATAATTCCCGGTACCAGTTTGTTGTTTTTGGTGTGTGTTCGTGTTTTTTAATCTTAAATCACCAAGTTTTTATCATTCGTCGTCATCGTCACTCTGGAAGTATCACTAGTAGTTCATTTTATCTACTCATTTTACCATACATTACCATTTTCCAATATGTTTCCCTTTTTTTTTTAAGTTTTACTATATTTTTGTAATGTTTTTTTTACTCTAGAGCTATAGACTATAGACCGCACCTGATTATGAGCCTAATGCATTACTTTTTTAAAGGAAAAAACATTTTGCATATACATAAGCCGCTCCTATTCATAAGCCGCATGTGCCAACATTGAAACAAGAGATATTTAGAAAGAAAGACGTATTAATAATGACAGCATGTCTTGTACCTTAACCCCTTAAAGTTCAGACAGCCCATCTCTGGACTTTTGATGAACAAATACGTGTCTGTACGATGTCACCAGTCACTGAAATATGTCATGCCACATATCATGGTAAGCTTATACTTTTGGGATTCAAGATATGACAACCATTTTAAAATATACTCATCACAGTCTGAAACAAGATACCCAAAAACTATAAAGCCAGCGCAACTCACCATTACGTCCCTGGGCTATCTTCAACTTCTTTGAATGTCCGCGAAAATGGCTTTGTTATGCTTTGTTTTTCATGCTAGTTTTAAACTGACGTCTTCCTCGACACATATATTCCACCTGTCTCATTTTTATTATTCAGGCGCCCATGGTGGCAATTAGAAAAAAATGCATACTGGTATATTAACCGCATCATTGGATAAGCCGCAGGGTTGAAAGCTTATGACAAAAGTGGTGGGTTATAGACTGGAAATCATGATATATTGTATGTGTATAAATCATTTTGCGAGATAATGCATTTTTAAGACAGCATGTCTTGTCCTGTCCTATGATGTCATTTGAGGAACACCAGCACCCTAGTCAGCCAGTTGCCATATTCTTTTACGTGTTAATTAATTGAAGATGTGTTTTTAGCAAACTTTTGGTGGTTTTTGTGGAGAAAACCTAGGCATTGTGTCACAGGTGGATGCAGTAATGTTACAACAATGAGTCAACAGCCAAAAAGGGGCCGACTGGCAAAAAAAAAAAAAAAAAAAAAGGAGGGCTAACCAGGACCGATCAACAACGGGCGGCAGACACAGCCTTTGCGAAGTTCATCGAAATAGAAATTCAGTTTGGGAATACAGTACCTTTAAGTGTGCACGGCTTAAAATGACCGTTTTTAACTGTCCCGACCAATCAGGGCGAGATTCTGTTCAAAAACTGGATGTCCATTTTCTCTGGAAACGGTGCCATATTCGATTCCTCCATCCCCATTTACTCCTTCGATGGACGCAATGTGTTGACTGACTCTTCATGGTAAGTCTTTCAATCTCACTCACCTTCATTTCCAAAATGTAATCGGCGCACGATTAACATCTCTCCTTACTAGGCCTGAAAAACTGATCTGGCACGGCTCCAGCGTGATGGGAATCCGCGCAACCATGAACTATTGCGAAGCGTGGAGAACGGCTGACATGGCCGTGACCGGTCAGGCTGCACTGCTTCAGACCGGGCGCCTGCTGGGACAACATACCCGCTCCTGCTCCAACCACTACATAGTACTGTGTATCGAAAACACATACGTCGGGGACGTACATCAACACAAGACCTGAACGCAGCACAAAAGGCAGAATCCTGAGAACATTTGAGAAACAAGTCGCCTGTTGCAACAGGCTGGTGCTCTTACACTATGGATGACTGACCCTGGCACTTGTAGAAATGGATGTATAAATACTTAAATAAATACTTACAAATACATGCCATGTAAATGAATGAGCACGTAAATAAATCACGTAATACTCTAAAATAGGACATAAATGCTATTTATTCGTTTTGCATTTTGTCATTTATTTCCTCGTTTATTTATTTTAGTGGTTGTCAGGTATTTTTTTATTAATTTTGCCTTGTATTTTGTAATTTATTCCGTCGTGTATTTTGTCATTTATTTTGTGTAGTATGTCTTTTGTGAATTTCGTTGTGCATTTTCTTTTGTATTTTCTCGTGTATTTTTTGTTTATTTTGTCATGTATTTTTTAGTATATTTTGAGGTGTATCTGATGTTATTCAACTGAGGAGGAGGCCCAGTCTGCCTGAGATTTTTAAGTATCAGAAATGAAGTGCTCATCCAGTTTGGACCGCTTCTTTGTTTGAATAACAGTTTGTTGGAACAAAATTTATGAAAAAATACGTGCCAAAATGCACGATAAAATGAACAGAATATATATATATACCAAAACAAACGACAAAATACATGATAAATCACACAACAAAATACATGAAAAAATAAATACCAAAATAAATAAACGATAAACTACATGACAAAATACATGATAGATTACACAACAAAATACATAACTATAAAAATACCAAAATAAACGACAAAATACATGACAAAATATATACTAATATAAATAAATGACAAAATATATGAAAAAAGAAATACAGATATAAATGAATGACAAAATAAATACAAACATATGATAAATTACATCACAAAATACATGACAAAATATATACTAAAATTAAAAAAAAATTTAAATAAATGACGAAATATATACCAATATAAATAAATGGTCAAAAATATGACAAATTACATGATAATTTACACAGCAAAATATATGACAAAATACATACAAAAATAAATGACAAAAGAAATAAAAATATATGATAAATTGCATGACAACATACATGACAAAAATACCAAAAGAAATAAATGACAAAATAGACAATAAATTACACAACGAAATACATCACAAAATACACTACAAAATAAAAGACAAAATACATGTCGACAGGACAAACTACACAACGAAAAGAATGACAAACACATGACAAAATACAAGATATAATACATTACAGTATACCCGCAAATATAATACCAAAATTTAGAAATGACAGAAGGGATAAAATGTATGAATAAATCGCATTTATTCATACATTTATGTATTACCTGATTTATCTATGTGTTCATTTATTTACATGGCAGATATTTGTAGGTATTTATTTCTACATTCATGACTACGTATGGTAGGATTGGGCCTCCGTTGTACACATCATGCTTAGGGTTAAATTCCACTCACTACTTTTATAAAGCGACATAAAACTAAGGATGCAACCAAGTCAAGGTCAAGTTATTTATTTTTAATACGTCTAATCCCATTTCATTCTTGGTAATGGTTTCAAAAAATAATGACGGTATCTAGATATTAAGAGAACAAAAAGGTGTTGAGCTCATGATAATTTACTTTTAAAACTTTTTATTTTTATTTTGTTTGAGGATTTTTTTTTATATTTTAAATGGACTTTGTGTAATATTTGACCACTAGATGTCTCTGTTTCGGGTAATGCAACCAAAAAAAACCGTGCTGCAAAGCACAAGGAAGAATACAAACTACATGGACTCAGAGTGACCAAACCACACCCATTTTCTTTCTTTTTTTGCACATCCTTTTGCAAGGTTTTTGGGTCTACCCGTAGCAGCAGAATGGCGGTCAATCATGGGAGATCCTTCTTGAGACTCATCTTACGTAAATTGAATACAAATTTGAGGGTTCGTGCAGGTGCTTGAAATCCTTGAAAATGGTTACATTTCGGATGAAGTGTTTCTAAATGCTTGAAATTGTTAACATATTTCTCTGCTTAAAAATGACGCAAGCACTGCTCTTTGGTAGCTTTTTCTTGCCGTTGCATGTCTTCTTTCATCGTGATTTTTGGCAGCTGGCGTTAGTTTGTATGGCATTTCAATGAAACATCATCGCCCCCTATGGGTCGTGACCAAAAGGACAGGTGCACCTAAACATGGCATTATAAAATAAGTATTAGAGGAAGGATTACGTATCAGTTATGGACATTTATCATGGGCTATGCAAAAAAATGAAGGTAGCGTTTACCAGTATGAAATTGTAACGGGAAGATCTTCCTGCAACTGAAATCGTAAGCTACAAATTTGAACGTAACACATATACTGTGAAATACTTGTCTCAATAACAATAATAACTAAAAGTCGCAAATGTAATTTGCAGATATATTTGCAAAATACATAAATCACACCGACTGTGTTCTTTTAATAGTACTGGAGGAATTGGAAAATTGTTTGTGAAGGACTTTAAAAGTGCTTGAATTAGGCCATGAAAAAGATGTACAAAGCCTGAAATTTCTCAACCTACGAGTATTTAGGGGGGGGTGCTTGATTATATCATATTTCACGTATTTTTGTTTATTATTCTAATAATATTGTTTTTAATGACGTTTTTTACCACTAGAAGGTGCCAAATAATACACAATGTCCCTTTCATAGTTTGTGTTACTTTCCGTTGTTATTTCAAGTAGTTTGTTTTTTTTATTATTCCATCATTTAAACCAAAATTAAGCGTTAAATGGCGGACGATGTTTACATATATCAGTTTAATTCCAGAGAATCTTTTTAGGCATGCTAAAATTGGAAAGACCGTGCAAAAAAAAAGGAACAACTAATAGCACAGACAGTCAGCCCTGCTTTTCAATTTATGTTTTTCTCAATAATCCATTTTTATTCAGGATATTCAAGGAAATCAACAATTCACCCTCAATATGTAACTTTTTCATTTTGGATTTGTATTCATTTATCCTGTAGCAAAATATACTTTGGAAGTCTAGCGATTCACTTATTCATTCTTGATTTAAAAATTGTATTTGTGTGTGCGTGTTTGTTTATGTATAAATGGTATTTTTTACTCAAGCTTGTCATTTTCCTTTAGGCACTAAAGATAGTAAATGAACCTTCTGACCTAAAAAGTCCTTACTTTCAAATATTTACTGATTGTGTTGATACCTGTGACTTCATATTAACAATAACTGTGACATTTCTGACGCAAACGCTTGGCCTTTTGGCTTTGATTTTTGCATTCCGGAGATGGAATAAGAGCTTGCTCTGTCCACTCCACGCATCGGCCCGGTATTGCAGTACCTCCGGGAACGGTGCATTCGCAATGATCGCAGCAAGGCTTTAGGGCTAGGACCTTAGCTTGGCCTTTTGGCTGAGAGTAAGTGTCCCGGCTCCTAGGCTTTGTAGCGTATTATGAACTGACCGATAACGGATAATGAATAATGAATAACGAAGATAGATAAATAACCCTTAAAAACCCCAAACCCCAAACGTTTGAAATCTCCTCAAGAGTGAGAGAGAGGCCACGACAGTGAGAAAGTCTTGAGTTGTAGCATTACTTGAAAGACCTGGTCCAGACAAAGGGCTGGGGTGAAGTAGGAATTTTTCCACTACCTCTAAAGCAGGAGTGACAAACTCATTTTGCTCAGGGAGCACATGGTAGAAACAAACACCCTCAGTAAAAAAAAGTAAAAATAAAACAAATGAAAGAGTACTGTATTCAAAGGTGTGGGGGTGGGAAGGGGGAAAGCACAAAAATAAAATCACATCTTAAGCTAACCGGGAGCCAATCCAGGTTAGCTAAAATTGGGGTAATGTCTTAGTTGAAAGCCACGCTGCAGCATATATATATATATATATATATATATATATATATATATATATATATATATATATATATATATATATATATATATATATATATATATATATATATATATATATATATATATATATATATATATATATATATATATATATATATATATATATATATATATATATATATATATACATGCTCAGTAGCCTAGATGGTAGGGCGCCCGCTTTGAGACTGGGAGGACGCTGGTTCGCGCCTCGGCCGAGTCATACCTAAGACTTATAACATTGGTAAAATGGCGGCGCCCTCTGTTGGCTGCGGCTGCATCGGCTCGCTACAACAGGTCAGGTGTATCGACATTTCGTTCTGTGTACATTGTTACAAAGAATGACAATACAAAGGAAATTATTATTATTATATATATATATATATATATACAGGGTTGGGTAGGGTTACTTTAACTTGATTACTTTCAATTACTTTTGGATTACTCCAATACCAAATATGCTAATAAAAGACAAAAGAAAGTAAATATGAATAAAATTATGACTCACAACACATGGTAAGCTTTCTCTCCTGGCTATGATCTCTTTGATCTCCAGCAAAACTAGCTACTAAACTACCAAGACTGCACAAAATTTATTAATTTTATATATATATATATATATATATATATATATATATATATATATATATATATATATATATATATGTGTGTGTGTGTGTAACCGCGGTGTACTTGTCCCACCAAAGATCCACATTCACGCTGGACTGGATGATGAGGTTTTTATTATTACAGTTTCCGCAAATGAATGAGTCACAACATTAGCTTTTCTGCTGGCTTTGATCTCTTTTATCTCAGTAGCAGTTCCCTCTGAAAACTGCCCAAAGCATATCAAAGAGCTTTCTTTCCCATTTACATAAAATACATTTGTACATCCATTTTAACAAGATACTTTTAACAAGAGATCGTATAGTGGATTTTTAACGTTTACAATGAATTCAACATATTTTTCTTTAGTCTGAATTTTAACCAACATCATCCTTTTTAATATATATGAGAAAATAGAAATAGAACAATAATGAGTATAAAAACGGGTACAATTTACCTGCAAATGAATGAGTCACAACATTAGCTTTTCTGCTGGCTTTGATCTCTTTGATCTCTACAAGGGGAATTAATATTTTAGTAAAACAGAAACAAAACGAAAATAAATCTAAACAGCTTGACAACATCAATCACATCACTGTGCATGTTGAGAGATTTGTCAGCTGTGGTTATAATATTTAAAAATTAACTTCTTTTGTGGAACACC
This sequence comes from Urocampus carinirostris, assembly GCF_059441175.1. Classification (NCBI taxonomy): domain Eukaryota; kingdom Metazoa; phylum Chordata; class Actinopteri; order Syngnathiformes; family Syngnathidae; genus Urocampus; species Urocampus carinirostris. Next base: position 4,455,660 of record NC_142349.1, on the reverse strand, counting down.
AAAAGATGTGTCTTACCAGTAGCAGTTCCCTCTGAAAACTGCCAACAAACCCCGCCTCCCGGTCACATGTCAGAAGCCAAAACCAAACCCCACCCCATACCAGCAGGTGGCACTGTTGGACTCATCCTTGCAGGACACTTACCAAAAACTATACACATATTTCAGCAGGAATTTCAATAAAACAAAAGTTATTATTACACCCGTTACATATATATATATATATATATATATATATATATATATATATATATATATATATATATATATATATATATATATATATATATATATAAATGATGGCTTGAGACTTTCTGTTACCTTGCTAATACTGTTACAAAACCTACAAAGTAGAAACATGTATTTATCAATGATCAATTACTTTGCGTTGAAACCAAAGAACAAACACAATTTGCAGGCTCAAGCATTTGACACATAAAAAAAACAAATTCAAATAACTTGTGCTGGCAAATTGTAATTTTGAGAAAAATTTAGCTGCTATACTGTTGAAAATGATCCCTCAGACCCTCCTTGTGATGACTTGGTCGCCATCGAGTGGACGTTTTTAGGAAAACCCAAATGTGGTCAAAAATGCTATTACTTACCTTTAGCATATCGAAAAATCTAACTTGATCAACAATAGAAAGCATCTTCTGTTTGGGGCTGATGTGTGCACTAATTAAAATCCTTTGTCTCACTATCGCCCTCTGCCATGAGGCAAGAGAATTGCATGCCTTACTCTGCATCACCTCAGCACAGTAATACATTACACACCGAATGCTTCATATTTATGATGTGAAAATTTGGCGATTCTGATAAAGAAATCCCAAAATTGGGAATTTAAATGTCAAACAACTTTAAAGCCCCATTGTGTAATATTTGATCACAAGATACCACTGTATTTGCTGATGCGAACGAAAACTAGTGCCACAGAGGACAGCGTAGCAGCAAGATGCCAGATAAACATGGCGGCTACTTCTAAGTATGTTAGCACATATACTTTTGAACTGTATTCAATATCAATCTTGTTTTTTTACTGTAAAGGTTTTTGTACCACTAGGGAGCACTAAATATTCCACACTGTCCCTTTAACACAACACAAATACAACCATGTAATGGATTTTCATTTTTTTATTTCCATGAGAGGCCCGTCTGCACATCACGCCATATGATGATAACATTGATAAAAATGGATGAAAACGACTTCAGATGGATGTAAATATGTTTTAAGGTTTCACAAGTACTCAATGCAACAGCCCCAGGGTGTAACATCCCATTTCAGTCAACAAAATACAGTACTGAGACCCCCTCACTACTTCACGCTTCAGTCGTCACTAATTCACACCTTCGCAGATTTTCAATTGAATTGTCTTTTTTGTCTTTGATATCAGTGTATCCTGCATTGTGTTTCTAATAGACAGCGCGGAACAGAAGAGAGAAGTTGTTCTTTTTTGGGTGGGTGTGACTCTCTGTGTGGGCGACTGTGATAGGCTGCGGTATGCTGTCAGTCAAACAGCCGGCGCATGCGCAGTCAAGGTCTCCGAATCAAAACAAACTGGGAAGGATACCGGCAGCTAGCTTTTTGAGCCTCGTTACATTGGTAGGAAATTCATCAAATAAATCAGACTCTAAGGAAATTTTAAGAAACGCAAAGAAATGCTGATCACCACAGGGTGCCGCATGGATTGTTATTGGGTCTGGAAATTGACTGAGGCGGCGTCGGGGGCAAGCAATAGCCTGCCTTTAGGTCAGGCCTACTGCTACGGCTAAGCGAATACCTGATGGTAGCGCGCAACCAGCCAGCGACTCGGTGCAGTACCCACACTGGCGGAGTGGCTTCAAGGTCCATGACGGTGTCGCGAGAGTCCAAGCGTTCCGATTTTGCGGGTGGGGTTATGGGGCTGATAATGTAGTAGTGGATGGGACGTGCGTGTTGAAGTAAGTGGGGGTCTCCACTCATTCCTGACTGAAGCTGCGTGTGCTTTTGACGAATGTCCTCCAATTTAATTTTAATTTTGTGTAATGTGCGTGTTGTGTCTTATCATGTGTTGATCTACAGTTGTTATTTTGTCACACAAGTCATCTTGGGTTAAGTTTGTCCCTTGGAGCTTTTTTAAAGGAGGGACGCTTCTTTGCGGATTTTAACTTTTCACGCGTGGGTCCGGTTCCAGTTATCCACGAAAACCGAGGGATCTCTGTACTTCCAATGAAACACGGCTTCTCTTGTTTTCTCTTTATTGCCAAGTGTCGTGCTGCTTGCAATGCTTCTGTCAAAGGTTTTTCGATTGTGAGGGGCGTCAGAAGGAAGTCATGGGCGTACGTTGATGAGCCGGATCTCGTCCACTCGATTTCGGTGCAGCTGAAAAGAAGGCGTGATCCAGCGACCGCACGAACATTGAGCTCCGCACCAGCTGAAGGAGCCCAGCTTGGTTCCACATTTCGGACACAACAGCTGCAAGCAAAGAAAAAATGCTTCAAATTCAAACAATTGGTGAGGTGTGGTTCACTAACGACACGGCTTCATGAAGTGAACGACGAACCAGCTCCCCATCAATAAACTCTCTTTCTTTCTCTTTCTCAATAAACTCTTTCTTTCTCTTTCTGTGTCCATATCCATTTATCTCTTTATTTCTCCCTCTCTCCCTCTCTTGTTTTCTCTTTTTCTCTATACAGTAGGTATTCCTTTCTTTCTCTCTCAATCTATTTTCGTCTTTCTCCTTTTCACCCTCCCATTCTCTTACATTCTCTGTTTTTCTCTTTCTTTGTAGCTCTCTCTCTTTTTTTATCTTGTTTTTAACGTTCTCTCCTTTTTTGCATCCCTTTTTTATCCCTCACTCTATTTTCCTCTATTGGTCTTTCAATTTTTCTCACTTTTATTCTCTCTCTTTCTGTTTTTCTGTTTCCCTTTTATTTTTCTACCTCATTTTTGCGTTCTCTTTCTCTCACACTCACTCTCTCTACATCCCTTTCTTTCTCTCACTCTATTTTGGCCCGTTCTCTTTTTCTCCCTCATACTTTCTCTTTTTCTTTTTCACTCTCTTTCTCTCTCGTTTTTGCTCTTTCTTTCTCTCCCTTTCTTGAAGGCGCTTGTGAATGGTCAAAATGATTTTGATAAGATGTGCCTTTTTTGGTCTTTCTTTCATTTTCAATCTTACCTCTCTTGCTACATAGGATTTTTGCATTTGATTAGTATAAAGAATTTGAAAGTTTAATTTAGGTAAACGTTTACTGCAAATTGAAACAATAAAGGCTATTATAATACAGTAGCATAATACATTTTCAAAAGATGAATTGATCTGGTACATATTCTTTCATTATAATTGATAATATATAATTAAAAATAAAAACATCTGAAGAACCGAAAGAGCGAGGTTTTTTCAGTGAGCCGGGCTCAAAGAGACGGTTCTCGAGTTAAATGAAACTCTACCTGTCCGTCCATGACACCGAGTAGCGCTTCTTCCATCCACTGTACTGGTTCAATGAAAAAGGATGTGCACTGCACTTCTTCTACAAAGAAAGAACACAAGGGGTGTCAAAAATAGATTTAATCCGGCCCACGAGACAACGCTGAGACAAAGAAAAGAGCTGCAGTTTTAAGTATGTCCACTAGATGTCACAAAAGTCTTCACACCTTCACTTTACAGTACTTTTCATCACCATTTGTCCTTTACACTTCTTTGTCATACTGTTTCATACATTTTTTAGTACTTTTCAATGCGCTTTGTACTTTTAAACGTTTTGATACTTTTGAGTACTTTTGCATAATTTCTTTTTTTTTACATTTCTTGTTCTCAGTATTTTCTATACTTTTACACTTTCTACTTCATTCTATTTTAACATTTTTTTCAGTCAATTTTTCACTTTACAATTTGAAGTACTTTTTCATACTTCCTATTACTTTTCAGTACTTTTTCAATATATTTAGTCCTTTTTCCCCACACTTTTTGTTGTCTTTCATACTTTTCAATACTTTAGGAACTTAATACATTTGAGCACAGTTTTCACTTTTTTACATTTTGTTTTTTCTTAGTACTTGTATAGTTTTTTTTCACTCTTCGACATTTCACTTTCTGTACTTTTTAATACATTTTCATACTTTTGACTACTTTTAAATAATATTTACTGCTTTCTCATACTTTTCTGTTCAGTACATTTTTCAAGAAGATTTTATGTAATTTTTGGTACGTTTTATAGTTGTCAGTACTTTCTCATACTTAACACTAGTTATTGTACTTTTCCAATTCGTTTCCACACATTTCACTTTTTTATATTTCAGTCTTTGGTACTTTTCAAACCGTTTTCATACTTTCTACTACTTTTCAGTACTTTTTCATACTAGTTTTTAGTTCTTCATTTTTTCTAGTGCATTTTTCACATGTTTATATTTTGGTTTTTAGTACTTTTCAAAAACTTTATTCTTTCAAAGAATATTTTTCACACAGTAATTAGGACATTTTCATACTCCTCTGTTCTTTTTTTCAGTACTTTCATACGTTACAGAAATTTTACATTTTCAATATTTTCAGTACTTTTTCATGCTTTTCAATAGTTTTCGTACTTTTCCCAAACTGTTAAGTGATTTTTTGTACCTTTTAAGGACGTTTTTATGTTTTTTTTCTACTTTTCCATACTGTTCATATTTTATAGCATTTCTATACTTTTGAATACGTTTTTGTACTTGTTCATGCTTATTAGCACTTTTTCATACTTTTCACAGATTACCTTACTTTTTCCATACTTTGCAGTATTTTTTCATACTTTACAGTACTTTTTTATTTTTTGTATTTTTTGTATTTTTTTTAATTTACTTTATTTTTTGAATTTATTTTATTTTTTTATTTACTGAGAGTGAATTTTCTACCATAGGGCTCCTGGGAAAAATGAGTTTGACCCTGGAGTACACCGAATGTACTTCCAGTTGAGCAGCCACATATTGACAAGTTTGTGGCTTTTTAATAAGGTACACAATCTCAGTCAGATTATTCATAAGTATGGTTAAAAATGAGTGAGCTTTTGGTCCTACCTGTCAGGTTTGAGGACTTTTTATGGCTGAAAGCTGATGCTCCTTCCCCAACAGGGTGACTTAAAAGACTGGATTTGCGGAACAGGGTTCTTCTGCAAAGGAGAAAGGGAACTTTTTTTGAGAAAGTTCAGAATGTTGCTCATTCACAAGATTATGTGTAGCCTAAAAATGATCCTGTTCATCAAATAAGATGCATTGGAACAGGAAGACATGGTATGGTGGCAGAACAAGTCAAATATTTTCTCAGTGTTCTACAAAGGTTTTGGACGTGTGGGTAAAATTCGAGACAAATTTGAATCAAACGGTCTTTTATGCAGCCAGTTTTCTTTTCTTTTTAACATTTTGAACATAGAAAACAACCTAAATTTTAATATGCTCAATCTGGACATATGTTATCTTCACACATAAATACACATTGCAGTTGGCCTACTTTGGCATTTCCCCACATTAATTTAATTTATTGAAGAAAACAACAAAATGACTTTGCTTCCTGCCTACTGCAATTATTTAGTTTTTTTTTTAATAAATACTCAGCTTACCTGTATTGTATCCTATTTAAACAACCTTTGCTTTACCTGTGGTTCAGGTTTACAATCTCTTTAAACTATGTGCATTTGTCTTTTTAGAGCCAATGGGGTTGTGTACATTATTTAACGCACATTACTCTTATTGGGATTACAGTGCGTGCCAATAAAAGTTGCACTGTCTTGAACGAGGCCTGATTCCGATATGATTCAATTTTTGTACTTTGTGCTAAAGCAATATATATATAAAAATATATATGTTATTGTTTACAAATATTTACATTGAACTGTCACTGTCTAAAAAAGGGGAATAAACATCCAGTGCCTAGAAGGTCCGCGACTTCTCAAGGGTTCTTATGGGGCTATCTGGTGCCCACGGACACCACATTGGCGACCTCTGCCAAAGAAGATCCTGATTTGTCAAGGAAATTAAAGTTTTCTTGCAAACATGCTTAGGTGTCGGCTTTTCTGAGAGCACTGCATACATGGAAATAAGCCTAACCGGCACTTCCTGCAGCGATAGGAAGCTTCAGATGAGTTGAACTGAGCGGGGTCAGCAGCAAACACTTCCCTAGGAACCTGCTGCAACTCTGCTCGGACACACAGAAAAAGAATAAAAAGCATGAAAGCACTGAGTCTAATGACAATTATCCTAAATACAACTGTAGGTACGCTTACCCGGGTATTTCTCAGTAATTTTTTTCAATCTGAATTGTTTATACACTGGATTGCTGGTGTCTACTTCACACTGCAAATCTTCATACAGACACAACTGTTCCTCAAAACCGCTGTTAACCCTGCACACCAATCACACGGTTTGTCTTGTTATACAAAAAAAGCGCAGCAGTAAATTGATGAGACGCTTACTGAACATCCTGCTTGACACTCTTGAGTCTGTGATAAGCTTCCGCGAAGCCCAGTTTATATCTCTTCATAAGGTAGGCAGTCACAATGGTGGCGCTGCGACTGCGTCCAGCCTGACTGAAACAAAAACACTTTCATGTCACACTTTTTGGAAATACTTGAGTTTGGATTACATAATGCCTCATTGATCAATTCTGTACAGTAATACGAATTAGAGGTAAGATTGGGCCTAAAAAAGAAAACTAAAAAAAAAAACAGCATGACACAACCGAGACCCCAGGGTATGAAAGCCTGAAAAAGGCAGAGCCGTAATTACTAACTTGATGTGCAGGACTGAGCCCGAAGCGAACCCGAAATTTCATATTTTATTCGTGAGGACTTAAAAAAAGAGCTGATTTATGATAAGAAATCTGATTGTTTTTTTAACAAAATATAACTTAAAAAAAGACTGGATAAACACTTACATCATTTATATATGTACACGCTCCCCTACTTACGACCATTCAACTTACGCAAAACAGTAGATACAAACATTTTTTTCGGGATGTCGAAAAATATCCGAACATTGCTGTAAGTTAGATTTTGTATTGTGTGCACCTTTTCCGAGTACTACCGGCGTGTGGTGGCGCTATGAGAGGTCACCCAGCATCCAACCCAAAGAAGAAATCCGTTTCCTCTTCCTTGTTCATGCGTAAATATTCAATACTGTCAATGTCTATACTATCTCCAGCGTGCTAAGAACTTTGACATTTTAATTGTTTAATATCTTGTGCATTCATTCAATATGGTTGGTGTAAAGTGTAAAGAAGACGCGAGCAGTTTCTTTTGAAATGAAAGTAGAATAAGACAGCTAGATGCGTTTGAGACAAAGGTCGGAACTCTTTTTTTCGGCCACTTTTTACCATGGAGGAGGACCTCTTGAAGGACATCTTCCAAAAGTAAGTTAAACTCTACTTTATTTATCTTTATAAAGCATGTGAATTTACGAAATATTTATTTTTTAGTACAAAACAATACAGGTTACTTATACTAGCCTAAAACATACTTAGATAAACCTTAAACCTACAAAATATAGCACTGAAATAACTTACGATCAAATTAAACTTATGAACGATCGTGCGGAACCTATCTCGTTCCAAAGTAGGACAGCGTCTGTACCTCTGTCTGCAGGTTACATTAATTGACAGTTTTCCATCATTGACAGATATTTTTGTAAGAGTTGACGGGGAACATTAGGCACTTAGCACAGCAGTAGTACTCCTTAAGAATCTAAAGCAGAACTTTCAGAGAAGAGGCAGACATAAAGAAAAACAATGGTGGGTGGAATTATTTTTTTCAAAAAAAAAGGCAGCGAGAGAGGAGCCAGGTCAACCCAAACGTTTAAATTAAGCCCGGACTCAAGATTTTATTTCTAATATGAATCACTAGTATGAATGAAAATGAATGAATGAAAACTTTATTTCGAACATAAAAATAAAAACAGGACAAAAACAATGAATCAACAACGAAATAATGTCACACATGTTCGAAAAGGGGTAGTCAGAAGCAGATGCTTATTTTTCCTACCCCTTTATCTTCCCTATGAAACACATTTTATATATAGCTCCTCTTATGTCCAATACAACAAAATCTCATGGATACACTCACTACATAGGTCAGATATCAATAATTATAATAGTTACAATAATCATATATTTCATACACCAATCTTCGCAATACCCATCCCTCAACGTCATAATGCGCATAATGTCACTGCGGCACCAGTGATAATACCAACAAAAATAAACACAATACTTATAACAGTTCTGATGTGATAATAGCACAATAACAACAAGTTAGCCATAGTTTGAAGTGCAGTATTTCCAGTCTCCCTCATATCCCATTTTCTTCATCTCTGTATTTCGCCAGTAATGCTTTTTTGTATTTAAATTTGAACACATGTATATTTGGACATTGTTTGATTTCATTTTGCAAATTATTCCAAAGTCTGACTCCACACACAGACACACACATACTTCTCCTGGTGGTTCTCACCTTTGGGATTTTGAATTCACCACAGCCCCTCAAGTTATAATTTCCCTCTTTCCGAGTGAATAATCTTTGTATGTATTATCCTTACCAGTGGACAAATGCCGCCCCGCCTCTTTCCACGGCTTCCCGAATGAACAAGCAACAATCATCCATGTGGCTCAAGAGGTCTGAGGTCACCTCATCCAAGACGTAGATCCATTTCTTGCAATAGCGGGAGTCCACAGGAAGTACAGGTCCCGGGTCCAAAGAGTCCACAGACAAGATGTGAGTGATGGCGGATTCCGTCAATCTTTGAGTGTCGTTAAGGTCAGCCGCTGATCCAATAAACACACCGGGATCCACAAGAAGCATGTCTGCAGGGTTAAACATACATCAATGATGCTGTTGACCTTATGATGGAGATACTATATGACCTTTCTCTTTTTTTGGTACACTTCAATCTGTGAGGTGTTTAACAGCATGTTTTAACGCAACTTTCATCTTTCATCCCTGATGCTGACAATAATATGGAAGGTTTTTAACATGATGTTTGGACAAACAGCTGAGAACAAATGTTAACTAAACCTGTTGGCTTAATAACTAAATGCAAACATGTTTCAAAAACCAGCACTGCGTGAGCTTAATGGAACACCCCTGCTTATCAATTGAAATAAGACCTGGATACGATAAATGTCTCTCACCTCGCATCTGTTATGGTCCTGGTTAGCGATGACAGTAAGTTTTGCAAATGTAAACGACATTTGAAATGTAAATTTGAACATTTAAAGTCCAATTAATTTACTGGTAGTGCATTTAAGGCATGACATTTTTAAATCTAAAGTATTAAAATGAAATTTACTGAACTTCTGGCTCGTGCATTTTAGTTAAAATTTGAGAATATTAAAAGAAAATGAATTTACCTAGTCAATTTAACCCTGCTGGTGGTAATAATACGTCACTAATTCTGGGCTAATTTATTCCCAGTGAATTTTACCGTCACTTAGTTTCAACAAGGAGGAAGTGGGGAAAAAGATAGCTGAAGTGATTGTTTCGTCACAAATAGACATCCGGCTAAAACATAGTGCCGATTTTAGAGTTCCTAGAGCGGAATCATATGCAATTTTAATAAATATGATAGGAGATAAAAATTGGAAACTTAAAGATATATTGCCAGGGTCAAAAATGAAAAGGGTAATCATTTTTAATAAATTACACTATTTTCACGAGCATAAGGCACATTTGCAGATTACATTTTTTTCAAAGCGTTGCCTATCGTGTGGTGCGGTTTGTATTGAGAACAGAGGGAGGGCACGATGAGCATATAATTTCTTAGAATTTCCTCTTAAGAAACTTTAATAAACGCAAAAACAAAACTAATACTAGTATTCTAATCATCTCATCAGCTGCATCGCTTATACTCAGCAGGGTCGCGGGGATGCTGGAGCCCATCCCAGCAACCATCGGGCAGTGGGCAATCCAATTTTTCTAAATCTTTTTTTTTAAATGCATGAAAAACAATTAAGTCTGAGATAATTTTAATCCAGTTTATGTACTGCTTGGCCTACCTTCTAGGTCTCTTGCTTCATCTAAGACATAATTGAGTGAAAATTAAAATCACTCTCATGTGCACACAGAATGAAAGACATTAAGAAAAACTCATCCTCAAACTGGAAACATCTATTGATGAGTAGCAATGTCTTTTACAAGCAATTTGTCACAATTTTTCATCCTATTATGAGTTAAAGCAGATTTCATTTCCTATCGCGGTCACACCAACTTTGTTATGAACCTTTATTGAAAAACTAGAGTGTTCCCATAAGGTAATAATTTGGACTGAACTCTGAATTATTATAGAACATGTGTGTTTATTTTTTTAAATAGTGCAGTTTTTACTCTTTGGCATCCATATTTCAGGTGACTTACTCTTTAGCTTCTGCCATGTTTAAGCAATCCTCTAATTTATCTGAGTTTCAGGCCATCATTACGTTATGGTTCAGGCTGGGCTTCTCGCTCGCTGATTTTTTCGAATTATCCATCTGTCTTTTGTTCTTTGTTTTTTTTTCTTGCGGATGATCCGCACCATAGACTGTCCCTCTTCCGCAAGGCACCCTTCTTTTTCCTTCCGAGTCCCCAAAAATAGAATATGATAACATGGGTTTGCTTCAAATTAAATTAATTTGTCAGGCCTGATTTTACCTCTAAACTCAGCATCCAAAGAAACTAATTCATAATTCCATTGACAAAATTCTGGGAGAGAGCACTGTAAAGATGATTACAAGCTGGTTTGCGTAAAAAAGATGGAAAAATTGAAGATGACTCTTTACACACTGTTTTTTAAAAGGAGTTTTATTACAAGAACATGGTATCGTTGGAAAAAAAAAATCGAACTAAAATCAAACTGAGACTAATAAAGTATTAAACAAACTTTATCAAAACAAAGCACAAAAGAAACAAGAAAACAAAAAAGACAAAGAAATGAAGCTCAAACATGATATCTGACAAAACTAGGATCAGAGTAGAACTAACCCAAGTATATGGTAATATACAACACGTGTTTTGATTCCATGGTTCATTGGAGTGGAGTTATTCAGGTAGAGCTCCCTCTGCCCAATCCTCCTCTTGAACGACCAAATGTCCCTGGCACAAACATAGTAAAAAATATGTTAAATCATAGAAGATTATTACACTGATCATTTTGTTTGTGAGTTCTTAATTAATGTACTTTCTGGACTATAATGCGCACATAAAAACCAAAAATTGTCCAGATATTTAAAAGTGCTCCTTAAAAACCGGTCCACCGTGTATACAGCAGAATATGTTGGATAAGATTGGAAATGCATATCGTAAATATTGATATGCGTTTCCATCCAAAGTTTTACAATTATACAGTATTCGAGCATCAACTGTTCAATTCAATAAACATTGCTGACCTGAATTGCAAAACATTGTATGCAATGGGAATCAAACCAGAGTAGTGGCGAAAGTGCCGACACTTTACCACTAGAACACGAGTGGTGCAAGTGACCTACGATAAGGCACACTAATTTTACTCACGGTGTCATAACACTGATTTGTAGAGTGCATTCTGATAGGTTTAACAGTGCGCCTTATTACCTGGTGTGCCTTATATACACTGAAGAATACAGTGGATAATATCGGAAATGCTTACAATTAAAGGTGTGTGTAACTACACAATGTTTATAGGTATACTCCTGTATTTGATCACTTGATAATCATCACTGTGACGGGACTCAAACCCAGGTCGTGGTGGTGAAGGCGCCAACACGTAATCACTGGACCACAAGTGGTAAAAATGACATAAGAGATGGCAAGAGAGCTTCTCATTATATAACGTTGCAAAAGATAGAAAGAGTAAAAGTATTAACAAAATACTATACATGTACATATTAAGCTGAGAGGTTATATGCAAATCATTGATTCTGGTAACGTGAGTAAAAATGGTGTGAGAATGACAGTAGCTCTAATGCCTTTGTATGTCATATTGTGTCAGCACCCCTCACTGCCACAATTTGAGTTCGATTCCCGTTGTAAACAATATTTTGCCATTCTAATCCGCGGTGCTAATCTAATTATCAACTTTTATAAACTGTAAGCGTATAGAGAGCCCAATGGATACACTGTAGCTATTACTGTACAGGCTACCTCTACTTACGAACATCTCTACATACGAATCTTTCAGGTTACGAGCAAACTGAGCGTAAAAAAAATTACCTCTAGGTACGAATTTTTTTTCAGGACACGAATACACAGATCAGTATCGTGCACGCTGCTTTTTGGCGCTCCGCAGAACTGTACCTGGCAACCAAATTCGTATGTGTGAGCGCCGGCAAGCTCTTGTGTCTACAGATTATTCTTTGTGCCCACTTCCGGTCCCATTCCCGCTCTGTAAACAGTACTGTGCTCTGCTAAATGCTAGCGATACAAAAAATGAACGATGGACCCCCAAGAACGACATCCGGATAAGTTAGAAGCAAGTAGAAAGGAAACAGAAAACTTTTTGTGGCCATTGCAACAAAGCAGGAAATAATTAAACGGTATAAAAAGGAGATGCGTATTTGTGATGTCGCCAAAAATATATGGCGGAGGATGCACCTATCATTTCATCCGCCCAAATTAAAGACATCTTTGCAAAATCTACGAAGTCTCGAAATTTCGTGGAACTTCATCACCCAGAAAAAGTTTTAACTGGTCAGGCTATTGCTAATTATGATGATGTCTGCCTCACGCATTTCCGAGAGATTGTCAAAAGCACGTCATTGGATCAGTTCTTCAAGAAACAGGACGCAAAAAAACACAGAGGACCAGTAAACTAAGGCCAGTTAAAAAGTAATAGAGTATTTTTATTATTTCCTTAATTCTTTGCTTTTTTTACATTGTGTGCCTCTTGTTTTAAGTTTTTTGTGTAGTATTGTCATTTTAACATGTATTTGTTTCATGTTCTGATGCTTTTTTATGTTTTATTTAATAAAAAAGATTTACTTACAAATTTTTTAGGTTACAAATCTACTCCCGGAACGAATTAAATTCATAAATTGAGGTACGACTATCGTCAAATTCATGTGCCTTTTAGTCCGGTGCGCCTTATATAGGAAAAACATAAGACAAAAGACTATTTTTGGGGGGCGCGCCTTAAATTGCAAAAAATATGGTAGTTTTACCAGCAATAAAATGTTTTAATGAACAGCTCTTTCAATCCATCCAAACGACCTAAAAAAAGACAACTTAATTTACTGACCTCTACGACTGATAAGCAGGCGTCCTTCGCCTCGCCCTCGGGTTCCTCTGCTTAGCGGGCTGCTCACCACAGATTGACTGGTTGTGGCACGTCTTTGTGTGACATTTGTAGTGTCTGAAAACAGAGCAACTTGTATGAAAGCAGAGCCTCCACAAAATAGCAAACATTTCCACCACGTAATTGCACACTTCCAAGCTGCTTACGATAATGATTCCCATTCAGGTAAGACAAAAGAAATGAGAAAATCTTACTGCTTAACGTGCTGAAAATTGTAGATGAATCGGGGTCCTGACTGGTGGATGGAATGGAAGCATCTTCACTCTGCTGTCCTGCAGCGTCTGTATCCAGAGAAACTTCAGCAGTTGAACTAAAAAAAAGGAAATAATTAAGGCAGGACTAAGATATAACCACGCTCACAGGTGAAAAGATTTGTCCACCGATAAGAGCTTACCCTTCTTCTTGTTCCATGAAGACTTCATCGACATCGTCACCTGGTGTTGCTATCCCAGTAGAAGCAGTTACCATGGGAACAGACTGGGATGCCATATTGTCCCCACTGTCTGAAGGCAGAGACTCTGTAAAGACCGTCACTGCCGAACAGAGAGAAGTGGCATCAGGTTATTCCTTGTTATATACCATAAATGCTCACATATTACATTCATTTAGAACTTTAAAACACAGCACTGAAATCAGGGGAGCGTCTTATATGCGCATACAACTAAATAGACGGAAGTGGGCAGAAGACCAGCAGAGCCACCCAGGTCAGCTTCTGTCTGAGCCCAGCTTGAGTCAGGCTATCTCGCAGACTCAGGTGAATTGCCTGGCCCGCATCTCAGCCTCAATTTTGTGTCCACAATGGCCCGCGGCCATGCCGTGTCCTCAAGCTCTGCCCTCCCCTGATCTTGTCATTCTGTGTAGTAAATCGGCACCGTCCCGATTGTGTTTGAGCGGGACCACATTTTATTTAATTGTGATTTAGGGCATTTTATTGCCTTTTTGCTGATAATGGGTCTCAAAGATGTGATAAAGGTAGGAAAAAGGGCAACAGTGACAATGATCGAATCAAAGAAGGAAAAAGCAGCAAATTACAAAAATGGTGTACGGGTGTCTGCTATCGAAGAACTGCTTAAATGGTTTTATCTTTTATAGTGTACATTCATATTTATTATCCACACATTCAAATAGTTGTAATTGTTTAGGTACATGTTTTATGAATATTTTGGCTAAGGACGCCATTTTTACGGACTGTAGGTAGCACTTTCAAACCCCAATTTGGGCGTAATGCACAAACAGCACGGTCTATTTTTTATTTTTTTTTCCACAAAGCCTCAGTCATCTGTCCATGCTGGCTGGAAAGGCAGAAGATTTTTTCTACTGGAGGAGCCGTCATGATTCTTTCATTTATTGCGCGCCTGGGTTTCTGTGGCACACAGACACAGATCTCTCCTCGGAGAGGCGCCGCGCAAATACATGCTCACACACAGAGCAGAGGAGGGGCGCTACCGTACAGCCTCTAAACAACACGGCACACAACTGAAAATGTCTAAACGTCAGTTAAAATTGCGCATTTTTTTTAAATAATCATTATTACTTTGCCGTGCGCTTGCGTGCCACTGGTTAAACCCTCCAGCAGTGGCACGCGTGTCATAGGTTGTAGACTCCCATCTTATTATATGTCACACATATTGCTGGTAGTCTAATAGCTCTACAGTTACACACAAATGTACAAGATAGCTCTTACTGTAGTCTCAATTTCATGTGATTTATAGTCCAGTGCGCCTCATATGAAAAATACATAGAAAAACACTTGTTTTAGGGATTCGCCTTCATTGTAAAGCACTTTGGGAGGTCTTCATTGACTTGAAAAGTGCTATATAAATGCAGACCATTTACATTTAACCCGGAGCAGCTTTTAATGCGAAAAAGACAGTATTTCTTTTATCATGTAGCTATTTTAAAGCAATTTAGGGAAAGGGTTTGTATGAAATGTAGGCTTATATGTGAGTAAACTGTGATAATAAATTCATGAACAATATGCATGTGTGCCACTCACCTGGTGCAGCCACCTGCAAAGGTGTTGTGGGAACACTTCTTCCCCCTCCATCCTCATCATGAGCAGCTAGGAAGAGCGGGGACTCATACATGCCCAATCCTAAACACAGAATAGCAGGTTGGAATGTTATGACAACATCATTTTCTTCACTTTGCCTTTGTCGAACAAAGTGTCAATACGAGCCAATTTTCCTTGAAACAGGGGGGGGGGGGGGGGGGAAGGCTAGTATGTCATTACATGGTTGGTTACTGTTTTACCATGAGATGAGATCTGACACACCGGTGTCCTAGTTTATCCAAGTATCATTTATTGAGTATTACCCCCTTGAGAGGCGAGCTGTCCTAGATCCGAGTGGGAGGCTGATGTCTGAGGGAGCAGATCTTCTGGGGGACCAAACCGAAACCTGGTGGACAGTCCTGCAACCTGGGGGGAACTAGGAAAACAGATAAAACACAAATGATGATTTTTTTTTTTAGGCACTGTAACACTGTGGTGTGCTATGATGATATTGTTATGTAAATACATCAATATTGCAAACTTCTGCATACTGTATAGCTTCAGCAAAGCCATCTGTACGGTGGGGGACAACGAGTGTAGGAGTACTCGGAACCATCCTGTCATCATCATCAAAGAAGTGTTGCTGGAATACAAAAAAAATCTCTTTTGATCATACTGGCACCACATACTATTATGTCTTCTAATATTACATCGACACAAAATTCTTGGTTGTGTCAAATGTGATCCATTCAATAATACAAAACATTTTAAATGTGATATTTTAGGTGCTACATGATTGATTAGTATTGATTAATATGCATCAGTCTAAAAAAACCTCAATCTGCATTTTATTATTTTGATAGACTTAAATAAAACAACCATCAGTTGTTTTTCTACACTGATTATACATTTTTCTTTAGATGAGAGGATCAGACTTTCTGTTCTGAAGGGTGCCTGACCAGTAAAAAAAAAAATCGGCAACTACACATTTTTAGCTATGATTTTCAGTATTATGCTTTACTATTCAGCCTAAATTAGTAACCTACCTTACACACTCATGGATAATGTTTTCTACACACATTTAGTCAAAAACAATGTGGGAAAATATTTCCCTGTTTTACATTAAATGTGTTGAAATAAACCAGTTAAGAGTTGAGGTTATTTATACACCTGTACCAACTCACCAATGCTATACAAAGCCAACACTGATTTCTAGCGGCCAGAGGTAGCATTTGTTTTTTGTTTTTTTTTTAAATAATAATAATAATAATAATAAAAATAACACCTTTTGATAGATATGACCTTGAAACTTGCTTCTTTTTTCGACGTGCTCGGAGACTTATGGCAGGCCGGACAAAATAATCCAAATGGCCAGATCCATCCCACGGGCCTTACGTTTGACGTGGCTATTCTAACTCATAAGGTTACAAAGAAAAATACCATACCATGCTCCCTATTCCTGGCGTCAGCTGTGGTCCTCGACCGACTGATGGTCGTCGGAGTTGAGAAGACTGTCGCTGGATAACACACAGAGGAACACAGCATTCATCTCAAGTTTACGAAGAGGAAATGGTAAACAATTTTTGTGGATAACGAAAAAAGAACTAAGGCATACTTGTGTGTGCGGGGGGCCAAGCTCTGAGGCTGGAGTTTGGATGTATAGTCGTGGCGGTAGGGAGTGTGGGGGCCTTCGTGGTTGGGGCAGGCGAAGCGTCAGTGAGGATGTGGAAGGGGAGGGTGTGGAGGAAGTTGGGGGCACATAGACGGTTTCTCTTTGGGCTTCCAGCTCTGTGTTGCTGCTGGCTTCACCTGGAGGAGATGGTGATGACAGACTCATTAGAAAATATCAAATTAAAGAGAAAAACAAATGTGATTTTGCTCACTACTGTGGGAAGGTTCTGGGGTGCACAGAGATTCATTGTTTTCATCACTGGTGGGCACAGACGGCTGCTGTTCCTCCTCTTCAGCATCACAGTCTTCCTCATTGCTTCCGTCGTCGTCTTTTACAACAAGGTGGATTGTGTCATCAGCACTCTCCTCATCTTCTTCATTGTCAACTTCTTCCTCTGCTACCTCCACCTTATAGAAAAAAATGGTGTGTTAGGAAGAGAGAACCCACCAGACCTACAGTAAATTAATTATCTATTAATTAAGATTAGGGGGCACCTCCTCTTCTTCATCTTCCTCTACATCCTCCTCCCCCGGTTTTTCGCTTTTGCTCTCGCGGCTTTCGCTGTCCGTGTCAATAACAATGACTTCCCGGGTCAGACCAGCCTCCTGAGGTGACGTCTGATCTGCAGGGACTGACTGGGACATGCCTTCTTCCTCGAGGTCGTCATCTTCGGCGAGAATGGGAAAATCTTCTGGAAGCTCCTGGATACCAAATACAAAGAAACAATGCAATACCACAAAAGACAAATGAACGACAGCAAATATATTTATTCAAGAGCATTGAATTATATAAGGAGATTAAAAGAGGCTCATCGACAGAAATGCAGAAACGGCAATTTTGAACAAGAAATTGACACCACTACTGTAACGGAAAGTGATACAGATTAAGCAGGCAATTAAGTATTAGGAGTGAACTGTGTCACTTTTAAATGTTAAAAAAAATCCACCCTTATTCCCGAAAAAGAAAAAAACTCATTCCAGAGCAGAAACTGGTGTACACAAAATACTTGAAAACTAGCGTAAACTGACCTGACTATTGTCAGGTGAAGCTTGTCTTTCACTTTCTTCCCTCAGTTCTTCTAGCTCCACATCCCCTTCCATCTGAAACAATTTAAAATACAAAAACACAAAATAAGTCAAATACTATAACTACATGATTCTGCTATGATGTAAGCTGAGGCAAATTCTATTGCTTTGTTTCATTGTTCGAAATAGATTTATACTTAAAAGATGCTTGATACCCCTTTCTATCCAACAGATGACATACTCACTCAAGTAGTCATTTATATCACTAGTGCGCTTACCCTTTATCCCCCTGAAATAAAATTTTCTTTAAAGAAATGCCTTTAAATTGCAACAGATTTCCTTAAAACTGCATGAAATTTGCTATCAATGAATCAAAATATAAATTTATGATAGTATAGCGGGGTCCCTTGTATCTAAACCTTGCTGATACTGTACCCGTATCAGCCACTGTTGGGAGTACTGTTATCTTAAAATACTGAAAGACTTATTTGAACTGAAATCAGGACTCATCCATCTCTCTTTTATGTATTTAGCTTATGGAACGTGAAATCTAAGAATGTGGACGCTATCATTCTTTTAACTGAAAATAAATACTTGTTAAAGACAAAATTGTTGACCATATCAAAACTTTTGGCGATGTATTAAGTGTAATGTCCCAGTAGCAGATTTTTGAACAGCTTGTTATGTGAATGGGCTTTAAGGAGATCTGTGATTTTGCATACGTACCTGCAGGGCAATGGTTTGTCTCAGTCTGAACTTTTTGGCAGTAGAAGGGGCTAGGGAACTCTCCGGTCTGATCTCCTCTTCCTCGATATCATCCTCTCTACTTCGCTTTGAACTTGCTGAAATTAAACGAAATATCATTTTACATAAGTAACGCAACAGTAAATGCACACTGTATTTCCAAACAATACCACAGTGATGCTTACACGCTCCAACAACGGCGGAGGATGTCGATGGGCGCTCTGCATCTATACTGCTGCCCACATCCTGAGAAGTGTTCTGCTGCTGAGTGGGTTGGACAAACGCTGTAGCCTGCGTGCTGGTTGGTTGCGTTAGGGGTGTAGGTGTGTTAAGATTGGAAATGACCGTGTGGACAGCAGCTCCTACTGTCATTAAAACTACAAACAGAAACATTGACACAGCTTAAGCCCAGATTCATTTGAAATTGTGTGTAAAAGAAATATTGTAACAATCAGGGGTTGTACATCTGTTCCAAGCCCAAATTCAAGCACTTTTTAAGGACTTTCAAAACCAAATTTCCAATTTGTCCCGTACCATTAAAAGAAGAAATCTGTTATGAATTAATCCATAGCCCTATTGCCTGAGGTCAACGAGGGCTGCTGGTAGAAAAAAGAACCAGAAAACCTGACAAATCTTAGGCCAAACATTAAATTTGCAGCTATCATTTACTGAATGGGGAAGAGGAAATAAAAAAGTTTTTCATAGTGTTTGCTGCCGTCTGTTTGGTCTATGTTTTATCAAATTTTCCTGTTCTTTCTCCTACCGACAGCACCCGGCTACGTTAAACCGTAGAGCTATGGATTGATTCATGATCAAAGCGCAGCCAACAGTGTCATTTTCAAGCAGACTTGTTATATTTTTCTGAATTCATTGCGTGGTCTTATGAGCTAGACAGCCGAGAAGCATGGCGACAATGTCAAGCATAGAAAAGCATTCCTCCAAAAATTCAAGCACTTTTCAAGGATTTCAAGCACCTGAACAAACTTTGAATTACCCAATCAGATATATTACAGACTTCTACTAGTAGTATTAACTTACCCTCTTGGCTCTCAGTCTGTGTGGTTGGCATTACAGTGGCAGTGGGGGTTGGCATTGGGACAGTTGCTGGGGTAACCATCGGTCGAATGCTGGCACGGGGTGTTGACTTGCTGCCAGGTGAAGGGGTAGGTTTGTTGCTCGGAGACGGAGTACTCGGAGTGGGGCGGATATTGGCCGTGGGTGGTTCAGACAGGCTGGAGCTGATAAATAAAGAATGACCTATTAGAAATAGTTAATTTTTCACATTTTTTGCATTTCTTAAAACAAAAAATAGACAATTGTCCCAAAGTTCAAGTATCCTAAAAGTTAGAGATTGACAATGAAGATAGGGAAGCATTAGACGAT
Organism: Urocampus carinirostris; assembly: GCF_059441175.1. NCBI lineage: Eukaryota > Metazoa > Chordata > Actinopteri > Syngnathiformes > Syngnathidae > Urocampus > Urocampus carinirostris. The sequence goes on along the minus strand of NC_142349.1, from coordinate 4,435,612 downwards.
TCTGTCGCACTAAAAGCTGAGGTTTTATAGTAAGCGAGGTCAGTGGTCGGAAACTTTTTCTACCCAGAGATCCATAACGTCAAAATATTTAGATTTTTTTTTTCTTGTTCGGAGCGAAAGAGCCATACCATATATTTTTAGTCAAAATTCAGCAATACTCACTCTCCGGACAAAAGCTAATTTTCAGTGCATGTGTGACTTTGCAACTATCTATCCATCTACCCTGGTCATATCCCTCGAGAAGGATGACCAACAGCAAGACAAACACGTACAAAAACAAAGAAAACAAAAAAGGGAAAAAGTAGCAAAAACCATACACAAAATTTTTTGGACCCAGGACAACCAAATGCCTAAACACCCAAACAAGTTAATCACCTCGGCACCCAAGTCGGTCATGCTTTCCCTCCAGATGAAAACGGGACACAAGAAAGCGGTCATGTCACTCGGGTCAGGGTGACACAACACACTCTTCTGTTCACCAGCAGGGTACGACAGCTTTCACTGGTTTACCCCTGCCGCATCATACGGGTGCCCTGCCCATCCCTTGGAACACGTCTAAACATCCCACTATCCTTTTACAACACCTCTCCACCCATTCCTATCACCGACAAGAGCTCTAGCGTCCACTATATTTAGACCTAATTCCTGCAGTGCACTCATAACACCATCCATCTACGTCAATCGCGGCCTTACTCTTGGGTCTCCTTCCATTCACTTCTGCTCTGTAGATCCTCTTCAACATTCACTCCTCATGCATCCTCTCCATGTGTCTAAACCAACTGAGTACTCTCTTATCCACACGCTTGCTCAGTTACACTACTACTCCAGTTCTGTCTCTCACAATTTCATTTCCCTTTCTATCCAATCTTGTCACCCATAACATACTCCTCAAACACTTCATCTCAAAAACATTTAATTTCCTTCTTACTCTCTGCACCATACAACACAGTCGGTACAATCACACTCTCATAAAGTGCCCTCTTAACATCCATATTTACTCTGTGCAATACCTTGCACTCCATTCCACAACCTGCAGCCACGTCACAATCCAAGGCAGCAAGGCACTTTGCAACTAACATTGCAAAGATAGATGATTTAATAACATAATGTCCACAGTTAAGATCAATGAGGCTCATTTTGACCTTAATTTTCTTCAAATACAAAGGTTTCAGAACAAGTTGCAAACAAAGTTTTTTTGTATATATGTCACAAAAACTGCAAACAAAAATGTTTGGATGCATTTCCCTTCAGCACAGTGGGCGCGTGTGAGAGAAGCTCTGCCTACCCAATCAAATTGTTCTGTGTGCTTGGCTAGCATTTGTGGGTAATTACAGTTTGTTGTGTGGGTTTTTATGAAAAAGGTTTTCAACAGGAAACAAATTATTTATTCAGCTTCCATATAAAAGGTCTATTTAGCAATGTACAGCCAAAACGACATCTGTTGGTGTGACACTTTGATTTTAAACGGCAAGTAAAACTGTGCCCTTTAAATCCTGAACGGTTAACTTGGAAGAGTAGCTTTGGCTTTGCACAAACAAACTCAGACAATGAGACAAGGAATTGGAATGCTTTGGGGGAATTTGCATTTTATCACCGAGCCATATGTACTTCACAAGGAGAGCGATAGGTTCATGACCCCTGATCCAGGTGTTGACTTTTGACAACAATGTGGCAAACTAACATTGCAAAAATACTGATGCTGTAAAAGCATAAAGAAAATATATATGATTGCTAGAAATATAGTATTGTCCTTTTCATCCTAAAACGTTGTTTTGCGCAAGTTCTTCGGGTGTGAGGTTCATGCATGATAATGTTCATTACATACTCAATGAGTTTTGATTACTGATAATTTACTATAAACTGGCGCAGTAAGCTATGAAATACACATTTTCTATGACAAAAAAAACCCCAAAACATTAACAAAAATCAAGCAATTCTAATTTTTTAATTGCCTATGTTGACTGATCGTTGGCACATTTGTCCGGACAATTGCAGTTTGGTTTGTTTTAAGTCCGAAAATCACTTTCAATGTAAAAAAAGGTGCTTTTAAAATCTACAACAGAAACATTATTAAAATCCGAACATTTTCTTCATCTATTCTGAAAATGCTGTTGAATGTTTGGCAGCTTTGTTAATATATTACGTCTGCATTGCTTGCTTTATCTTATTGCCTGAATGGTAAAACACAGTCCTGTCAAGTTGTAGGTTTTTTTTTATCGTTTTTTTTTATATAAATAAATATGATTCAGGAAATGATTGACAGTTCAAACAGTCTCAGAATCAAATTAGACTTAGTAGGTTCAGGCAATCAATATTTGTTAAATAAAGGCAAAACAATAATTTCTGCGGTTGATTTAGTCTGTCTGACACCGACCTGCTCCTGTCCTGGACTTGATTCTTCAAAGAAATCTGTCTTTGTTCCACAGATCTGCTCTGATCAACCACCTATACACGGAAGCAAACTTTTAATAACACAACAATTGCAAATGACACTTAGGTGAAAGTTTTTTTGGTTTTTAATTGAAAAAAAAAACTTTCAGGTTGAACTACCGTAATTAATAGAAATTGCCACATGAACCTTAGAGCAACTTGGGTCTTGGAATTCCTCTCTTGGCTCAGAATGAGTTTGAGTTTCCCTCAGTTCCCGGTCAAGCCGAAGAAGTTTTCCTTCATATTGTGACTTCAAAGCTTTCATCCTTACTTCCAGCTCTTCTTTGTTCTGTTTGAGTTCTTCTACTTCCTTGCTTAGATTTGCATTTGCAGCTAAATAAGAAAAAATGAAGTTTGTATAATAGTTTAACGACTTTGTTTGGTTGTACCATAATAAGTTGAACCTACTATTCAGCTGGTTGATTTTAGTTTTGGCGCCCACAAAGGCCTTTCTAGTCTTCTCTTCTTTCTCAGCCATCTGCTGTCGAAGTTGCTCCTCCTTGTTTTTGCTCTCGTTCAACTGTAAGAAAATATTAAAATCAATTTAGATATTCTGTACAAATAGACATTCTTTTTTGAAGAAATTTAATTACTCTCCGTAATTTTAATGAAATTCAGCTTAATTTCAATGTATGTCCATCATAAAGGTTCCGGTACCTCGTGTCTGAGCTTTGCAAGCTCCTCATTTTGTGGCGGATTTGCATCAGTAACAGCACTTTCACCGCCAGCCTGGTTAGCAAGGTTTTGGGTCGCCTGTGCAACTCTGAGAGCTTCATTTGCCTGGTTTACTTCTTGCAGCTGTTCTTGCAGCCGCTTATTTTCTGTATCTTGAGTGGATATTATCTGGTGAATTGAATTTTCCTTTGAGTACCAATTCCAAATTTAATTGAAAGAAAATTGTTACCGTTTAGGTCACGCCTTACCGTATTTTGGGAGTCCACGCGGCCTTGGAACTCAGACACCTAGAGGAACCAAGCAGATCCAAAATACTGCTGCTTTTTTTTTCTCAATATTTTCAAGTTTTAGATCCAAACCAAATGGCCAAAAGATGGTTTGGGACCACTATGTAAGTGAATATGAAGCATTACAGAAAATAAACTCACCTGATTGTTTGCTTGACTCAAAGTAGTTTTAAGATTGTTCATCTCCTGTTGGTGAGTCTCCTGCATCTTTTTCTGATTGGCAATGTTTTGCTGCAGCAAATCTTTTACCTGCTGGAGCTCCTTCTGCATTCGCTGAATCTGATTTTGACGGGCTTGAGCTTGACACTGAGATGATTTTAGTTGTGTCTGTAGCTGTGATTGAGAGAGAGAGAGAGAGTTCCGAATTATTATTGTGGTTTTCACCAAATCATTTGGCCTTGTATGTATGGAGCTTTGTATTCAAATTTTTCATTTTCATTTTACAAATTTGAACAGACTTCATGAGGACAGTTGAAAATAATCAAACATAATGCAATACTTTTATAAAGCGTATTTTTTTAACACCCAGACATCTCAGAATATATATTTTTCATGCGCTCCAGCAGCAAAATACTTCACTTGTACTGTAGCCACAGTTACCCTAAGGCAGACTGGCAAAACCACTGCTGCGAGTTTGTGCCTACTCCCCTTCCAACGATCCCTCCATGGGGAATGTGCATGTCATCAGAAAATATGATTAGAGATTTTCAGTAGTAAGAATTTGATAGAATTAAAATAAGTATTCATGTAAACTAGCTAGTAATGTGAAAACACAAAACATTTTAACAGGACATGCACTACGTACCTGCTGTGTGTTTGTCTTCGATTGTTGAAAGTCTTTCTGGTTCTGTTGCAATTGTGTCTGTGTTTGGGACAATTGGGCTTGGACCTAAAAATATGAAGTAGATTCTTAAGACAAGTAAACATGTAAATATAGTAGAGGACACACAGATTGCAGCTAATGCTTAAACCCAAAATATATATTTTGTGGTTACAATACCTGGGTAAGCTGATTCTGCTTCAGCGTTAGCTGATTTTGAACCTCCTGTAATTTTTCCTTGGTCTCCTGGTTTTCCTTTTGGGCATTTAGTAGCTCCTGCTCAGAGTTTTTGGCCTGGAGAAAGCAAACCAATTTTACTGCCGTCACCACACTCAAGGATATATATAAGGATATATATATATATATATATATATATATATCCTTATATATATCCTTGAGTGTGGTGTGTATATATATATATATATATATATATATATATATATATATATATAAAATTATGACTGCATGGAACAGATATTTTGAGGGATTAAAATGTTATGCTTACTACCTGCAGCCCCTCCTTCATTGTGATTAACTCCTCTTTGGCCTTCTTCAGCTCTTCTTGACTTCTAGTGAGTTCCTGCTGGTCCACTTGACTTATTTCACCTTGGGTTTTTGTGGCTGTTTCTGCCACCAGCTAAAAATCATAAAAGGTCTCACCCAAACAGTACAATGGTATAACATGCTAACAAATGCTACAAACTGTGGTCTCACCTTATCATGTTCGGTTTTTAGCTCTTCGTACTGGGTCTTGTAACGCCGACCTATCTTTTTAACCTGTGTGATGGTCTTGTTTTTCTCTAGAATGTCATTGTTTTTTGTTGCTAGTTCTTTCTTCAGTGCATCTCTCTCTGATGTAAGGCGGGTCACAGAATCTCTAAGGTTTTTCACCTGAGACTGGGCTAAATTAGCGCCAGTGCTGGATCTGGAAAGACATTTGGTTTAATTTTCGGGCATGCCAAAGGGTTTTTTCTTTTTTTTTTAAAGATAAACTTTTCTAAAAGGGATTCACAGGCTTACAGCATACAGGCGGTAACAACAATGCTTTTTCTTTAGCGCATGTGCATTTTTCATGTTTTTTACCTGGTTAAGTCTGTCTTCAGTTTGGATGTTTCTTCGACAAGTTGGGAAATGCGCCTCTGTTGAGCTTCTCTTTCTGCAGTAAGTTTTTGCTTTTCCTCAACATCACCATATTTCTGTTGACTAAGGAGTTGCTAGAGAAAAGGGGATCAAACAAAAATGTGTTTTTCATGTCCAAAACAAGGAATAGAAGCTCAACTACCACGAATATTTCGCAGCACACAAATTAATTACCACTTTTAATATGCAACACATTTACTATGCAGGATAATGGACACTCAAAAACAGCAACACACGGCACTAAACACTTACCTCAACTTTAGCTTTCAAGTGCTTAACATCATCTTCTAACAACTTCTTATCAGCCTGCAGTGAGCCATTTCTGTCAGAAAGATGAGATAATGACTCATGTAACGGGCTAATGTTGGTCTCCAGCTTCTTCACCTGATCGAAGAAAAAAAATGACATAAGAATGTAACTGAAAATAACACAAAACACAGATTCATTTTGTTCATAAGACTATAGAGTCCATCATAAAGTTACAATGTGATTTTAGCAACTGTTTTTTCTAAAAGAGATGGATAAATTGTAACAGGGGTATACATTAAACAATGAATGCTGGTCTTATGATTTGCTTTTGCAATAATAATAAAAACACGTACAAACATTCTGTAACCCTAGTGAGAAACAGTGTTTCAGAAAACAGATGATGTATGAACATGAAGCAAAAGGTGAGCTTACTTTTGCCTGCGTTTGCTGCAACTCCTGCTCCAGTTTCGCTCTCTCGGCTTTTAGCATCTTGATTGTCTCTTGGAGAGTACTGATATTCCCCATGTTCTTCAGCTGAGCTTCTTTAAGACCCAGGGCCTTCACTGTGGTCTGAAAGTATACCAAGATATGTGTTAGTGTCCATTCATTGAACAAAAAAGTTGTTGCTCTATCCTGCCATTAATGTCCTACCTGCAGCTTCACTCTCTCAGCATTAAGAACTTCCTGGAGCTGTTTAAGTTCTCGGTTCTGGTGTTCCACTCGCTGTTTGTAGCGTAGCGCTTCTCCCTCTGAGGCCTCAGCTCGAGCCATAGCAATCTCCTTTTCCTTTCGAACAAACCTACACCATTGATCAATTTTTCACATTCAGCTACTAGCCATTACAAATAAATAACTCTGCCCGACTCATGCCATTTCTTCCTCAAGCATCCTTCCAAGTGTAGCAATACCCAAACTTACCTCAGAATTTCTTGTAACTGCTCAAGCGTTTTCCCTTCCTCGGTGAATGACAAGTCAAGCTGTTGCTGTGGTTGCTTTTGACGACACCTTGCAGCCATTTCATCCATTTGTTCATGCAGGAGAGCGTTCTGTTTTACCAGCTCTTCGCAGCGCAGACTCTGACTAGCCAGTTCATCCTTGAAAAATCAAATAGCATGAGTGACGCAAGAACAAAATATTTTTTTCTATAGTGCAAAGGGTTTGTTTGTTTTTGTGTTAAAATTTAGAGTTATTCATCCCACCCTCAGCTGTTTCTCCAAAATATTCCAGGCTGTAGTTTTTTCCTGTAAAAGTGAGTTGGACGCATTCAGTTGCTCCTCTATAGCACTTTTCTTCGCTGCCTCTTGTTGCAATGTTTTCTTTAACTCCTTAAGGACTTCCACATCTGCTGCATGAAGCATCAATTCCCGTTCATATTTTGCTTGAGCCTCACCAGCTTGCTTTGTCTAAGACAGAAAATACATTATGCAACATTTTGCATGAGTAAAAACAGAATTGAGACAGATATACACAGTTTAACTACACTTTTCCTTAGGTAAATTGATTTTTCTGTTGACATACTTGTACCATTAATACAATTATATCCAATAGAAAGTTATGACCTACAAAATATTATAGGATAATGAAAAAAAACTAAACACTGTTAGTGTTTCAGATTAGAAAAAAGAAAATATTGCGACAAGGTTTACAAACTGTTGGCCAGTTCTATTAAACAATTATTATTATCATCGGTTCAGTGTCATGGCAACAGTCCCACTGAATGCTCAAGTCCAGTGGAGTAGTCTCACTTTGTGTGCCAATCTTCTTCCTGAGTCTCACAAGAAAGGACGCTTCTCACACTTGACAACAAATGATGTAAGATATGATAAATTGTTTATATGAATGATAGAGGAAGCGTTCAAAGTTATTTTCGGGATGGGTCTCTTTAAGCCTTTGACGTCATCATGTCAGTGTCATCCTTTTTTTCCTTTTTAGGTGATACTGTATGTTAATTTTTTGATGTGATGTTGTTTGCAAAATGATTATAAAGAAAAGAATAAACGGGAAAAAAAAAATACAATATGCAATGGGTACTGCCAAAGACAATAAAAATGCATAAAGCCCATTTGGATTGCTGTTAGGAAGAAACTCATTTGAGGTTGAAAAAAACTTAAATTATTGACCTGCAGCAGGCTCTCCTGTATGGCTTTTTGCTCCAGGGTGACAGCTTTAGCAGATCTCTCTAGTGCCTCCTGCTGCTCGACTTGGCTGGCTCTTAGACTGCGATGCAGGTCACTAACCTGCAAAAGAAAATATAAAGATATCTTAAAATAATTGAAAATAACTATAGTTATTCTATATCTTCATAACCAATGTAAAACAGCCCACCATTCTATAAAAACCTAAGCAAAAATATTTTGACTGACATACCTCAAAAGTATGAAAAACAGTCAGAAAATTACAAAATAGTAAGGTATTCCATGAACCTTGCGTTTGAAATATTAAAAAAAAAAAACATTTTTGTTATTTGTACTTTTGTGTAACCTACTTGTTTCTCAAGTGTATCTAAAGCCCTGCGTTTCTCCTCTTGCGCTTGCTGAGTATTTTTCTCCACTTCCAGTATTCTGTTTTCCATCTGCTTCTGAATGTCTTCTGACTCCTTAAGCCTCAACTCAAGTGGAGAACGTTGCTGAAGAGACATCAAAACAAGGTAAATGCACACAAGTTTTTTTTTTATAAACAAATGGGAGTTAATTTACCTCTTTCTCATTCTTCAGACTGTCTTCCAAAGTCAGTACCACACCTCTATACTGCTCAACAGTAGCATTAGCATTTTTAAGCTGCTCTGTTAATTTGCTATTTTCTTCTTCTGCAGCACTCAGATTACTTTTGAGCTCATCCAGCTCAGAAGTATTAGTTTGCTGAGTGGTTTGAACTGGAGAGCGCACTGAAAAGATATCATTAGGAAAATATTTAAAAACTGTATTGACTAAAACACAAAATTATTTTAATCAAAGTAGGGGTAACTACCAATTTGATCGCGATTCTTTTAACATATTAAGAGGGCAAATTTTCCTCAAAATATCAAGTGTACTGTATATGAAATGCTATAGAAAGACATACATTAGTGCACTGATCTAATGCTAAGAATACATTAGTGCACTGACCTTAATGATTAACCTAATTCTGTTTAAAAAAGGAAAGAAAAAGGAAAACTGAATAGGAAGCTTACTGGAGACGAGATTTCCATTTTTATGAGATCCCAATCTTGTTAAACGTCTTCAGAATCTAATATGATCATATCACTCACCCCAAATTCAATGAGAACCCACCTCTGACAGGCGTTCTAAGAACCCACCTCTGACAGGCGTTCTAAGAGTTGTCGCTCTGGTAACTGGTGTGCTGACACCGTCAGATGAATTTGAAGCTAGTTGAGCTTTCAGCGCCGCCACCTGCTGTTCAGAATTTTTCAACAGCTCTCTTGTTTTCTGCTGCAAAGTGTTTTGCATTTGAAGTTGTTTTTTAGCTTCAACCAACTGAGCCTAGATGGGGGAAAATAGGAAATTGATTTACAAAAATTCATTAATATCAACCTTTTAATCAGTAGCTTCAAAAATGCAAGGTTATGTACATCCATATTGCGTCCAAGGGTATGTCTTTGGGCTACTTCATGCTCCAGACGAGTCTTCATTGAGGCCAGTTCCATTTCCAGATTCTCAATCTTACTGTTCAACCGATGACGAATGTCTGCATCTGTATGTTCCATGGTTAACTACACAATTGTAAGAGTGACAAGAAGGGAAAACATATTTAATTGGGACATAATAGTTGGGTTTTGATGTAACAGCTACGTATTTTCTCAAAATTGTTCAGAAATTTGCCACACTGCAGCACAACTGTGGGGCTAGTTGTGAGACAGAACTGCATACAAAAACAGAACCAACCCCAAAAAATTACTTCGGTGCTATTTAATCAGAGCTCTGACATCATTTGGTAAGACGCCCAGAGAAAAACAGAAAAATAGTACATTTGACAAAAAATGTCCAGTCTTTTACTTTTTAATGTAGCTGCCAAGTCTTAAGTATTTTTACATCATAGCATTAAAACAGTATTCCAATTAATATTGCATTTGTAGACCAACATTTCAGCCACATTTCACAACTTGCAGAATAGCTGTAAGGCACTCAGGCTCGACTAGATGATTGGCATTTTTACCAATAGAGGAGGAAATGTGACAAAGAATATTAAAAAGAGGAACACTACCTGTATGGTCTTGAGGTTGGTGAGTAGTAGGTTTTGGTTACGTTGCTCCGCCAGCATGGCTTCTTTTTCTCGATTGAGTCGGCTTTCTGCTTGTTTTAACAGGTCTTTCTCTTTACACAAGTTCTCAACACGCACCTAAAGACAAATTTTATGTTTTTCAATTACAGTAACAATTGAGAGCAGTGACATGAAACTGGGTACGTGATAGGTAGACCCCTCTCCAAATGGAATAATAAATAGATCCAAGCAAATCGGCGATCGTAAAGTTAAATCGGACACTCACCAAAACTACAAATTTATTGCAATTGACGATTTAGAAGTTGTCTAGAGTATTTCCCAATATTGGGAACTTTGTATAAAATGAAAAAATTTCTGTCGTGAATGGCGTTGCTCCCACCTCCTCAAGAGCCAGTTTTTCATTAGCTTGCCGCAGGTCCTGGGCCATAGTGTGGATGATGTTCTCCTGACGTTGGACAGTGGCAGATATTTTCTGGTTCCTCTCTTGAAGAAGTAAGGTCTCCTTACGCAAGGCTGTGACACTCTCTTGGAGCATCTCATACCTGTAATTAAGATGCAACCAAAAAATAATTTGCCATTATATAAAATACTGGATTTAATCATGTAAGCTCTTTTTATCACAGTGATGTTTTGATCACACCTCTTGTTGCTGAACTCCAATTGAGAGGTCAATTTGGCATTACTGGAGCGGACCTCATTTAGCTGCCGCTGTAGTTTGTCATGAGATTCAGTCAACATTCTGTCGTTCTCTGCCTTTTCTTTCTTATACAATGTGAAGGCATCATTAAGCTGGAGGAGAAAAACACACAGTGACTTAAATAAACAGATGCTTAATTTTAAAAATATTTACAACAGCATTTCAGGAGTCTATTGGACTGACTTGTTTCAAAGCAGCTTTAGCTTGTGCAGTTTGCGCAGCATCGGCAGTCGCAGCCCTTTGAGGTGCAGAACGAGTTACTGGGGCTGAGGTTCTGGTGGGAGGAGGGTACACAAAATCTGGCAAATGAGGAGCAAAATTTTATTAACTCACGTTGAGCAACTTTTCGTGTAAAATGTTCCTCATACTGCATTCCTTAAAAAAATCTAAAACAAGGTTTGTAATGTCACCTTGAGAGGGTAGGCTAAAGCCAGTGCTCTGTGTTAGCAGCGCTTTGAACATGTCTCTCTGTCTCGCGTTAGAATCTGCAAGTTGCTTCTGTTGGTTCAGATGCTCTCTCAGCTCCTCTACCTCCTTCTGAAGTTTATCCACACTGGTCTCCAATTCTGACACACTGGGAGGGTTCAGACAGGCAAAGGATGTAGTATAATAAAGTAATTGCATTGATGTTAAGCAGATTGCTTACTACGCATGACTTGTTCAAAATGAGGACGACGAACAAAATTATAAAGATGGCCAAAGGCGTAAAAAACACTTTGCAATTTTACTTAAAATACCATTGTGATATGGGCAAACATAGAGCATTCATACAGGAATTTGACACATAATACTTCAATTGCATAATTACCGTGCTGTTACTGCAAATGTTTTCTGCCGTGTGTTCTCTTCTTCTAGCTTCTTCAGCTTTTCCTGCAGGCTTCGATTTTCTTTAACAAGCTCATCAACACTGCGGAAGGAAATCTCTTTTGGCCTAGTGACCTGTCCAGCAATATTAGAGGAATTTACATCATCTTTGGTCACCCGATTACCGCGGGCTTCTTCAAGCTCAATAAGCAGAGCACACACCTGGAAAAAAATAAAAAGTAATATCACTTAATTTAACAGAAAGTGTTGAAAAATAAATTGTTCCTTATGTTACATTTCTTGGTTATTTTAATGTGTATGTTGTACAGGCAAGTTAAAGTACTTGTGCAGATGTATCGTCCAGGACTCTTTCTGTTCTCAGCTTCTCCTTTTCCAGATTGTCACAAAGCTGCTTGGCATCACTCTTTTCTTTCTGCAAACTGTAGATCTCCTAATAATAACACATGTAGTATGAAATTAAGTTACATAAATTCTATCAAAATGTGAAATGCATTGAATATTAATGTCTCTTCTCTGACCGTCCGAGCTTGTTCCAGTTTTTTCCACAGAGATGCCATTGAACTTTGCATAGTTTCATACTCCTCCCTCTGACTTCTGAGAACAGGTGCTTTGGATTCCACCTCTTGGATAATGTCCTCTAGCACCTTGTTCAGCCTTCTGGTCTCCTGCTTCTCCAGTTGCAGCTGAGTCTGACACTCAGAATAAGCATTATACAGCTGAAAGCACACAAAACAAAACAGATTGGCAATAAGTCAAAAGACTTACTTTAAACAGTGAATATCAAAAGGTGGCAAAATATCAACTTTGATATCTTAATGTTTGCTTTGATTCATTCATGAAAGCAATAAAAAGAAATGAAGATATTTAAAAACTATTGGTGGGCAAAACCATGAAGCACTTTTATTTTGGATCAAACATATAAATCTAACGAAAAGCACAATATAAAAATGTAGTTTGTAGGTGTGGATCCAATCACAATTTTGACAACCATTTGATTATTTTTAGGTTTTATTAACATTAATAAAATTTAGTTTCTCTTGTTGAATAATTTCCGATGATACATTCTGTCATATAATAAATCTAAGAACCTATAGAGGACACAATCATGACTTTTTATATGTAAACCAGAAAGGTGGTTATACACATGCTTGTTTTGTGTTCCACTCACATCAAAAAACTTCATTCCAGGTTTAACAATGGCAGCTATGGCAGCTGCAGATGGACACATGGACTCCAGCTGTTCCTCAGTCAGGGACGGCGCACCTGAAGAAAAACAAACTATTGCTGTATGGTTCACTTCAATACACACATATTTTTCTTAATTAGTACAAAAACAGCATGGCACCTTTTCCACAGGCAAGCAAATGTTTGAATGAAATAACGCAAGGAACGGGGTTATTTTTCTTACAGCAATATTTAGAAGAGGCCTTCAACATGGAATTTTCCAACTCCTTCTCCATTTTTTTGAGCTTCTCTTGAAGTTCTGCCTCTACTTGGATCTTTTGCTGCTGTGCATCAGACATTTTCTTTTCCAGCATTTTGTTAGCTGCCAGTAGACAAAGGCAGGGATAAGGCGGAGGGAGTAAGTAACACACACAAAAAGGTTTTTTTTACATTTTCAAGCTGAGGCAGTTAAAGTCCAAGAGAATATAAAGGTTATTCAATAAGATACAAAAAAATAATGAGGTTGCATTTTAAGACAATATGTGTCAGTCCAGTTCAAGCCTAGTGTTCCATAAATGTATTCTAAAGTCAAAGTTTGTATATCCACTGTGGGCCATATGATGAACCGGCATGTCTAGAAAATAGATTGTGTTGTTTTTTTTATTCATTAGGTGCATGAGGAGGGGCTAGCGCTGTGGCAGAAATGTGTGTGCCTGGTTTAAAACGAACCAATGACAAGCTTAGAATGGCTGGAGCATTACAAGGTTTTTGCTGTTAGGATTTCGTCACACTAGTCTTCGAACCTTTGAGGCGGAAAATTTCAGCCAATTCAATAAGTGAGGCGACCAGCTGTGCGATAACATTGTTATAAAGTCAGGAATTTTTAAATTGAAAGAATAATCTGGGGGAAATGAAGTCCAACCTTCCGCAGTGTTTTTCACTAATTTGCCGAGTTCTTCAACTGCTCTGCTTAGTTCCTGATTTTTAGTTTCCATGTCACCTGCAACACCCTGGAAAATTGTGTGTTGAAAGACATACAGTATAAAAGATAGAAAGTGCAAGGAATATGGTAGATAGGAAACTATTTTTCAAGCTTCTACTAACCTTGTAAAGAGAAGACAATTTGACATGAGCATTGAGTTCATTCCTGTATTTCTCCTCCATGGTAGTCAGTTCATCTTTAGCCTTAAAGGGAATGAAAAATGTCTGCCATTTTGTCTTTCAAACACTTTGTGACATTTTTTCTCTTTTTTTTGGTAGTGTTTTCCAAAGTATTGAATGCTTCATCACCCCCACTTGTTTCAGAACCGGACATTTAATTTGGATAGTATGATATGAGCACATTTCAATAAATTACAGATCGGAAAAGTAATGGCTTTTCCAGTAACCTTTTTATGCAACCAGAAACTAAACATTTAATACATGGTAATTCCAAGGGCAAAACTGACATATCATTTCTTTACCTACCAATATCAATTGGTTGTTGAGGTCTTCAGCTTGTTTGTGCTGGCTTTCACTGGCTTGTTTAAGGGAACTAACTTGGCCTTCTAGTCTGGTCACCTTGAAGAAAAATAAATAAATACTACGGTCACTGACAACACGTTCATAAAAAACCTGTGCGCTACCTGCTCGGTCTTGCTCTTCAGACTGCCCTGGAGCTCCATAATCTCTTTGCCGGTTGTTCGGTTATTGTTCAGCATTTCCTCAGTTTTGGTTTTAAGTTCCGCAGATAACCACTCAATTTTCTTATCCAGCAACTCTTTTTCCTGTCCCATTCGCTTCTCCCTGTGCTACAGGAACATGCACAAACAGGAAATTGAAGAGGACAAATTTGTACATTTTTAACATGGTCTAAGTAAACTTCTGGTTTCATCTGTGCCTAAAAATATACATTAACTTACATAATGGAACGTAAGGCTAGTGTTGTATATGATTAGGAGGCCATGTAATTACCTTGATTTGTAATTTGAATCATTATGAATATTTTGTTTGTTTTGCTTTCAGGTGTCAAATTTTCAATAAAGCTGGAAATCAATTTTGTCGCTAGCACAATTGAAATCTGTATAATCAGTTCCATTCTCTATTCCACCCAGACAAATAATCAGTTAAAAGAAAACCTGAACAGAAGCCTCAGAGGACTGGATTTCATCCAGCTTTAACTGCAACTCCATTTTGACCTTGCTGGTCTCCACCAATTTTTCACTCAGGCGTTTTACATCCTCTATAATAAACAAAATTATAAGCAATCATTCAGGTTTAAAGTGACGGCTGTTAATGCAAAGGACTCATGCTAATGATCTTTTCTCTCATACCATTCAGGTTCTCCACCTCTTGGTTCCTCTTCTCAAGCAGCCGTGCCAGCTCTTTTTTTTCTGCCTCAATCTCATACTTAGGTATGGGCTGCTGCATTCAATCATGCAATAAATTAGATAAGATTATTGTTACTTTAATGACACACATTTCCTTAACTCATTATCGCACAAACCTGCTGCTGGGTTTTATCATCAACATCTGGTGTATCTCCATCAATTCCCTTTAGAACACTGAGCTCTTCATCTGTGCAGGGAACAAAACCTTATGATTGAAACGTTAGATTTGGGGAATTTTGCAGAGATAAAAGTCACCAGGGACAGAATGAATTCCTTTGAATTGAGTCGTTGCTACCAAATCGAGTAGTTTAGTTAAATGCACATCAGACAACTCACGTAATTTTTTGTTTTCTTCCTTCAGTGTCTGCAGATCTCGAGTGGCAGACAGGGTCTGCTCCTGACTCTCTCCGAGTTTCTTCTCAATGTCAAAGTACTGTTGTTCTGAAGAAATAAACATAGTGAAAAATGAAGCACACAAAAGTAATCGATAATAGTAATTACTAATGAAAATACGCATTAAATGACCACTGTATGCCCTCATATACAGTGTACACATCGTTAATACATTTCAGGGCCGAATTAAAAACTTCAAACAAAACCTATAGCCAAAGTTAGCATCGTTGCTAATGTTAGCAGGTGATGGTGGAATTTGCAATAGTGTACTTTTTTGAATATTCTCTAAGGGGAAAATTCGAAAGACTGTGAATTTTGTCTCACGTTTTTTTAATAATATTAAAGCAAATCTAAAACTCAACGTAGAAAAGCAGTACGCACCACTATCCGCTTTAAATCGCTCTTGTTGGGTCCTAAGCTCTTCATTGGCATTCTGTAGATCTGTCACAAACTTTTCTAGCTTGTTTTGAACACCTTTAGTAAGTTTGTTCAACTCCACCCGTTCTAGCACCTGCAGCAGGACAGCCGCCATATCCTAACAATATTCTAAATACCTTTATTAATGCACCCAGACCAACATGAATCCATAACTTGTAGCGGTAGCTAGTTTTAAAAGGTACCCGTCGGTATCACACTGTACCCGGAAGTTAATTTTACACTTCACAATAATTGTCACAATACCTCGTGCCACTTGAATGCAGTATGCTCTGGTGTATTCACAATTTTATATTATCTAATAATTATTTAATATAATATTTACACGTTTTTATCATATTTTTTTCACATTATTAAAATGCAGCATTGCTATTATATATTGTTTATTTTATAAACCAAAGCGGATTCTAATAACAGCAGTTTAGTAAAGCTAGTTTCGCGACATAGATATGCGTCGGAAGTCTTCCACGCAAAGCATTGTGGTAAAGAAAGTGCTTTTCCGATAAGCTTAGGTAAACTATAAGAATAGGAAAAAACTTTGATCTGAATTTATATTTTTGTAATTATCGCGTAAGGATCTTTCTCGCCTTATAATGGTACAATTTGACAATCCTAGAGTATGTATGTTACCACGTTAAGTGCAAAGTTTATGTGAAAATCTGTTACAGCTAACACTCTTAATAATGCATGCTTAAATGGTAACATAACCACATACAGGTATGTATGTCGTGACATTCCTTTTTTTTTTTTTTTAATAATAAATTTTATAGTAGACACACTCATGCTTTGAAGACCCCAAGGATGTTGTTTTTTTTTCTAATGCCACGTCTGCGATTTCTCATTGTGCAGGTAAAATGGGCCGTGGTTACATCGTAGACGACACTGTGGAGGAATATATTTTCAAATTATGTGAACAACATTCGGATAATGTCACAGGCCTTGTCATTGGACAGGTAAGTTAATTGCCCTGTTTAAATGTCTTGAGCACCTGTTTTCGCGTAAGACCACAATCGACTCCCTAAAGTGCATGAATCTTACTTATATGACAATGTTTTATGGACTGTACCTTTCAAAGTTTCACTACTATCGAGATTTGTCGTACTGGATACGCTCAGTATACGCAATGAAAGCTTACTGCAGATTCCATGCCTACTAGCCGATGACAGCTCGATGGGCTACCCAAGTCAAGTCACATTTATTCGTAAAGCTCTTAATAACAGAAAGTTTAGAAGGGCTTTGTAGACCACAATTACAACACCCCCTGATCTGAAACCTACATGATTGCAGGGAAAACATTTAAAAAAACAGCATGAGGAAAATTAAGAAGCCTTGAGAATGGCTTGCACATGAGGTAATCCCCCTTCCATGATGAATAGGCTGCATAGATGTTGCATGGGTACCAATACACTAATAGGCAACATCAACAATTTAAATAAGTAATCAATTGAATTGGGTAAAAAGTCTAAGACGGAAATGACAACGCTTCCTATATTAATCAGCCGGTAGATGCAGTATCCCCGATGATATGTATCAGGCCCAGGTGCTGTTCTGCTGATTCATTCGAAGCTTGTGCTTCTCACTCACTCAGTCACCAGTCTGGTAGCAGGGAAAGACAAGGAAACTATAGTGTGAGGTCAACATCAATCGGGCTTAGTTAGCAAAAGGGGTTGGAAAAAATGTAAACAGTAGCTTAATGTGATAGGATGTATACATGTGTAATCTCCATTGATTAAAAACAGACTGCCATTATTTACTGTTTGTTTTAGAACTCAGTTCAGAGGGACTTTGTTGTCATGGTTTGTCGAACACCCCCAAAAGATGAACCCAATATTGGTCCTGGAAAGTCACTTGACAAGGAATGGATCAGCGAGCATGCTCGACAGGTAAGCTAAAATTACTAAATGGCGACATATGATAGATAGATAGATATATTCATCCCTGAAGGGAAATTAACATTTCCAGCAGCATCCCTGAGCATCACGCTCATGTGCCATTGATCTTTTTTGGGTTTTGTTTGGACGAGATCTAGAGTTAAGATGAGTGGAACACCGAGATATCTGAAATTTTTATGTGAAGTGCCTGGCTCATTCATGTAAGAGCCATATCTTGGTTCTGAATTGGTTCGTGCAGGTTTCCAGAATGTTGCCTGGGGGCTTGTCCGTATTAGGCTTGTTTGTCATCACTGATGCCGATGCTAAGGAAACACTAGCCACACTTCGTCAGGTGAGGTTCAGTAATCAACTTGGTTATCTTTTGAGGCACTTCGTGGTCTACTCTAATTCATATAGATTTATAGTTATATTGTTCATCAAGTAATTTGTTTCAAATCCTAGTTTTAATGTTTGCTTGTTTATATGAAGCTGGTGTTTACAGTTCAGGGTTTAATATCTTCCGAACGTCTGTGGAACGCTGACGATGATGAGGTTACAGACTGTGTCACATTGCACATCAGCCCCAAATCAAGAAAGTATCCTTTGGCAGCGATGACTCACTCAGTTGTATTGAATGGATAAAAACTTGTTACACATCTTTAATCCATTTGATCAGAATTAGCTGCCGAACATTTGATATAAAAGATCCCAAGGTGAGTTCTAAGTCACAGTTTCTTTTTGCAACATTATCAAGCAATTGGCAATTTGGGGTAATCGAATGATGTCAAGTCATTTTGATTTAACCTTCTATTGTGTTCCTTAATTTATTGCATAGTCCTATCATCATTTTTATTGATGTTTATCATTCCAGTTTAGAATTACATTGCATTGAAAAATGTACAGTTAACCAAGTAAAGTCATGTTTATTTGTGTAGCCCTAAATCACAAAAAGTCTCAATGGGCTTTTTCTCCTACCGCATATTCTACAAACATAATATAAATTCAAAACTAAGTTGAGACTTTTGGTGGCCCACACAACACATGTTTAGCAAATCCTACAAGTTTGTTTCCTACTTTAAAAAGAAAACCATCAATTATACAATTTTTATCCTGTTATTCCCTCCACCAAAATTATGCAGCCACAAAATACAAAGGAAATAAATAATAATACTTAATTAGTTGAATTACTATAGTTGACAATTTTAACAGGAGTGGGCACTTGAAGGCTTTGGCTTCAGCCTATTCTCTTTGAGTACAGTATATGTTTATGAATAATAGTATTGTATTTTTCTTGTTTTTTTGTTTTGTGCAAATATTTTGTTGTTCCTTTTTGTTAGTCAGTGGTTGCTGCTGTTTAATTTTGTTGTACTGTGCCCAAATAAACTTTATTCATTCATTCATTCATTCATTCACCACCAAAATTATTTTTTATCGACCATGGCAATCCAAAAGAACCAAATCAGTTCATTTTCATGCTCATCAAGGTAGAATTTACCATGTACCATATCAATATACATTTACTTAATTCATCAGTTTTTTTTTACCTAAAAATAAAAAAAAAATACCTTTTTAAAATTTGGTTTAAGTTTAGAAATACCCCCCATCTAACTCAAGTTTTTTTTGTGAATGCCTTTTCTCAGTGTTTGGCTAAGCCTGCTGACTGGAAGTATCAATCAAGTGTGTGTACCTCCTGGTCCACAATGAGTTGTTGTGTAAATGTGGACTTGTATGTTCCTCTACCTGACAGCAAGGGCTTTTCAAAGAGTATGGATACATGTCTTAAGGTATGTGCACTGGCATGTAATTTGTTCTTTTAAACATCAATGCATGTATTACAAATCATTTCTTGTGTTTCAGGAGAGCCTAAAAGTGTGGACAAGCCAGATAGAGAATGCCGTCTGTTTGATCGATGGTTTGCAGCTTCCTGACGATGCTGAAATAACATCAGGACAGGTGGTGTGAACAAATTTTGAAGTTCTTGCGTTGTAATAACTGTAATGCAGTGGTGGGCCGTGCATTTCACACCTTGGCCTTCCGTAGTGCTATGTCTTAATCAATCCAACCCATTTTATGGGTAAAAACATTTATTGCAGCTGGAGCTGCGACACATTTAAAATAACATTGACATTGTAAAATTCCAAAATTATCACAATACAGACACATTTTACTCACCCAAAATCATTTTTAGTTGTGCACAATATGTATCCTCTTTTTTTTCCTCAAGATTTTAATTACTCAGTTGCAGATATTCCTGTGTTTCACTTCCACCAAGAAGTTCCATCGCTTTCAAAGCTAATGCTGAAAGTCCAACCTGTCTTGTCGTATTTCTAGCATATGCTTTTATTTGATTTAGGGCTGAAAATGTCTGTTAGACAGAAGCAGTGGACACGGGGATACTGTATTTTTGGTTACCTTTTTGTTGTCATACTTCCATTACCGTCACCTAGCCAGTAATAGTTTGTGAAACAGCTGATGTTTCCTTACTAGAAGGCCCTGGCCCCCAAACTCTGAAGTTCATTGGCAAAATGAACAGCTTATTGTATGCCTTAGGGCCTGCATAACTGATTGTGAAGGCTTCCAGGTAAATTTATGATCCTGGCAAATTGCTAAAATGTGATTGGTTATATGCCTAAAAAAATAGAAAAGCACACATCTGAAAGCAGCACAACTAGGGGAAAAGCAACGGAAGGATGCTTAAAGACAATTTGGTATTCATCCATAAAATATAATGATTCAGATATTAGGCCTGCAGAGAAATGAAATGAAATAAAATGATCTGCATTTATATAGCGCTTTTCAAGTCAATGACTTCCCAAAGCGCTTTACAATGTGCTCCACATTTCCCAATAGCGGCCTTGCAGCCATGTAAGGCGCTAACCTGCTTATTGGGGGTATTAGGGGTTCAGTGTCTTACCCAAGGACACCTCGACATGTAACACGGACGAGCCAGGATTCGAACTGGGATCCCTTGATCCCAAGACGAGCGCTCTACCTGCTGAGCTACTGCGGCCCCAGAGAAAGCCTTGTAGGCCCTGATGGCCCACCACTTCTGTAGAGTAATCTTTTTGAATTGGCTGTAATTACAAATCAGTGTTCGAAATTGAATTTTGATGACAAGTCTGTAAAAAGGCCAATTTTGATGTTATGATTTAGATTTTCCAAAACAACCAAGTTTATGTTTTTATTTTTCTCTAAGGAAAAACCTTTCTTTTTTTTTTAGTAATCGATTTGTATGATATCAGTTGATGTCAATGACAATAAAGACTATTCTATTCTAATCATCAAAGTGATCTCTACATGCCTACCTACCTTCCTACTTAACATATTTCTTCTATTGTGGGCACATGAAAACACACCCCAACATTCTAAAATCTGTTACATGATGCGCTTTTTGCAGAGGAGGAACGTGAGACAGACGCTCACTGCCCAACTTCTAGTTATTCCGGTAAGATGCAGACCCCCAGCTACGCGATAATCATCACATTAATTACATGTCTCTCCATTATTTGGTATTTTATTTACATATGACAGTGCAAAATGGCTCACCACAATTTGGTTTTGTCAAAGTATGACTTTTATGCTTGGCAGGAAGAACCGCAAAACTTCAAAGATGTGCTCCAGCAATGTAGAGGCAGCCTGTCAGTCAGAGGAGCTGTTCATAGCCGAGCTTACATACATAACCACAAACCAAAAGCCAAGCTGGCCGTTAAGGTATCTTTTAATTGTTTTTAAACAGGAAAATCTCATCATCTTATCATGAATCGGATAATATTTATTTTATGCAGTTGCTGAAGAAGGATGTGGTATCTTCGATGGCCATGAGAGTTCAGATGCTGCTTGATGATCTTCTGGCTGCGGAGGATGAGAGCCAGGGAGTTACTAAAGAAAGACTTGGGACAGGTACTCTATACCTCCTGCATTATTTACTTTGATCATTTGATCAAGTCTATTACACCGATTTGAACTGAAGGAAATGGATATTGAAATTGTTTTAGTCTATTTTTGTGTACGTATAATCAGATGAGAAATTATAATCTTAACTTTCTTTATCTGACATCATATTAAGCCTTTTGTTGATCTCTTTATCTTTTCTCACAAATGTGATTGTGTAAAGGTGAATCTGATATGAAAATATTTAACAATGATAATACAGTAGGTTATTTATTTTTTTACGTAATACTCTGTTAAAATAATTTGGTTTTCTGAATAAATTATTGGGGAAAGTGTTTAGATTGTCAAGGGGACAGGGCCAGGATAAGCTTTAGCTTTTTCCCATCTGCCGTTTTAATTTCCTTTTTTTTTTCGATTGTTTCATAAAGTTATTGAATTTTAATTAAATGTTACCTTGTATTTGGATAAACACAGGGGAAAAAATAAATGTCAATCGATCTATTATCAATTTACTCAAATTTAGATATTTTTCTAGTGTGTCTACCTTGACCATTGTAATACAGTATAGAAACCTTCATCTCAAAACTTGAATTTTATTGCCATTTTTTTTTTCACACAGCTCTGATACTATTAGCAGGTTTTATTGGGTCATCACATTTTTCAGAATGTCTTTCATTATTTAATATTTTAATAATGTCTTATTGTTTTTTTTCTTTACTAAATAAAGGTCATTTATCATCACTTTTTAAATAATGAATTTACTGAATATGGAAAAAGTTGATGTGCTGTTAATTTACTGCATATTTTTTAATACTTCACCCAACTGAGTAAACACATCCCTGCTCCAAGAACAGAGTTCATCAGTTAATAGTAACACAGCGGTTAAATATTGCTGCTTAGAGTAACTAAAGCTAACTGAATCACTGACTTTGACCTCAGCCTAGTTCAGTCATCAAATTACATATAATTTAGCACTAGAATGAGGTAAAACCTTAAATAATGAAGAACAAATAAATGTGTTTTTGTCATAACATCTGTACTATGTGCAATTGAAATGTATTGTCTTATGTTTGACTTTTTAGCTGACATCAGTGTCTTATAAGTCAGGATTAGTACATTTAACTGAGGGCATGTTTTGTGCCCTTCAAAAATTATTAAAAAAAAATTCCGTTCCAAGCAGTGTTTGGTAACATTTCGAAGTTACACCTAAACACCTTCACTTTTTGCTACTAACAATGATCTAAAATGTAACTACTGCCTTTTTCAAACTCCGGAAGCTTAATTGACTTAATTAAATGGTCAAGACCTATTCTAAACCTTTATGTGCTAATGTAAATGTTAATTGATTCTGTTTTTCAGAGCATTTCTGTCTCCCTCATCGTGTGTTTTGTCCTGCAAAAGTGAATGGGACATTATCAGTTTGTGACTACCAGTTCAGTGACGAGGACCCATCTCAGGTCATTGACAGGTTGAAAGAAATGTTGGACATTGACACCGCTCATTCAAAGCTAGATACCAATCAGGAAATTGCTGCTGTAATCATAGACAGCAGAGAACCAGAAGGTGAGCAACTATTCTGTATGAGACGAAAGAGAAAACATTTCGGGGCTCTTTTTGTGACCAGTGGTTAGAGATGCAGCATTATATACCCAAGAGCTGGCGTGGCTTTGTTTGTGTAATGTACACATCCATGAAAAACTAACTTTTGGTGGGGTACATGTGAGAACACAGCTAAATTGATTATCAACATAATTGACTCTTTGCTTACCTTGCGAGTCTTTGAAATGATGAACAGCAATGTTCCCTCTAAGCTGCGCTTGTGGTCACTGCCCAGACCTTGTAAGTGCGCAAGAAAATCTATCGAGTGCTTAAAATTTAGGACTCGAAATTGCAAAATGAATTAACTTGCAGATTCAGCCAAAATTACAGTGCATGCATGGAAAAACAACATGGGTTCCCACTGCAGTGAGTTTTAAACGCAGTATTTTGAAATCAATGTCAGGACAGGATTGAGTTAAAGACAGTAATCATGCATGTAAGCTGGAGCTCACGTGCCAGGAGGGAGGGGGGCTAGAGAGGAGGCGGGTTGCAATGGAGGATATTGTCATTTCTGTTGAACTGGTGGGTGCACCTTTTATGTAACTTTCAGTGAGTTTCTGCCATTGTGCGGTGTGTTTTACATGTTATGTCTGCTACAGATTTGTGTTACAACAGCTTGACATTTTTTCCCTCAGCCATGGTGTCAATCATCACAGGAGTCTGACTGTTCACATTAGTGACTTTACATGAAAAATATTCTTTTTCTTTGGTTGTAGGTAGCTGGAAAATGCTGTTACATTCAAATAATTTGTAAATCTATCAAGTCAATCTTTTTGCCATAGTTGCCATAATTTACTTCCTCTAAAAAAGTATTAAATACTGCTCAGTATTGTGCAACTAACGAAATGAACCCACAACATGTTAGTGTTACGTCAAAAAAAGATACATTTTTAAAAATGGAAGTCTTATCTAAAAGTTGTTGTAAAAACAACTGACGTTTGTGAGTGGTGCAATCTTTCCAATATGAAATGAGCCAATTCATTCAAATTTGAAAAATTAGCTAGTGATGCCGGAAACCTAGCAAAATATAATTTGATTTAACTAGGGTTTTGGACATGTTTGATAATGATTTGGTTGCCATATGCAGGATTGATGTTTATCACTGTTATTTCAAGGAATGCTCACAGACTTTGTATGAATACTCAGACCTAGGAAAGATTTAAAGGGAATATTGGTGGACACCAATGTTCCTTCTAATTTTCCACGGGTCTGAGCGTTCACACAAAGTCGGTGAGCAACGCTTGAAACAACAGTGAGCCACCATAATCCCAAGTGTGGCAAGATAATTAATTATCAAACATGTCCAAAACTTGACATCAAGTTACATTTTGCTGAGTTTCCGGCAATGCAAAATTATTTTTCTCTTTTGAATGAATTGACTCATGTACTATTGCAAAGGTTGTACGGCCTACAAACGTCGTTTGTTCTTACAATTCTTTCACAAGCTATCCATTTCTTTTTTTTTTCCTGATATATTTTGTCGCATAATATTAACATTTTGGGGGGCTTATTTAGTCGGTTGTAAGATACAGAACTGTACTTATTCACATTTTTTAGTGGAAGTACAATGTTGGCAACACGATTCACTTTATATAATTGGAAATTATTTGAATGCAACACAAACTTCTTATTCTTTTTTCGGTGTTTTTTTTTAAAATTCCTTTAAAAAAAATCTCATTGTGTTTATTTTTTCCGAGCTGTTACTTTTTTCTTTTTGATCTCTATTTACTTTTTTCCTACATTTCTTCCTTTTCTTCTTTTCTGGCTTTTTTCTAAAATTTTCCTTCCTTTTTTTTCCTCTTTTGTTTCTTTTTTTTTCTCAGCTTTTCATTACTTTTTCTATTTGGTATTTTTTTCTTTTTTGTTCTATTGCCCCCTTCCTTTAAGTCATTTTGTGCATAATTTAACTTAATATTTGGTCATGTTGGGATTAAAGAAGCAAAAACAACCTGAAGAGCCGTTTAGGACCCTTTTCAGTGAGCTGAGCCGAAGAAGCCGGTTCTCGACATACTCTACTAACTTTACTCAACTTCGTTCGACTTCAAAATACCGCATTTAGGACACAACGTCAGAGGAACCTGTGTAATTTTACCTTCATGCACTGTAACTTTGACTTAAGTCGCTTCTTAATAAGTAATTTTGAGCCCTCATTTTTGTGCGCTAGCTAGATTTTCTTGTGCGCTGAGAATGTGCGAGCAGTGCGCAATTGAGGGAGCAGTGCGCAATTGTGCGAGCAGTGCGCAATTGCGCACGCGCACAGCTTATAGGGAACACTGGTGGACACTACTGTCTCAATGGGTATCTTCTGGATATCATAATATATAAATCTGTAATTGTTACATTGCAGGTGAGGTCCTTCCAGATTCCACAGTGGAGAATGCTGAAGCGCAAGAGAGCAGAAGAAACAACTACATAGGTTAAATACAGTTATTTCTGAATCAATTCTTAGTCAAATCAATTAAAGTGACTATGAGCTGTGTTCTCTTATTTTACATTATAACATAAAAACACCTAGTACACAATAACACCTATAACACTGTTATACAGAGTGTTCCAAAATGTTTGACCCCATTCTAATTGCCCATATATATTGATGGATCTCAAGAAAACTAAATACACTTTATACTGGTCATAGGTTTTATTGGTTATGTTACAAAGAAAGGTAAAAAAAAATTGTCCGTTCTTAAACTGATTTTCATAAATGAATTATGATTTAATTTAATTTGACGTTTACACATGCTGTCTTTTTGTGTTTAGGCGTCGCCATGGCCACAGTTGTCGCCCTGCTCGCCACTGCTGCCTCAATGCTTTATCTGAATGACATTTGACAGATTCTAAGAATTTTATTAAAGTGACGTCTGTAATTTACTTTTTTGTTGTTATTTTTTAAGACACATATGTCAAGTCATGTTTATTCGTATAGCCCTTAATCACAAATAGTCTCAAAGGGCTGCACAGATTATTGCAAACCACAGAATATTATTACGCCATCCCCTGATCTTAAAGCTACATAAGGGCAAGTAAAAACTCAAAAACCTCAACATGAGGAAAATGAAGAAACCTTGAGAAGGGACCATGCATGAGGTAATCCCCCTTCCAAGGATGACCAGGCTGCAATGGATGTTGCAAAAACAATTAATACACAGCTATTGTCAACATAAAATCTAGGTTATTCATATGCTATAGAATAGAAGAGTGTTTTAAGCCTAGATTTAAACAGGGGGAAGAGCATTCCACAGCACCGGGGCCCGAATGGAGAACGCACTCGAACCTGCGGATTTCTTCTTGGCTCTTGGGATCACAAGTAGACCAACATTTTCAGAGCGAAGGCTCCGGACCGGGACATAGGGGGGAAATTAAATCTGAAATATATGAGGGAGCAAGTCCTCGCATGATTTTGTATTTTACCAACAGAACTTTAAAATCACATCTTAGGCTAACAGGAAGCCAATGCATGTTAGAAAAAATCGGGGTAATGTGATCAAACTTGCTTGTCTTAGTTAAAAGCCTCGCTGCAGCATTTTGTACCAGCTGAAGGTTCTTGTTTTGGGACTTCGGGAGACCGGAGAGTAGTGCATTACAGTAATTGAGACTGGAGGTAATAAACGCATGAATTATCATCCCCGCATCCGACTGAGACAGCATAGGGCGAATTTTATCAATGTTGCGAAGATCGAAAAAAGCTGTTCTAGTCTAGTGTTTGAAAGGACAGATTGGGGTCAAATATAACACCTACATTTTTGACTGAGTCACTCTGGGCGATATTACATTTGTCAATGTTCAGAGCAGTTTTTGAGAACAAGTCACGGCATTTAGATGGACCAATAACTAACATTTCGGTATTTTCAGAGTTGAGACACAAGAAGTTGAGTGACATCCATTTTTTTATCTCAGTGTGGCAGACCTCCAAATTTTCACAGTTTAGTGTGGCAGAATCCTCGATCAGAAGATATAGTTGAGTGTCATCTGCATAGCAATTGAAACTGATATTATAAATGCGAATAATATCACCTAATGGAAGTATGTACATGCTGAAAAGAAGGGGGCCAAGTACTGAACCTTGCGGAACACCACAGGTAACACGAAAGGGCTTAAATGTAATTTCACAATATTTAACACAGCGTGTCCTATCTGAGAGGTAGGATCTGAACCACAAGAGTACAGTTCCTGAGAGACCAATCCATTTTTCCAACCGGTCTAGCAAGATGTTATGGTCCACAGTGTCAAAGGCAGCACTAAGGTCCAGCAGCAGCAAGAGTGATGAAGCGCCGGAGTCCATTGCCGGTAGAAGATTATTGGTTACCTTAATCAGGGCTGTCTCATTAGAGTGTTTAACCCTGAATCCTGATTGCATTGATTCAAAAAGATTGTTCTCGGATATAAAATCATTCAGCTGCTGTGCCACAACTTTTTCAAGTACCTTAGAAAGAAACGGTAGATTTGACAATGGTATATAATTACATAAGCTGGAAACTCCCAGAACAAAGCATCTTGCACACTTTTCTTCCCAGTTAACTATCATTAACCATTTACTTATTAGTGTCCATTTTTTAACCTTCTCTTTCTGGTCTCTTGGGAAAAATAACCTGCTGGTATTTTCTTATTTTAAACCATGGCATCATGTTATATTTTGGCAAATGTTGGCCCACCATATCAGGTTGTGTGACCTGTGAAACAATGCTGAGAGAAAAGAAGAGCTACATTGAGTCAAAAAACATCTTGCAGTTTCAAATATGTCCACAGGATATTGACAAAGCCTAATGCAACCAACAAAACACCAACTGTAGCTGTTTTTGCCAACTACCATTAATCAACCAAATAATGCTGATTTTATTTTACTTCAGATAAAAGTCATGATGCGCTGTTTAAACCAACACGAAAAATTAAACATTTTGAAAAGTAGTACCTGGACGTGTTTGCAGATGTTTTAACAAATTGGGTCAACTAGTTTTAAAAAGTCCCAACAAATTGGGTTGTTTTGCTAAAATCGGTTTCATTTTAGAAAAAAATATATAAGATAGATCGATAAGGAAATAGATGGACAACAACAAAACCTTTTGGGGTTATGTCTGGAATTGGCGCAAGGCAATCCCAGAGATAATAAAGATATTATGATAGACAACCGCAAGATCTTCATCGAGGTCAAGCCCAGACATTTTTTTATAGGAGTAAAAGTATGTTGAGCTCATAATCTTATTCCTGAAATCGTTGGGGAAAAAAACCCTACCCAAAAAAACAGCCTGAAGAAGGATAGGCGGCGCCATGTTTTACTTGCCGAAGACACACCAGAGGAAGTGGTGCCTCTAAACCCTGACTGTTAAGGGATCCGTGAGCCATGAGTGTCTGTCATTATTGTCCATTGAGTCAGATTACAGATAAATAACCATGGAGCACCTACTGGTGATCACCATTTCTTTGCGCTTTTCTGACTTTCCTCAGTTTTTGAGTTTAGTTTCAATGTGACGAGCGCTAAAATACTAGCTGTTGCAGTGATTCCTAGTTTGTTCTGGTTGACACATTGACTTGTGCACCAGTCTACCCTGGCTGTTTGGCTGACAGTACACACCAGCCTATCACAGTCACGCCCACCTCACACACAAAGCCCTCCCTAACCTGCGATAGCATTTTCTGTGTGCTGTCTGCTGGAGAACATAATGCACAATACCTTGACATCAATGACAATTATGACTTTTCAATTTGAAATCCGCGAAGCAGTGACAACTATAAATGAAGTGCGATGTAGCAACATGTCTCTGTGATGTATTGTTTTTGCCTTCTGTACCAGGCACTCAATTAGGCAATGATTCCATGAAATGTGCTTATTTCAAAAGTCCCATAGGAAAACAATGTGGTGATGATATAAGATGAAGTTCAAACTGGAGGTGGAGTTTGGAACTGACCATACTGCAATGGTTATTGTTTAATCTTTCCAGAGTTTAGGCGCAATGTGCACTTGAATCTGACCACTGGTCAGCACTGATAAACTTTGAGCCTTTCTGAAGGTATGTATTGGAAGCCCATGAGCTCCACCCATTAGTCCAAATTGCCATGTTTACTGGAGAAACAACACATTTGTCAAACAGAAGGCTCTTAAGAATTTGGGAGATCTACAATCTACAGATTCTTCCTGAAGCTTTTGAAACTACAGGAAATCCTTGGTGCTGCTGACAGGTGACAAAAGAGGAGTCATGCTAAGTAAAGATCTTCCAGATATTGAGGTAATTGAATGTGGTTTTGTTTGTCTGTTATTTTATCCAAAACAATTGTCAAGTAAAAGCCTAGTAAAAGAGACAAAACAACAGGTGTTCTAAGCATGAGCATGAGAAAAATGCCTGCGTTTATTGTCTAGTTATTGTATTGTGCAAGGCTATCAGTCAAAATGTTAATAATAGTGTTATTTTCCTTGTAAATGTATTATTCTAATAAGATTCAATCTCATCAAAAGGAGATTCTAAAAATGTGTGTTTTGTTTGTAGACATAAAGATAGAGCTTCACAGGTTACTGTACAACTAAAGGGACTACTGCTCTTATTAACATTTTTAGATATGCATTGGACAGAAAGAAATTCTAAATTAGTTGCTGAATCTTTTTCTGTAGATGACATTGATTGGATATCTCCTTGTATTTTTGTGAAGAAAGTTATCTTCAAAGACAAACATGTTTTATATATATATATATATATATATATTTCTATTTCTGCGTGATTTCAAAGGATTTGTTTGTCCTCCAAGTCTGATTTGTTACCACAAGCTGTTAACACTAAATGTGAAGAAGTGGATCGATTCAGTGATTGTACATGGCCAGCCCTAATCGCAATGAGGTAGGCCCAAGGAAAGAGAGGATAGACATA
Organism: Urocampus carinirostris; assembly: GCF_059441175.1. Taxonomy (NCBI): domain Eukaryota; kingdom Metazoa; phylum Chordata; class Actinopteri; order Syngnathiformes; family Syngnathidae; genus Urocampus; species Urocampus carinirostris. The sequence continues at coordinate 4,405,698 of NC_142349.1, read as the reverse complement.
AAAATTTCGTTTATTTGACTGAAAAAAGGGACAAAGTATAGAAAATAAGTATCGAAAGAAGACCACTGGAACAAAACCGTGAGACAGACATGAAGTGGAGCAGCGGATGACACGTAAAACGGGGAATGAAATACAAACTTACTAACATCGCAACAACCAAATCCAGCACATCTCAAACGGCTAAGGGAACTTATTGCTTAACACAAGGGCAAGGAACACTGGTGGATACTAGACTTGAGGAAACAGAAATGGCAACACAGAATATGAAAATATTTGGCATCTTTGAAAACAAATTGATTTATCAGTAACTATAGCCATGTTTGATTGAGTTGAAGTAAAACGTATATCTCTCGGTGCTGTGGAATGCTCTTCCCCCTGAGATTCGATCGGCAACCTCAATGGAAATGTTTAAATCTAAGCTTAAAACAAACTTCTCTATAGCATATGAATAACCTATATTTTATGTTGATAATATGTGTATTATTTGCCCTCATGTAGGTTTTAGATGAGGGGATGGTGTCATAATGGTCTGTAGTTTGCAATAGTCTTTGATCTGTGCAGCCCTTTGAGACTCTTTGTGATTAAGGGCTATACAAATAAACATGACTTGACTTGACTTGATAAAAACAAGTTAAAGTGCTTCCTTGCAATTTTCCTGTTTCTCTGTATAAGTCCTTTTCACTAGATTGATATCTACGAATAAATTAAGACTAAAAGGACATTACCGAAAATTCCGGACTATAAGCCGCTACTTTTTTCCCAAACTTTCAACCCTGCGGCTCATTCAGTGATGCGGCCAATTTATGTAATTTTTCTAATGGCCGCCGAGTACAAAAGGTAAGATTTAGACTGCAACTTCTTAACTTGTGCCCAAATTAAATTAGATCTGTTTACTGTGTTGAGAGCGTGTTGCTAGTAACGTTTTGCTACCCTTCACAGGCACGGTTTGGGATGAAAGTTATAATATTACTATTAAAGCTTTGAAAACTCTCTAGGTGTACCATCTTTCTTTGTAAATATGTGTAACCATGTACTGTATAATATGTATTTGCAACTGTATATTTTTGTAATGTATTTATTTTAGAAACTTATTCTGATATGTTTTGTACGAGCAAATGAGAAAGAAAGGGCGGGGTAAACGCGGGCTGACGGGAAGTGGAGTAAAGGTGAGACGTGTTTGTTGACGCGGCCGACAATAGTGGATATATTTTTTTCCCACCCTTACCTTTGGAAATATACACTTTTTTTCTTCGATTACTTTCAACGGGCACTCGGACTCTGCAGGTCTGCAATAAATTTTAAGTACCGGTATCATTTTCTGTTTCATTTTGCCAGCTGTGTTTTTTGGACTTTATCGGGTATTGTTTAATTTCGTGTTTGAATTGCGTTTTTTCAATGTGGCTGCATGCGGCTAATATACAGGTGCGGCTTGTGTATGTACAAAATCGGTTTTCCTCCCGAAATGTAGTGGGTGCGGCTTATAATCAGGTGCGCTCTAGTCCGGAATTTACGGTAATTCCATAAAAATAAGTGAATCAAAACTATACGTTAACTTTCAACTGGGGAAACTTTGTAAAGCAGCATGTTATTGTTGTGACCTTATGATGACTCTTTTTTTTCTAACATGTTCGTATAACTGGTCACAAATCCTCAGTGCAATGACCTAACAGGCCTCCAGTATCTTATCTGCTTGACCCCAACCATTCAAACAAGTAAACTTCTCAGAATGTTCTATAATGCCATAAAGGGAGATAACAGGTATGTTTGAAAAGATACAATGCAACAACAAATAGTCTATGATGAATAACGGAAAGGAGGAAATGGGGTTGGTCCAAGACTACGTGTTTCAAAGTCAAGTCATGTTTATTGGTATAGCCCACAATGTCTCAAAGGGTTGCAGGGTTGCACAGACCACTATTACAACATCCCCTGATCTGAAACCTACACGGGGGCAAAGGGAAAAACTCCAAAACCTCAGGATGATGAAAATGAAGAAACCTTGAGAAGGGGCCACACATGAGGCAATCCCCGATCCAGGATGACCAAGCTACAATGGACGTTGCAAGGGCATCAACAGACATCTTCAACATTAAATATACGTAATAACAGAATGCCCAGTTGACAGCTTCCGGCCCCAAATTCTTGACCAATCCAGCAGGTTCAAGATGATGGAGTACATCATGTCTAAGTGCCTGTGGGATGGCTAAAAATGCATGCACTGTGCAATAACCAAGCTCATTTGTCTCCCTCAAGGACAAGAAAACAAGAGTATGAGGTGTTCATAAGCTATAAAATATAAGTGTGTCTTGGGCAGGAAAACCTGAGTATGAAGTGTTCATAAGCTATAAAATATAAGTGTGTCTTAAGCATCGATTTAAACACTTATACTGAGGTTGCAGATGGTATCTCAGAGGGCTGAGCATTCCACAGAATTGGAATGAAGAATGCTCTCAAACCTGAGGATTACTTCTTGGCTCTTGGGATAACTAGTAGACCAGCATTTTTCAGGCGAAAGGCTCGGAGCAGGACCATTGGGGCAAATAAATCAGAAAGATATAAGGAGGCAAGTCCATGCCAAATAGAGTGTTACCAACAAAACCCTAAACTCACATATGTTTAGCATCATAGGTTTGTACCTGCTACAAACCTGTGATGCTAAACATCAGGAGACCGGCAAGTAGTACATTACAGTAATCAAGACAGGAGGTAACAAACGCATGAATTATAATCTCAGCAACAGACTGGGACAGCATATGGCGAATATTTGCAATGTTGCAAGGATGGAAAAAAACTCTTCCAAGAATAATCTTAACGCATAACTAAAACGACATAGTAGGGTCAAACGTGACATCTACATTTTTAGGCACTCTGGGTGACATTACAATGATGATAAATCCAAGTGTGTGAATGTCAAATTAAACATGATTAAGAGTTTCCCAATGTGTTGAGAATAAATATTGTTTTTGTATACTTTTTAGAGCATCCTGGCTCTGAATCCAAGGGTTAAGACACATTCTCAGATCATGTCCACAGCCAACAAGAAGAAAGAAAAGAAGCACTGGAAGAGAAATCCCCAAAGGGGCTGTGATGTATGTTATTTTTTTTTACCAAATGAATCTAAATCCCTTAATTTAAATTCTCTCTAATTTTGTTTTTTTGTAGTCCTGTGTTAAGTTAGAGAACAACTTTGATGATATAAAACACACAACACTAAGCGAACGTGGTGCTCTTCGAGAGGCTCTAAGGTGAGAATAAAATAAGTCCTAATTTTGCCGCAATGACAATGATGAATCTGACATTTAGGTGTTGGTTTTTTTTTTCCATCAAATGTCAAATACACTACCGTTCAAATGTTTGACGTCCTTATATGTCCTTATTTTTGAAGATAACATGAAAATCATTGATTTTAAAAATTAGTAAATGACCATTTTATCTGCAAATGTTAGGTTTTTAATGCAATATCTACATGAAGCCCATTTCCATTGACCAGCACTCCAATGTTCTAATAGAACTTTGTGTTTTCTAATTCTCTTAGAAGGCTAATAGATGATTAGTAAACCATTTTGGGGTTATGTAAGCACAGCTGAGAAACAGTTTAGCTAATTAGAAACCATATAAAACTAACCTTAGTCCTGTATCTGGAGAATCTCATTTGTGGGTGTGATTAAACTTTCAGAAAAAGAGAACTTTTCTGTGGAACTCAAGAGTATATTCTTGTTCTTAGAAATAAAGGCTATTCTATGCGAGAAATTGCCAAGAAACTGAAGATATCCTACAGAGGTGTGCACTATTACATTCAAAGAACAGCACAAACAGGCCCTAACCAGGGTAGTAAGAGAAATGGTAGGACCAACCAAGCGAGAGTACAAGTACATTAGAGTCTTTATTATAAGAAATAGACCCCTTATACGTCCACTACTAGCAGCTTTCTTAAATACTACCCGCAAAACACCTGTGTCAACATCTACAGTGAAGAGGCAACTCCGAGATGCTGGCCTGAGAGGCAGGATGGCAAAGTAAAAGCCATATCTAAGATTGGCCAACAAAAGGGAGATATCTATTTGGGTAAAGGAACAACTCGTTCAGTAAATAAAAATGTGACTTTGAAATGGAAAACACAAAATTGTCTGGGTGACCCCAAACTTTTGAATGGTATTGTAGTTGATTTGAAAACAAACATTTTAACTTACCAACCATTTTAGCAGGTAATAGAGACTGTAAGCTGCCTTGATTCTGTGTTTAGATGTCTCAAATGTGTGGATGCTCCATGTCAGAAGAGCTGTCCCACTAACTTGGACATCAAGTCATTTATTACCAGCATATCTAATAAGGTATTACACCAATCACACTCTCTGCTGCACTGGACATACAAATATAGCTCTTAGTCAAAAATCTGTTACCTAAATTGATGGTTTAAAGTTTTTCTTATTATTTTGGGCCACTGTGGCTAAAGGGGTAATACAGATTAATTTTGGTCAATAATTTTGCTGTATTTTTTTTATATTTCTATGTTTTTTTTCTAGAAAAATATTTTCTTAAAAAATACTTAAAATGAGCAAAAATTATCTGTCATTCTAACCTTTTTGTTTAACCGTAAACAGCTTCTTAAAAAAAAAGTAAGGTATCAAATATATTTACCTGTACTGCTTCATGATCTAAAAGAAAAACAATTGGTCATCTGTTGCCACCTACCAATATGGATTAATGTTACATTTACCTGGCTGATCAACGGAAGAAAGAAAACATACTTAACAATGGCATGCTCTTTTACAGAGATGAAATTGGACAATTTCCTGCAACAAACAAGACAAGCTGTCACGACACACTAGTGTGCTGTCGGTATTATCAAAACAATACAATTCCATGATTCTATAAAAAAACAGCGAAAATAACTATTCCCTATTTTCCGTGACTGAAGACAAACAACTTGAAGGGATTTAAATATTTTTTCTAAAAATTCAAAACCAGTTATTAACTTTGTGTAATGTATTTAAAGATTTTTTCAGAGGGCAAACATCAAAAGTTTGCATGCGAGCGCAATTTTTTACTGTTCATCTTTTTGTGCTTGCCAGAACTACTATGGAGCAGCTCGTGCCATCCTGTCTGACAATCCTCTTGGTCTGACCTGTGGAATGGTCTGTCCCACTTCAGAGCTGTGTGTTGGGGGTTGCAACTTGTATGCCTCCGAGGAAGGCCCCATTAACATCGGAGGATTGCAGCAGTTTGCGACCGAGGTACAACAAACGCAAAATCATCAACATAAACATACATCAATTTTAATATTAAGATAGCTTATATTGCAACAAACGGTCATTCAGTTACGTGCACTAGGGAGCCGCGATCCAATATTCCTGGTATGCCTTTACAAAATATGTAGTAAATATGATTAAAATCATAGCTTTTTGACACTTGGGGTTTCTTCTGTTATTATTATTATTTTTTGCTGAATATTTCTAAAATTTAACGATTACTTGTGATGTGCATAATCCACTACGATATATGTCTTGGAAAATACAGTAACATCCCTAATTTTCCCCAATGCAGATATTGTTACCATGTTTGGGTTAGGGAGATGTGATAACTTCTGGATGCAGTTTTAAATATCAATACTACTATGAAAATGACATAAGGTTACTTTGAATCATAAATTACTTAATTAACTTCTCAATGTATCTAATTGTTAGTGAAATGATTAAGGCCATTATGTTTGATTTATTGGATTGTAAATGACATAGTCTTTTTAAATCCTCCTGTTCATTAATTGTCAGTTTTGCCTTTACCATTTTCCACTTACTTAAACTAAACAGTTTGTTTGTATGCTCACTAGGTTTTTTTTTTGTAGGATACACAGATCATTTCAGAGTACTGTAGATTTTTCTGCAATTGCCCCTAGTAGTACAGAAGAAAATGATGGGTTTGGTATTTGACCTGTGTGTACCTTCACAGGTTTTTAGTAAAATGGGCATCCCTCAAATCCGAAATCCTGACCTACCGCCTCGTGATGAGATGCCGCAGTCTTACCATGCTGCCATCGCACTTATTGGCTGTGGCCCGGCTTCTATTAGCTGTGCCTCTTTTCTTGGCCGCCTCGGATATGATAACATCACAATATTTGAGAAACAGCAATACACCGGAGGGCTGAGGTATCATCATTCATCATATTGGTCTTTGAATATATATTAAGATAAAAATATACGTACTGTATAAGAAAATCATGCTTACCCACTCAAAAAACACATCGCCATTTTGCTTTTATGCAGCACAGCAGAAATTCCTCAGTTTCGTCTTCCTTATGAGGTTGTCCAGTTTGAAATAGATTTGATGAAGGACCTAGGAGTCAAGGTAGGAACCTTTTTTTCGGGGCACTTTGTTCATAAGCATTTGGTAGGTTCAGAAATTAGAATGTTATTTTGCTTCCTAAAGAGGTGTTGCATTATGTTTCAGGTGGTGTGTGGGAAAGGTTTAGGTGAGAATGGAATGAATCTGACTTCTCTAAAAAAAGATGGATTTAAGGCAATCTTCATTGGAATTGGTGAGTGAGTGACAATCAATTGTAAAGAAAAACATCTGAAACAAACCAACGTTGATTGTATAGTGCTTTACAGAGAATATTTACATTTTGTTTTAAGTCAGGATTAAAATAAGAACTTACAAAGAATAATTTTATTTCCACAGGTGTGATATTTGAGGTTAAAAATACAAGTTTTTCTCAGATTAGAAAAAGTGTATTTGAATGGTTTACATACCTTTCATCCTCAGCCAACTGCTCCCCTTATTAATAATTGCAATTCCCCTCATTAAGCAAACAAACACAACACAACTACTATCTACTCAGAGCAAGATCGACTATGTGAGAATTTAAAAAAGAAGTATAACCAAGTTTATTTTATTTATCAAACTAACGCTTGATTCAGGGGAATATTTGCTAGTGTACCGCAACAAGTTGAGAAATCTGTGATGACGTTGTAATCTACTACCAGTGACCAAAATGTTTCGGATTAAAGCCGAAATGGGCAAGATGAGATCAGTCTAACAAAAAACTATTTTTTTAAACGTATTTCTTAAATTTAAAAAAACCTGTACAGAATTTGAAATCATTAAAAAACGAATAAAATACAGGAGAATTTTTTTTAAATTGACACAGTATTAGTTTGAACCTGCCTCACAATCCAGTTTGGGTTTTCTATTGGTGCTACAGATTCCTCCCAAATTCCAGAAACATTATTTAAAACGTCCAAAGTTATGGATGTTTTTAACGTCTTAAAACTGACATCACTGTCAAGTGATGGAAGAAAAAGAGGGATAATGTGTTGAATACATATGATAATCTCACTGCAATTCTTCAGATATTCCAGATACCATACTTAAGTGTATATTTTAAGAACTACCTGGATCAATTCTAAAACAGACTTATTGTGTGTATAGGTCTTCCTCAGGCCAACAGAGCAAAAATCTTTCAGGGTTTGTCCATGGATCAAGGCTTTTTCACTTCCAAAGATTTTCTGCCCATGGTGGCCACAGCAAGCAAGAAAGGTGTGGACTTTATGCACACTTGTACAGGATCGTCTGTTCCGACTATTGTCCCATCTTGCAGTTTCTCTTCCTTCAGGGATGTGCCAGTGTCGTTCCTCCCTCCCTGAATTACAAGGGGTAGTCATCGTCCTGGGCGCCGGCGACACTGCCTTCGACTGTGCAACTTCTGCCCTCCGTTGTGGAGCCAGAAAAGTCTTTGTCTGTTTCAGAAAAGGATTCACCAACATTAGGGCTGTTCCTGAGGAGGTATGGTCTTGCTTGGAAGACTAAATAGGCATAAATAAAAAATGAATGTCTTTTTTTGGAGTCAGATGGAATTGGCAAAGGAAGAGCAGTGTGAGTTCCTCCCCTTCCTCTCTCCCCGAGAGGTCATCATGAAGAATGGGCGCATTGCCGGATTACAGTTTTGTCGCACCGAACAAGCCGAAGATGGAACTTGGTTGGAAGATGAGGACCAAATTGTGCGCTTGAAGGCAGATTACATCATTAGTGCATTTGGTTCCATGCTCAGTGAGCCTGCAGGTAATCAACTTTAGCTAAGAGTTGGACAACAGAAGCAATAAAGGGGCACCACCATTTTTCATCGGTGCTACTGGGGGCTTTGTAATACTGTATTCCTAATAAAATGTATCACGAAATACAATTTTAAAATAAAGAAAACTGGTGTGCATGTAACTGCTTTTGTTGAACGAATGGGTAGAAGAGTATCTGTAACATTTTGTAATACTGTAAACTGTCGCTATTTCAAGCTTCATACTTAGGAATATTCATTCAAGTTTAAAAAGATAAAACAAAATGTCAAGCTTTGCTACCTGTCTACTGGATGCATAATCACAGTGCACATGTTTGGTTTTTTTTTGGGACCAGTGATGTCATTGTGGCCTGCTTAAAATTACGTGCACTATGTAGCCGCGATCCAATATCCCTGGTCGACTATTGCTGAGAGTTGGGGCAGAGAGAGGAAAATTGTGTGGGGTGTTGGGTTTTTTTCTGCCTAAAATATACTACTATCCTTTATCCCCAAACCCATTTTGCTGCGAGTGGGGACCGGCATAAGGCATTTTGTCAAGAGGCGTGGTGTTCTGGCTCGCCTACAAACAATGCACAGTTGTGGCCACGATCCATTATCCCCAGTCAACTATTGCTTAGAGTGGAGGCATCCAGAGTGCTTTTTTCAGTACAGACCACTGAAGTGGCTCGTGTAAAATGAATTGCACTGTTGTCCATGATCCATTATTCCCAGTTCACAATTGCCGAGAGTGAAAGCCGAGAGAGCAAATATGTGTCATGCGTAGCGCCTCTTTTTTACGTTTTTTTTTGGCTAAAATGATCAGCACTGTTAGGCTGCAATTTATTATCCACATTGGACTATAAATGCAGAGCACGTGTTAAAAAGGGGGTGGTTACTTTGCAGATTTTCACATATCGCGGGGTGTTCTGGTCCCCATTGACCACATAAAAACAAAGGATTACAGTATTGAAATACATTTCAGAATAGGGTGATAAAGTTCATATTAAAATATCCTGAGGTAATTTTTCACAGCTGTTGTGTAGCTGATTTGGGCACGATATGTGACATTATTAAACAGTGAATATATCCATGTTTAGGGTGATTATTGGGGAGTCAGAATCCATTTTTGAAAAGACCAAAACAAATGATTGTATACTTTTGATTTCTGTGTGGAGGATCCTTATTATATTGAAAAAGTTTACGGTTGACAGCAACCCAAATTAGGCAGGGGGGATTGTTTTTAAATACAGTGAAAAATGTACCTCTTTCCTAATTTACCAGCAAAATATCAGTTTTTGGATATTTGGTTGTTCGTAATGATTTGAAGTAATTTCTACCATCTACAAGTGAACACTGTAATTACAATTAAAACTGAAATCTGCTGAATATCAAAAATTGATCAAAGGCAACTCTGAAGTTAGAAGGCCAGAAGCCTGGTGCTCATTCCTCCTCTACTGCTTTTGAAACACGATTCACAATTTTCTTACTACATACCAAATCATTTATGAGGACTTTTATTTTATTTTTCTAATCACACTTTTATTTGTATTTTTTTGAATGTTTATTCTCTGCTTAGTGAGCGAGGCATTGTCACCAGTCAGGCTGAGCCGTTGGGGCACTCCTGAGGTCAACACAGAAACCATGCAAACCAGTGAGCCTTGGGCATTTGCAGGAGGAGACATTGCTGGACTGGCAAACACCACGGTGGAATCGGTGAACGATGGCAAACAGGCGTCATGGCATATTCATAGATACATACAGGTGGTATTTGTTGCTTCCTCAGAAATCATTGATTTGTGGTTAAAGATGTGTAGCTTGGTTGTTAGTATCACCTAAAATAAAGTTTTCACCAAATTGCTCACAATGATTGCATATGGTTTCAAATCTATAGTTGCTTTTATTCTCATTTTTTTTATATTATTGCATTATCCTTATTGACAAAACAGAGTAAGTGCAATGCTTTAACAAGTCCATCTTTTTCCTTCCCCAGTCCCTCTATGGTGAAACAATCGATGTAGTTCCAAAGATGCCACTGTTTTACAGTGCCATTGATCAGGTGGACATCAGTGTAGAGGTTTGTGGAATAAAGTTTCCCAACCCATTCGGCCTGGCATCTGCCCCTCCCACAACTAGCGCAGCCATGATCCGAAGAGCTTTCGAACAAGGCTGGGGATTTGCTTTAACCAAAACATTTGGATTAGATAAGGTAAATAGATTTTTGCTTGACAGTGTTAGATTTTGCATGCAATATGTGGCAGTAGTGCACCAGAGTGTAAATTTGATAAATCAATACCCTTTTTAACTGTTAATTGTGATAAACTGATTTATTAGCATTTTACACATCAGTTTTCAAAATACATCAAAATGTATATATTTGTCGTCTTTGCTACAAGAATTGTAAGTCCTTCGAGACATTTTTGTGATTAAGGGCTATATTAAAAAATGTGACTTTACTTGACTTAAGTTGCCATATTGTGTAAAAGAAAACCTTGCTCCATACTGCTACAGTTTTGAAAGCACAGCTTGGTTCCATTTTGGATGTTAGCGCATCTTACACAAATGTGGGAAATTTCAGCTCGTGTTTTTTTCCAAATGAGTATTACAAAGAAATGTGGACTTTTGGCCCATGGGTTAACGGTGCAATTTTTCCCCAAGTAATATAGATGACCTCAGTGAATTGAATAATAATTATAGTTTAAAAACACACAAAAACAGCAAAGAAACTAGAATGGACACCATTAAAGCATATTCTGTGTTGTGACGCAAAACCATTTTTGGGTGGCATTTGCCTTTTTGGCAATGTCATTGGCACATGAGAATGCGAAACTTAAAGATATTCAATGTAATTTGGTCTGTGTTAGTGGAATTTCTTTCTGGAAAAAAATGTTCAGTCATCAAAACCAAAAGTGCTGAATCAGCTTTATGGGCATTTTTCACATCCAGGGTAACCTACCAAACTGCCTGTAAAAGACGGTGGTCATATATAATCTCCTTCACCTTTTATTGTGTGGACAGACACACATACAGACATACAAACATACATACATATGTACATAACACATGATCGCCACCCTTGCTTTGCTCGTGGGTGATAAAAAGATAAAAAACTTTCTAAAAGCGTATACCTAATACAGCACCACAAATCTGTCAACGATAAATATATGTTTTAGTGTTGCTGTAAAATAGATTTTAGGGTTGATATACTGATAATGTTCATCTGTCTTTTCAGGACCTGGTTACAAATGTTTCTCCACGTATTGTACGTGGTACCACCTCCGGTCATGTTTTTGGACCTGGTCAGGGATCCTTCCTCAACATTGAGCTGATCAGTGAAAAGACAGCAGCATACTGGTGTCATTCAGTTGCTGAACTTAAAAAAGACTTTCCCAAAAATGCAAGTTTCGAATTCAACTTTTTTCTTTTCCATATCTACCTTCATCCATTTTTGCTGGATTCTATTTTGAAAAATCAAACTGTTTGTCCATCAATTAGATTGTGATTTCCAGCATCATGTGTGGTTACAACCAGGAAGACTGGACTGAATTAGCTCAAATGGCTGTGGTAAGCAGAGCATTTTAAGGGTGTGTATTTTGGATGAAGAAAATAGGACTTACATTGTGTGTTTTTAGAAATCAGGTGCTGATGCTTTAGAGTTGAATTTATCTTGTCCTCATGGGATGGGAGAAAGAGGCATGGGTCTGGCGTGTGGGCAGGTACTCTCACTGTCTCTCCTGTAACTATAACTTATAAGTCCCTTTTTGTAAGTCATTTACACTTTCACATGTTTACATTTACACTTTAGGACCCAGTCCTGGTGCGTAATATTTGTCGTTGGGTACGAGCGGCTTCTTCCATCCCCTTCTTTGCCAAATTGACACCAAATGTGACCAATATTGTTGATATAGCCAGGGCTGCCCATGAAGGTATGCATATACTGGGTTTTCGCCATCCAATGTACTTTGTGAATAACCTCAATGAAGAATACTGTATATGAATACATCATTTATTCTCCAAGACTCAAACGTTATGAATATGGCTAAATGCATGAATCTGTTTGAAATATGCATGTTTCAGGTGGAGCAGATGGTGTGACGGCAACAAACACAGTTTCAGGTATGATGGGGCTGAAAGCAGATGGATCACCCTGGCCAGGTGTTGGAGCTGGCAAACGCACCACATATGGTGGAGTATCAGGTAAAAAGATGGTTTGAATGTCCAATGATAAACACTTAATGTTTTTGTTTACAGTTATTTTAAAAGGTAGAGTCAACCCCCCCAAAAATTTAATTTTAGCAACTGTACTGTTTTTGGTTCTGAGCTGCCATTGGTCGTTCACTCAGTCTTGAGCAATTCTGATATCATCCTAAACCAGGGGTCTCAAACCCAATTTACTTGGGGGCTGCCGGAACCAGGGTCTCAATGGGAAACTCCCCAAAATCAGAAACTCCCCAAAGGTTATTTGTAAGATGCACCCAATGTCGCTTATGCTTCAGTTCAACAGCAGTGACAATCTTCAACTATACCCTGGTAGCACCTCCTTCCGCATTCCAATTTGAAAAAAATATTTTGCAATCAGTTTGCAAAAAATGATTAATCAAGTTAGCTAATGTTCAAATTATAGTCTGTGATGTATAGACACTGTCGTTGGTGATACCAGAAATTAGCTAGTTGATCATAATGCAAGGAAGACGTACATTTCAGACATAAGCGTGTAAATTTTGAGCACTGCTTAATTATTTTTGCATGGAAGTAGCATATTATGAGGCGGCCCAAACTATTGTCTTGAGGGCTGAAAATGGCACATGGGCTGCAAGTTTGACACCGCTGTCCTAAAGTGATAGCTAGTGGAAAAATGATCTGTCCCTGTGCCTTTTTTTTTTTAAGTTGATTTTTTTGGTTAATTCAGATTTTGCATATGTGAAATTGAATGAAATGCCATGTTACAGTAATTGTGGGTTAACCAGCATATAGAAGATATTGTGATTGGCAACTAAAGTTTGGCAATGTGGTGGGCATGATAATCTCTCTAGTCCAAGTGTAAGAGCAGAAATAATTTTAGAGTTTAAACAAAGTAATTGTGTCTCTAAAGGAGTTTCACTTATCCTTACTCTATTAAATCTGACTCTAAATTGCAGTCATACTGTAAAACCTATTCATACCTGTCAACCTCAGCAATTTACTCCTCTTATTAATGATTGCAATTCTCCTTATTGAGCAAAAATAAACCTTACAAACACAATGTGACGCCTATTTACTCACAGCAAGACAGACTATGAAGAATAAAGCGACAATATTAACAATCTACAATGACATTGTCCTCTACTACCAGTGACCGATACGATCTGTATTATTGAGAGAGTCCTCCGATCAAGCCATCTAAGTCCCGAAGCCTGTCCGTAAGGAAAGGTATCAGGGAAGACTGTACCATCTTCAATGCAGGAGGAGAGCAGATCCCACTACTATTAAAACAACCCATCCGTAGCCTAGGGCGCTCCTACACAGCAGACCTCTCAGACAAGCAGGCGGCAAAGGCTGTGAAGAAACAGCTTGCGGAAGGCCTATCCAGGATCAATCAGAGCCAGCTCCCAGGCAAATACAATGTATGGTGTTACCAGCACATACTATACCATCAGCTGATGTGGCATTTGAAGGTGAGTGAGGTCCCTTCCTCACTGGAAAGCAAGCTGGATAGGCTGGCAAACTCTTATATTTGGAAGTGGCTGGGGCTGCCAAGATGCCTCTCAGACGTGGGCCTCTTTGGTCGGAACATACTCCAACTGCCGCTGCATTCCATCAGCCTGGGATATAAGAGGAAGAAGGCCCAGATGGTTTTGGAGTTGAGAGAGTCCTCTGATCATCTTGTTAGATCAGCGGGCACAAAAGTTCAAACAGGAAGAAGGTGGAAGGCAGAAGAAGAGGTTGACCAGGCAATCAGCAGGTTAAAACATCGCAAAGTGGTCGGCAGGGTCCAAGTAGGGCGAGCAGGCCTTGGTTGGAGCGACGTGCCCCTCTTTTGGTCAAAGGCTTCCAGGTGGGAGAGGAAAGAGATGGTGGTGACAGAAGTGATAAGGACTGAGCAGGAACACCATACCATCAAAGCAATTTCCCAGAGCAGACAGGGCATCTGGACAACTTGGGAAGGGGTCATGGACAGGCCTTTGTCGTGGCGCGACCTGTGGAAGATCCCTCAAGCCAGGCTCAGCTTTCTGATCCGGGCAACACACTACCCTGCCCCCAAAATCTACATCTGTGGTTCGGCACTGATGCGATCTGCCCCCTCTGTAGTACCATCAATGCGAGCCTTCAGCATATCCTCTCAAGCTGCAAGATGGCACTTTCCCAAGGCCGCTGCAGGTGGCGACACGATGGCGTCCTAAAGAAGCTGGCAGGGTAGTCGAAGGTTGCAGACAGAAGTTAGCCAGCTCCTCCATCAAATCACCTCATCCAGTTTGCAAGGGCTGGCGTTTGCAAAAACACCAATGCCCCTCGCCCGCTACACTCCGGAAGGCTCATCTCGCCCGCCAGCGAATGGAGAATAAAAGTTGACCTCAAAAGGCAGTTGCAGTTCCCCAGGGAGATCGCAGAAACATCATTGCGGCCAGACATTGTCCTGTGATCTGTAGCCAGCAAGGCGGTCCTCCTGGTTGAGCTCACTGTCCCTTGGGAGGAGGGAATAGAGGCAGTATACGAGAGGAAACGGGCGAAGTATGAAGTCCTGGCAGCCGAATGCAGGGAGGCGGGCTGAAAAACAACGGTATGCCCAGTGGAGGTGGGGTGCAGGGGTTTTGTGGGCTCCTCAACCTCCCGCTTGCTCAGAGACCTTGGATGCACAGGAGCAGGCAACCGGAGAGCAACTAAAGAGCTGTCAGAAAAGGGCAGCTACTGGCTGTGGCTGCGGAGGAATGACAGGAACTGGGGGCCTTCAAGTAACACCTATGGCTTCAGTGGGGTTGGCATGGAGACTTCCCAGCCATCGCTCCGCCACCGGGAGATGTCCTGGGGTTAAAGGACCGAAACATCAATGACCAGTGGTCCCCAGCTGATGACCCAGTCAGGCCCGAGTGTTCAGGGCACACAAGCATTCCAAAGGCGCCGGAGAAGGCCCGTCAGGCAGAAATGCCCAGCAGGAAGACTACCATCCTGTATTTCCATTATTTTAGAGCCGAAATAGGCAACACAAGATCAGTCCCATACAAAAATTGGTATGCAGCATACACAATTTGTAAGGATCAAAAAAGGTACGGAATACGGGGGAAACCATATTAGTTGACAGGTATGCTTATTTTAATTTGATCTATCATAAATGCAAACACTGAGTTTTCATTTTGATCGCCGTAATTTGATTTACATGCAAGCATACAGTACATTACTACAATGATTAGAGCACAAGGACACATATTTGTGCTCTCACTTGTACAGGTAATGCCATTAGACCAATTGCGCTCAGAGCTGTATCTGCAATCGCCAGAGCACTTCCAGGCTTTCCAATTTTAGCCACTGGTGGAATTGACTCAGCAGAAACTGGGTTGCAGTTCCTTCATGCCGGAGCCTCAGTGCTACAGGTAACACCACTATGGAAAAAAATAATTTGTGCTTATGTGCTATTTTCTCAAAAAAGTCATTTTAACTTTAAAAAAATGTACTTGACTTGTAAGTTGACTACAATCTAGCATATTTTGCATTACATTAGGTTAGAAAAACAAATATTATAATACTGTGAATTCTATTGCACAGGTATGCAGTGCTGTTCAGAACCAAGACTTCACTTTGATTGAGGACTACTGTGTGGGTATGGAATTAGCGTTCTGTATTTTGTCCTGCTTTATCTAGACAGGTTTAATTTGGATGCATTGTTGTGAACATTCTGCGTACTCCTAGGGTTGAAGACGTTGTTGTACTTGAAGAGCCTTGACATGAATGACTGGGATGGACAGTCTCCTCCAACAGAAAGGCATCAGAAAGGAAAACCCATTCCCAGACTTGAAGATCTAGTTGGACAGGTATAGTCAATTTGATCAAGAATGTATACAGGTTTGGTCTTTGCGTTGCTGTGGACAAAGTCATAACCAAATTCTCACGTGAAATAGGAGAATGGCATAGCCAATCATCAATCACGTTCCTCCAATGGGTCAATGCCTCAGCAGGGAATGCAATTTAACTGCTCGGTGATCGATCGATCTTTTTTTAATAATATTTTTAAGCGATCACATGATATTGTGGGGACCAATGTTCCCTCTAAGCTGTGCGCGTGCGCAATCGCGCACTGCCCGCACATTCTCAGCGCACAAGAAAATCTATCAGCGCAATGTTCCCTCTAAGCTGCGTGTGTGCGCAATTGCACACTACCCAGAGCTTTTCCGCGCACAAGAAAATCTAGCCAGCTCACAAAAATCAGGGCTTGAAATCGCTAATTAAGAAGCAAATTAAGTCAAAGTTACAGTGCATGAAGGTAAAAATACACAGGTTTCCCTGACGATGTGTTCTAAATGCGGTATTTTGATGTCAATGTCGAAGCAGAACGAAGTTGAGTAAAGTCAGTAGTTTTTTGAGAACCGGCTTCTTCGGCTCTGCTCACTAAAAAGAACCTGCTCTTTTGGGTCCCAAACGGCTATTCAGGTTGTTTTTGCTTCTTTGATCCCTACACGAACAATTATAGTGTAAAATTGTGCACAAAATGACTTAAAGGAAGGGGGGAAAATAGAACAAAAAAAGAAAAAAATATCAAAATGTTTTCATTCAGTAGTGAAAAGCTGAGAAAAAAAGAAACAAAAGGAAGAGAAAAAAGAAGGAAAAATTCAGAAAAAAAGCCAGAAAAAAGGAAAGAAACAAACAAAGGAAAAAAAAGTAAATAGAGAACAAAAAGAAAAAAGTAACAGCTAGGAAAAAATAATCACAATGAGATTTTTTTCAAAGGAATTTAAAAAAATTGAAAAAAACAGGGAAAAAAGAAAAAGTCTGTTTTGCATTCAAATAATTTCCAATTATACCAAGTCAATCTTGCTGCCAACATTGTACTTCCACTAAAAAATGTGATTAAATACAGTTCTGTATCGTGCAACCGACTAAATAAGCCCCCCAAAATGTTAGTATTATGCGACAAAAGATACCAGGAAAAAAAAAGAAATGGAAATCTTGTGAAAGAATTGTTGTGAAAACAAATGACGTTCTTAGGCCGTACAACGTTTGCAATAATACATTAGTCAATTCATTCAAAAGTGAAAAAATGTTTTGCATTGCCGGAAACTCAGCAAAATGTAACTTGATGTCAAGTTTTGGACATGTTTGATAATAGATTAGATAGATAGATAGATAGATAGACAGATAGATAGATAGATAGATAGATAGATAGATAGATAGATAGATAGATACTTTGTTCATCCCCGAAGGGAAATTCACATTTCCAGCAGCATCCCTGAGCTGAGAACAATCGAGAACAATCGAAAATAACACGGGAGCTGCTGGTGGCTTACCACACTTGGGATTGCTGTTGCTCACTGTTGTTTCAAGCGTTGCTCACCGACTTTGTGTGAACGCTCAGACCCGTGAAAAATTAGAGGGAACATTGGTGGAGACAAAACAACGATTGCTCGATATTTCTGGGGACATGTGACCTTTGTCCATGCCAAATCTTCGCACTTGAATTTGTTAAAAGTTAAAGTGTCCAAGGGAATGTTAATCCAATAACTTTTTTATTGCATTTACAGTATGTTCTGAAGTAAACCCTCAAATCCTAAATTGGCCGGAGATTTGAAAGTGCGCTTGAAGCCCAGTGTGCCTTATATATAACAGGATACAGTGGATAAGATTGGAAATGCTTACAGCATTTAAATGTGTGAGTTACTTCACAGAGTGTTACACTGTACTTCAGTGTTCTAGAAGTAGTCAAGCAATGTTTGGTCAATCATGAATCATCGCTGGACCAAATCACGATACATAGTATGCAACAGGATCCGGCCCAGGTCGTGGTGGCGAGGGCTTTAATATTTTCCAATAGATTGGTACGGATGACATACAAAAAGGAATTAGTGCTTATCTCATCATAACATCATTTTTACTCATGGTGCAAAAAACACTGATAGGTAACAGTCTGTCCACTCAATAGCTCTGCGAAAGACAGAAACGAAAAACAGAAGGCTTTAAACAAAATACTATACAAGCTCCTTTACGTACATATACATACTAAACCTAGAAGTAATTGACGCACAATACACTATGCAAATCAGTCTTTTGGGCACCATGAGTAAAAATAGTGTGAGAATGAGATATGCTCGAATGCATTTTCAGATGTCATTTTAATCAGTGATACTTATCAACTCATTAATTGTTGCTCCATTATATGTTATGCAAATAAACACGGTGGCTCTAAAAATCTCACAATAGATTTTTTTTTTCAGGGTGTGCTTTATAATCTGGTGCGCTTTATGATTCGGTGCGCCTTGTTTTTTTTTTACTATATCATGTAGTAGATACCCAGACCCACCTTAATCCAAATATGGCAGTCTGAATAATATTTTGTTAACTCTAATTGAGTTGAGCAGCAAAATCCTCCTGTCTTTGTCCTTTGCAAAGGACATTTCCACTTACCAGTTTTAACTGAAAAATACCTCACAGTTGATCAGGTCATGACCAATCATGGCTTTACTACAGAAAAAATGAATCTATTATTGTTTGTTACCTCAATCCTGAGCAATAAAACTGTTGTTTTCAAAATGCCAAAGTGGCGTCATCTGACGAGGATGAACCAAGTGGATTTGCGATTAAGTAACTGTCATAATAAACCTTTGAAACAGTTTGCCTGTCCATACGTAGAGTCTTCCCAGCTTTGGACCATATCTACACAAGAGGACAGAAGCTATTGCAAAATACAAGAAACAACTTAAAGCTGCTGGCAGTGAAGATATGACCAAGGCCAACGATAACAAAATGAACACACCGAAAAAAACAGTTCCAGCTGTCAAGGTGCAACGCACATACTCACACATGCTGTATCTAATCTGTTGTCTAACAAAGCAAAACTTAATGAATCCTTTGCGTAAATGTGTGGTCTTTATGTGTGTTTATTATTTGACTCTTGTTTACAGGATGTGATAGCTAGAGCGTTGCGTCACATTGGAGCCTATCAAGAGCTCAACAACATGGAACAGGTATTGCTCGATGTTTTCCTCGCTTACGTTAGTCACGGTGTAAAAAAAATTGTTTATATTATTTCATGGAAATCGCCGGACTTACTATAATTTATTTGTCCTGATTTTTAGGTCCAGGCTCTAATAGACGAGGAAATGTGTATCAATTGTGGTAAATGTTACATGACCTGCAACGACTCTGGCTATCAGGTAAATATTTGTGCTCATGAAGAGCACAACTTGTACTTTGGTGCTTGCTTCGTCATTCAAGGTCAAACATACTCTAATTTTTTGGCTGTTGGCACACAAACACGACCATTCAAAATTTGGGGTCCCTTAGAAAGTTCCTTATTTTTGAAGGAAATGCACCTTTTTTTCAATGATAATGACAAACTAATTAGAAATACACCCCTCACATTGTTAACCTGGTAAATAACTATTAAACTGCCAATGTCTGTTTTTAAATGCAATAGGTATATTAAGCCCAAATTCCGACTACAAGCACTCCAATGTTCTAATAGTACATTGTGTTTGCTAATTGCGTAATAAGATGTTAGCAGAGCTGAAAAAAAGTTTAGCTGGCTCGAGAAACGATAAAACTGAGGTTCCTTTGAACTAATCGAATATCTGGAGCATCAAATTTGTGTCTGATTAAACTTGCATAATGGACATAAAATGAAAACTTTCATGTTAAACTCGACAGTCTATTCATCTTTTAAGAAATGAGGGTTATTCCATGTGAGAAACTTCAAAGAAACTAAAGACGTCCTTCAATGGTGTGTACTAATCCCTTCCGAGAACGGCACAAACAGGCTCTAAAGTGGGAAGTCCTGCAGCACAACCAAGCAAGAAGACAAGTGCATTTAAGTCTCTAGTTTGAAAAATAGATCTCAAGAAGCTTTGTGAAATAGTACACGCAAAACATCAGTTTTAACATTTACAGTTAAAAGGTGAGTCCGAGACACAGGCCTTTAAAGCAGAGTGGCAAAGAAAAAGCCATGTCTGAGACTGGCCAACAAAAGGAAGATATTAAATTGGGCAATAGAACACAGACATGGGACAGAGATTGGGGAAGTTTGAGGTTTTCTGGTCACACAGAAGAACATTTGTGAGCAGAAAAACTGAAAAGATGCTGGAAGGGTGCCTGACTTCAATTGTGACCTCTGGTGGAGGGGATGATATGGTCAGGGGTTGCTTTGGTTCTGGTTAAGTAGGGGATTCGTGCAAAGTCTAAGGGACTTTGAATAAGGAAAGCTATCACTCAAGTTTGCAACGCCGTGCCAATCCTTTTGGACAGCGCTTGACTGGATCCATCTAACCACTTGACAATGAGCCAAAAGCACACTTCAAAATTATGCAAGAACTATTTAGGGGAAAAGGTGGCAGTAGTTAATCTGTCTGTAATTAAGTGGTCATTGCAGTCACTAGGTCTCCACCATGTTGAGCTGTTGTGGGAGCAGCTAGACCACTTGGTACACAAGAAGTGCACATCAAGTGTTGTGGTAAATACACTTGCATTTGCATTTAAATGTTGGAGAAATTGGAGGTTCGATAATCGAGAGAAAAGTCTTCTCATATGTGGATAAGGATGGACAGGAGCCAGCCTCGTTCGGAGGGAGATGTCACTTTATTGATGCGTCAATGAAGATCTCACAGAGCTAGGAACATGACAATGTATTTAAAGCTGGTAGTGACGATTAGGCTTCGATTGAGTACACCCCAAAAGGCGGTCCTGTATCACGTATCAAGTACAGAGCGTCCCGTCCCTTGCACACTATCTTCAAGGAAACTTAATGTCTGCCAAGAGTATCTTCAAGGATGTCTACCCGACCTTTTCCCACTACTGTAAGCAAGTCTTTCTAAATTTCTACATGTATGCAAATCTATTCTACAAATGCAAGTGTATTTACCACAACACAAGCCAATCCATCTTCTGGAAGTGTGGGGTGAATTTCTCCAAATTACCTCAATAAATTGACAGCTAGAATGGCAAAAGTCTGCAATCTTGTAGTGTAATTGCTGCAAATGAAGCATACTTTAACGGAAGCAAAGTTTGAAGCATATATATATATTTTTCAAATAAAAATCACAATTTCTAATCTTCTCAATATCACTTTTGTTTTGCATCTCATTTGATAAATAAAAGTGTGTTTTCATGGAAAACACATCTCTCTCTGGGCGACCCCAAACTTTTGAATGGTAGTGTAAATTTGTTTTTGAATTGGGAGCATGATGCCAGGGCCGTAGCCCCTCACATGCACATTAGGCGCACTGCGTAGGGCATCAAAAGAAATCAAAAGAAATCAGGGTCATGAAAAAAAGTGTAAAGTGTTAAAAGTGTTAATAATATGCGCTAATAAGGTTAAACAATACAAAAGCAGCATACACCAAATTCCCTGAGGAAAAAGGCGGTGAATCTGCTTTGAGCCCCGGCCTATATTCAGTCTCACGGTGCCCACCTCCTCTCCCAGTGGTATGTTTCATTATGCCTCATTCGCAATTCGGTGAACACCTTTGCGAACATGGCCTCGAAACGGCAACAAGAGTCTGGAGCGGAGAAAAGAAAAAACAAGAAGAAACGAGATGTAGCTCATGCGTTGCTTGCTGGTAGTCAATGTTAAAATAAAAAAGCTCATTATTGTACCATATTTCCACACCCATTTGTCGCACTGTTTTAAAGGGTGCACTCTCCTTGGTTCGAATTATTTTTTTGTCGGCTCATACGGCGCACTGGCCTATTAGGTGCGACCGCTCTAGCGCACTGGCCCGTCAAATGCGAGTTTCACGTGATCGCCTTTAATACCATAACAAGTGTGCGAATTAAAATAAATTACATAAAAGCACCAGGAACAAAACTGAGTTTGACTGTGGTTTAATCGAAAATTTATCACAAAGTAAAACACCAGAATACAACAAAATTGTTAAAAAAGAAAAGAAAAAATAGACCAAACAGTTTGGTAATCACATTTTTTAAATAAATCGCTCAAACTGACGTAGTGGATGATAGTGTTGGGCAGATAGTGAAAAGTGTCACTAGGAGGTGTGCTTTCACTGTTAGTGTCAGACTGTCGGTGAAAGTATGAATTAATTTGTTGTATTTGTAAAATATTATTTTAACAGCACTAAATGTAACTGGCTGGCAACCAGTTCAGGGTGTCCGCTGCCCACTGCCCGAAGAGAGCTGGGTTGGGCTCCAGCAGCTCCACGAAACTACTGAGGATAAGCGGTGCAGATAATGGATGGATGGATAGATTATTATCACAAATCTCATAAAAAGAATGTTTAAACAATATTTTACTAGGACAACAAATTAAAACGTCCTTGTCTTATTAATCCAAAAGAAACAAAAAAAAATACTTATTTAATTCTCATGTTTGTTGACAGTGTCATTTGTGCTTAAGGCACCCAAATGGCTAGCAATGGCCCTGCATGATGCAGTGATGAAGTACTGAAGCCTCGATGCAATTTTACCTAATGTCTTCACAGGCCATAACGTTCGACCCCGAAACCCATCTTCCATTCGTAACTGACAGCTGTACCGGATGTACTCTATGCCTGAGCGTCTGCCCAATCATAGACTGCATCAAGATGGTCAATAGGACAACACCATATCAACCCAAGAGGGGTGTGCCAATTAATCCGATCTGCTGAAGAGAAAGACAAAGATAAATGGACCTTGGCTGGATTTTAAGACTTATCAATATTGATAAGATATTTTACACCACTAAAATGTGTGACTCACTATTCAAATAAGTGTTTTTCTTCTTCAAACTCATTCTTCTAACTTTTGATTATGTGATTTTACTAATACTATAAAGAATACTAAATGTGAAGTCTCTGTTCAAGGATGAACTATGCAAATCACTCTACTGTATTGTTATACATCTATCCTTAATTGCAGATTGGATTGTTCTAGTTCATCTGGTTTGTGTCTCTATATTATGTTTAAGAATCTGGACCAAAAAATGCATTTATTCTGCAATTAAACAATACATGCATGAACTGAGCACGTTATGACTATTTTGTGAGCTTGATTGTAATTGTAATTTGTTTTTGATTATTGTTTTTTAAGCTGTTAATCGAAATAATTGGTATTCTATTTTGGAAAAATATTTAATCATTCTTCTTTATTTAAAAATGCCCATTCCAAGATGTATGACATCATAGGCGCGGCTGCGAGCTGCAGCCTTTCCAGCAGCTCCGTGTTATTTCGCACTTTTTGTGATTTATTGTTTTAATTGTCTGCTTCTATCTTCGGTGTTTTTCGTCCCTTTTGACAACTCTGTTCTCTTCAGTGGCTCTGTACCACAGAAGCAGCTTATTTCTTTCCATTCTTTCTTTTGCTCTCTTTATTTAGTAGTACTTTCTTTCTTTTTCTTTCTTTTTCCCTCTCTCTATTTCCCTGTTTGTTTCTTTACTTTTACTCTTATTCTCACTCAGTCTTTTCCTTTCTTTCAATCATTCTTTCTCCCTTTCTTTATTTCATTCCTTCTCCCTTTTATTCTTTCTTCCTTGTGATTAAGGGCTATGCAAATAAACATGACTTGTTAGTTCCCTCTCATTTTCTTGCTTTCATTTTCTTTCTCCTCCTTCTGTCTCTCTCCTTCTCTCTTTAACTCACCTTCTATTTTTTTCCTGCTTTTTGCTCTCTCATTGTCTTTCTCTCTGTGGAAAAAAAATACTCTCTTTTACTTCCTGTGAAAAAAGGAGTCTCTCTTTTTATTTTTGTGTTTCTGTCTGTCTGTCAAGCAGTGCTTCTTATTATTTTAACAGCACTAAATGCTGTCATTTTCTGTCACTAATCTATTCGACCCTGGTCATCCTGGAAGGGGGATTACCACTTGTGAGGCCCCTTCTCAAGGTTTCTTTTTCCCTCACGCCGAGGTTTTGAGTTTTTCCTTGCCCGCATGTTGGTTTAAGATCAGGTAATGGTGGTGAGACATTTTTGTAATTAGGGGCTGTATAAATAAATGTGACTTGACTTGACGCCCCTCCGAGGAAAAAGTTTGCATGTTTTCCCCGTGTCTGCGTGGGTTTCCTCCGGGCACTCCGGTTTCCTCCCACGTTCCAAAGACAGGTAATGTATGTCAGGTTGATTTACCAGTCTAGATAGTCCCTACTGACAGAGTGTGTTGTCTGTCTCTGTGTGCCCTGTGACTGGCTGGCAACCAGTTCATGTCCCACTGCCCAGAGATAGCTAAGATGGGCTCAAGCGACACTACTGAAGATAAGCAGTGCGAAAAATGGATGAAGGCTTTAAAGTGACTTACCGGAATGCTAGTAAACGTACGCAAATGCCCAACTTCTAGTTGAAGTACTTCTCCAAAGCAGAAGGTGGCGCTAACGACACCGCGGTGCCGTTGATGAGAAGACGCCCATTTTGCAGACACTTTTTCGTGCATTTTGCTTGACGTACATTCACGTCGAAGAGGACAAAGAGCTGCGATGGACGGGTAATTGTCTATCATTTCTACACGTAAATGCCTGAACGCCTCGTCTCTTTAAACCAGGTCAGACAGTGACGTGACACAGTCTACCATACTTGATTTAGGATAAGCTAGCTGTTTGCCGAGCTGTAAATTTCGATGCCGTGCAGATTCAAGACCCGGTTCCAATTAGCTAAACCTCAAATGCAACCACGAACTAAGCTAACGGTATGGGGTGATAGTATATTACTTTCGTTTTGCACGCGAAACGATATTACAGAATAATTTACTCTTTTTACTTTACTACTTTGACGAGGTTTTACTAGAAGGTCGAAATTGCTTTCATTGTTAGCCCAATCAGTCACACGCTCGGAGGTTCAACAAAAGGCGTCATTGTAACATTTATGGAAATGATATGTTCACGTTGCATGCGGAAACTAACACATTTTAGGTAAATCGTGATAAAATACGGGCAGCGCAGTGGTTAGCACGTGTGCGGCACAGTTCTGAGGTCATGGGTTCAAATCCAGCTACTGGACTTCCTGAGTTAGTATGTTCTCCACGTGCTTGCGTGGGTACTCCGGTTTCCTCCCACATTCCCAAAACATGCTTGTCAGGTGAATTGGCCGGTCCAAATTGTCCCTAGGTGTGAGTGAGCGAGCCAGTTGTCTGTCCCTGTGTGCCCTGCGATTGGCTGGTAACCAGTTCACGGTGTCCCCAGCCCACTGCCCGAAGATAGCTGCGATGGGCTCCATCATCCCCGCGACCCTACTGAGGATAAGCGGTGCAGGTGATTGATGGATGGATGGTGATAAAATACATATAACTCGCATGCAAAGTCAAGAAACTCGATTTATAAAATATTCAGCAAGACGATTACTCGCGCAGCATTGAAATCTAGTTCAATGAAAATGTTTGTATTGTGACTTAGTAATTTGCTTTCGACGTGTCCTTTGCTCCTCAGTGATGTTGCAGTTGGTGTGAAGGTAAGCAGTCATATTTACTATGTTGACTTTGTTGTAATCATCAGGTACAAATTACTATGTTTATGAATGCCTTGTTGGTACCTTCATTTGTTTTTCTCATCCTCCTCAACCCTCAGAGAAGCTCAGATGAGCTCGCCATGTACAGCAGCAGCAGCAGAAGTAGCAGCCCTGTCCCCATGACCAGTAAGATCACATTTTTGTTTGACTATGAAAATAACGTTGTCTTTAATACAATTGTATATTTCAGCATTTTTCTGTTTTTGCCCTGCATCAGGTGTTTTGAAAGTAATATTACATTGATTTTGGGCTATTTAAGTGCACCATTTTATGTTACTATTGTTCTACTGTGCTTCCACACATGCATGATCAGCAAATGGCAATGACACGAAGAAACAGCGTCTGGATGAGTCTCCTCCATCCAAAGTTCTTCACATTCGAAAACTTCCTAATGAAGTATCAGAGACAGAAGTCATTGCACTGGGACTTCCCTTTGGAAAAGTGACCAATATACTAATGCTGAAGGGAAAAAACCAGGTATAAACATGAACATTGTTATGTCAAGTAAAATGTTTTTATTGTTATTTTTTTCGCAATGCACTGATGATGCTTTGATGATGACTCAAGGCATTTCTGGAGCTCAGTACAACAGAAGCTGCCATTACTATGGTGAACTACTATGCTGCTGTGACACCACAGGTGGGGGTTTTTTCCATGCCTCATTTATTTTTCTGGGCACAATGAATAATTTTGAGGTTCACAACATTTCTAATGATTTCTCTTTGGTTTTTAGGTCAGGAATAGTCCCATCTTTATTCAGTATTCCAACCATAAGGAACTTAAAACAGATTCTGCGCTAAACCAGGTAATCACATTTTTCACAAGTCCCATTGTGCAACTCCCATTCCCCACCACCCGAAAAAAATGACACAAGTTTAATCTGATGGTGGATCTTTTCATTTATCCAAGAGGGCCCAAGCAGTGCTACAGGCAGTTTCAGCGGTTCAAGATGGAAGTTCTCCGTCATCGGATCACGGTGTTCTGGATCTTGCTCCGCCTCCCAGTCCTGTCCTGCGCATCATAATAGACAACATGTTTTATCCAGTGACTCTTGATGTTCTGCAACAGGTATTCCATTTTAACCAGCTTCCCTGCGTGTTTCAGATTTAAAAACTTGCACCCAACCCGAGTCGTGGGTATATGAACCTATCAGATTACTTTGATGTGATAAACAAGCCCAAAATAAACCCGAAGCTTTAATTTGCCGCCAAAGTAAACACGAAGCTTTACTCCAGCCGTGC
The DNA here is from genome assembly GCF_059441175.1 of Urocampus carinirostris. Lineage (NCBI taxonomy): Eukaryota > Metazoa > Chordata > Actinopteri > Syngnathiformes > Syngnathidae > Urocampus > Urocampus carinirostris. The sequence continues at coordinate 4,378,821 of NC_142349.1, read as the reverse complement.
ATACTTTAGAATTTACTTTTATTGTCATTCTTTGTAACAATGCACACAGGACGAAAATGTCGATACACCTGACCCGTACAGTTAAACTGTGGCGAGCCGATGCAGCCGCAGCCATTTTAGTCACCAACCCCCCAATTCCAACCCTTAATGCTGAGCGCCAAGCAGGGAAGCAATGAGTACCAATGTTGTAAGTCTTAGGTATGACTCGGTCGAGGCTTGAACCAGCGACCCCCCAGTCTCAGAGCGGGCGCCCTACCATCTAGGCTACTTCAGCGCCAAACTGTGCGTTTTGGCTGAGTTGTGCAGCTTAGGCCATGTCCAGGCTTAAAATGTCAATCATTAAGTCGAGCCGGCTGGGGTTCCTTCTCGTCTTTTTTTTCTTCTCCTTTGTGGAGGATCTGCACAGCATGTACTTACTTTTACAAAAGTAATTATTTATATGACTGTTTTTACTTATGCATCAGTAATATTTTTCTGAAATAGTAGTACTTTTATTTGAGTAACACACTTCGACGCTGCAGTTTGGCGCTAAAATATTACCAGATCTAAAGTGATTTTCATTGTCACAGTAGAAGATGCGCTGCTTCCTCTTTCCACCTTTACGTCTCTTACTTCAAATTGTATTTCCGCTTCTCGCCAATAACTAACAAACTTTCTCTCTGCTTTATGGCTGCATATTTCAGTATTTTCAGCCTGTAATCTGCAGAATTTTGCTTTTCAGTGCCATTTCGTTGCACAATGCCGGAATGTACACTTGGGCGCACTTCGAAGTGCACATTTTATTCGAAGAACTCTGCCCAAAGCGCGCACTTCCACGCCCAAGTAAAACCTCGGGTTTGCTTCAGGCCGAGTCCCTCAAATCAAGTTAATCGTTTGGGTTCGGGCTTGTATACCTGCGGGTTGGGTCGGGCAGGATATTTTAGGCCCAATCTTTCCTCTACGGTACACCCTGTTTTTTATCTTGAAGAGCATGAAAGTTTCTAATAAAAAATAAACTAAAATGGAACAATGATATTTGTAACTTTTTGTTGTAATAGCTGACTTTATCATTGGAATATGATCATTCACTTGTTCTTTGGGTAAGATTTAATTGTTGACTACAAAAATGTTAATAAATGTGCTCTTTTTCAGATATTCAGTAAATTTGGGACTGTGATGAAGATAATTACGTTCACTAAGAACAACCAGTTTCAAGCACTCCTGCAGTTCAGTGATCCTGTCAATGCCCAGCAAGCTAAACTGGTAAGTCTTGCGAATGTCACATTTTGTGAGCAGAGTCTTATTCTTAACGCCAAAATGTACACCCTTTGATATTTTCTCTTCTCCTTTACACATTGCGAAACACATTCAATCTTCGGTCACTGCTGTCACTCAGTTGCTTAACGATATGTTATTTATTACCCTCCTCACAGTCTCTCGATGGACAGAATATCTACAATTCCTGCTGTACTTTACGGATCGATTTCAGTAAACTCGTCAACCTGAACGTCAAATACAACAACGATAAAAGCCGAGATTACACTCGACCAGACCTGCCTACTGGAGATGGAGATTCGCACAAAGAACAGTCTTTATTGGGTAATTATTTCAACTAAAAACTGTATAACCGCAGCCCACGTCCATTGATATTTAAATGCAAGATAAAACTGTCAAACCTCAAATTCTCCCTGTGTGTCCTTTGTTCAATACCTGGATGGGTCATAATTCTTGATCCGTGCTTTCTTAAAGGTACCCCTACAGCAGCGCTAGCAACATACTCCGCTGGGGCAGGTTACTCATCCTCGCTTTCCCTCCCGCAGGGTGCAGGTATTTCAAGTGTATTTTGTTAATAAATATTATTTCTGATATTTTTTTATGCTGTGTGTGAACATTATCAGCATAATGAAATTTACATGAATGGCTCATTTGTAAGTTTTATCAATTAATTTTTTTAGTAGTACCAATGCTGCACTATGATACACACCTCACATTTTACAATTGTCTTAAACATATGCTGTTAATCATTTTATGCTGTTTATATGCTTGATTTCAGGGCCCATGAATCCCCTGAGCGCTGCTGCAGCTGCTGCAGCTGCAGCAGGACGTGTTGCTCTGTCAGGGCCCGGAGTTTCTGGAGTGTTGCTGGCATCCAACCTGAATGAAGAGGTACAATATGAATACATGTTACCCTGAACGCTAATGCTACTTTTACGCTGTTTTATTTTTTTGTAATCGTTTGATAAAACATGTTAATATTGTTGACAATATCAACTTATTATTGGCGCACCCTTTTTTCTAAATAGTTGTATCTCTGTAACAGCAATCTCTTCTATGAAATACTTTTCTGCCAAAGACTATTTCTTTCTACTATTTCAATCCATCTTTGCTCATCTCCTTTTTGCGAGTGCCTTTACAGTGGCGTGGTTTCCATATTTGTCTGCATGTGTTGTCTTTGTTCAACTGTTTTGCCCATGGCAGCTTGATGAAAAAAAGATTGCAAATCCATATTTTACTTTGGTTGTATGGATAAACAGTCTGATCCAGGGTGAAGTGCCTTATTTTTTTAAATGTTAGAATGTAAGGTTATCTGTAAAGAAGTAAATATTTGATGACTGTCAATAGTAGCCAGGTTATGTGAAGAGAGTGTTGGTCAGGCTTTACATGTAGAATTATTAAATCTGCCATTTCAAGAGCTACAGTATTAATCAGTAAATCGTTTTAGCAGCCATATTCACCCGGTTACAGTAAATGTAAAAGAATCCTTGTTTATCAAGAAAGCAATAATTTTTATACAGTAAATTGAATCATTGTACCTTTTAATACAACAACCATTTACCCAATTTAAATGATGTCCAGACAAAGGTAGTGTAAAATACATTACAACATATCAGACAAGCGCGTGCTATTAGTTTTAAATGTAAAAACAAAACTACACTGTTCATTTTTTTTTCCGTGTTAAAATGCCCCATGAAAAAGTTGTCCTCGTAGTTCATAATCACTAGGGAATTTAAATTATGCATTTGATTTAATCTCTTCTACATTTGTGCAAAATGTAAGGTCACTCTTAACTATCGCAATGGCTTGCAGATAGATATTACTGTGAAAGATACAGTATGGTGCAATTGGGAGTACACCCTTCACATCTGCGGAAATTGTATTGTGTTTATTAGAACAACAATGAAGAAACATCGCTTTGACACAATGAAGTCTGTGTAAAGCTTGTATACCAGTGAATTTTCTTTTTCCCCTTCCAAAAAACACCAAATATAGCCATCAATAGCCAAACCTCTAGCAACAAAAGTAAATGCACCCAAATACAATACACCCCGAAATGTAAAAAACAATGCTTGTCATTTCCCCTGCAATACCATGTGACTTATTGCTCTTACTAGGTCAACAGTAACAGTAGTACAGCTCTCGCACACTGTTTACTGGTCACTGAAACTCCCAAGATGGCAAAACGTGGCCAGAAGCTCTGTGGGGACCTTTAAAAAAGAATTGTGGCAGTACATACGACTGGTTATGGGTAAAAGAATATTGCTAACACCCTGTAGATAAGTTACAGTACAGTGTCGTCCTCAGAAGATGGAGAAGTACAATATCACTAACTGAATTCCTTCCATCCATGGAGGAGTGGAAGAGTATTTCAGTTACAACCTGTAAGGCTCTGGTGAAATCCATGCCCAGGAGGAGTAAGGCAGGTCTGCAAAATCATAGTGGCCACAGAAATATTGACACTTTATGAACTTTCATTTTAGGGTGTACTCACTTTTGTTACCAGGTGCTTAGTTATTTAGTTTTTTTAGGGGGGGAAATACATTTACACTGCTATACAAGCTTTACACAGACTACCTTTCATTTGGTTTAAGCAACGTTTCTTCACAGTGTTGCTCAATTAAACAATGAAATCTGAAGAAATTTGTAGGGTGTACTCACTTTTGAGTCATAATGTATTAGTTTAAATGCTAACATTATTTAACTTCTTTCTCAGTTCAAAGTTAACCAAACAGTAATCAAATGGAGGAAAAGATCTATTTTTTCCCCCTCCTATCCTGTTTTATAAATTGACCTGTATATAACAGTTGATCTGAAGAATATAATTGATTTCAGTGCAGGATGTGGACCATAGCCAATGAACAAGATGATAGTTGAAATTAAAAGTTGATGTCCAGCCACAGCAGAAATCACTTACTTAAATTAAAATTTTGGGCTGAAACCAGATACAGAAATATAAAACGCTTGGCCGAAATACCTTAATGGCAACATTTGTTTGCACTAAAAAAAAAAGCACAATATAAAATGATACATGACAGACTGGCATATTTCTAGCTGCTGATTTTAAATCATGTCATTAAATTCTCACAAACCATAAAAATATTCAGTGCTTTCACAATAACCATGTCAGAGACGACAAAGTGTAGCAGATGGAGAAAAACTGCCGAGACATCTAAAATGTAAATACAAGCAATTCCATTCTGTTTTTTTTTTTGACTAAAGTGACTGGTAATGTAAAAAAAATCACACGTAGCTGTTGCACTCTCCCACACAGAACACTTTGTAGTGACGAGGAAATGGGAGAAGAAAACCTTTAATTATGATTGGGTGGTATTTGTCACACTTATTAACGATATTCTGCTACTTTCTCTCATCAATGTTTTGCTGTTGCATTTAGGTTGATCTATTCCACACATTCCATACTCGTGTGTTTATTTTTTCCCTTGTTCATTTCAATGTATTGCACTAATGAATGTATCCATTAGTGTGTGGCGTTTTGGATTTTGTTCTGTGTGAATCAATCCAGCACTCATTCTCTCCGTTGATGTTCCACTGATGCTGTTTACTGACCTCTGCTTTGGTTTTTGTCCTCCTCTCCTTTCTCCTTTTCCCTGCCTTTTTTTCTTTCCCTCTTTGATGCTCCCTTTCAACCACATGTTTATTTGTCCCTCCTTATGACCCTGCATCCCTAAATATTGTGTGTTTAACCTGTTTTGTAAAAAAAAAAAAAATCCATTGATTTTCCCCCTTTTTTCTGCAATCTGGCCTCAACCAACTTTTGCCGTTTTTTTTTTTGTTTTTTTTTACCTCTCCCCAAACAATCTTTGCTCCAATCGTCATCATCATGGAAACCATCATCTCCCCCCTCGTCCAATGCCGGGTGGTCTGATCTCTACTTCGTCTCTCCTCTCCTTGTTCCTCTGCTCCTCCTCTTCCTGTCCTCTACTCTGCGGTCTCTCTCTGTAAAGATGGTCACGCCTCAAAGTCTCTTTACCCTCTTCGGTATGTTCAATCTCTTCTTTTCAGTCTGTTTATCTCTCTCTGTTTATCCAGTTTGCTCTACTTTTTTTCTTCAGCGGTAAAGTGGACATTCTCTTGTCTCAAACTTGTTTTTGTTTTTTTTTTCATCGAAACGATATTTCCATTATTTACAAAGAAAGTGAGCAAGTCTCGATTAATCTGATAGATCAGTTGGCAACTATGTTGGAGCAATTTTGCATTCAAGACTTTGTGTCAAATTGCCTGGGAAAGTGTTTGCATTGGACCCCCCACAAATGAATGGTTTGGCTGCTAGAGTTCTATTTTATTACTAAAATTTTATTTATGGGAGGTACTGGTCTACCTTTGTATTTTGTGGTAATATAATCTTACTGCTTTCTCTGCAAATTTTCAAGACACATTTCCCCCAACCACCCCCCCCCCCCCCCCCCCCCAAAGCATTTCAGTGATATTTCATTTTGCTATTCGTGGCCTTGTCCATTCAATGTCTCCCGCGAGTACTGATTTTCACTGTAATATAGTTTGTCTTAAAAGGAAGGTATCAGCAGCTTCGTTTGGCCACTCGTCCATTTTTTTCCCTAACCGGACAATACTTTGTTCCACTGGAATTACCTCGGAGAAATAATTGTTTAACAATAATATCCAGAGGAAGGCTTAACTTAATTGCATGAATTTTAAGACCATTGTAAACATCCATCGTTTCATGGAGATCTGTATTTGATGATAAGGGCACATCTAACTTATTAAATGTTCAAATTTGTCCAGATGTAGGTTAAATAAAGCATTGTGGCCACTAACCTGTCTTTGAAGATGACGAGAATAACCTTTCTCAAATTGAGACATAAACTGTGTCTCTTCACACTCGCATATGGATAATTTTATTGAATTGTCTTTTACGGAATGATTTGTTACCCAATAATTATAAATATTACTAAGATTATTACGTTGTTGTTTTTTGTAACTTGATGCTTTTAAACATTTTTTAATGTGCTTTATAAAGGTGACACTCCAGTACCAATATTAGAACAGCTCCTTAAAGTAGATCTTCTCTCCAGAATACTGCACAGCTGACTTGACATGTGAATTTGAATTTAGCTGAGGAATTGCCGTAAAACCAACCAAAAAATCTGCAAATATTTAATCCCCACTGAAATGCACCTTTAAACATGCAGGTAAAGCACTAATATGTATTTACCATAAAAACAATGGGCTACTTTTTTCAAGCAAGGAAATTGTCAGTTTCAATGTTACTCCAAACTGACTGATGCTTTTCCAACCTTTGACTGCCAGCCGACATTTTTGTCCTGTAAATAGATTTCAGTCCATGTTGTCTTCCTGCACAGCTTTTTCTGCTTTAGCTCAGTGCAACTCTGCCTTTAAGCTGTTGTGGTCTTTTGTCACCAGTCATACTTTTTTAAAGACATATGTTAAACAGGTTTTGAGTAATAGGTCAAATGTTTTTACACTGGAGTGTTGTTTTGAAGTGGCGATCAAATGGGAAGCGCCTGTCCTTTCCGATCCTTTGTCTCTCTAGCACTAACTGAATTCCTTCCATCCTTCACACCTCTTCTTTTTGATCTCCGTCGGCTCCTCCTCTCCTGCTCTGTCTTTTCTGTTCTCGTGCTCTCCTCCACCTTGAGCTCTCTCTGGCTGCCTCTCTCGCTCCTTCTATTTCTGTCTCCCTCTCTCTGTTTTTGTGTCTCCGTTTGTTTAGGCGTCTATGGAGACGTGCAGAGGGTAAAGATCCTTTACAATAAGAAGGACAGCGCTTTGATTCAGTTGTCTGATGGGAACCAGGCTCAGCTGGGTGAGTTTCCTTACACACAGACTGGCTCAGTGTTTCCCATACAAGTTTGTAAGACCTTGGTGGGTGGACAGTCTATGGCAAGGGTCAGCTACCTTTTTGGTGTGTAGTGCCGCTTCTAAATTTTCTTGTAAATCAGTGTGCCACACCAAGATTAATTACTCGCACAACATTTTTTTTAAATATCCACCAGAGCTGTAATTTTACACTAGTCCAAATACACAACATGGATATACATTGAAATCGTATAACTGACCAAATTTTATCTTCCACTATTCTTGTTCATGGGCAGCACGGCAGCGCAGTGGTTAACGCGTGTGCGGCACAGTTCTGAGGTCATGAGATCGAAACTCCTGTGTGGAGTTTGCATGTTCTCCCCGTGCTTGCATGGGTTTCCTCCGGGCACTCCGGTTTCCTCCCACGTTCCAAAAACATGCATGTCAGGTTAATTGGCCGGTCCAAATTGTCTCTAGGTGTGAATGAGCGGGCAAATTGTCTGTCCCTGTGTGACCTGCGACTTGCTAGCAACCAGTTCAGGGTGTCCCCTGCCCACTGCCTGAAGATGGCTGGGATTTGCTCCAGCACCCCCGCGACCCTACTGAGGATAAGCGGTGCAGATAAAGGATGGATGAATATTCTTGTTCAACAATTAACTAAAAAAAATGAATGTGAGCAACGTGTGGAAAGGCCTGCAGACATCCATGACTTCGACTTTACCACAAGAATCAACCATTCTGCATCAACAATCAACTAAAATAAAAAAACAAGTGATATGGACAGCTACCATACCATTCATCAATTAAATCTTATTGCAGAAAATATCAATAGTTGAAACGCGCGCGCGCACACACACACAGACGCTTCTTTAATATATTCGCCATCAGGAAATGGTTTTCCGTGCTTTGCTATGCAGTGAGCAATGTGATGGCTAGCTTCATTGGTGGTGTTTTAAGCAGGGACAAAGGTTTTTAGGGTCTGTGTTTGTCAGACCTGGACACAGCATGTTTTAATGTCTCTGCCTTGAATTCATGTTCAGCTTTTGTCTCGTAATAACGTTTAACATTTGATATGCAAGGTACAACGCTCTCGAGGCATAATGCATGACCATCAGTCATTTTTCCACAAAGCCCAAGTCATCTGTCCACTCTGACTGAAAAGAACGACATTTTTTCGCTGGAGGAGCTATCATTATTCATTCATTTATCGCACGCCGGTGTTGCTGTGGCTGGGTAAACACGTAATTTTTCCCCCTCTTCGAGGCACCGTGCAGACACACACTTGCACATGGAGCAGAAGGGGGGGTGCTAGATAACCTATATAGCCTCTAAACAAAACGGTGCGCAACTGAAAATGTTTAAATTTCAGGAAAAATTGTGCATTTTAAAAAATATCATTATTTTGCCGTGCGCTCGCGTGCCAATGGTTAACCCCTAGCGTGCCACTGCTGGCACGTGTGTTATACGTTGCCCACCCTTGGTCTATGGGGTTTCAGAGGCATGCTCCCCTAGAAGAAAAAGTACCTTTTTATTTCAAACGCTTCGATCTGGTGCATTTTTTTCAAGCAAAATATTGAAGTTAGATCTATAATGAATGTGTGCCCTCAATAACTATTGAATCAAAGGAACACAAGTTATTAAAGGCAATGACACGGCAAACAAATCACACCCACAAAGCATGGTAAATTAGACAGGAGTTGAATGCCAAAGTCTGCCTATAACCTAAATTGACTTAAAATTACTCGTGTTGTTCTGAATCTGATGCTGTACTATTTTAACGTTTCGCCAAGTAAATGGACCAAATCACCAATACGAGTTTTAATTAAATGTAATATTCATATCGGTGATTTGGTAAATTTAAATATTGAATATCAGTAGCTTTTGTGATTGCTGATATGATAGGATCTTATTTAATAGTCTATAGGAGGTTATTAAAATATGCAACTTATGAGCTACAATTAGTGCTCGTGTCCAAAGCATTTTCACTGTTTAACTTCAGTGCAGACAGTGGGACTAAGACCAAACTTGTTTTTGCAAGTGTTTGTAATCATTTATGAAATGAGACATTTAAATGTTATTTTAATTAACTTTGCATTTTATAAAGATTTAAGAATCTTATTACAGTGGAACCTCGGTTCTTGACCATAATCCGTTCCAGAACCCTGTTCGAAAACAGATTTGTTCAATCACCGAAATCGTTTTTCCCATTAAAAGTAATGTAAAATCGTTTTAATCCGTTCTAACACCCTGAATGTTTACCATGAACGTAAACATGAAGCTAACCCAGGCTAATTGTACGTAAGCGTAATCTTTCGTACGGAACATGAACGTGTAAAAATTTAAAAAAAAGGATTATGAATAGGATTTCTTACCTTTGAGGTGGACAGTGGGGAGAGAAAAATCATCAAAAGTTTTTCAACCTCTTCCAAAATTTGCGGCAGTTGCTTGCTTATAGCGCTAACTTCCTTAGCCGCATCACTCGATTTCACAGCCTCCTTATTCTTTACTATCGTACTGATAGTAGATTTAGCCATGCTGTATTCACTAGCAAGATCGGAAATTCGTACACCTCTTTCATAATTGGCTATTATGTCTTTCTTAAAGGCAATAGTTTTACGAACAACTTTTTTCACCTGTCCTGCTTGCACTGACCTTCTTCGGAGGCAAAATTAGGGGCTAAAACACCCGTACGCCGCTCAGCTTTGCACCCTAGCGTACCGGCGTTCGAACTCCGATTTTTTTTTTTTTTTTGACCGAACAGCGAAGCAAGAATTTCTCAATTTTTGGTCGAACACCGATTTGTCCGAACTGAGAGGCGTTAGAAAACCGAGGTTCCACTGTATTTTTTTTTTTTTTTAATAATATAGTTTATGAGACTGGCGGGGCCAATCAAACCCTGCCAGGCTGCCAGACTCTCATGTATGGGAAACACAACTGGCTCATGTGATACCCTTACACGCACATCCATAAGCTCTCTTTTTCATCTTTAGCCATGAGCCACCTGAACGGGCAGAAGGTTTTTGGTAAGGTGATGCGGGTGACGCTGTCCAAACATCAAACGGTGGCTCTACCCAGGGAAGGGCTGGATGACCAGCTCCTGACCAAAGGTGAGGGCACACATGCAAGGGGGTAACGTGTTGTAAGTAGTATCCTCTTATCAATTTTTATTTTATTTTATTTTTCCAGATTTTGCTGGCTCCACGCTACATCGCTTCAAGAAGCCTGGATCTAAAAACTTCCAGAACATTTTTCCTCCCTCTGCAACCCTTCATCTCTCCAATATACGGTAGTGCTTAAAGCAGCATTTCTTTTCTCTGTTCACTAGAAGTTTCTGCAGCTAAACAATTGAATACGGGAAGTTATTCTCAGTTTATTTTAATTGTGATTTTTGTGTTCCCTTTATCCTATTGCCTTGGGGTATTGTATGTAGAATTTTAAGTGGAAAAAATGATTTGACCCATATTGGTATTAGGCTGTAACATAGGATAATGCAGGAAAAAAATGAGTTGCGCTGCGATTACTTTCCCTATAAACTGTATGGAGATAACCGGTAGTGAACATCCCTTTCGACACCATGTTTGTATAATTTATGTAATAATAATCCATTATCTATTGTTTAGCTGCATGTCTGGTGGGGTACATTATAGTCACTTGGGACAAAAGAATTCAGTGAAGCTAAAGTGAAACGTAAGCATTTGGTTGAAGTGACATTTGTGTGTGACCTTTTTCACGTTGGCTTGTCAAAAATATTCATGCTGCTTTTATGAGCAGGGACAGCATGGGAGAGGATGACCTGCGTGTTCTGTTCTCCAATGGCGGCGGGACTGTCAAGGCTTTTAAGTTCTTTCAGTAAGGAACACCAAAATTCCAATCACTTTTTTTTTTTAACTTGTGTTTTTGTTGAAACAACAGTTGACCCCCGAATTAGTGTATTTCACTTATAATAGTTTGTTTTTTTATACTCTAGGTGTGCTGGACTATAAAAGACATTGAATTCAAACGACAGTGAGAGCTGGGGTTGTATGAAAACAAATACTGCATTTTGCAAGACAATAGGGCGCACAGTCTTAAAAGGCGCAGTCTCCTTAGCTGGTTCCACTTCTGTATTTAACAAACGCACAGGGCGCACCTAAACACTAGGGCGCGGGTGCCTTCTGCCGCCGCCGCTGCCTTACAACAACACAGACAAGAATTCAAGTGTGTGTATTCAAAAATGCAGCAGGCGTAAACCTGAGTTTGGTTGTGTTTTATTTAGGTATTGATTACAAAGTATTCAAATCAAAGTCTTAAAAAGGCATTGAATTCCTTATTCTAAAAAAGGCCTTAATTGGCATGAAAGGGCGCGCCATATAATTTGAAGACTTCAATGTGCGCCTTATCGTGAAAATATGGTATACATTTAATTAAAATGTATTTTATTGAACATGAATTAACATAACATCTGTTCTCACCACTAAAATTAATTTTGGCAACAAACCATTCGCATGTTAACCGCCAGAGACCCCTTTAAATGTTTATTAAAGGCAGAACAGTTCCCACATGCGGTATCATTTAATTGTATTATGCATTTCCAATTGTATTCACTGTATTTTTCGGTGTATAAGAGGCACCGGATTACAAGACGTAATTTGATGTTTTTGGGTCTGCCTTACAGTCCGCAAAACACGGTGAATAAGATTGGAAATGCATACATTACAGGTGTTTGTTACTATACAAGGTATTACAGGATACTCTCCTCTTAGTGCAATGATTGAACGATAAACATCGCCTGACTAAAATCTCCAAGCAATGTATGCACCAGGATTTGAACTTGGGGCGGTGAGAGCGCCATCCCTTTACCACTAGATAACTAATGGTCTAATGACTTGCAAAAAGACAGAGCTTATCTCATTATTGCACCATTTTACTTGATGTGCCGGAAAATCTGATTTGTATAGTCAATTTTGTTTTGCATTCTGAATGGTTAAACAGTCTCCATATTTTTAACCAATAATAGTTAGAGAATTGAGGAAATGGAAAGTCTTTCAACAAAATATTATACAAGATGTTTTACGTACGTGGACATGTTAAACCGCAACGCTATTGACAGACTGATGAAGTGGAGAAACTCTAACCTGTCAGAATGCAGGACAAAATGGACTATGCAAGTCAGTGTTTCTGGCACAGTGAGTAAAAATGGTGTAAAAGAGATAAAATTGAATGCCTTTTTTGTGTGTCATTTTTATCGCTGGTGCTCTAGTGATAAGTGTCTGCGCTCTCACCACTGTGACCCAGGTTTGATTGCATAGAAATGATTTTGGTCAGCAATACTTGGCCACTATTCGATCATTGTACTATTATATACTGTTAGTGTATGAAGGGCCCAATGGTTACACACGGTACTTATAACTGTAGTCTCAATTACATGCGCCATATAGTCAGGTTTGCCTTATGAAAAATATGTATATACTATAGTGCGTAGAATGCTGTATTTATATCCAAGTTTAATCTTCTCTGGGGTTTAGAACACATTAGCTGATTAACATGGGTTTCAATCCCTCGCAGTATGACAATTTCTCCTTGTGATACTCACCTCGAGCAAGTTAATGTCATATGTGAATATATTGTAAATATAGGCTCTTTCATGATGGAGGGGTATTTAATCGGAATTCTGATCAGAACTATGACTTTCTGAATCCAACCTGAAGCCTTCATTTTTCTGTATTTGCCAAAATTAACATTTTGCACCAACTTTCAGGGACCGCAAGATGGCCTTGATCCAGATGTCGTCCGTGGAAGAAGCCATCCAGGCGCTGATGGATCTTCACAATTACGACATGGGCGGAAATCACCATCTCAAAGTTTCTTTCTCAAAGTCCACCATATAAATCCAGCAGCAGCTTGATCCCTGAATGAAGACGTCGTGATAATGGAACAACTCAGACTTTCAAATTTATGTTTTTTTCAAATAATCTGTCCGTTGTGCTGCCAAACGATTGTTCAGCTGATAAAAGGTTGATGCAAGTGACGTGGTGCATGTCTTGCTCCATCCTAAGGTGTAAATCCAGCATCATATCAAAACGAGACAGTTGTCGAGGCCAAGTCAAGAGGCCTTGCCTTATTTCCTTTCTTGGATTTAATCAAGAGTCGATGATCATGTACTATGTCGTGTTGCAACTTTGAAAAATCCCTTTTTTTTTTTTCCATTCTCAGATAATGTTCTTGTTATTGCCGTCCCCGATAAAGGCATAGGCCTTAAACTGATGGGAGTAACCAAATAACAGTTGAGTGAAATGGGAGTGTAGTGCACATGAATTAATTTGCATTGCATATAATGAACTTCTAGATTAGTAGATTAACCAACAATTTGGTCAGGTCTTTTTTAAATCAGTTCTGAGAAAAGTTTCATTATGTCACCCTGGTCTATGGTTTTCTGGGAAATTGTTCAAGGTTAAAGTACATGTGCCTTTAGTCTGTATATGGATTGATTAGATTTACTTAATTCTTGGCTATTTGATTTGTTCCACTCTAGTTTTCTCCATGTCTTTCTTTAAAATGTGTCAACTAGTGAGTTAATGTACACCATAACTTGTGTTGTTTTGATGTGTGGATTAAAGGTTCGTTTTGGGATTGTGCTGTTTTGTACTCTCATTTTGTGGGAATGTTTATGATTAGCAAGAAATACCTTTTTTTGTATTCAAACCGCGAGTGAAATTAAAGTGCTATGTGTTCTGACTGATATGTCTATTCTTACTTTGTATGTGTAATGACCCTCAATCATTTGTGAAACCAGGGTTCACAGTCACCCTGTCTATTGCCTGCATTCAGTAAACAAAACGATAAAAGAAGTCAGGGCGTCTGTGCACGACTGCATACATCTTAAGCACGAGGTGATATGGCTGAAAGCAGGGCAAGCGCAGAAGCCGATAAAGTGCCAAATGAAAAAGACAGTCGCACACACCCATGGCTTAATGAGTTTTATCAGTAATGCATCAAAAACAAATTTTGTGAGAATTCAAAAAAGCTCAAAACAATCAAATTTCAACTTTGTTACACGTGCAGCGAGACATTTTGCAGTATCAATGTCCAATTGAATTTATAGCGTTATCCAAATCAAGCAGTTTGTGTCTGATATGGCACAGTTCAGGTTTACAAATAAAGAAGCTACACCTCATTGGCAGAGCAAAAATCAATATATAAACTGAAGCAAAGAAAAACATGTTTTATAAAGTCTACGTGCCTCTCGTTTTGAGTAAAATCATTAAGTCTCCATTATGAAAAGTCATGAAATGAGGAAAAAAATAAATAGCTTGACTTCCTGTTAGCTTGCTAATCCTCTCATTTTATTGTTTGGGTGCTGAGGTGTGTATCAAAACAATCTTTGGTCTCACTATCATCCTCTGCTACGAGGCAAGAGAACGGCATGTCTCACTCGGCAGATGAGCTGCGCAGTTATGTGTTACATACTGCTCTTTAAGAGTAAAAGCACCAATAGATCGGTCATCCTCCATTAAAAATGAAACGTCAGTCCAATTAGAAAAAATACTAGGTGATTTGACTTGCTGTTGGCTTGCCAATGTGTCACTAATCCTATAGTTTGGGCTGAGGTGTGCTCCAAATCACAATTCTTGGTCTCACTATCTCCTTTTGCCATGAAGCAAGAGAAATGTGTGCCTTACTGGCAGGGTTGGGTAGGGTTACTTTAACTGGATTACTTTCAATTACTTTTGGATTACTCCAATACCAAATATGCTAATAAAAGACAAAATAAACTAAATATGAATAACATTTCTAAATTTTGTGCAGGCTTGGGGAGTAACGGAATACATGGAACGGCAAAAATGATGTTGGCAAGCTGTTTGGATTTATTTTCATTTTGTTTCTGTCACATTTTATGTTAGTTTTGCCGGAGATCAAAAGCAGGAGAGAAAGCTTACGACGTGTTGTGAGTCATAATTTTATTCGTATTTAGTTTCTTTTGTCTTTTATTAGCATATTTGGTATTGGAGTAATCCAAAAGTAATTGAAAGTAATCCATTTAAAGTAACCCTACCCAACCCTGCTCACTGGACGTGCAGACACTTGGCACAATAATACGCTAGATACTCATTGTATTAATAGAGGGCTCCGCACTTTGTGTTAAAAATAGTAACACGGCTTCGTACCGGCTTCTTGGAAGTCTGTCGATTACAAGCGGTGATAGCGAGAGGAGCAAATATTTACCAAGTTTGTCTATTTATTTACTCAACTAGCTTCGTTTGTGTACGGATTTGGTCCATCAACAATATGGAAAACTACGTGGAGAGTTTAGACAAGCAAGCACGCGAGCGGTACGCTGCGAAGTTGCATTTTATTGGAAAATTGTATCCCTACAAAATTAAAAACAAGGACTGGAAGTCTGATCCCGATTTGTTGCCGTGTGTGACTTACATCGAACTTGTTAACTATCTTATTTTCCACCCAAGTCCCTTTTGTGAACTGAAGGATTTTCAAAATTACAAAAGTATGGAAGCCTACGACAGATTTGTTGAGGAATCCAGTAGTGTTTGTCAAGGTTTGTGATGTGGCGAAAACATGCGAACATTGGATGATACTACACTGAAACTCAAAACGCTATCCCGCCCCCCTCAGCCGTTGTAAATTGAAGGTGTTAATTATGAGCCTTTCATCTAAACAAAGATTGAAAATAAATACAATTGCAAACAGCGCATACTTCATGTTTGTTTGATACATGTGTATGGTGAAGTAGTTATTTAATAATGTTATCCACTGAGAGAGAAGAAATATCTCATCAAAGTGGATGAAATGCACATTTACTATGTATTCTTGGTATATACTTGTTCAACATCTAGATCTTTTAAGAATATTTTTTCAGAAATGTTACTCAAGAAGCAACACCTACAGTATTTAACCTAGCCATACTTGAATGGTGTCGACAGATGTACATGAAGTACACATGTCCCATAACCTTTTTAAAATTTATTTCTACAACATAAATAATTCAATTTACCTGTCAGAAATTGGTCAGAACAAACACGAACACAGTCAAGCTTTGGCAAATTCGACCGGTTGATAGCTGCCAGCCACATTCGTCTTCGCCGTTCACTTTTCTCCTGAGCTTCAATCCCCTGTTTGTAAACACACTTCGGAAGTCTAAAGAAGCCCTTCCCACCCTTTTCCCCTCGGCTACAACAGCCAACAATAACGCACGTATTCGGCATTACAATGTAGAATCTAACTGGTTCGCTGAACAATAACAATGAAGTGAAAAGCTTTGTGGACTTCCAAAATGGCCGCCAGCGATGCATTGTGGGCAATCTTAGGACCTCGAAGCACTCTATATTAATAATGTGAAAATTCGGCAATTTAGAATCTAGAAAATCCAATACTTTTTAGAAGGGTCGAATTTTTAAGGGACATTGTGTATTACAGTATTTAGCGCTCCTGGTGGTTGAAAAACGCACATAGATTTTTTTTTGTAATTGTCGCAGATTAAGAAATGTTTGCAAGGTATAACATGAGGCTCAATTGGGCTGACATGACTGTCCGCCATGTTGCTGCCGAGGGTATACCTGTCAATCTCTACGGCTCCATGGTGTTTACCGGATGGTACCCATCATTGACAAATTTGCGTTTTTCCGAACAGATTTTCTTGTACATCGTACACGTCTTAAAATGCATAATAAACGTACTTTGTACGACAAAAACGTAAAGGTTGACAGGTATGCAATAATAATTTATCTTGTTTAGAATTTTAATCTCCTGCTTGCTCACCGGCCTCCCCTGACATGTTGTGATTTTTGTAAAGGACAAAATGATCCTAGCATAATTGGTGACCATATATGGACATTATATACACACATTACACTCCACTCACTCACTCACTCACTCACTCACTCACTCACTCACTCACTCACTCACTCACTCACTCACTCACTCACTCACTCACTCACTCACTCACTCACTCACTCACTCACTCACTGTCATCTATTTTGATAAGCAAAATACCCACATAAAAAGCGTCAAAGTGTTAAACCTTTGTTTGAAAATTAATGTTACTGTATGTTGCATTAAGTGCGCTTCCGTGAGAATCCGCTAGAGGTCACCGTGAGCCTAATGACGACTCCCGATGTATTTTTTGGAAGACGTAGTGAGTTACTATAACGTAACTGAGTTAGTAACTGAATTACTAACTAACTAACTATTTCCCATGTAGATACACTTGTGAAAGGCTGTGGGTGTGGTTTGTGAACTCTTTACTTAATTGTGAGTGGTTCGTGTGCACCTTAGCTTTGCCTTTGATGCTAGGTCCTTAGCTTGGCCTTAGATACTAGGTCCTTAGCTTGGCCTTTTGATTTTTGCATTCCGGAGATGGAATAAGAGCTTGCTCTGTCCACTCCACGCATCGGCCCGGTATTGCAGTACTTCCGGGAACGGTGCATTCGCAATGATCGCAGCAAGGCTTTAGGGCTAGGACCTTAGCTTGGCCTTTTGGCTGAGAGTAAGTGTCCCGGCTCCTAGGCTTTGTAGCGTATTATGAACTGACCGACAACGGATAATGGATAATGAATAACGAAGATAGATCAATAACCCTTAAAAACCCCAAAACCCCACTAACTAGTTATCAGAGAAAGTAACTATTTCTGTTACTTTAAATAATGGAACAACTCAGACTTTCAAATTTATGGTTTCTTCAAAAAATCTGTCCGTTGTGCTGCCAAACGATTGTTCAGCTGATAAAAGGTTGATGCAAGTGACGTGGTGCATGTCTCGCTCCATCCTAAGGTGTAAATCCAGCATCATATCAAAACGAGACAGTTGTCGAGGCCAAGTCAAGAGGCCTTGCCTTATTTCCTTTCTTGGATTTAATCAAGAGTCTGTTACTTTAAATAAGTTCTATGTCAAATAAATTTTCTGTTGAGTAGTTGAAGCAGTTAAATAGAAGAACATACATGTAGTAGTGTTATAGGACCTTGTAATATATATTGCACCTCACCAGCAACCGATTTATCCTACACTTGAAGTGCAAAGAAATAAACGGTAAAGAATATAATAAAAATAACAGTCAGCAGTAAACAATATAAAGTGAGTTTAATCAATTAAATCCAACTTGCATAACCCGGGACAACTAGTGTTATACACTTTGGTAACTAAACTTAAAATATTTTGTTCACAACAAAAGTCAACTGTTAAACAATAATAAGTTAGTTCCACTCTACGAAATAATTCACAATATCTAGTCCAACAACTGCTCAAGTAGACATTTGCTACTGAACTTCAAGTACATTCACACAACAAAAGTACAATAAACAGTTGAACAATACATAGTGCAGGACGATCACTTAAAGGGGAGGGGTGAGGGGCTAGATTAGGCAACTAAGATATTAGAAAGAAGACTTGAGCTGACCCGCTAGGTTGCTGTGACATGTCTTGCTTGGTGTCTTACTATGTAAAAGCAATCTTAAGACCCCTGGGTCTGACGTTAGCACATTGGTGAGGTTGAGTCACAAACCCCTTACCTTACAGATTCAAAATAATATTTTCAATTTCAGGCTTTTCCCTGATGATCGTTTGTAGCGGGTGTATTAAAGGAGGGAATCTCCCAAAATAGACGTGAGAGGGGAATGGCAGCTTGAGTAAGACATTCTTAGAAGTAGGTTTGCCCATTTATCCTTTGTATTAATACAAAAACAAATAGTTTTGAGGCATTTCAGTTTTTATTGGACAGGAGAGAGAAACTGAAGACGACGGGAACTGATGATGACAATGGTGTGGTTCGATGTTCCAGTGCAATGCAACCAAAGGCAACACTAAAATTCTTTAAAGAAATAAATTAAAGAAAAGATGCGAGAAAACATTAGAGTGTCGCTTTGCAGGAACGGGATTAAATCCAACTTGTTTGTTACCTGTGAAGCAATTTTAAAAAACTGTCATACAATCTGGATTCATTAAAAAAAATCAATGGAAATTTTGCAAGCCATTCATTATTCTAATATTTCTGTTTTTGTTAATAGCCTACTCGTACAATTTTTCATGATATTCTTGTTTTCGCCATAACCGCCTATTTTGAAAGAGTAAGACTTGCAGTATTTTTTTAGTTGATTTGAATTGAATCCTGAACGTATGACATTTCAGTTTGTTTGTTGTATTGTAGAAAATAAAGCATTTTATCACAATATCCTAATTTTATGAGTCAGTCCTGTATAGTGGATGCAACAGTTGTATCCATCCATATTTAGTGTAAGTCTATGTCTCTGGCAACGCAATGGAGCCCACTTTTGGAGCAAGAGGAACCAAGCTCTTTACTTTGTTGATATTTGTGTGTGACTTGAATTAAATTATATCTAAAGGCAAAATGTAAATGTGAAACTGTCATCTATTTGCATAATGTCATTGTTTCTGCTTTTCCCCTTTCAGTTGGATTGCTCACAAGCGCCAACAGGATTGTTTGTTTGTCAATTCATTTGGGTTGGTTCAAAAATCAAAATTCTGATCTTAATCAGACTCTTCTTTGATTATAAACCTACTTGATGTTGCTGCTGAGCGGAATTTGGGCGGCGTGCTCATAACTTTTCAACGGATTGATAACAAAATTGGCATATGTCAACAATACCCACTGAGCTTCTTAAATGGCAAACTCCAGTATGACTGCAACGGTCCCCTGGACAGCATCAAGAAGGAAAACATTACTGTAACGCGCATGCACGCACATGAACACAAAACCAGATTGGAACAGTACTGAACCCCATTCCAGCCCCGGTGTCACAGATTAAACAACAATTGCCTCTCATATATATATATATATATATATATATATATGGTACAAGCAAAAAAGTAGGCAACTTTGATTTCTTTCTGTGCGGCCTAGCACCAAACAACTCTCAGCCAGTGATTTGCTGACCAAGAGTATCACACGATTTAAAATGTTTGTATTTTGTTAGTTCACCACTATTGAAAAACACTCTATCCATCCATTATCTGCACCACTTATCCTCAGTAGGATCCCGGGGGGTGCTGGAGCCCACCCCAGCCATTTTCAGGCAGTGGACACCATGAACCCGTTCCCAGCCAGTGGCAGGGCACACAGAGACATACAACTCACTTGCCATTCATGAAAACCAGAGTGCGCAGAGGAAATCCACACAAGTACAGGGAGAACATGCAAACTCCGCACAGAAAGGCTGGTAGCTGGACTTGAACCCATGACCTCAGAGCTGTGTTGTGGATGCGTTAACCATAATTTGCCATGCTGCTGAATTTGACTCCATATTTCATTGAAAGTCAGCTACCAACTGTGGACTTATTCCACTAGTTCAGGGGTCTATTGGTGTGGCCCTCCACAAAAAGTTTGAGGCCCCCGCCTTAATAAAGAAGTGAAGAGTGTGTATTATAAAGTGTCTCCTACTAGTAGAAATAAAATATTAGTTAAAAAAACAATATTGATTAATAAAATAAGCAAAAACACACAAACTATGATATAAAAGTGCAATTTAAAAATACTTGTAGGTCAAAATATTTGCATACATTTCATATAACACGAGCTGATGGTCCACCATCTTGCTCCTACAAGTACCCTAAAATGAAAACAGAACCTGCGATAGGCTTGACAATAAATGGGAAGAAAAACAGTACGATTTGGTCGCTTTAAAATTCCGTAGTGTTGGGATTTAACTATCAAAATGTACCATTTACCAAATCGTTCGGATTAGTTATCTGACTCCATTAACCAAACACGCCCTACATTCATCCAATTTTGCTCGCTCGTTTTTTGAGAGAGAAATGACCAGGAAGGACCACACGGGGGTGTATTTTTATTATTCCTAACAGCAGATCTAAGTGTAAACAGGAGACGGCCCCCATCCGAGTTGCCCGGGATCATTTATACATTTCAATAAACAAAGCAAAGACATCCTACTATTCCCCTATTGGCTATGTGTCATCTGCAGCTAACTTTAGCTTTCTCTTATTGAATATCTTCTCCCCGCATGATGGCGTGTCGGCTCCTCCCATGGGTGTGCCAAGGTAGTTGTTTTGTACCCATCAATCTCTGGTCGTCCTGCGTCAGCACACCCACGCCTCCCGTTATCAGAAATGTCCTAGACAAAACAACTGCCATTTATGCATTCCACACAGCCTGCCCTGACCTTTTATTGTACATTGAACTAGAGCACAGTCAGTGAATCTTTATTGCATTAAACTGAATACATGTAACTTGAAGTCATTCGTATAAAATCCTTTATAGTCAAATGTATAAAATCCTTTAGTAGTTTGTATTCTTCTTTGTGCCTTTGAGCAATTGTTTTCAGTTGCTAGTTTTCTAATAGTACACACTGTCACTTAATGTAAGTACAGCCCATGAAAATTATGGATTCATTTATTACCTATCGATTGATTTGTTTTCATATTAATTTCAAAAGTTTTTCTTATTTTTAGATCGTATGGCGAGTTAAGAAAAAAAGCTGTGGAATGTTTTAATCAGAGCCTCCAAGCTTTTCATTTGGTAAACCCAATTCGCCCCATGCCCACCCAGACTGTAGCCCCCAGGTAATTTCAAGTCAAGTTACATTTATTTTTGATGCCCTTAATCACAAAATATCTCAAAGGACTGCACAGGATTACAATGACATCCCCTGATCTGAAACCAAGGGAAAAACTCAAAAACTTCAGCATGAGGAATGCAAGAAACCTTGAAATGGGGCCTGACAAGTGGTAATCTCCCTTCCAGAATGACCAGGGAGGAATAGATTCAGCATTGGGTAACAGTACACAAACATAGTGAACATCAATAATAGAAAACAATGGGTATTATATGAAGTTGAGTTTGAGACCAATAATGAGAGGGCCTACTCCTTGCATGTGTGTGATCAGGTCCCCGGTGTTATGTGCGAGACAAACATTAAGAGGACAAAGTGAAATTTGAACTTCCCTTCCTAAATAAAATTCAAAGTGAATTAAAAAGCAATTCCACCTGCTGACCTACTTTTCCATTCCCTTGCCAGCAGCTTCTACGAAGATGACCTCACACACCACCCAAACCAATGCATGGATGCTCGTGTGTGCTCACTGATGCAGATGATCCTCTCATCTGTGATTGATGCGGTCCTCCCCCCTTTTACAGGCCCATTTTTGTACTTTGCAGTTTGCGTTGACGGGGGAGGGGATTGAGGGAAGAAAGGGGGGAGTTTGTCAGGGACTAGCGATGGAAATTCTGGCCGTTTTTAGAGAGATGGCTTTTTCGGCTCGGCTCAATGAAAACAATTTTTTAGGCTCCCCAACTGTTCTTCAGGATCTTTTTTAGAGGGAGAGTGTGTATTGTTTTGTGCCTACTAGTGGTAAAAATCTTTTTTTTTTTTAATATTAGGCAAAAATATAGGAACTATCATACCAATGGTAATTTTGTTTAAAATAGGTGTGTATTTCTTTTCCACAGTGGAATGCACACTGCCGCCATGTTTGTCTGGCAGGATGCTGTGCACTGTGGCACAGGCCCTCGCTCGCACCAGACAACACAGTGTCATCTATTGGTCAACTATTATACATTGAGGCTTTAATTCTATACATATTACAAATAATAACGAAACATTATGAATCAAATGAATTCATCATGAAAACGTCTTATGCTACTATATTATTTCAGAATACATTTGACTTTTCAAACTCTCAAATTTGTTGTTTTTTTACTAAGCCAACATCATAATCATAGAGATACGGCCAATTGAATTGAGCAGTCATGAGCGCTTTCGAGAGCGAGAGAGGAAAAGAAAAAATATAAAGAATGAGACACAGAGACAAACAAACAAAGAGGTAGTTAGAGATGAAAAGAGATGCACAGAAAGAGAGTGAGAGAAAGAGGGGCAAAGAGAAAGAGATAGTCATTTACAAAGAAAGAAAAATAGTAAGAGCGAGAAAGAGAGAAACAAAGAAAAATAGAGCAAGAGAGTAATATGAAACCAAGAGAGAGAAAGAAATGAGAAAGAGAGTCCAAGAAACAGAGGGAGACTAAGAGAGAGAGAAAGAGAAACCAAGAGGGAGAAAAACAGAGTGTAAGAGAAAGAAATTGAAAGAGGGAGAGAGAAAGAAATAAACAGATAGAATAAAAAATAAAGAGAGGTAAAGGGATAAGAAGAAAAAGAGATAAAGGCAGAGGAGCGAAAGGGGAGAGAAAGAGGAAGAGAGTCAGATAGCGTGTGAGTGTGTGAGAAAGAGCGAGAGAATGAAATGATCTGCATTTATATAGCGCGTTTCAAGTCAATGACTTCCCAAAGCGCTTTACAAATGCACTGAGAACAAGAGAGTGAAGAGAGAGAGAGAGAGTGTTTATCAGAGATTGATCCTGATTGACTGATCCTGCTCTTACTCTTAACTTCAAAGAGTCGGCCCATAAAGCGGTTTCGTTTGAGAACGACACATCCCTATCAGGAACGAAGGTGAAAAAGGAGGGCATGAGGAGACTCGCATAAGCAAACCTAAAAACACCACTTGGGACGTCTAGCTAAAAGACCTTGCAAGATGTGTCCGTCCACAAGTGAACATACAGTGACTACCACGAGCAGGATGTGAGAAATAAATCATCTAACCCTCACAACGCTTTCCTCATTTGCATAAAAGACAATGAACGCCGGTCAATAAGAGTCAGTGTGCAGTCGTGACATCACAGGCAGCTGTGAAGGCAAACACAGGCGCACCAAAAGCACCCCCACCCCTCAGCACACAAATAGATCGCTTCATTTCCCAGCACTTCCTCCCCCAACTAAAAGAACCACTTTGTCATTGATCGCGGCAGTGCCGCACTCAAAGGTCGCCAAAGCTTCCCTGAGCTTTCCAGCTCAAGCAGCGAGAGCCCACTTTTATTCTTGGAAAAGCGACGCGGCCGGTTGAGAAACCCTTCAATGGCCCCTGTCTTGGTTGGTCAGACTGGCCCGAGCCCTGCGTTGTGCTGAAAATTGGGACCACTGTCGATAGATGTTGTGCATCGAGATTTTCTTAAGACCTGATGCACATCACATTTTGGGTTAGCAAGACCTCGGGTTTCGAGAGGTCAATGAAAAAAAGTCCAAAAAACGTTGACAAACACTGACATAAGGTAATTAGTAGAAAAATCTTGTCTGACTTTTTTGACTCTTCTCTATTGCAATACAGCTCATTGAAATGATCTGATTCTTTATAAAGATTTAGGACATTTGATTCAGGAATGTTGGAGGGAAGAATAATCCGAAAAGTCTTGCCCTTTTGCTGAAACACTCAGTTTGTGTGGTCCTGCGAAGGAATTACTGTCAATGTTATTATGTCAACCTTCTTGAAAGATCATCTTTGTTTTCACTTGGTGTAGCAAGTCTTAAGGCTGCAGCAGAGTTTTTCTTACATCAATTGGTTGTTGGATCCCATAACCGCTAGGGTCCTAGGGGGACCATTTCCTGTGCTGTGTTTTAGGCAGGTACAGTCTGGTGGCGCCCATCCCTCTCCTGGCCAACATATGTTTCCACCCGATCTCAAACCAGTGATATTTCATGTGTAAGGCTAACTACAGCCCTACGGAAACATTTCCATTCTTTGTTAATAAAAGAGAAAGCCTTATGTTATTCCACTGACATAAGTCAGGAAGGAGCAAAGTAAAAGTACCAACGGTTGAAACCGTTTGAATCGTAAAACCAGGCCTGTCGTTTGTGAATGTCAACTTTAAATGACACATTGAGGACTTGGCAACTACATAATAACCAGCGCAATGGCCATATATTTATTACTGGAAAATGTTGTGTCATTAGCCACTAAAACATTGAGTCTAATTTATTTGAAATGCTGTACTTATGTTTTTTTTTTGCGTTTTATCTTATTAGCAAGGGATGTGTTAGAATGGCAGAATTACAGTACCTAGCACTTGGTTCCCCTCCTTACACAATTCATCTTTGTATCGCCGTGTTTTCCTCCATAATCTCTGTGTGTGATTGCATGTGTAAATACACACTACTGTGTGCACTGTGGTGCCTGTAGATTTTCTATTTTCAAATGTGTAATCAGATCTTCCCAACAGCACTTTGATTTACATTTTAAGTGTGATACAAAAGAAATGGCTTTTAAGTCGATATATACATTAAACACATGATCTCTATGACTTTAGTCATTTTGAAAACGTTGTGTTGAGACAGCCGTGATGTGACTTGATCAGAGGGAATATAAACTGAAAACCAAACTAACTAAAACAAGGCCAGTGGGTTAAAGCTTAAGGTTAGGGTTGGGCTTTAAAGCCCTACCATGAGGCTAAACACCTAGTTTGAAACCCTAAAATCACTTTGAAACTTAATCTAAAGCCAAAACCCAAGTCGGAAACCCCAAGTTTAAACCTCAACACTTCAAAACCCGAATAGAAAGCAAAAAATAGTTTAAAACCCTAATTAAAATCCTATAAACCATTTAGAACCCTAATATAAAGCCGGGAATTTGATTTAAAAGGTCTGGTTTAGGGATCAAAGATAAGGGTCAAGTTTTGGCCTTATAACCGTAAAATAACGCCAACCCTGAAATTTTTAAAACGCTTTAAAATCCTTATATGAAGCCCAAACGCAAGTTTGAAACCCCAAAAAACGCTTTGGAACCTTAATATGGAGCCGAAACACTATGAACACTTAAAACCCAAGTTTCAAACTGTGGTTTGAAATGCTTTAAATGCTCTAAAACCCTAATGTGAGCCTAAACCCTCATTAAACACTGTAGTTCAAAACCTTAACATAGCTTTAAAACCTGAATAAGAAGCTAAAAACCCTAGTTTGAAACAGAAATCGGAAACGCTAAAAATGGTTTAAAACCCCAGTTTAAAAGGAATTCATTAGGTTAAGAGGTAAAAAGTAGGTAGGTTTAAAACCCTGATATAAAGCGAAAACTCAAATTTCAAACCCTAGTTATAAAGCCTAGTTCCAACCCGTTAAAACACTTTCAACCCAAACATAAAGCACAAACCCTAGTTTTAAACTCTAAAATCCTTTAAAAAACTAATATCAAGCTTACATCCTGGTTTGAAACCCTATTTTGAAGAGCCTAAAATGTTATAAAAATCCTTTTACAAAGCCAAAATCCTAGATTGTAACTCGCACTAAATTTTTTAAAACCCTACCATGAAACAAGAAACCTAGCATGAAAACCAATCCAACCAAAATGCTTGGATAGTGGGATGTTTAGACGCGTCTTAAGGGATGGGCAGGGCACCCGTATGATGAGGCAGGGGTAAACCAGTGAAAGCCGTCGGGCCCTGCTGTTGAACAGAAGAGTGTGTCACCCTGACCCGAGTGACATGGCCGCTTTCTTGTGTCCTGTTTCATCTGGTGGGACGAAAGCATGACCAACTTGGGTGCCGAGGTGCTTAACTTGTTTGGGTGTTTGGGCATTTGGGTTGGCCATGGTCAATTTTTTGTTTTTTTTTCTACTTTTTCCTTTTTATTGTTTTTGTGTTTGTCTTACTTTCGCTCACGCCTCTCGAGGGATATTAACAGGGTAGATAGATAGAATAAAAACGCTTGAAAACCCTATTTTGAAGGTGAAAACCAAGGTTGACAGGTTGGGTTTAAGGTTGGGGTTACAGGTTTAGGGCTCTCAGGGTAGGGATTAGGTTACGGTTAAAGGATTAGGCTTATCAAACCCTGGAACAAGTACTTGAAATTGGTCACGTTTCATTTCTGGCTACATGCTACAGATGCAGTCGCTCATTTCCAGTGAGATGATCTTTCTCTTCCGATATCCGTCCGTGCGGTTGCTCGTCCATCCATCATTCGTCCTGCGGGGAGCCAATCAATATGTGATGTCAGGATGAGGTAAGTGATGACTTGAGACTCATAAAGCCACATGATAGGCTGACACTCTGCCATCAGCACCCGCTGCTAGAAATTGATGGAGGACAGAATTTGGCATCATATTTCAGCCCCAAATACACACACACACACACACACACACACACACACACACACACACACACACACACACAGAGAGTGAGGATCCCGTATCTCCTGCCACAGAAATGGATTTTTCCCCAGCAGACCACGCAGTGTGGATTCATCTCTCTATTGATTTAGATGTGGAGATGAACTGAAAGGAATAAAATGAGATCAGCCTGAGAAGTAAATTGCAAATTAATCAAATCAAGATCTTAGAGATTAAATAGAGGTTACGGCAAGTCGCCGATTGCATCATGAAGACGTTGCTGCGGCACAGAACTTAAATCTCAAACAAATGACAAGATGTGCCGATTTAAAAGGTTTTCTATCCTGCGGTGAGACAAAAGTAATCAGGAGAGCTAAAACGGTAGACTAACTCCCCAGGGGTCGCGAAATATCTGACGTTAACTGGATGAAATGCATTGACAAGGGTTGGAAATGATTGCTGATTTTTGGAGACACCATTAAAGTCATTGTTAGCAAAGCCAAACTGAGTACAAACACCCCTTATAGTTTTTTTCCCCCCGCACCAATCTGCTTTTAGCTTACTTTTAGTAAAGCTTTTCGGGATAGAACCCACCAGGACACTGACGTCATGCGTGTCCCCGAGGTTTTTGTTTTGTTAGTCTAGCATGAAATTAGCTAAACGCCTGCTTCAAGTACAGTCCAAACGCCAATCCAAAACCTGAAACGGTTTGTTCGAGCGCATCCAAGAAATGCACATACTTGCACGCACATCATGAACGAGCTCACAGAGGCTTCAATGTTGTCATTAGCCAGGAGATGTCGAGCCCAGTCTGGTTAGGGAGCCGACAACGTGGTCTGCGTGAGGTGATGGCGAAAGGCCCCGTGTCACGCGCCATGTAAAGCTTGTTTTTTTGTAACAAAATATAAAATAAACAAGGTGGTATGAACAGAAACGAAGAAAAACAATGATCGGTGGATAATTAAATAGAAAGTTGGCAAGTAAGAAGCTTAGCCCGACATGAACGTTATGGTTGATATTTTAGGCGTGACCGTCCCAAAATTCAGAAGGGATCAGGCTTAAGTCCTTAAGACCTTACCTCTAGGCTGAAAGTGGGGGACAAAACCTTTTCCCGCTTGTGAAAAGCTTGCTTGCTTTGGAGTTGTACGAGCAGTCGTTATTAAATTAACACAACTGTACATTTCCTTGTGCAGTTTGGTCTCTACAGGTTTAAGGGCTTTTAGTGCGATGCCTTTAGTGGGTTATCGCTTTCGAGTCCGTCAGTTTGTGAAAGCTGTGACGTCTCCATCGCCCACTAGCAGGCGCTTAGATTCCAATTTGGATTGGCTAAACCAGGGGTCAGAAACCTTTTTGACCCAAAGAGCCATAAAAGCAAAAAATGTTTTCAAAAGAAATTGAGAGAGCCACATCATATATTTTCAGACAAAATTGAAAAAACTGCCAAACACGCTCTCTAGACAAAAGTTAATTCTTCACCACATTTGATTTCACTGTGTGTCATTTGATGATTTAGTCAAATGTATGAAATGATAATAATGCCATATCCTGTGTCCCAAATCAATGTAAATATGCCCTTTACAATTTGTCTTCCACCTGAAATGCACAGTGGAATGCACTAAGAGTGTTGAGGCAATTTTTTTTCCATGAAATTTGTCCTTAATCACGGTTTCAAAACAATGTGCATGCAAAGTTTATTTGTACAAATTACTGCAAACTATAAGCATATCGTCATATTCACTTTCGGTGTAGACTGCACTGAGCGAGAGTGAGAGAGAGAGAGAAGGAAGAGCCTTGCGCTGTGTGCAGGGATCCGCCCACTGTTGTGTATGTAGTAGGGTTGTAGTAGGATTCAGAGACAGGCACGGACGGTACATTCATAGAGTGTTTACTTAACTTCTTCTTCGGTAGTTCTCAAGCACAAGTACAAGGCTGCGCATTAGTATACAGCGACACCGCAGGAAGGGGAGTGTATTACACGACACCACATATTCCCTTTTTGTTAGAATAGGACACAACAGTAGCATTAATCTAAAATACGCAATAACTCTTCGGTAAGTATGATCTTATAGAAAACATACATTTCAATATTCATTACCAGATTAGAGGTAAATATTTATCAAAGGTAAGCAATAACGTAAGGAACTATACTGTCAACATCGGTAAGCAAAAGTGTGTAAACCTTGTAAACTTAAGCAGACTGTATGAAGATCACATCATAAACAAACATGACAATTTTTTTAACAATGAACATTCATCATGTCTTTTTTTTTTAAACATCACCACATCTTTTCTGTATCTTTTTTTTAAGTCACATAATCTTGAAGCCATGCAGGAGCATGTCGTATTCTCGGTGCACTAGGAGAGGGATGTGGTGAGGGCACAGTTTCAGGTTCAGGTGGCTCAGCACCTTGGTCGCTTGGCAGGAGGCAAGCATCATTATCAGGAGGCTGTTGCGCTGAAGCAGCAGCACAGGTGGAAGAATGGGCAAGGTGGAAAGCATTCCACACCTTTCCATCAGACAGCAGATAAGTGGCTGGACCCTTTTGGGCTACCACTGTCAGTGGCTTGGTGAACTTTGAGTGTCCTTTGGCAATGATTCCAGGTTTTCGGATGCGAACCGCAGAGCCAATCTGGAAGCTGGGTGATTTTGCACCGCAACGTTTGTCGGTGTATCGTTTTGACTTCTGTTGTTTGTTTTGTATGTTTTGTAGCATGTTGCCTTTGTCAGCAGTGGGACGCATGGAGTGAAGACCTGTGATGTGAAGCTTTGTATTCAGTGGTCTACCATGCAAAAGTTCAGCGGGGGATACTGAAGTCACGGCATGTGGTGTAGCTCTGTAAGTCTGTAAAAACTCAGTGAAGAAGGCTTTCAGTGGTTTACCTTCGATGTTGGCTGTTTGTAGACAGTCCTTGAAGACTCTGTTGAAACGCTCAATTTCACCGTTGGCTTGTGGGTAGTACACAGAGCTGCGACGGTGTGTGATGTTCCTGTCACTAAGGAATGCTTCAAACTCGGTCGACACGAACTGAGGGCCATTGTCAGTAACAATTTCCTGTGGATTACCTTCTCTGCTAAACACAATGGAAAGAAAAGTCATAACAGAGGCAGAAGTAACATTTGAGCAGAAGGCAATCTCAGGCCATCGGCTGTAATAGTCAATGAGGGTGATGGCGAAGCGGCAATCAGCAGGCGCAGAGTGAATAGGACCAACAATGTCCACAGCAAACTTTTCCCAGGCAGCAGTTGGGGTAGGCACAGGCTGTAATGGTGCAGTACGTGTGGTTGCGGTTTTGTCATGCTGCAAGCAGGTGGTGCATGATTTGATGGCGTGCTCAACGTGAGAATCCATTCCAGGCCACCAGTACAAGTCTCTCAGTCTTTGTTTTGTGCGAACTATCCCTTGGTGTGTAGCATGAGCAAGTTGGATCATTTTTTCCTGTAGCTGTTGTGGTATTACAACACGATGAGTGCCACGCACAATGACACTGTTCTGCAAGGCAAGCTCATTTTGCACACGGAAGTATGGCACGATGAGGGGGTCAAGGCCTTTTGCAGTACGAGGCCATCCCTTCTGCATGTAGCGTCGCACCTTCTGTAGCACTGGACATTCCTCACATGCACTGGAGAGCTCATCAGCAGTGACTGCAGCAAAATCAGGAGACACAGCAGCCACCATCTCCATGATGCCATCATTTTTCAGTTTCGTCAGCTCCTCCGACACCTTGTCACGCACGGCATATGGGAGTCTGTGTAGCTTTTGCTGGACTGGAGGGACGTCTGCACGCACTTTAAATTTGTGTAGAAAACCTGTAGCAACGCCTAGAGCATTTGTAGTGTTGACAGTGTAACTCATCTCCGATGCGGCAGGTGTTGCAATCTGCCCATCTTGTATGTGGAGGCGAAGTGCAGTGAACAGGTCCATTCCCAGTAGTGGAGTACCGTCAGGAACTATGTAGAAGTCAGTATGTGCACTCTGGTTGCAGTATGTAGCAGTAAGTTGAAGACAGCCCAACACTGGAATTGGCTTCTTCATGTAGGTCACCAGACGTACAGTAGGCTTTGAGAGAGGCAAGTGCATGAATGATTGTCTGTAAATTCTCTCTGGCAGAATTGAGACTGCTGAACCAGTGTCAAGCACAAGTACAAGGCTGCGCATTAGTATACAGCGACACCGCAGGAAGGGGAGTGTATTACATGACACCACACCCACCTGTACTGCTCAACCAATTAAAGTCGTTTGACAGTGTTTTTATTTATCAGTTTAAATGGTTTCTTATCGAACTTCTGCATTAAGTTGCTTCAGCTTTATATGGACCAAAATCGGGATGAAATCACTTGACTTTGGAACGCCAGAGATGTGCAATAGTTACATTTTATTTCGGAGCCAATATGTACCGTATTTTCAGCACTATAAGGCGGACCTAAAAGTCTTAATTTTTTTCAAAAGCTGACCATGCGCCTTATAATACAGTGCGCCTTATTTATGGATCAATATTAAATCGCAAAGTCTTCCAGCTAACTTGCAGCCGCCGACTAAATCTCTCCAAAACGCCAAGTAGTCCACGGTGTATGCTGAGATTTATTTACCGGCGTTTCATTGGCTAACCAATGTGTCAATCATCATTTGAATCTATCACTATTGGCTAGTTATTCGGAAGTCAAGGGGCGGATCCTTTTTATCATTTACAGGCTGGCATAGGCTTAAGCTGTAAAACAAAGCCTGCAATTGGCCGAAAAAGACGAATGCGTATAGCACATGGTTGACGGCATACAGAAAGCATTTTTTTACTATTCTGTATTTGTAAATATTTTATTCTCCTGGATTTACTAAACTCACGGATATAAGAGGACCATGGCTGCACATTATTATTGAACACAACGACTTCGGTGAACTACTTCGGCTATATATTTTCCCTGTATCTTGTTTCAGACTGAACTCGATGTTTCTGTGATAAGCAGTGCAGATAATGGATGGAATGGAGTGTCTATTTTTAAATTAAACTCAATTCCAAGTGTTTATTGTCATATGCACAGTAAAGTTGCGAGCGAAAATAGAAACTAAGGAATGGTTGGCATTTCTTGAATCCCAAGACTTTAACCTTCAGAATGATGGAACGATGCATTTGAGTGACATCGTACGGACACCGCATCCGCACGTGTTCTCGACACGTATTTGCGTCTTTGCAAGCTTTGGGAATGTTAAGGGGGTAATAAGTTGGACTGAACTATCTGACTGTTTTGTCGACGTTCCCATTGTAGCGCCGTATAATCCGGTGCGTCTTATGTATGTCAAATATAGGACCAAAAACTATTTTTTCGGGGTGCGCCTTATAACCCAGTGCGCCTTATAGTGCGGAAAATACGGTACTCATGAAAAGAGCCATATATGGCTCTCGAGCCAAAGGTTCCAAACACCTGAGCTAAACCAACAGCTGTGTTATGATACACGGCCTTAAAGATTTTTTTTTTTTTTTAAATCCCAGCAACAACTAATGGCTGAAATGTGATTGGTTAGACGCTTCAAGGGACACTTGTGGAAGCAGCGCAACCAGGGAGAAGCAATGAAAGGAGGCTAATCTTTTGGAATTATTTAATTTGTGTTGATTGGCAAAACATAATCACAATCACATAAATCAGATTTTTTCGGCCAGTATAGAAGGCCTTGCAGTCCCTGACCGCCTGCCACTGGTTGACAATTTTGATAATGTAATTTCACTAATTTTCAGTGTAACAGAGAAAGAAGTAGGGCGCGACAAATGTCAAGAGTGGAAGGGGGAATTCAATGCCCCCTCGCGTCCTCCTCGTTTCCCTTGGATACGGATGGAGAGATCGTTAGAACAAGTCACAACCTCCAAGTAAACAGGATGACATCTGGTCCTGATTCCTCCTTCATATGTAGTCCCTCTGCCCTCCCTTTCTTCATTTTTTTCACTCTCTGCGGGTTATCAATCTTGGAGGCTGTGACGGCAGCCGGCCTGTAGGTGGTCACGCCGACGGCAGATGGCTCTTTATCGCTCCAGCCCCGCCCTCGCCATGACAACCGCAGGGAGCGGGAAGCGACACATCTAGCAGGGAGGAGAGATTCGTGGTGACAGTGCACATGCATGCGCACACACGCGCACACGCCCACTCCCCATCCATCAAGATGATTTGCTCCAATCCGTGATTGCAATTCGCTCCGACAGCGTATACGTAGACCAACAGGTGCAACTACTAGTGGCCTTGTTTTATAGATACATTGCAGGATTAAATCCACAATTGTGAATGTGCTTAATTGCTGTTGAGATTGTCATGATTGTTTTCTGTTTTTAGTGTCAATAAATTTGTTCAAACCAAAAATTTACGGACGGATCTATTGACACTAACAAAGATGTTATATAATGAAATTGTGAATATGATTGATTTTCGAGAAGGTTTGTTCAAACCTCACTTTGTGTTTGCTGTTAAAAACGTAATATTGGAATATAATATTGTGAATGTGCTTAATTGCTGTTGAGATTGTCATGATTGTTTTCTGTTTTTAGTGTCAATAAATTTGTTCAAACCAAAAAAAAAATTATCCGGAGAACCGATCCTGCCTTACGGCGATATGAATCTACAACGGTACCTCTACTTATGAGTTTAATTCGTTCTGGGGGTAACTGTGTAACCTGAAACATTTGGAAGTAGAGACGCCTTTTGAATGTAAATGCGCTAATCCGTTCCGAGCCTCGCAAAAGTGTATATTTATGCAATAAATCTTTAGTTTCAGAAAATGAAAATAATACATAACAAAATTAGATTAAAGCACTATAAACTAAACTAAAAACTAAACTAAAGGAAATAATACAAATATTTATTAACCTTTTAACTGGCCTCTTTGTTACTAGTCCTCAATCAAATCAAAATAATGACCTCTGCCGTTGCCGGTTTTCACAATAATATGACTAAAAGCCAGGCCAAAATTTCGCTCGATAACCAGCAAAAAATAAAATGTTAACTAGAAGGCATCAAAAAAAATTAAAACGCTAGCTTGCTAAACAGCTAAAAACGTAGGAGGCTAGCCAACTACAAAGCTAAAAATGTAGACGGATGGCTAGCTAAAATAACCTGCACATATTTTGCTCATTCGCTATGCAAAACCCATCAATTGGAATTTAGATTGCAGTGTTATATTTAAATCAATAAATAGATAGATAATTGGATACATTTGTTAAATACATGCATAGATTCTCATTCTATTCTTCTAATTAGTTGCTTAGTTTTTGTTGTTGTCCATGAACTTGAATTTATTTATTCTGATTTCTAAAATAACAATTTGTCATGTCATTACTGTGTTATTACCAAGTTAAAGGTTAGAAATGGGGTTAGACTAAGTCAATAAAAATAAGAAAAAAAAAAAAACTTTTTACTAGAAAATCACAAAGACCCAGTACTCTGAAAAGTGTGATTTGACTGTGGTTTGACCCCCTTCTTAAAAAGAGGGAAAAATCACCCCAGTCAAATACGTAACCATCTCACCATTAACCACAGAGCTAAATCCCGTCACCAAATTTAAATATTTTGGAGCTGTCATATCAGAAGAGGGGTCAGAACCATAAATCATGGCCCGAGTAGCTAAAACCAGAACCGCACTTGCCAGACATAAACCCATCTGGAGTGACAAGAACATAGCAGTGAAATCAAAGATCAGACTCATGCAAGCGCTATCAAGTTCCATCTTCCTCTACGCTTGCAAGACATGGACTCTCGCAACAAAACTGGAAGACAATCCAGGCCATGGAGATGCAATGCAACAGAAAACTTCTAGGCTTCAGCTATGTAGCCCATGTGACAAATGAAACGGTGCGCAACACCATCAGAGGGCACATCGGACCCTACCAAGAACTCTTGTCAACTGTGCACAGACTGAAACTTCAGTGGCATGGTCACGTCACAAGATCATCAGAACTGACCCAAATTGTTCTCCAGGGCACAGTCCATCGGGGCAGGACGAGGGGAAGACCGAAAAAGAACATTAAGGAATGGACTGGTGCCAACTTTGCCGCGACCCAAGAACAGGCCAGGGAATGTCAACAGATGGGGAAGGCAGTCAAGAGTTGCTTCCTCATTGGTGCCCCAACGACCCAGGCGGTTAAGGGATCCATGAACTGTAAAATTAAATATATGAGAAAAACGCATTCTATTTATTTATTTATGCATTTGTCCCAATAAAACTTTCCTAGGAATATACCATGAATTGAGTGTTGATACATAAAAGAATTACTTCACTCTTTATAAAGCTGTATTGTTAAACTGTTGACTGAAGATTGGAAAACATTTCATAGTTTTAAAGAGACGAAAGTAGGCGCACACTTCTGTCCTGGAAATGTAATGTTGACGTTTGTGTATGGTGTGTCTGGGGCGGCTGGTGGATTTCACGTTCCACTTCCTCTCTCAAGGCGATTAGGCCAGACGTCTGTCACATACACATACTACACTGTCTGCAGGATAAACACACACCCCTACACATGCAGACACACTATTAGCAAACAACTCTTCACCAGTTGTACTCTTCACATTAGAAACCCCCCCCACCATTTTCTTGATAGCCGTTTGTAAGGATTGTAATGTAAAATATTTTTGTAAAAGTTCATATTCACTGTGTTGTGACTACACAGCCAAATTCAGGTACTTTTTAAGAACTTTCAAAACATATAATCGATTTCTCAAAGTCCATTAAAAGAAAACTCCAGTGTAAATTAAGTATTTTGCAGAGTCAAAAATACATGTGAGATTTACATATGCAATTTTTAATCTTTCATGTGCATTTATACATGATTTTTAGATCTTGAATTGCAAATATAAATATATATATATATATATATATATATTTTTTTTTTTAGACAAATCTCTTCCCGTATAGGTGTTAGGTAGAAATCACAGTAATTTGGTGCTTACATATTCAGTTGGACATACCTGTCAACCTGTACGTTTTTGCCGTACAAAGTACGCTTGTTATGCATTTTAAGACGTGTACGACGTACAAGAAAATCCGTACGGAAAAACACAAATTTGTCATTTATGGGTACCATCCTGTATACGCCGACTATCACGAAACGGCAAATCAATCAAGTCAAACGAGTTCGCCGCGGTAGCCTCTATCTCGGTATAATTTTTTTCGTTGCAAACGAAGCGAGCGGTTTGATGCTACTGTGCGCATGCGTCTGCCGCCTGGGGATTTCCCATCATGCATCATTCAACATCGGATTTCATGTGGTAGTTGTGTTGTGAAAGGATGTCCGTCTCTTTTTGGAGAACCGGCTTTTTCGGCCCAACTCATTAAAGATATAAAAGATCCTCAAACGGCTCACTTTCTTTAATGCATTATTACGAATTATTATGTTGCATAAAGAAAAAAGAAGAAAAAAGGGAAGTATAAAAGGAGAAAATGAAAAACGACAGGTTTGTGGTTATCTCTTTAATCCGTATATTACCAACAATAATTTAATGCAGAAAATGAATTCATAATTTGAATAAGAAAATGTATTATTCTACTAAATTATATTTGCATGTATTTTTTCCTCTACAGTACACGTTCAAGCTACTTCACTTTTTAATTATTTTTTTATAATAAACCTCATACATGTCGAGCAACTCAGTATCTCACAACAAAATATTAACAACAATATATATGATATAATGAAACACATGTACAATATAACATTTTAAACTACATAAATAATCACGTTTGAAAAAAAATAAAATCCGGTGCAAGATTTTTTTTTTAATATATGCCTACCATTATCTAACACCTTACCTCTCAAACTTTGTATATGGCTTTTCTTCAAGATCTGGATTAATGGGAAAATGATTTCTGCTCTTTCTATAAAAAAAAAAACCTGGAGAGAATATCCGGCTGCAAGGAATCCATTTATATCTTTTCCTCTCCCATTGCTAAAATACTTTAACTTTGCCAAGATCTCAAGCGATGCACCCACATTTTAAGAGCAGTCTGGGCTTTCCCCAAAATGCACATTAGCAAATGGAGTTGGAAAGCACAGAACTGTGTGTGAAAGGACCATAACCCACTTATTTCTGTGAAAGAGAAAAAAAAAAAAAAGACTTACAGTGGAACCTCGGTTTTCGAACGCCTCCCAGTTCGGACAAATCGGTGTTCGACCAAAAATTGAGAAATTCTTGCTTCGCTGTTCAGTCAAAAAAATCGGAGTTCGAACGCCGGTACGCTAGTGTGCGATGCTGAGCGGCGTACGGTGTTTTAGCCCCTAATTATGCCTCAGAAGAAGGTCGGTGCACGCAGGACAGGTGAAAAAACAAACAAGTTGTTCGTCCAACTATTGCCTTTAAGAAATGAAATGATCTGCATTTATATAGCGCTTTTCAAGTCAATGACTTTCCAAAGCGCTTTACATTGTGCTTCACATTTCCCAATAGCGGCCGTGATCTGTGCAGCCATGTAAGGCGCTAACCTGCTTATTGAGGGTAATTGGGGGTTCAATGTCTTACCCAAGGACACTTCGACATGTAACACGGACAAGCCGGGATTCGAACTGGGATCCCTTAATCCTAAAACGATCGCTCTACCTCCTGAGCTACTGCCGCCCCCAAAGAAAGACATAATAGCTAAATATGAAAATTGTACGAATTTCCGATCTTGCTAGAGAATACAGCATGGCTAAATCTACTATCAGTACGATAGTAAAGAATAAGGAGGCTGTGAAATCGAGTAATGCGGCTAAGGAAGTTAGAGCTATAAGCAAGCAACTGCCGCAAGTTTTGGAAGAGGTTGAAAAACTTTTGATTTTTCTCTCCCCACCGTCCACCACAAAGGTAAGAAATCCTATTCATAATCCTTTTTTAAAAAAAAATTTACACATTCATGTTAGCGTAATCTTTCGTACGGAAGATTACGCTAACGCACGATTAGCCTGGGTTAGCTTCATGTTTACGTTTTTGCTAAACATTCAGGGTGTTGGCATGGATTAAAACGATTTTACATTAATTTTGATGGGAAAAACGATTTTCCGTGATCTACCATATCGGTTTTCGAACAGGGTTCTGGAACGGATTATGGTCGAGAACCGAGGTTCCACTGTATTTCCATAGGTTCCATCAGCATAAACCCATTCAGTCCTTCAACTGAAATATTTGCATGTCAATAGGAACATTTACATCCGGGGTGTCGAAACTACATCCCGCGGGCCAACTGCGGGTCAGTTTTTATTGGCCCGCAGTAATTTCTGAAAATATAGTTGAATATGGCCCGCACATGGCGCTTGAGCTCAACTCTGTTGCACTTCTCAGTTTTAACACTAGAGGGAGCCAGTAACGGAAAAGGTGCTTCTCTACCCATGCATTTGAGATCCCCTGAAATGGAAAACATTGGAATTGTGTTTTCTTTGCTTATTTAATGAACCTTGTCATTCATTTCAACTGTCATTGAAATTCAAAGTGTATTACTGTGTAACTTATTCTGAAAATAGATTATTTCTAAACCCTGTTAGTGCAGATAAACGTACAGTTTGCTACTAAAAATAGGTTAACGAAATTAGAGTAGATGACCGGCTATCAAACTGAAAAATAAATAAAAACATCCATCCATCAATCCATCCATTATCTGCACTGCTTATCCACAGTCGGGTCACGGGGGTGCTGCAGCCCATCCCAGCTATCTTCAGGCAGTGGGCAGGGGACACCCTCAACTGGTCGCAGGGCACACAGGGACAGACAATTCGCTCGCTCATTCACACCTAGGGAAAATTTGAGCCGGCCAATTGACCTGACATGCATGTTTTTGGAATGTGGGAGGAAGCCGAAGTGCCCGGAGGAAACCCACGCAATTCACGGGGAGACCATGCAAACTCCACACAGGAAGGTTCGATCTCATGAACTGTGCCTAACCACTGCACCGCCATGCTGCCCAAGATTAAACATATATAACAAAATAAATATTACCACTCCTCAAACCTAGAACAAGTCCAGTAACTTTTCTTTCCTCTGTTTAACAGGCATAGGAGCTACACTCAGGTATTGCTGAGGTTGGTATTTGAGACTGCATCACCATTTACAAAAATGTAATCAACACTTTTCTCTCCTCCTGGCCCTTTCAAAAAATGTTTAAGCCAATGCGGCCCGCAACTCAAAAAGTTTGCCCACCCCTGGTTTACATGCATTCAACACACTGTAGTGCCAACCTTCTGACAATTAAAAAAAAAAAAAAAAAACACACACACACACACACGCGCGCACGTTTCAAACCGGAAGTGGCAAACTTGCTAAACCGGAGATTTTTTTGAGCGTTTTTTTTCATGCACAAAGACCCATTCAAACAAAACAAAAAAAATAAAGCAAACTAAAACACTAGTCTTGACTCAAGATAAACGGTAAGTTATCGTTTTTTTTTTTAATTGGTAGGCAATTTTAAGGTGGAGAAAGGCAGTTATCTAATGCGTAAAACTGTAGTGTCTGTGACTGCAAATAGGTTAGAATGCACAAAACAGTTGTGGGAATGGGGGAGTTGGGTTGTTTAGTCAGATTAAGATAAGAATATTGCTGATAGTCTGGTTGCGTAAAGTTTAACGCACGGAAATCCAAACATTGTCTTACTGTGAATTCAAATCTGATTCAGAGCAAGGTTAGTCCTTTTAATATCAGCTTACTCTTGCATGTGTAACCCTTGAGGGCAACTTGTATGCATTATTATTTTTTTCTTCGTTGGTGCCACAGAGATAAGTGGCGGCAAATGTTACATGCAAACTACATCTTACTTGCAAGAGAAGCCTTATGTATTGGAAGATTTCTCTGGGACAATTCCATTTCACTTTTGTCCCCATGGTGAGAATGTCAGAGTTGTATTTATCCATAAATGGTGCAGGTCAAAGCTTCTGGCAAGACAAATATGAGCACAACTTGCAAAGACACAATAACATTGGTCGGTCCAAAAATCAAAGTCTTATTTTAGTTGGTCTAGCGCCTACATGCTACATCTCATCATACCCATTGTCAAACAGACATTGAAATCCAACTGTTATGCGCTTTTGCTGTAAAATGGTCTAAATTAGGAAGGATTCTTGCAAAGATTCGAAATAAAATGGGCAAAGACACACTGACGTTTTGGTTTCCTAGGCGAATATCATGATTCACTTTTATTAAAAGCATCATAGCTACAAGTCATCAATACATGATGTCTCAAAAAAAGGACACACGCAAAAAAAGAAAAAAAGGAGAAACAAAACATTTACATTGTAAGTCTGTAAACTTCAAGGCTAGATAAGAATTTTGAGGTAATGCTCTTCAGCTTGCTGGCTAAAAGTAACAAGTCCATATTTTAAAAAAAAGTAGCTAAGTCATAAAGGTACCTGATTACATTAACTCTTTAACACCAGTGCATCAACAGGAACAGAGCGAGACAAAATTGATTGCAGTACTTTTTTGTCATCAGTTACAGTTTGAGGGCCGTTTGTGTTTTTTCAATTTATATGACACTTGTGGTTTAATTGGCTGTCCGTGCGTCCGGGTGAATTATGATGGAACATTCAAAAGCTGCCTTAGTTATTGCTGTCTCAGGATCACAGAAATGTGACAAGGTGTGTATATGTATATCTATTTAAGCGTGTTATGGGCTGGCTGTAATAGTGAATTTAAAGATCGAATCGGTACTTTAAAATATTTGAAGCACGCGTGGCTCTTCATTTGTCTCGAGACACCGTCAGAGATCGAAACAAATAAAGCACCGCTGCAGCTATTCAAGTACTCAAAAAACGAAAAAGACAACCAACATGTCAACCGAGAAATAATTGTTGACCTTCATATAATTCACGAGAACGTTTCAGTCTTGTTCTGGCGTCAGTGTGTGAGACTAGAGCAACAGTCTTATTTGAGGGAGAAGAGCAGCGGGTGGTCTCCAACCAGAAGGGTGTGACCAAACATCAACATCCCCTTGTGGTTCCACATCCTTTCACAGGAACCCTTCGGGGTGTGGCCGGTGTCCTCTATGCGCAATTCCGACCAATCGAAGAGGCCTTTGTCTGCATTTTTGGGCTAAGAACAAGTTCCCTTCCAAGTGACAAGATATGGAGACTGGCAGTGGAAAGACTCAAAACTGGCTTTTCAAACAGTGTGGGACAATGGGGCCTTCAAAATAAAAGCTCAACTGGTATGTAGACACACTTGGCAAGCACACACAACTAATGGGAGCGGCAGAGTGAAGTCCTGCCACGTTACAGAGGGTATTAAGGGCTACAGTGGTGTAGTGGAAGGCTGCTAGCTTGTGTGTGGCGGTCTGCTTTTTCTCCTTAGGAATCTGACTTGAGAACTTTCAGGAATTGGCTATATCGACTGCATTTCCCACAATTTGTTCTGGAGAAGCCGCGGCTGACGTTTCATTGTGAGGCTTTCCAGAAACGAGTCGACCGTAAAAGCAAACGAGTTAAACTAAAACAAAGTTCGAGAGCTGAATGCAGCAGCAATAATAACAATAATAATAAAAAAAATAATAATCGCACGACTGGAACTTTGTGAAAACCAAGTGTAGATTGCAAACTGGCCAACAGTCTCTGAAGTTGAGGTGAACTGTCACTACACTAAAAAATGTATTTAACTTAACACGCACATTCCTTGCTTCTTGACCAGCGAGGAAAACAAAACAAAAGAAAACTGAAAACAGTTGTGTTGGTGGAAGCTTGTGAAGGTGGCGGGGCAGAGAGAAGAAGAGCAGGGAATGGGCAAAGATGGGGAAAATGTCCACAACCACTGTCAGTTTCGGGTTTATTTCAGTCAGCCACTACTCGTTCTCATCTCCGATCACGCCTCCGTCCTCCACAAGAGAATCCTCTGCCTCGCTTCTATTCTCCTTCGCAGCTGCACTTTCCTCTGCCAAGTTGCTCCCCCCCCCTCGCGACGTCTCTTTTCCCCCTTCCTCCATCTCGTCCGTGCTTTTCAGGTCGACCGCCTGATCGTCTGTTGAAGGCTTGTCGGCCACGTCTTTGACCCCAGGCGCTCCTGTGGCGCTTTGCAGCTCTGCGAGGGTGGGTGCGGCGGGGAAGCCCGGCAGGCCAAGACCCCCGAGGCCCGGAGGTAGGAACATGGAGGGGTAAAGGAGGCCGGGGGCCATGGTGGATAGAAGGAAAGGGTTGAATGCCAGAGAATTGGCCGACATGCCGGCGGCGGCCAGCAAGGCAGCCGCATCGCCGTTGACAGATGGATCGGCCTGAGAACCTGCAGCCAAAGAATGAGCGACTGCGCCCTTACTTTGCGATTCTTCCGTCTTATCTGCATCTTCCTCATCTTCTTTGTCAATTTTCTTGGCAAGATTTTCACCATCATTCACATTACCCTTGTTTTCCATTTCAGCTGCCTCATCGCAGTCTTCCCCGTCGCGCTTTGCTGCCGCGCTCTCCTCACCTTCTCCCCCGTCCGTGTCCTCCGTGCCAGTGGCGTTCCCTGATACGGAGGCTGCTGCAGGCTTGGATGCGGCAGTAGCCGTTGCCAAGTTTCCACCGAAGAGCCCACCGAGGCTGAAAATATTTGGGATGCCAGCAGCCATGTTGGGCAAACCTCCCATGCCGGGCAGCATGAGAGGTAGCATGGAAGCGGCAGCGGCC
The DNA here is from genome assembly GCF_059441175.1 of Urocampus carinirostris. Classification (NCBI taxonomy): domain Eukaryota; kingdom Metazoa; phylum Chordata; class Actinopteri; order Syngnathiformes; family Syngnathidae; genus Urocampus; species Urocampus carinirostris. The sequence continues at coordinate 4,336,302 of NC_142349.1, read as the reverse complement.
TGCTTGGGGTCGGCGGCAGTCGGGAAAGCCATTAGACCAGCGGCCAATTGGAGCGATTGGAGGCTCTGCAGGGAGGACAGATCCATCCCGCCGAAGAGACTGTTCAGCAGTAGAGGATTGATGCCTCCTACACAGCACAATTTAGAAAGTAAGAAAGAGTAATACCTTGAAAAGTTCACATACAAATGTATAAAATAGGGCTGCAATGATTAGTCGACTAAAATATTTTGACAACGTATCCCACGTTTTTCCAACGGTAAGGCATCTATACACGAATTTACACTATCGTGGTTCAGCTACTTTGTGGATTTTCATCATGCATCATGTTCTGCATTCTGATTGGCTCAATCGTGGGTTAGCAACTAAAAATACTAAAAGAGACCTATTGGACCAAGTGAAAAAAATTATGTTTGCAGCTGCAAAAATGAAAAGCTTTATATAAGCTTTACAAGGAAGTAAACACTTACTGTATATGTATACTGTACATATCTACAGCCACTGGAAAACTTTGGGAATGTATGTGTCAAATTTGTCCTACAAAAACATCATTTACCATAATCAAACATTTTTGGAAAAGCGCCAGGGAGCCACTAAGGCACACCAAAGAACCGCATGTTGGCGAGACCTGAGGTAAACAGTCACTTTTCTGCCTTTGCGCCAATAACGTTACGGTTTAAAATGTCACAGGGCCTTTTTGGAACCCTCTGCATGCAAAAAGCGAAGCATTACAGTTATCTTTGAGAGTTACATTAGCCTTTGTCTCAGAAATGACAGTGTCAACAAAAAGTACGCGTACACAAACTACGTAAGTGTGAGAGCATTTAAGCCTGAATACGGCAAGTAAAAAGACTATTTGAAAAGCAGACCTTTCATACCATGGCAGTAACTCAGTGATGCACTAACACCTAAAGACAATAGTTGGACAGTTGAACTAAAGTCTGGCGTCAGTGTGATTCAAGTAACATTCAAGCCAATATGGTTTTGATGATATGTATGATACATTTTCAAGCGTACATTTTGTAATAAAAGATAACTTGAGATTTATGCCAGACATTGCCTGACATTACTTTAAGAAATAACATACATGCAGTCCTACTAACAAGCGTCAGTTGTTACAACCTTAAAAACGACAAACGTCATTTGTTATGACCGGTTTGTTTTCAAACGGTTCAGTAATTTTGTTGCTTACTTTGGAGTTGACAACTGAATGTATTTCACAATATGTACATATTTGTTGTCTACAGTTCTACTGCTGCTAATGAGTCTGATCTTGGTTTACAGGGATAAATGTTTACTTGATTTCAATTCATTATTCATTTGCTTGTCTGTAAAAAAATGGACAGAGATTTATGGATTTATGTTTCTACTGACTGGTTATACTTGGGGCATATATTTAATTTTTGCACAAATCTGCAGAATGATCAATAGAAGGTGTTTTTTCACTATAACCATTTTTCTTGTGTTGATTATCCCTTCGACATAAGCAATGTCATGCTAACTTTAAGAAAAACTCAATTATTTGATTGTCGTCTAATAGTTTCAATAGTATGTCATATAAATAGTTGTAGCCTTAGTGGAGAAATGAATTGGTGGTCTCCTACCAGCTGAAGAAGCGGCAGTTGCCAATGAGGCCTGGGCAACCTGGGCAGCCGCTGCTGCCTGTGCCACGGCGGCCGCTTTGGCAATCTCAGACTTCGGTCGTCGCCCCCGACGACGGACGCCTTCTTCTCTGATGACAGGACCTGTCAATAGCCGGTCAAACATGGCTTCTGGGAGAAAACCCTGTGCAAATTTTGAAGTTGTGTTACAACACTGTTGTTGAGTGACCGGACAATAACTTAAGTTATATCTTGAATTACAAGTTTTATTTGCTCCAATACCAAGCACAACTCACTTTCCTTTCACAACGAATCAATTCTACAAAATTGAATAGAATAGAATTTACTTTTATTGTCATTCTTTGTAGCAATGCACACAGAACGAAATGTCGATACACCTGACCCGTAGTGAGCCGATGCAGCCGCAGCCAAACAGGGCGCAGCCATTTTTAGTCACTAGGTGACCAAACCCCCCAATTCCAACCCTCAATGCCGAGCGCCAAGCAGGGAGGCAATAAGTACCAATGTTGTAAGTCTTAGGTATGACTCGGCCGAGGCTTGAACCAGCGACCTCCCAGTCTCAGAGCGGGCGCCCTACCATCTAGGCTACCGAGCTGGTAGTAATGTAAGTTACTCTATTTTTTGCACTATAAAAGGCACATGGGATTAAAAAGCCCACATCCCCAAAAAAGCCTTTTTGTCATCTTGTGTGTGTGTGTGTATATATATATATCCATCCATTAGCTGTAACGCTTATCCTCAGTAGGGTCGTGGGGGTGCTGGAGCCCATACCAGCCAGCCATCTCCGGGCAGTGGGCAGGGGACACCCTGAACTAGTTGCCAGCCAATCGCAGGGCACACAGGGACAGACAACTCGCTCATTCACACCTAGGGACAATTCGGACCGGCCAATTCACCTGAAATGCATGTTTTTGGGATGTGGGAGGAAACCGGAGTGCCCGGAGGAAACCCACGCAAGCACGGGGAGAACATACAAACTCCGCACAGGAAGGCCGGTAGCTGGATTTGAACCCACGCAGGAGGTTCCCACGACCCCAGAACTGTGCTGCACACGCGCTAACCACTGCGCCGCCGTGCTGCCATATATATATATATATATATATATATATATGGCGCACAAGAGTATAAGGCACCTATAATAGCCTGGATAGTATTTAGGGTTGCAACAACAACAAAAAAAAACCACACCATCAAAATCGATTAAATGAGTTAATTGAAGGGTTGTGTCGCAGAGCCAATGATGTCACACGCAGCGCGAGTTGGCGAAGAAAACAGAACGAGGTGGGTTGCAACCGAAGGTTCTATTTTCAAAGGCTACGGTCAATTAAACACGAAAAACATAATGGACACTGATAAAATACTTCGACCAAAGTCCGCAAAAGCGTGGGAAAACTTCACACAAAACAAATAAGCGAGTCAACTGTAAGCTTTTAAAGTTATATGGCACCAGAGCACCACGATGGGGAGGCAGCAATCAAAACAAACATCCCGACAAAGACGAAAGGAGCTCAGTAAAAGGTAAGTCACTACATTATTTGATTTTATTCGTTTGTCATTTGTGTTTTTAAGAGTGGAACTGTAACCTTCGTCTTTGGTAGCCAGACGATGTCAGCTTTTTAGCTGATTAATGACTCCACGTGTGTGTGATACTTATTGATTTTTTTTTTAATTTCAGTTGAATCATCAGCAGTGTTTAATTGAGCTTAATATAAAAAAAAAACACTCAACTTTCACACAATTATAGTAAGATTAAGTTTTAATTTTCTGGCAAAGTCCGGGGGATTAAGTGAGGAAATGTAACGTTATATGGCACAGGAGCACCAAGGTGGGGAGGCAGCAATCAAAACAAACATCACCTGTCTGTGGCTTGATCGCTTGCGAGCAAGATACCGTATTTTCCGCACTATAAGGCGGACCTAAAAGCCTTTATTTTTTTCAAAAGCTGACCATGCGCCTTATAATACAGTGCGCCTTATTTATGGATCAATTTTAAAGTTGCAAAGTTTCCCAACTAACTTGCAGCCGCCGACTAGATTTTCCCCCGAACGCCAAGTAGTACGCGGTGTATGCTGGGATTTATTTACCGGCGTTTCATTGGCTAACCAATGTGTCAATCATCATTTGAATCGATCACTATTGGCTAAAGTTGTTCGGAGGTCAAGGGGCGGATCCTTTTTATCATTTACAGGCTGCCATTGGCTAAAACGGCAAACAAAGCCTGCAATTGGCCGAAAAAGATGTGTCAATCATTAGTTGAATCGATCACTATTGGCTAAAGTTATTCGGAGGTCAAGGGGCGGATCCTTTTTATCATTTACAGGCTGGCATTGGCTAAAACGGCGAAACAAAGCCTGCAATTGGCCGAAAAAGATGAATGCGTATAGCACGTGGCTGACGGCATAGAGAAAGCATTTTATTCTATTCTGTATTTGTAAATATTGTATTCTCCTGGATTTACTACCCTCACGGATATAAGAGGACATTGCCTGCACATTATTATGAACACAACGACTTCGGTGAGCTATTCTGGGTTTTATATTGTCCCTGTATCTTGTTTCAGACTGAACTCGATGTTTCTGTGATAAGCGGTGCAGATAATGGATGGAATGGAGTGTCTATTTTTAAATTAAACTCAATTCCAAGTGTTTATTGTCATATGCACAGTAAAGTTGCGAGCGAAAAAGAAAATAGATACTAAGGAATGGTTATCATTTCTTGAATCCCAAGACTTTAACCTTCCGAATGATGGAACGATGCATTTGAGTGACATCTTACGGACACCGCATCCGCACGCGTTCTCGACACGTATTTGCGTCTTTGCAAGCTTTCGGAATGTTAGGGGGTAATAAGTTGGACTGAACTATCTGACTGTTATGTCCACTTCCCATTGTAGCGCCTTATAATCCGGTGCGTCTTATGTATGTCAAAAATAGGACCAAAAACTATTTTTTTCGGGGTGCGCCCTATAACCCGGTGCGCCTTATAGTGCGGAAAATACGGTAATTATTTTATTTAACTGAAATGAAACGTAAGTCTATTCAGGCACAGCGAAAAAAAACAACAGTACCAACCACTAAATAACAGAAAAATCAAATTATTTGCACCAAACACACAAAAAAATTAGCTTGAACAATACAAAACAAACATGTGCCCAAACGGAGTAGGTTTAAGCAGTGTTTTATTGTGCTTTATAAAAAAAAAAGCTCAACTTGCACACAATGGTGCTAATAGGTTTAAGATTAAGCATCACGTTTTACTTTTCTGTCAAAGTCAGTGATTATTTTATCCTTGTAATATGTGCCCTGATAACACTCATACTATGCGTTCTCATTTCAATAGAAAACGGCAAACAATGACAGGCTTCATAATGAGAAAGAGACATGCAAGCAGCTGTAGTGTGCATGATGATTGACATGCTCACATTTTTCGCATTTCAATGCAAAGTCCTCAAAGAAGAATTAAAGGTGATAGTGGTTCCTTTTTGCTTGTTAATATTAAAAGTCATGTTACTGGGCTTTCATAAATGCATTTATTTCTTGTTCCAAAAGCTCGTGTCCGTTTAGACAGCAAAGATAACTATTTCTTTGCATTTTTTAAAAGACTATCTCATAGATTTGGAAGTGTATACTATTAAGTATTTTTTTCATTGTTATTTGAAACACTTCAAATGTTAATGTTGGTACATGTCAATGGGTTTTCAGTTTTGCAATGACTTTCTGTCCCTTAAACAACAGAAATGCCTTTTTTTTGCGCTTTATAAAAAAAAAAAGGATATATTTGCCGGTCTATATCACACATTTGTATGTATTTTGTTTGTTATTTGACAAACACTGCTTTTTTTTATTGTTTAATATTGTAGAATTGTCTGTTTTGTGCACTTTTTTCTCATTTGTCCATAACATTTCAATACTTGAATAAAGAGGAAATTAATGTTTTTAATTCAACGCACTTATTGAATAATCGAAAAAATAATTGTCAGAGCAATCGATTACTAAAATAATTGTTAGTTGCAGCCCTAGTTGAAGGCCATGTATGAAGCAGCAAATGTTGTGATTTCATGTTTCACGTTCTTTAAAAAGGAAGCCCTCCAATATAAAATAATAGCTACAAACCGATTGTTTGACTATATCTGTCCAGTCAGGTGCAATAGAAAATTCTGGATTTTCCAGTAACCATCTGGGAAGTTCCTTCATTGGGGGAGCCATTGCCCCACCCATCTGAAAAGGAAAAAAGGTCAGCGTAAAGAGAATGAAGCTATAAAAAAAAAAAGTGTGTGTCGTACTCGTACCTTGCGTCCGTTCCGCCGGTTGACTACAGGCACTCTCTCGTCTCCTGTCAGGGTGTTGATGTCGATCTTGTTAGGGTTTCGACAGCGATGACGCTTTTGCTTGGGCTTTGAAAACTGAGATAACTGCAACTCATCGGTCTTCTACAGCATTAAGAGTGAAAGAACGGTTTCAATAAAAGGAAGGCAAAAGAGATGTGTACAACAACAAGACATACTGGTGTCAATCCAGACATGTCCATGGTGTACGTTGGGTGTTGCCTCAGCCACTCCCCAAGCTCTTTGTTGGAAACAGTTGCCTCTTCCTCCTCCATATTACCCATTGCAAACGATTTTCTACTGGGGCTCGATTCGGAGACCGCAATAGGTCTTTGGGGAGCATCCTGGCGGCCCTCTGCAACAATAATCTTGGTCCCATCGCCATCATCCTGAGAAAAGAGAAAACGGCATTTTGATCTGAAACTTCATTATACACTTTATGCTGCATTGGAAATGAAAGCCCAGAAATAAGACATACGCCGCCGACTCGTTTGTTGCTCATAAACAGCAAATCCAAACCCTCGACATTTTTCCTACGTCCCCGCCTCCTCCTTATCATTGGCAGGTCAGCTTCCAGCACGCCATTGGCCCTGTGTCCAGTGGGCGGAGCTTGCTGAAGCATCTCCATTTGGGCCTTTAAGGAGGGGCTTGTAACCAGCGCATTGGAAAAGCCAGCCAATGAAGGGGAGCTTTTGTGTTGATGGTGCATACCCTAGGCATTGAAACCAAGCAGATAAGGTTAAAAAATGTTCCGACAACACACCTGGAGCATTTCTTTTCTAAAGAAGTGCACCTTGGTGAGGTCCATTGCTTGACTCTGGGACTCCATTGTTGCATGGCTCTCTCTCAGTTGAGCGACCATTTCCATCAGGTTGCGCCTCTTAGCTGCTCTTTCTGCCTCAATCTCAATCTTCCTCCTCCTCCTCCTCCTCTGTCGAGGAATCGCTAGGCCAAGAGGATCATCCTGCAGAAAAAAAATCAACCATTAGTGCCAAAAAGGAGATGGTTGAAGCCCTCTCATTTTGATAGCCACTTCAATAACGTTGCATAAGACAGAAACAGAAAACAATGTCTTTCAACAAAATACTATACAAGCTCTTTAACGTATTTATCCTTTTTAAACCAAGAGGATATTGACGCACAGGTGAAGTGAAGATACTTTCAAACCACGATGTTTTTAATGGCCCGCAGCCTTTGTCATATTAATAATATGTGGACCGCCCACTGTAGCTGATACTGTAATCTCATTGTAATGTGCCTTATATTCTGGTCTACCTTATGAAAAATGTATGACAAAATACTTATTGGGGGGTGCTACTAATAATCGCATGCGCCGTAGTGTGTGGAAAATACGATAATTCGTACATATGGATGAGCAAGATTTTAATTTTGTGTAGTGCAATAATTGATAATTTTCATGAACAAGTTCTTTACGAATTTTTGTTGTATTTTCCACAAACCTGCACAGAAAGTGATTTCTCGTCCATCCTGCTGTATGGGGCATGTATCCCGGCAATAGTTAACTCGCCCAGACTTTGCCTCTGCAGGTTCTCGGTAGCTGTGGCTGCTGCTGTTGTGGATATTGAGGAGCCCGGCAACAGGTTGCTAGGGAAGTCAAAGATGTGCCGCCTGTTGACAGGCCACTTGCCCTTCAAAACAGCTTCACAAATGTTGTCCATCCTGTTAATCATCACTCGATCCTGGCATGTGGAGAGAAAAGCATTAGATGACAATATCAAGCAATGAATAACTACTACGATCTGGCTTGGTTATTGAAGATTGTAATGTACATTTTACGACTGGTGATTGACAAGCACAATTTACTATATGTAAAATATTGCTCCAAATATAACCATAGCATTTTTTGTCATACCAAAACATTCACTGTATTTTTGTGGCTATGAGGCATAAAAAAAAAACAGATGTTTGAACATGTGCCTCATAAAATGCTTTACCATGTTTTTTTGCAATTATTGATCAGTCGATACATTTAATCGCTGACCACAATTTATGGCAATGGTGACGAAGGGGATAAAATCAAAAAGCAATCGTAAGAGCACAAATTCCTAACTACCAAGAAGCGAGAGACATGGATAATTGTTAACTACTCTATAACTGAATGCAAGGGGAAACAAACCCCGTCCACTAGGCCCTAGAGCAGGGGTCGGGAACCTATGGCTCGCGAGCCATATATGGCTCTTTCTATGAATATCTAGGCTCAGAGACAAATTTGATTGCATGCAAAATATCTTCATATTGTTCGAAACTTGAGTTGTTCATCCTATTCAGGTACACGCAAATCCAATCCAAAGCTAAGTGACCGACGTTACTTCGCAGTATATATAGGGCACGTTTTTCACTACAATTTACAGTCAAGGTGTCACACAATAAAGGGGGGGAAAAACTCGTTTTGGCTGTACAACGCTAAAGAATCCTTTATATAAAAGTTCACTATATAATCTGTGTTCAGTGTTCAGATACCTTATGATGAATCCACAGAACACACTGTAAATACGCCAAAACACCGGAAGAGAACTTAGTCTTTTGATTGGGTGAGTGGGAGGGATGGGTGGAGCCATGCAAAAAGCGCAAGCACTCCCTCCCATCTCTCGCCCTACGCCATCTGCGCCAAAAGTGAGCTCATCAGGCTCCCTATTTGCATAATGTTGTGACGTTTTTACACAATAACTCCTTGCATCTGGTTTTGAAACCAGTATGTATAAAAAATAGGGTCAAAAGGAGTTTAACCGGTCTTGAGTAATTGCAAGAAAAAGACAAGTTTAAAGTGGCATGTTTGTTGATTTTGGGACAGGGGCTCTGGCATTATTCTCTTCATATTTTTTATCAAATCATCAAAAATAAATGTGCTGAAGACTAAGCTTTTGTCTGGGGTGCGGGTTTAGCAATTTTGTAAATTTGTCTCATAATATATGGTGTGGCTCTTTCCCAAAATAAAATTAATATTTTTTGCTTTTATGGCTCTTTGAGTCAAAAAGGTTCCCGGCCCCTGCCCTAGAGATACAGACAACACATGGAAAGGCAAAAGTGCTTATCTAATTATTACACTATTTTTAGCCACAGCACTAGATATGTTAAGGGCTGAGAGAAAATTTTCACTTTTTCCAAGATCTAAATAAGGATTATAAACCAGTGTGCCTTAATAGTGCAGACAATACGGTACTCGAAACTTCTAAATATAAAACCGACCCATTATTCAATGGTGATGATTCTGACCACTAAAATGAGGAATTTCACAAAACCAACCTTAGGCCAGAGTGTGAAGGCATACGATCTATCGTGTAGGGACTGCAAAGCAGACGTTTCCTGCAGATCGTCAGGGCAAAAGCCATCTCTGGTCTCATCTCGAGCAGATGTGCTCAAAGATGCAATGCTCTCTTCATCAAAGTTCTTTTGCTCAGACACTGCAATCACTGAGAAAAAAAGTAAGTCTCACATTTAAAAAGGGCTTCAACATTGTCATCAAGCTCATTTTATTCCCCCGGTTCTCTGGACCCATTTTAATTCTCCCAAGTCTAGGGGAAAAAAACACAAATAGTAATTTGACCAGGTAACATTACAGTAAATGATAGGGGGAAGGTAAGGGGAAAAAAAAAATGAAAATAAAATAATGTGTATATATATATATATATATATATATATATATATATATATATATATATATATATATATATATATATAAATAAATCAAATAAAAGACATTTTAAATAAACAGATTACAATGCAAACAAGGGCAATTTTTTACACCCTGGCCACAAGAAAGTTACACAAAAACAAACCTATTAAGTCAACAAAGCTTAAAGTTATATAGAAATAAATTATTATCCAACCTTCAGCCTGTGATGATTTTTCTGATTTGTCATCTTCATCGATCTTCTCTTCTGGGCTTTTCTCTGTGTCAGGCGTCTTTGGAGACTTGCAGTCCTCCCTTTCCCTTTGGTCTTCCTCCTCTGCAGCACCAAGGCCTGTTGGTACTTCAAGATCTTCTTTGACCTTGGGTATCAACTGATCCCCGGGAATGTCAATTGGAGTCACACTCATGTGGTCTGCAATCAATGCTTTGTCTTGTTTATTCAGCTTGAAAACATTCTCTGAGTTTTCTTTCATCTCATTGGATGTCTCGTTTTCTATGTGTTGACTCTCTTCCTTAAGATCTGAAGTAGGAGCAGCTGTTCCCTCTTTTTCATGTTTAATGTCTTCTTCATTTATCAGAGAAACAACACTATTAGAATTATTTTCCTCAATCTTTATTTTAACTCTAATATTAGCATCGTCTTCCCCGGTTTTGACATAGGTTGCTTCCCCAGCTGTTTCAGCAACAGCAATAGCCATTTTGGCAGACGCTGCAACACTAGCCAGTTCTGCCGGCGTGAAAAGTGAAGGGCTGCTCTCTGCTGTTCCTAAATCACCTTTGCAAAGCTCTCCCGTGCTAGCAAAAGATCTTTGATGGCTACTAGAGCGCTGCTGTGCCTCCAGAAAGGCCAATGTAGGATCGTTTTGGATGTGATAATCTGTACGACTAACACCATGCTTTGAAGCCCCAATAAGAAGGTCCCTGTCATGGCGGCCGCACTCCCACCACTCAGGGAGGTCTTGAGAGGGCTGACAGAGTTTCAGGCGTTCAGAGAGCAGTGGATGAGGGAGAACCTGTTCTCTTATGCGACGAAGCAATTCTATGCGAAACAGGGTACGGGAAGCGCGCTCTTCTGTGATTGGGTCAATGATCAATGTTGGGTCAGGCAGTTCTGTTGAGGCAAAAAGAATATTGATGGGATTACAACATGTAAGCAGTGAAGACATCAGAGCCATGTCGATGTGACAATGTTTAGCATTTTTAAAGTACTGTATTTTTTAGACTATAAAGGTGCACGCAGAAACCTCAAATTGACCAGAAATTTGACCTAGCACATTACAATCCGGTGCACTTTGTGTTTTGTTCACTTTTTTTTTTTTTAGCTCTAAGCATTGTAGGTGACATATGTTGAATAAGTGCAGCCATGCATTTACTCATATCTTTGTGCACTTTGTAATGACTTTGCGGGTTTGCGATAGAACACTGTATTTCGGTGATCACAAACTTTTCTCTAGCATGGACAGGTTTAATGTCTGACAGTATTCTCGCAGCCTGGCCCAATAAAAACAACAAAGTGGTACTGTGACAAAAAATAATATGATGACATAACAGGTAAAGTTAGAGAGGCCTGTAATTGTCAGGGAAAACTAAAAATCACATTGTTTGATTTAAAAAAAATATATATCTGAAAATCATGGTGGAAAAGGTGTATTTGGCCAATACCAAAAGTTCATCTCAATACTTTGTTATGTATGTTATTGGAAATAACGGAAGCCAAACGTTTTCTGTAACTCTTCAAAAATCTTTCACACACTGTTACGTTTTTTTGGGCCCAAATGGCACCCAACAACAACAGGTGTTGCGACAAATCGGTGGGGTAAAACTATCATATATACGTATTCATATACTGAATGTACAAAAAATATCACAAAACATTCATTTTTGGGAGTGCGTATATCATCTGGTGTACCTTACAGTGCGGTAAATATGGTTAACATTCAGACATAGATCCGTTGTAATTTCTCACCTGTGTCACTTTTGATCTGCATGCGACAGACCCGTTTGCACATGGCGATGAAGGAATAATAATATTTCTCCAGGCTTTCATCTGTTTTTTTCTCCAATCGAGCAAAGGCCCGAAATTGCGTCCAGTCAAATTTCTGACATTGCGTGTCAAATACAACTCCAAATGTGGACACAACACGGTAAAAGTCTGCCTCTTCACGACGAGTCCATCTATAGGCAAAATAAAAAAGGATTTCTCACCACATAAAATAATGAATTATTGTTTACGAGCAAACATACACTCGATTAGTAGAGTTTGTTATGCAATTACTTTCACAAAAGCGATTTATTGGTGACATGACTGTATTTTCCAAATGTATATGAAACAATCTTTCTTTCACCTTTGTCTTCTCTCTTTATAGTACATTGCTCCATCGGTCGTCAGGCTGCCCGTGTTGATCACTGGTGAATCATCGGATATGAACTGCCCACTTTGAGTAAAATAAGCAGTTCCTTTAGTTAAGTATGGTGTTCCTTCAGCTAGGAATACTGTTGCTGGATCTTGGATAAAGGCCGTTCCTCCTCCTGTTGCCTCAGTAACCATTGTAATGGTAGGCAGGAAGTCCCTGCGTCGCCTCCTGCGGCCATCAGGCCTGTTGAGGGCTTCCTGGCGAAGCAGCTCTCTGCGATTGGAACGCTGGTAGGCGGTGATGAGGCGGCGCAGACGGGCTGTCAGAGCCGAGGCAGCTGGCCAATAAAGTCGTTCGTTTGAGCCTGGAGCAATGCCAGCGTAAGCAACACCTTGACCATTTTCATCAGTTTTACCTTCATGATGGGAGACAATAGTCAGCATTCAATATTAACTTAGAAAATGTTACAAAATGTACTAAATTTAAATTTACTGAGATGAAAAGTTTTTCTGGTAGAACTATGAGAAAACATTTGACCTTTTAAGGAAAATTATTACATAAAATACCCTCAGTTTCTCCTTCCACAGTGTCATCGAGAGGAGAATTGGTGAAATCATCCATATCATCCTTAAAAGGCATCCTAAGTGGCTTGTATTCTGGATCCTCGTCCTCTCTATCCAGAGTTAGAGGCATGCAAAAAAAAAAAACACCTTTTGTTAAAAGAAAGCTTGGCAAGATGCTCATGTAAAACAAGAGGAATGGATACAAAATGACACTTAACAGACAATCCTTAATGCATATGCTTAAAACGTGACACTTATATGAATTATATGGAATATGGCAGACAAAAAAGAGAAAGGCAGTGCTGCGAGGGAGACTGAAGAGAGACTAGTTTCTCTCACCCTTCGGCACCATCTGCCATCATGTCGTTGCCCCTCTGCTCAGCGGCAATGGCCTTGGCGTCAGGCATGCCCACCCTCTCCAAAAAACACAGGGTTGGGTCTGCTCTCATGGAGTTATACTTTTCATAGCCTGCAACATATACGTAAAAAATGTGAAAGGTCTGAAAGCATAAATGCATATGCATACATACTTGAAGATGCATTCCAGTGTTTCTCGTACGTAGACACATTCAGGTGAGCCATCTTGATTTTGGTCTATAAGTGCCCTAGATCTATGCGTTTGAATTTAAAATGTACAAAATCTTCTTTGGGCGGGGCAGGCCCCAGGAAACCTCTAAACTGTCCACCCACCAGAGTTTTGGATAATTCTATGGAAAACCATGCTAGTCCCAATATCACTTTGCTTTTTACTTTAACATATTGCCTGACTCACAAATGCACTTAAAAGTATGTGATCAACCTTAGTGTCATAAGACAAAGACAGCAGGAAAATAGTTGACCATAGAGCAAAACTGATGACAAGACAGAGGGCAAATAAGTAGGGTGCCAGCATAAACATGGAGAAGGGCACACACTTGCAGTAAAACATGCATCAGATTAGGGCTGCAGAATTTAGGAAAAACAAAATACTGCGATTTTTCAGACCAGTATTGTAATTTTGATGTGATTTTTGATTTTACAAGTGCATTTTTGCTTGTTTTGTTTAAAGGGCACAACTTTACATAGTGACATGCAAACATACCCCACGATTATGCCCTTAGAAACTGAAAGTATACAACTAACAAAATATCTACATATAAAATTAGAATTGCAGTAGAATGAATAGTCTTTATTGTTATTATACAAACGTACAATAAAATTAGAGGACTACTGTTTTCAGTGTAATAAAACGATTTTGAGTGAGACTGACTAGCTACACGCTCGTGTCAGGTAACTACAACTTCTGCAAGGTCTTTGTGATGATTCAAATACAAGAGTCAAAAATTCAGCGGTTTTTCACTAGAAGTAGCTACAAGTTGTTTGTTTCATGGGTAATAGTCAACTCCCAGATGCGATAAAAATCCAGGCAACACCCGCTGGTGATCAGCTTTTCTTTGCGCTTTTATGACTTTCCTCAGAGTCCGATTTATCTAATTAATTTAGCCACTAAAGCCACAAGCTGTGGCGTTTGTTTTGGTGGCTATTTGTGCAAGGGCTGTTTGACTGACTGACAAAGTCGTGCACACACGCCTTGCAAACTTTTTTGGTTGGCGCGATTAAAACCTGTTTCTGATTGTCCAGTGCTGTGAAATCACGAAATGTGACAATTCTTGTTGGCCAAACGTTAATGGTCTGCATTTATATAGCGCTTTTCAAGACAATGAAGACCTCCCAAAGCGCTTTACAATGTGCTTCACACTTTTCCCTTTTACACACTAACTGTCCGATACCTGCTATCAGGGGCATTAGGGATTCAGTGTCTTGCCCAAGGACACGTCCGACATATAACACTGAAGAGCCGGGAATCGAACCTACGACTTCTTGATTCCAAGACGAGCTAATGCTGCCCCGAAACTCTCAACATTTAACAAAATGGAACTATGAATCCTTGGGGAAAGAAAAAAACGTAGTTTTGCGGTTACACTATCGCACTACGCCACATTGTGATATCGATTAACTTTTGGCTAATTGTGCAGCCCTACATCAGACTTTGTTTTCTTATGTGTCTCATTAAGTATTAGAATATTTTATGAATCATTGTTCCTCTGTCATACACGTTCACAGCCAAATGGTGATTATTTGGGCCTCCACTTCCCTTGTGTGCACTCGTGTGTATGAGGGTACAAGGGGGCTCTGTTGATCTCTGCACAGCAAACCTAGTGTGTGTGTGTGTCTGCCCAAGGGCCCTCCCCAGTGAATGGGGATTCTGATTGACTACAAGCGAGTCATTTCATATTCTTCGATGTGCATTTGGGTTTTTGTCAGATTTAATTACATTATTTAAGGGTAGTATGTAATTGAAAAAGTATGATGATTGCAACAAATTATTTAAAATAAGGGTCTTCACACACAAGACACAGCATAGATAATTTTGTATTGCATTAAATTGTAAAGTTGGACTAAGAGTGGTCTTATTAACATATTGTACTAAATTATTAATGAAACTAAAATTTAAGAAGCAAATTAATTAGCTTCACCTACAATAAAGTATTTGGTAAAATAGGATACCTAAAAGCCTGGATAAACCAAGATGAAGTTGGCCAAATGTGCACCACTATTTCCCGCATGGCGTTGGCCTGTCGAGAGTTTGTGAGAAACCACCACAACAAACAAAAGTAGGAACTTTTTCGCAAATTCACGTGATTTTTAATATAAAGGACATATTTTTAAATACAATCATTCAAAATGTTGGCATTTTATTAAAAATGTTTTGAAGTCCCTCTTTGAATGCTTGCCAGATGTTTAATTTATATTTTTAGACACCCATGTGATGAGATGCAGAATTAACTACTTACCGTGGCCATTAGCAGATAATTGGTCTACTAATTTTACTTTACAGTTAAAGCAAGTCTTTTTAAAATCCGTCATTTCATTTGAAAAAAAAAAAAAAAAAAAAAAAAAAAAAAAAAAAAACCCAGTTTGTGATTGGTTATTATAGGATAACATTTGTGAGAATAACGTGACACTATAGCACGGTTCTTCCTGAGCCGAAGCTCAAGATTTTGATTTTTTTCCCTGTTAAATCTCGAGGCACACCGCCTGTTGAAAATGTTTAAAAATTCATTCCCTACACCAGTTTTTTAATTTCCAAATTATAAGGTCACTTAGATTATAAAACTTTTTTCTTCATTTCAGTTTACAATTTTACTGTAATTTTTATTTTTTCTGTATTTCTAATCCGTTTTTCATGTTTCATAACATTTGATCTCGTTTTTATTCTAGAAAAAATAAACTTAAAATGAGAAAAAAATTCTCAGCCAGGGAACACATCTTTATTTACTATAAGAATTATTTACTAAATTAAAAATAACCATGTCAGCAAAATGATGTGCAATATCTTTGATTCGTTTATTTTTGCAGTGGAATGTACTAGTATTTGGTCTGTGCAGCCCTCTAAGACTGAGATTAAGAGCAATACAAATAATCATGATTTGACTTTCTTACAGTTAACATTTTCATCTTGTCTTTCAATACAAAATTGTTTATTTTTTTAAACCAAACTTGGGTTATTTTAACCCAACTTGTTTTAGTGTATCGGTTTTAGTAGGCTTTAAAAGTCAATGTGTGTTTTGAATGAAAGCTTCAACACCGTCACTGCCCGTCTATGATGCACCTATGATGCACCTTCTATTCTTATTATTCTACTTTTGTGTGAACATAACATGAATACATCTTTTTACATACAAGTGCTCCCCTTTGCTTTTGTCAAACTGTTTTTTAAAGTTTCTGGTAATTGAATTTCTAAAGCCCCCGACATACAAAACCATTATGAAAACCTAACAAAACAAATATTTAAATGGCAATAATTTATTAATGGCATTGAGGGCCCGTGTCTGATACTTTTCTTGGACAGAAAGGTCCATGAAAGTATTGTTAAAAATAAATCAATTAACTAAAGAAAATAAATAATAATGGAAAACATATTAGTAATCTTACGATCATAACAATATTACTAAATATAATAGAAAACTAATAGTATTAACGTATTTTCCGCACTATAAGGCGCACCGGATTATAGGGCGCACCCCGAAAAAATAGTTTTTGGTCCAATATTTGACATACATAAGACGCATCGGATTATAAGGCGCTACAATGGGAACGTCGACAAAACAGTTAGATAGTTCAGTCAAACTTATTACCCCCTTTACATTCCCAAAGCTTGCAAAGACACAAATACGTGTGGAGAACACGTGCGGATGCGGTGTCCGTACGATGTCACTCAAATGCATCGTTCCATCATTCGGAAGGTTAAAGTCTTGGGATTCAAGAAATGCCAACCATTCCTTAGTTTCTATTTTCTTTTTCGCTCGCAACTTTACTGTGCATATGACAAACACTTGGAATTGAGTTTAATTTAAAAATAGACACTCCATTCCATCCATTATCTGCACCGCTTATCACAGAAACATCGAGTTCAGTCTGAAACAAGATACAGGGAAAATATATAGCCAGAGTAGCTCACCGAAGTCTTTGTGTTCAATAATAACGTGCAGCCATGGTCCTCTTATATCTGTGAGTTTAGTAAATCCAGGAGAATAAAATATTTACAAATACAGAATAGTAAAAAATTCTTTCTGTATGCCGTCAACCACGTGCTATACACAATTATCTTTTTTGGCCAATTGCAGGCTTTGTTTTGCCGCTTCAGCCTATGCCAGCCTGTAAATGATAAAAAGGATCCGCCCCTTGAGCTTCGAATAACTTTAGCCAATAGTGATCGATTCAACTGATGATTGACACATCTTTTTCGGCCAATTGCAGGCTTTATTTTGCAGCTTAAGCCTATGCCAGCCTGTAAATGATAAAAAGGATCCTCCCCTTGACCTCCGAATAACTTTAGCCAATAGTGATCGATTCAAATGATGATTGACACATTGGTTAGCCAATGAAACGCCGGTAAATAAATCCCAGCATACGCCGCGGACTACTTGGCGTTCGGGGGAAAATCTAGTCGGCGGCTGCAAGTTAGTTGGAAGACTTTGCGACTTAATATTGATCCATAAATAAGGCGCACTGTATTATAAGGCGCATGGTCAGCTTTTGAAAAAAAATAAAGGCTTTTAGGTGCGCCTTGCAGTGCGGAAAATACGGTAATATGCACTCATTGAATTGTATACTTAATGCACAACATTTGTACATTTCCACCTTTTTCTTCAACACATAAAGGTTGTTAAAATGGAGAAACGAAAATCAATAACATATAAATAAATATTGATGGTGAAAAACATACTATTATTTATCTTACCATTATAGCATTACCATGGGTAATAAGAATAACAATAATATAACCAGGAAAAAAATTAATCATTATAAGCTTCAGGTTGAAAAATGAGCCGATTTGATGTAGTGTTGGCCGAAAATTTTACCACAAGAGGGGGGTATGTTGCCCGTGCATTGAGTGGTACCACCTTGTAATGGAAAAAGCTACTCAGAAAATTACTTGGTACCCGTAACGCAGCGAGGCAGGTCAGAACAATGTAATCATCTCCTCGAGCTTTTGACTGGACAGAGATTGTATTTCCAAAAAAAAGGAGTATGCTGTGCAAAATAAGCGCAACTAAACCTAACAGCTTGTCTTTGTTTATTGATTGCCTGCATTTGTCATTATTTGCACTGGTTCGCTAGTAAACAGCCATTCAAAAATCAAAATGAAATGTCCTGACTTTCAGACCTGCAGAAAAACCTGAAAAGTATTCAGACGACTACGTCAGGACGATGGTTTTACACACCTATCAAAAAGAGCATGCTGACCCACGAAACCCCTCAACCTCCCCAAACACTTTCCAACCTCAGACGTCAGTTTATGGCATTCCGGCTTTAAGAGAAGCGGAAGACGCACCTCAAAAGGGTTGAACAAAAGCCATCAATCACACGCAAGAGTACACTGGCTGACAGCTGCATGACATAGTCACCATAGAGACACCAATCAGGCAATGACTGGACCAAGTAGGCACAATAGGGTAGGCAGGTTTTTTTTTTGTTTATTTTTCATAAAGAGTTTGATGGGTGGCAGTACTGACGACATAGTTTTACAGCCATTTTAGTATTTGATTTCCTACCATGTTTGAAGACACCTATAAGTAGGGATTTGTCAGCCTCAATGTCCCACCAATCTGTCGGAACCTCTGCATGGAAGGGCTGAGGAATCCATACATCCAATTCACTGTAAATAAACATAAAACATGACGTCACAGTTTTTTTTAAAAAATGAACAAAATGTAGTTTTGTAATTATGTTGTTAGTTTCTATAATGCAACATTTCAAAATAATTCTAATCTATTTCACAACAGCACAGAAATATATTCTGTAAAGATGAATTATTTATGGTGAAATATCTGCCAATGATTGTAAACCACCATTTGGTTGGAGACGGACTGGAGGAATAAGGATAATCAAAGTAGCAATAGTGACTTCCTGTTCGCATATTAACCCCTTTCCAAATATTTTTTTTTCATCCTTACTAGTTCTTCCACTGAAAACTCTTAAAAAGGTTGGCACTGACTAAATACTACACAAATTGGATAGGACTAATTCACAATGCCAGAAAACTCTTTTATGTACATAGTAGTACATTACTTTTTAGGCAACCTGCACCACAAATACTTTCTACAATGGAGCACCAAAATACAAATCCCTGAATTATGGGAAGATGTCACAATACAGACAATGGAAACTGACTAACACAGGGTGGTAACAACGAATGGGAACAATTCAGGGAAATTGTCCGTTATCTCTAAAAACAGCAGCATGCCCGGTTTTGGCAACATATACACAGGAGTGTGCCAAGACGGACGTGCTAAATCCCTCTGGCATATGTTGGCACGATGGCATGCCGTATGCTTGCTTTCCCTAGAATGCAGAAATGGCTATGGCGAAAGAACCATCGTTTCGATGGAAGGGGGTGGTGAGAGTATGGGGGTTTGCGATCAACACAAAGTACATGTGCAGCACATACACCACATTTGCATCAGTAGAAGGGTTTAAACAACAAGACAGGATTTATGCAGAAGACAAAAACGATACACGTACATAAATGCACTTAGCATACGCTAAAAGTGGGTCGTTATTGGCGTTTTAAATCTAAATTAAAGTTTAACCTTCTTGATTGAATAAAAGAAACAGTGCTAAAGCATGCGTACACAGGAAAGTATATATGGGTATAGAAAATATTTGGAATCATCTTTATAGTCATTGATCTCAACGTTGTGAAATATTGTGTGCAACTAGATTAGGCACGTCACTCCAGGGTAAAACTACTATTATAAAGACTTTGAAGACAAAAAAAGATAAAAGGCTATCAGGATAAGTAGGCAGAAAATACTCACAACACAGTGCTTACAAAAACTGGCCTAGATCATGATAACAATAATAATAATACAATGAAGAAAATAGTGAATTTTTTTTCCACAGTTTTGTGCAATAGTATATGTATTTTCCACAAATCATCTGGCAACAACAAACAGTGAAATAAACCCAAAATTGTCGCAATATGCTATCAGGTTTATGCGTTAGTTTAGGGTTGTGATGGCCCTAAGGAAAAAGGTGTCTCTGGGCCTGTTTGTCCTAGTTTTAAGGGACCAAAAAGTCGGTAAAGAGTCAGGATCAGGACAAAAAGGCAAAATCCAAGAGTTGAAAGCATATGCAAAATAACCAAGGGCTGATCAAAACCAAAATGGGTCAACTACAGAAACAACCCTTTACTTTCCCAAGACAATTGTCCGAGCTCTTTTTTTGTTAAGCGTTTTTGCCAAAGAGGCCAATGGAAGAATGAAAATATACTTGTGTAATCATTTATATCATGGTCATGAATAACTTTTTCACAGCTCAGATATAATTCCATTCAGGTTAATAATAGATACAGTGAGCTGAAGATAGAGGAAAAAAGTTACGATCAAATGTTAACTATTGAATAAAATGTTCACCAACCCAGAGTCCGCTCCATCCAAGATGCGCTCCGCTTGATCTCCGATGACTTCTTGTCTCAGGTAATAGAGCATTCTCACTCTCAGTAACACCCTATAAAAATATCCAGAATAAAATTGTCATAAGTTGCCATTGGGAGTTATAGTTTGATTTCAATTGAGTTCGTAAACTTTACTTCAACTGACAAAAATCTTGCAGAGCCAACAGTTTTTCAGCAAGTTGCATGTGTAATGTATGTTGATGTACAAAGCATAACTGAATAAGCCAATAGTGTATAACACAAAATTAAAAATAAACATTTTTTTTCTAAGAACCAAATTTTACAGTGATGACAGTTAATTAATTACCAAAAAATAATTTAAAAATGTATACAGGTTAAGTATTAAAAATTTCAAAACATTAATGCGGCACTTCAAAATAATTTGGACAAATTTGCTTAAAATGTTAAAAAAATTTGGTGGCTTGTTGCATTGCTCATCAACTGCCTATGTTGTGGATTGTCTGAAGTCGGCTTGCATAAGGAACGCATTATGATAGAAAGAAGGGAAATTGCACAACAAGCCACAACACCTACACAAGTTGTTTTTTTGCATCATGAGATTATTTTGTCCCAAAGTTGCAAAATATACTATATGAACCTCAGAATTCTAACGGGCTGTCGCTTAAACAGTATTGAGCTCCATTGTAAAAAACGGCCTAATATGCCCACCTTATGATTGATTGGGTCATATCTATCTTGTGACACTGATATCAGCAAGGGGTGTAGAGCTGGGAAAATGGGACAAGCAGTGCAGAAATGGAGGGCAGGGGGGCCTAGCTGATCAAAGTGGAACACAAACTTGCAGCAATGAGGGGGAAGGGCATAAAGGAATTAACTTTGTACTAGTTGAGCAGTGTGTGTGAGCGCTTGTGTGTAGCATCACAAGTAGGAGCACACGTATGTGTGTATATTTGCTGGCAGCCTCTCCATGTTCATCCATCTATCTGCCAGGCCTGATTAGCCACACAACACACTGCTCAAACCTAGCAGATGGCACCACATAATCACCCCCAAGTGCGTGTGTACATAGATGCCTATATCTAAGAGTGTATGAGTACACCTTTAACCAACATTCAACAGGTCTGCCTGCCTCCATGGCAGGAAGCCAGGTAGTATGTATTTGCCTGCCCGCCACAGTCTTGTTTGCCAACCCCTCCCCCAACGAAAAAAAAAAATATAATACAGTGGTACCCAGGATCTCAACCGCCTCAATGCTCAACCAAATCGGTGTTCGACCCAAAAATGTGCGCAAAAAATGTTTTGATGCTCAACAGCAATAGTCGTATCGAATGAGATTTGGCGCAAAACGAGTCGAGCGGAGCAGAGATACACTCAGCGGTGCGAGTTGGCCTAGCTTTAGCACCGCTTCTATCCGGACCATCAACGAGTAAAGGCGTACGTCATTTTCAAAATTATTTTTTTCCTGGTTTGTGCTTTTGCGTTGCTTTTGAACATGGGTCCCAAGAACAACAGCGATAAAGGGAAAGATAAAAGGAATACAGCGAGGCAAACTATTGGACAGAAAAAGGAAATAATCGGGAAAAATGAAAACGGTTTTCGAGTCTCCGATCTCGCCTTGCAATATGGTATTGCAAAGTAGACAATTTTGACTTTTATAAAACAAAGCAATAAAGAAAGCTGATGTGGCAATGGGAGACAGCGGTTACCAAGCAAAGGCCTCAGGTAACCGAGGAAAGGCAAAAGGTGCTTCCAATCTTTATCAAGGACAAGGAGTTGGCGGGGGAAGATTTTATCTACGAAAAAGTGCTTGCCATTTATGATGACCTACTGAAAAGAAGTGCTAGTACAAGTGGTGGTGAAAGTGATACTTCCTTTACTTTTAAAGCGAGCCAGGTTGGTTTGAAAGATGCAAACATTAAACAGGCATCCATAGGGGTTACTAAGCATTGGGTTAGGGTCTCTAATGTTGTTTAAATACACGTTTTTTAAATATTTGAATGGTTGGAACGGATTAAAATACTTACCATTGTTTCCTATGGGAAACATATTTTTGATACTCAACCAAATCGGTACTCAACCAACAACGCATTATGGTTGAGGACCAAGGTATCACTGTAATCAGATGCCAGACAGCCGATTACACAGCTTTAGCCCAATCCACTCTACTACCCGCGAGGCGATTCCATAAATCGCTTATTTGCTTTCAAATCACACAAGCGTCAACACATTGTCTAGAAATGAGCATACCCGCTTCTCTGACAGATATGATACGAGCGCTGGTTAGTAAAAACGAAAGAAAGATGGGGTTAGAGAAATGAAGACGAGACGTTTATAGAAAAAGAAACGTTAAAATTTACTAAGCGTAAACGGTTTCTCTAGCAACCAGCGCTCTGGACCACACGCCCAGTTGATGACACAACGAGCGGGCATAACACTATTCAGTATATATTTTGACTGAACGTCGACAGTCAGACAGAATTTGATATGGAATTTATCTGGGTTATTTTAATGTAGCTTATCTATCTATCCTGGTCATATCCCTCAAGAGGGGTGACCGACAGCAAGACAAACACATACAAAAACAAAGAGAATAAAAAAAGGAAAAAGTAGCAAAAAACAAATACAAGCATTTTTGGACCGTGGCCAACCCAAATGTCCAAATACCCAAACAAGTTAAGCACCTCGGCACCCAAGTCGGTCATGCTTTCGTCCCTCCAGATGAAACGGGACATAAGATAACGATCATGTCACTCGGGTCAGGGTGACGCAACACACTCTTTTGTTCAACAGCAGGCTCGACAGCTTTCACTGGTTTACCCCTGTCGCATCATAGAGGTGTGCCCTGCCCATCTCTTAGAACAGGTCTAAACATCCCAGTAACCTTTTACAACCCTCTCCACTCATTCCTATCACCAACAATGTAGCCTACTGTGTGAATTTGTACCGGGCTTTGGTGGAGAACACCTGCTCATCAATTGTAATATGGGCACCGGGCATATAGCGGGCAATATAGTTCTCCACAAACTGATTCTACGTAGCCGACACCAATGCAAATGTGCAGACTTCGAGACATACACGCCGGGATTTCTTTTCATTTCAAGCATTATTGACTTAATATAAAATTTGAAATATTCCTGATATGCCTTTGTGTGCTCTTAAGGATGATATCAACCGGTTGTTTGTATACAGCAGTTTATATTACATTCAGTGGTCTCATAATGTCCTAAAGAGATACACCAGGCATGAAAATGTACAAACACACACAAGGGTCAGAGACCTTCCCACCAGTCTCCTAAAATCCTATGGAGAACACTGCAGATACATACATTGGTAACCCCACACATGCACATTCAAACAAGTTCCAATTTAGTCAGCTCGAGAATATATAACTCTTCTTTTACAACACAGCACATATTATAAACAACTCCAGGATGCCACTGTTTTTTCAGAACAGAAAATGACAGCTTACTTTGAGAATTCAGAAAGCTAAGCATGAATCAGCTTGTTGGTTCAACATACTTGTTACAATGATGTTTCAAGTGTCTTTTGTAGCTATCCTCCTGCAGTAGATGGTCAGGGTTACAGCTGGCAAGCCAATCCGCTCTTGGCGTCTGTGGGGTTGGGGCAGTGGGCTTCCCTTTTTTGCCCTTCCTGCCTCGGGGTACTGGTGTTGACAGACCTAGAGAAATAAAAATTGAAAAAGTTAAGCCTGTTTACGGGCATGGTTTCAATTAAACTGAGTTTATTGAACAATGTAATAACTGCAAGATATCCAAAAAAAGCAAGACAACAATAAGGCAAGAAATTGTGAGTGGACAAAAAAATAATCTGTGGTGACTTAAATAGGACAGAACATTGTTTAAATAAATTAAAATTGAAGTCCACTTGAGCCATTTATCTGAATTGTGTCAAAGGGGAGGTCGGTCTTTTAGACTGAAACCTTACATTTTATATTTGGGACTTACAAAAACCATGGAATAAGCAAAAAAGTCATTTTTGAAATAATCTCGAGTTATTAAGTCTAAATAGAAAACAACAACCACAGTACTCAACAAGTACATTAATATGGCAGTGGCATGAGTGCATTTACCAGAGTGGTTGCTCAATGTCTTGGTTGTTCCATCTTCACTTGGGGTGATTAAATCCCATATAAAGCTTTTGATGTTCTCATCACCCCGGTAATGCAAAAGACAGTATGCTAGAAGTGCTCTGCAGATAGTCTCCACGTCAGCCTCCTTGAGGGGTCGCTTGAAACGACCATGAGTCAGGATATCACTCCATCTGCCCCAACTTTGGGAAAAAAAGAAATGATTAAGTTATGTGCAATTGTTGAGTTACATTTCTAATTGTACTGTAATCATTATTCCATTTAACTTCAACCAATAATTTGAAAAATCTTGAAAAACTAATGTGAATTTATGTTGCTTTAGCAGTAAAGTTCCATTCAAAATGATGCCAAAATAACCATTTACCTATCTAAATGATTCAAAACAAAGTCAAATAGACCTCAATAATTAATAAATACATGACACTGTTTAAAAACTCCAAAACACATGCAGGTGGAACAAGGCTGACAACGCCAAAGACATTTCCAACACACCATGCATAGTCTAAATGAATTTTTAGTGTTCCGAATACCTCTAAAACAAGAAACAACCCTAAAAACTATGGCTTGACACAACAGGTTTTAACACTGCTTGTTTTGAGAAAAAAAAGGAAAATAAATGTAAATACCACTGTTGCGATATGCTGCTGAGTGAATCAATGTGAGCTGACCTTGCTCTTGTTCAGGACTAGTTAAAATCGCAGACAAGTGAGTGGGACTGACATGAATGACAGGAAAAGATGATGAGCGTTCACTAGCAAGACAGGTAAAAAAAAAAAAAGACTTTTTGTGCCCTAACGCCTCAGGCTACATGGCTAGACTGTAACAATAACAATTTCACTGGCACCACTGTTCTTCCTAGCACACAGTCAGGTCAAGTCAGCCATTAAAATGGATATGGTCCCTGCGCAGTGTACACGTGTGTCAATTTCCTCATGTGCAATGAACAGCATTGTGTTAACGAAGACTTGAAAAATGTAATGCTTAAACAGTTTCAATACTGTTCATCTTATGAGCTTCTTTTAGACGTTAAGTCATATGTATTATATTAGGACTTCCAAAAAGTCGTAGCTGTCCCAATTCATTAATCATTCATCTGCAATCTCAATGTTTTAAACTCAATCTTTATTTAACAAAGCTCTAAATTTGCATATTTGATCGGATAACAAACCCGTAGACTAGTAGGTTCTTCTCTACTCTGAAGCACTCAGATCGAGGGTAGCCCTGGACTTTGTCTTGAGGCCGACGTGGCTTGGACAAGGGTCTGCTGGGTTCATCATCTTCACTCTCAAGCTCTGAGAACTCCATCATCTCATCTTCTTTTACACTGCTATAGTGACGCGTTTGCTTTCTTACTCTTGGTGTGTCTATCACAAGTGTGTTCTGGGCCAAGAAAAACAAAACAAACAACATTCACAAAATGTGCAATTTATAGGAAAATATAGACATTGGATTGGTCAATGTACAAGTGTAGGGAATAATGTAGTATCAACCATTCCACTAAATTCCAAGGACATTAATAAGGCAATATGTTACACTCCTCTCCATTAAGAAGCCTTAATCTGTTAATGCAACTAAATTAGAAAACTTGTCTGGATTGGCATGGTTAGTGTGGCTCTGACAGTTGAGATGGTATTGCAAATTATGGATACAGTAAGTAGGGGTAAATAATTTCCTTAGCTTTTAAACGTTTTTTTAATTGCCACATCAACTCCTTTAAAAACACTGTTTATATGACCCCAAAGGTCACATTATCACTTCATATGGCCACATGCATCATAAACCATTTCTGGGTATTAATTGTCTGCTTTGTCATCTTATGTATTCATTAATTTTGAAGTGTACCAAAATGCCTCATTGTGATAAATACCAATAAACAGAAAACCGTCAATCATTGTAAATAATAGGAAGCCACGCCTAGCTGGTCCACAGTGCAAATGCTAAGCATCAATCAGGTATTTAAAAAAATAAAATAAAAAATAAAAATCAGAGGTTAACTTATGAGTTTGATTTCTCAGATGCTGCCTATTCCAGGTGTTTTTGTTTTGAACAACAATTGGATGATTTTTAATGTCTTCTACTCTCACAGTCAGAAAATTGGTTTCCAGCTCGCATAAACTGCCAATGATTATGCTGTCTAATTAATTACATGTTGCTTAATTAATTTAAAGAACTCCCGCTTACAATCAAGATCATTTGAAAGCTGTGCAGTAGTTAGCCCGACCATCATCACAAAAGCCTTCAGTCGTTTCCGTTTTACCATTGCACAATAAGAAATCCACAGGGAGCAGCACAAGAGGAGCATATTAACACTCTTTGAGCTGGATTAAGTGTTCCATTGGAGGATTTTCAGGGCATAAAGGAAATGAAATATAAACCAGGAAAAATGAATGCACTATCAAAGGAACACAGGTTAATGGCCTGGATAATGTAGGGAATATTAGCAAGAAGTTTAGGCAGCTGCTTATTCGGATTGTATTTATGAATATTTGTGACTGATAGTTTTGTGAACTAAGTCCCCCAGAGCTGTATCTAGGAAATCTCCAGGCATCAGTTTTCTGTTAAGTAAAATAAAGCAGCTTACTTTCTTAAACTTAAACACACGAGGACATTCACAGGTAAAGTGTGGGGAAACATGTGGGACTGGTCCTTAAAGCTGAGAAAGAGAGGCAGCGCTCCCGGATTATTTTACCATTCCTCTATAATCCATTTATTTATATATTTGTTTTAGTTATACTTGAATGTGGTGACCAATGATTCTACTGGTGTATTGATTTTTTTTTTTTAATAAAATCATTGAATGAAAAATTGTGTAGGCACAATACCCGTCCATTGATTGCATCCAGGTCCAGTTCTGCCTTTTTTGCCCATTTCTGCCAAAAGTCAGGGTCCTCCAGCGAAATGTCTGTTCTGTTACCCGGAGCAACAAAACTGGCCTGTTGAGATGTAAGAAAAGTTTAATCAAAAGAACCTAGCACTGAAATAGAAGTAATCAACAAACATTAATCTTTGGACGAGTCACGTTTTCACCTTGGCAAAGGTGGAGCCTTTACCCTCAGATTCTATAGTTATGGTGTGGGTCCGCCTCTGAAGGATCTGGTCAATGTCTTCCTCACAGAATTTGGAGCCTTCATCCTCCTCATCCATGAGTGCACCATATGCTCCCTTTCTAAGTAGGTCTTCAATCTCTTTCTTAGACAATTGCTGAACCTACAAAAAAAATGTTTTTAAAACAATTTTGGTGCCATTACAATGTTGATCAAAAGATGAAATGATCTGTTTGAGTTAAGGGGGGGTAACCACACTGAGCAGATAAGGGCACTCATCTAAACTCAGACAGGAAATTACTGGATTTGCATCTTACCCCACTGTTGGCATTCTCACGTCCACTCATACTCTGAAGGACAGCCTTGTCAAGACCTAGCTTCAGACTGGCCTTATCAAACATTTCCCTTTCATAACTGTTTCTGGTGATTAGCCGGTAGATTTTGACAGCTTTGGACTGCCCAATGCGATGACATCGTGCCTGTGCCTAAAATGACAAAATAGGGTTCTCAAATGCCTGTCACAAATAACATTAAAAACAAACACAAATCTTGATCTTGTAAGGGATTATGTACTTAATTCATACCTGCAGGTCATTCTGAGGGTTCCAGTCAGAATCAAAGATAATGCAAGTATCTGCAGCAGTCAGGTTAATACCAAGTCCGCCAGCTCTCGTACATAGTAGGAATACGAAGCGATCGGAATCTGGTCTGGAGAAACGGTCTATTGCTGCCTGCCGCAAATTACCGCGAACTCGCCCATCAATACGCTCGTAAGGATAACTGGAAACAAAAATGAGCCCGAATTGGAAATAATACCCATGAAAAGTCATTGCATGCAGGAATGCTAAAACCGCCGAATCACTATCTCTTTTTACTCGTTCATACCGTCTCTGGATGAGATAATCCTCCAAAATGTCCAGGCAGCGGACCATCTGACTGAAAACCAAGACTTTGTGACCACCAGCCTTCAATTTAGGCAGTAGTTTGTCAATGAGAACCAGCTTGCCAGCAGCATGGATCATTGCTTGGAGGGGCATATCTGGCATGTCTGTTCCACTGTGCGATTCCTTGAACTCCTCAATGATCTTTTCTTCAGCTCCTACATCACATGGGAACCCATTCAAGCGTTAACCTTGACGTATTAAAACAGGGTCATATTTATATAGCGCTTTGAAAGGATACCATTAATGAGATAAGGATGGTTACAACATTTCCTAAGCTCCATCATGGTGTTGAGAAGGTTGGGGACACCTCCTCCTGCACCACCCCCTCCTCCGCTATTGCCACCCCCTCCTCCTGTACCTCCTTTTGACAAGAATGAGAAATTCTTCTCTAGGATTGCCCGATAGTATTTCTTCTGAATGTTTGTGAGCTCCACCTACAAGCAAGAAATGAAAATTCAATTTCACCGTATGATAAGATACTTTTGACAAAACCCCCTCCACACATTTGTATTTTTAAACTCCAAAAAACATAAGCAAAACAGGTGAGTGTCCGATACAGTGTGAAGCCTGAGGCTCACTTCAATGATTGTTTCCTCTTTAGGTGCCAGGTTCTTTTCAACGTCTTCCTTAAGTCTTCTCAACATCATGGGTTTCAGTATGCCCTGTAGATTTTGAACCTGGGGTGCAAGAAATGTATTAGATTATAATTGAGATTTATGATTTTTAGGCAAAACACACACAGGCATGCACTCACACTCGTACAATTTTACCTGTTCCTCAGTCTTAAGGTCCCCAAATTCAGTCATGAATGTTTGTTCAGATGGGAAACGTTCTGGTTCCAGAAAGTTGAGTAAGCTAAAAAGCTCCTCGACCGTGTTTTGAAGAGGAGTCCCTGTCAACAAAACTTTATGTTCCTGGGTGAGAAGGAACCAAGCGATAAGAATTTCAGTGGAAGGTAACAAAAAAAATCAAAATAAAATCCTTAAAGTAGAAGGCATGCTGGACTTCATGAGTGTCAGTGATAGAACATACTGATTAACATATTCAGGCCTACTGTAATAAATACTGTCACTCTATATACTTATCAAATACACAGAAAGTAAAACATCAGTTTTAAGCACTGTCACCCAAACATTGGGCAACATCAGCTACCCTCACCATGTCCATCATCTTGAGTCCTTCCAGTAGTTTGCAGTTTCGGTTTTTCAAGCGGTGGGCTTCATCTATTACCACACAGCGCCATGGGATTCCACGAAGCTCTGGACAGTCAGCTAGAATCATCTCAAAGGTGGTTATAACAGCATCAAAGCGATACGCTCCTTTTATTATTTTACCCTTGAGAAGGCAGAAACAACAGGCAACAGAGATGGATTAATAAAATGCTTCTGTGTTTGCATCAAATGAAGATTAACACTAGAATGTAAATAAGAACATTTTGCATATTTAAAAATACAACGCATATCGGTATCGGCCTTTGACTGGTCGATTATTTAAACTGTCTCCGTTACCCCGATTTGCGTTTTTTAAAGGATTTATAATTTTTTATTTATTTCAATGAAAGGAGTTTTGGGCCAAATAGAACGGAGGGGTGGGGGTGAGTCGTTCAACGGTGCAATCCCCATAGTTTATCTTACAATCTACAGTGAACTTTTACCCATGGGCATAACCAGCCTGTTTTGGGGTGTTCTCAAGCGCTGCCAAATTCAACCCAAGCAACCCCCAACAATTATAGCCTTTTTAAAAACGCTTTTTTCCCTCAATAAAGGACAAAATAGGCGTACATATGATGAAAACGCTAAATTAAATCAGAAAAACTCCACTGCCTCAAAATGGTTCAGTCCATTTGATTCCTAGCACTGCTTTGAAGCTAGGGACAAGGTAAAACTGGACCAAATCAGGTTTTCAACAAGTAAAACAGAAAGGTAGCTGAAAAGACATTTATATTTCTCTATAATTAGCATATCTACAGAATATATTAATAATTAAAGTTCACGTTTGATCCATCAAGCAATGAAAATGAGCTTAAGAAATTTGAAAGAGAAACTTTAGACCTTTAAATATAAAGGACTAATTTCTGTTACCTGTGTATCCCTGAAGTACATCTCGTATGCCTGGATGGTTTTGCGGCTAGCCTGGCTACCATGGTAGACCACAGCATTGAGCTCTGTCCAAGTCCTGAACTCTCTTTCCCAGTTGGGAATTGTAGAGAGAGGGGCAATAACCAAGAAAGGTCCATGAATGTTCTTCATAAAAATTTCGTAGAGGAATGTAATGGACTGGATGGTTTTCCCTAGACCCATCTCATCAGCCAGGATACAGTTACGTCTGTAAAGGACAGAAGCTTTTAGTAATTGTAGTATTAGGATCTCAAATGACATTTTTTTATATACAGAAAAACTTGGCGAATGTATTTCGTGCAAAATTGCATGGTGTTAGTCATTTGAGAGAGAATTCATAATTGCAAAATTTTCAAGACTATTTAAGCCACAAATCACACACCCACACCCAGGAAGTTTTCAGTCACGAATCTAGGTAATTTAGTTTAACTTACGAGTTGTACCAGTTGAAGGTTAGCCAGTTGAGGCCTTCTAGTTGGTATTCCCTGAGTGCGTTGCCGTTCCTATATTCCCTTGATCCTTCCAACTTTTTCCACTCAGAAGCCAAAGGACGTTCCTAAAAAAAAATTTTTTTTACCAGGAAAAATAATTAAAAATATATCAGAATAGTGCACTTAAGATAGAACAAAATCTCAAATATCAATAGCACATAGCTTTGGCCACTTCCAGTACTGTATATTGTTTGCTAAAGCTCCTGTGTTAGTGTTTTACATTTTATTATTTGTAATTTAAATTTTATTTGGCCTGAGTTTTAAAAACCTCTCACATATTTCATGAAATGTATTTGAAAATTAAATCAGATAAAATCGAATACTAAATATGACCATGGAAATGTAGGGGTTCAATTACCGTAAATTCCGGACTATAAGCCGCTACTTTTTTCCATAATGTTCAGCCCTGCGGCTTATCCAGTGAAGCGGCCAATTTATGTAATTTTTCTAGCGGCCGCTTATGATTTAGAACGATGGAACACGTGCGTCGAGGACTTCAACTTTTTATTTTATACAAAAACTGTCTATATGACCAAGGTTCATTCAGATGGCGAGAAGACGCCTCTTATAGCGACAGTTATAGGGAGGAAGATGAGAACGGTATACCGCGAATTGAACAATTACGGTATGCTTATTTAACATATACATTTGATGCGTTGCGAGCGTATCGATAGTAGCGTGTTGGTACCTATCAAAAGCAAGGTTTGGGATAAAAGTTATATTATTATTATTAAAGCTTTGAAAACTCTCTCGGTGTACAGTCTTTCTTTGTAAATATGTGCAACTATGTATAATATGTATTTGCAACTGTATATTTTTGTAATGTATTTATTTGTATTTATTTGAGACATGCTGATTTTCACGGGCGAATAAGAAAGAAGGGGCGGAGCAAACGCAGGCTGATGGGAACTGGGGACAGGTAAAGGTGAGTGTTTGTGAATGCGGGAGACAATAGTGGATATATATTTTTCCCACCCTTACCTTTGGAAATATACACTTTTTTTTTCCTTGGATTACTTTCAACGGGTACCCCGACTCTGCAGGTCTGCATCCAATGATAATTAGCTTGCTCTGTTCACTCCAAGTATCGGCCCGGAGTTGCAATACCTCTGGGGTCAGTGCAATCATACTCATAGATTATTGGCTATTGCCTTTTACACGCTGGTTAACTACTGTTAAAAGAAAATAACTCTGAAATTGTTTAATTGATGTTGAAAATGTCAGGAAAAAATGTTAAAACGTCATATCGTCACGTCATATTGTCAGATATAAAAAAATTGTGAATATGCTTGATGGCTGTGTTTTGCTGCTGTTGGTGTCGGTGGATTTGTTCAGACCGAGGACAATCGACTTTGGCCTGGACGGATCTATTGACACTAACAAAGATGTTATATAATGAAATTGTGAATATGTTTGATTTTCGAGAAGGTTTGTTCAAACCTCACTTTGTGTTTGCAGTTAAAAACGTAATATTGGAATATAATATTGTGAATGTGCTTAATTGCTGTTGAGATTGTCATGATTGTTTTCTGTTTTTAGTGTCAATAAATTTGTTCAAACCAAAAACTCAGATTCTTGGCGCTTTGGCTAGGACCTTGACTCAGTTCCCTGGCTGGGAGCAAGTGTCTTGGCCTATTGGCTTTGAAATGTATCATGAATCGGCTGATTATAGATAATGGACAATTGCTTGAGTTTATAGAATAATAAACCTATACAAAGTCCCCCCATCCATTAAATTGTTCAATCAAAATAAATCCATTATTTAATGTGGACGCATGCGGCGAATATACCGGTGCGGCTTTTGTATGTACAAAGTCGGTTTTCCTCCCGAATTGCGGTGGGTGCGGCTTATGATCAGGTGCGCCTTATAGTCCGGAATTTGCGGTACTTTTTGGTTTGAGTTACATACTTGCAATGACTTGTTTTAGATCGGAGAAATGTTCACCCTGAATTTAGACAAGTGGTGGTATTCCCAGAAAGAATTGATACCAAAAAGCATTCACAGGGTTCCTAAAGTAGT
The DNA here is from genome assembly GCF_059441175.1 of Urocampus carinirostris. Taxonomy (NCBI): domain Eukaryota; kingdom Metazoa; phylum Chordata; class Actinopteri; order Syngnathiformes; family Syngnathidae; genus Urocampus; species Urocampus carinirostris. The sequence continues at coordinate 4,303,103 of NC_142349.1, read as the reverse complement.
CTTGAAAAGATTAGTTGGGACTAGGGAAATAAACTTTTCAAATGTTACAGTTGTGATTCTCAACCTGTATCCCATAGAAAATAATTGGACTATGAGACGTTATTAGGTATGCCACAAAAAACTATACACAACTTATAATTTGAAGATTTTTTTTAAATTTAAACGTTGGTGTTTATAATCAATTTTCCAATTAAAAAATAGGGTAAAGAAATAAAACATTTCATTACAGTTGAATATCTAAGGCAATTTAATGCACCATTATTCTTCATCTTCCAGCTGTTTCACATAATCGGAAAATTGGTAAATCAATTTCACCCCTTTCATACAGTTCAGCAGGCCACTGCCTCATTCTTGATGTCATCACAACATCGGGTTAGTAACGTTGTCCCCTGAACCGCATTTTTGGGCCCTTTTTGACCAGAAACTTTTATTCGCGACATTTTCAGTGCAACCCCCGATACGTTGTTTAGCAAGTTCATATATGAACACTTGAATAAAAATGTCAAGAAGCATTTGCAGTAATATTTAAAGGGGACGGACATAAGTTGAGGAAAGCATGCTTGAATGACCACAACCAGACAACTGCTTCTGTTCAGCATTAAACACACTGTTAGTGGTTTGGCCTGGCCACAAGTGGGGCGTGTATGTGTGCGCACGCGCAAGACCACAAGAACGTTGCCCCGTGGAGAGCAGTTAAAACGGCCGTAAATCTGAAGAAACGAGCGGGCGGCAGGCCAAACCATACAAACTCTGGCATCATCTTGGGAGGAGTATTAGTGACATTGTGTGGTCAGCCTGAGGCAGACTTTATATCATCAATCAAGTGTGTTTTCTTTGTACGGTGCTCGTTTTTACAATGACCATCTTTTAGAGATAAACTTATACTTATAATATGAATGTTATGAAAAGTGCTATAACAATTTTGATGTGATTGGAATTAAAAAAATAACTCTCATCACAGTAATAATGAACCTCAGAACTAACCATTAACTAGAATTAGCAACTTAATTGAAGTTGTGTGGAAATGCTAAAAGCTGGTGAAGTGCTACAAAATGTGGTAGTGGAATGTGGTTTATTAGGAGCGCCTCCACATTGAAAGCTGAACCTAGTTTGCTTAGCTGGGGACCGAACTCGTGACTACATGTGTGGCAGGTGAACACTTAACTCGGTGAGCATACTTGTATGACACATTGTAGGATTAAGCTGAAAGCCAATAGTGAGACTTAGTTGGTGCTTTTATTGTTTAGTTAACCGAATTATTTCTTAGTGTGTGTCCAGTACAGTGGGCAAGGCTATATGCACCTAAGCTAACTAGGGGCAAACAGTAAACAAAAATTGAAAGAGAAAGACAGAAGAAAATATGCCCTCTAAGAATTTTAATGCCCATGGACTTTGTAATTTAGTCAAGTGGTATTTGAACTTGCAACCTCTTAGTTCCCAGTCAAAGTATTTAACACCTGAAAAATCTGAAGTTGGGGTTATGTAAAGTAGTGTTTGAAGTTAAGCTTGACTTAAGAGCTTTTAAAGCTTGTCCTGTTGAAAATTAATGGGAAAACATAGACATACATAGTTAAATTGTACAGTACCTCACGTTTGTTGACTGGAAAAAATAATGGCAGTGTTGGCATGCAATTTGTACAAGTTGGAATGGAGTAGATGGGGTGTTTGCAGTCTTCCAACAAAAATACTTTCTTGGAAGGGTGATTGTGTCATGTGCACCCCCTTGGTCAAGGGTTCTTATTTTTTCCTCATGCTGAGGTTTTTATTTTTAGTTTTTCGCTTTAATGTAGGTTGCAGATCTGGGAATGTTGTAGTGGCGGTCTGTGCAGCCCTCTGATTAAGGGCTTCACAAATAAATGTGACTTGACTAATGAAAAAAATTATGAGCGGTATGTACAGAACGATGTGTAACACACAACACACACACACACACACACACACACACACACACACACACACACACACACAGCTACTGAAAGAAAAAAAACAACATTTAGTATGGTGATTAGCCAAAAAATGGGATATACTTACTACTTTGTCAGTGTTGGGTGTGCGTGCAGCAATATGTTCATATTCCTCTATTTTTGATTGATCAATGTCCGCCTTTAGTTCCCAGGTGGAGTCTTCATACGGTAGACTGCACCATTTCACCAAATATAAGGTCACCAGCTGAAAACGGGCCCACAACAACAAATTAAGCTCTTGAGTGTATGAAAGACACCTTCAGGCCAAATCAAATATCAAAGAGATCAAAGTACCTCTCCATTTTCATCTGTGCTCTCTGAAATGTCCAAGACGCGGTCAACCTCCACATAATCAGGGTTAAAAGGCTCATCATCCATCTGGTGAGACACCAAGAGCGGCTTTATCATTGAAAGTTATGTTAGATTAGGTACACAGACTTGACTTATGCGGTGAGAAATACACAAATAAACAGAAAAACCTGGACCTGCGCAATTTCATTTAGAATTGACAAAAAATATTAACCAATTCAGTGTATGGTTAGATCCAGAGAGTATACACTTTCATGAGAACATATGGCTTGAAGATAAAATACAATTCACGCATGCGGCGCTGCCACGAGCGGCTGCCTTTTCCAGCAGCTGCCCTATTGTTTTATTGTCTGCTCCTATCTTCGGTGTTTTTTCTTCCCGTTTTGACAACTACACTATGGATTACTTCTATCCTATGGGACATGGGTTTTAGCGCACAAAAAATGCGTGTATTCAAGGAATTTCAACTCCTTGCCCTGAAGAATTCTCGTGCCGGCGTGATGAAGGGGCCTATCGTAGAAGAAGAGCCGGAGCTAGCGAAGCGGCTAGGGGCGTTATAAGTCTTCGGTACTATCCATAATCATGGTAAATGCGAACTCACGACCAAATAAGATCATCGAGTGCTGGTGGAAAACATCGAAGCGCAGTTGCTTTGTTTTGCGGAAACGTGGCTCACGTTTAGCATACCGGACGCTAACGTGTAGACACCCGGAGCTATCCGGCTTCAACGCCGCTAAACAGAGACACGAAAGCCGGGGGGAATCGGAGAGGAGGCGGACTTGCTAACGCGAGGTGGTGTATCCCTGGATTTTCACAAAGAAAAGTTTTCCATCTGCCGCAGGGATGTCGAACTTTTGGACTGACGTGACGTCATCCACTCCGCTACAAGCACCCCTAGGGCATCATGTTAATCTGTTAATAAACAACGGGGTAGACTGCTGGAAGTGTGAATTTCCCTACGGGGATGAATAAAGTATCTATCTATCTATCTACTTAAAGTAATGTTACAGAAGGAGCTGTTTTTTTGTTTTTTGGGTTTGAACAATTTTATTGGCAATATTAACAGCAAATAAACATAAGGAGCTGGTTCTCATATGTCGGAAGATGAAACGGTACTGACAGAAAATGGGGTTCAGTCCAGTATGGATAGAAAACAATTTTAACTACCGTTTACAGTCAAGGTGTCACACCAACAGATCATGTTTTGGCTGTAATAATTTTCCTTATAAAGGATTAAACAATCTATGTTTATTGTTGAGACGCTTTATGATGGAAAGCCACAAAACAAACTTTAAATACCTGGAAGCCCCAGAAAATGACCTAGAGCAATTTGATTGGGTGAGCGGTAGGAATGGGCCGGGCTATACGCAGTGCGCATGCATTCCTTGGTGTAATAATAGTCTGTAATAATCTGTGGTCTGTGCAGCCCTTTGAGACTGTGATTAAGGGCTATAGAAATAAATATGACTTGACTTCACATCCTCACCCAGCACCATCTGGGCTAAAGGTAAATATGTTGGTATCATTGTTTGGGCTCTTTTGTGACATTTTTACGAATTAACTTTGCTCGCACCTTGTTTTGAAACCATTATTTAGGACAGAAATAGTCAAAATGAGCCTCACTCTTAAGTAACTTCAGGAGGGAGACAAATTATAAATGGTATATTTAAATTCATATGGGACATGGTAGTTATTTCATGGATTTAAATCAAATCATCAAAATATCAAACAGTGAAATAAAATGTGCTGAAGAATTAGCTTTTGTGTAGAGAGAGGCTTTAGGGGTCGGGTTAAATTTTGTCCTAAAATATAGGTGTGGCTTTCTCTCAGGAAAAAAAAATTGCTTTTATGGCTCTTAGGGTCAAAAAGGTTCCCGACCCCTGCTGTAGTTGAAAGATCAGCGAGATTATGTTATTAGACACAAAATTTAGGTGAAAGTTTTTTCTTGGATTTTTCTTTACCAAAATGCCTTTGCCCATCTCAAAATTTCGTTTCATTATTCAGATGTGATCATAAAGAAAAAACATGTTTTACATTAGTCGACTCTTACCTCAGTGATAAAGGTGTTGAGTAGTTGCTTGGCCTTAAACCTTTTGACCTTTTGCTGAATTCTCTTGTCCTTCTCTAGTTCATCCAACTCTGCCCACCGACAATGAAGGTAAGAACTGGAAAAAATAAAGGGGAAAAAAAAAATAATTGAATACATGACATATTTCTTCGTAAGTCAGCGAACATCAAGTTTCAATGCAATCAAAGGAAAATTTCAAGTACGTCACTTACAATCCCTTGAACTTGACATAGAACTCCTCAACCTCCACTTCGTCTCCAGACTCCGACTAAAACAAACGGGGAGATATTTAGGGTCACATATGCTACAATGGGAGTTCGACAAGTGCCAAGTATTTTGGGAAATTGTAAAGTTGCCCATATTGAAAACACAAAGAATGCAATTTATGCTTGGAAGAGATTTGTTTTTTTTTATAAAAAAAAATAAAAAATACACTATAAAAACAAATTAACTAAAACATTACACGGCTGTTTGTACTATAAGTGAATGCTATGAAACATAACTCACATTGATAAAAAAAGCTACAGCCCGAAGAAATGGTGTTGAGCATTGCTTGTGTGTTGGTAAGCCTAAACTCAGATCTGAATGGTGGTGTATTCATAAGCATGTCGGAGAGTAAGGCAGGAGCGGGAGTGAGAATCCATTGCATAGAAAGTTGGGAAATCAAAATTGACAGCTATCAATAGTATGAGCATGTGTTGTCTATTTCACAGGCTTTATTTAGAACTATCTTTGTCAAATGTTGGGTGAACTCAAAAATGACTCGCAACTTTTAATTTACAAATAACAGTTAAAAAAAGAATATACGGTTTTGTTTTGCCTATATGTACTTCAAAGAAAAAAAAACATCTCATCTTACATCAGGGTACTACAGCTTAAGGCAAGGTAAATTCTAGACTTTTAAATACTTTTAAAATGCCTTTTGATGGCAAATTTATGACCAAGTCCACAAAAAAAAAGTTTTTAAAGGATTTATGACAGTTTTAGACATGGAAAACAAATAAAAAGGATGTTCACAGTACGTAATTATTCCTAAGTCAAAACTGGCAGATAACTACCAATTCCAAATAACTTTTCTGTTACATACATGAAGCATTTCTATCATAATCCATGAAAAATGATTTTTGGTCCGGTGTTGAAAAACAAAACTGCTATATTCATGACCAAATTTGAGTGTAGCATCATAAAAACACATGCTTGGAAAAAAACGCTTTGTACTCCCTAATTGTGGAGATTTGCAAAATATTACTAAATCTTTTGTGTTCACATTTTAAAGACTTTAAATATAGGATTCAAGACATTTTACTGTCAATAAAGGCCTTATTCTTAGAATAATGATTTTTGTGGAGGGCAGCCCCGAGGAGATTGGAACCAGGAACACACCCGGAACATCAACAAGCACACCTAGCAAGCATTCAAAAGCAAGGAGACGAAAAGACCGTGACAGAGGCAAGCCATCAGGTGGCTAAGAACCAATGAATCTACTGTCTGGGAGAAGTTGGACTATGACATAATTGTACTTTTGTAGCATTCTCTCCGAGGCCAGGTGGAGACTAAGCTTAACACCTTATGACACATCCTGTATGAGGAATACAGTAGCCCTTTAGGGGTGGTGGGAGAGAGGCGATGAGAAGCACTTAAGCAGAAAGGGAAGAGAGAACGAGAGATTGAGCAAATAATGAGGGGGCGGCACCAACTTCGAAAGCAACAGAGGAAGGCAAGAAAAGAAGAGAAGGAGGGCTTGAAGTTGCTTTGGGAGGAGGTGAGGGGGAGCCATGCCAACTTGAGAAGAGCAGAACAGATTAGCCAGCACAGAAAGAGGAAAGAAAGGGAGAGAATCAACTTTTCAAGAACCCCTTTAAGCATGCAAAACAACTGACCAGCTACCTCACAAGTAACAGCTATATAGACACCAGCTGCCAGAAGGCTGGTGTCCCAGGATTTTCAGGGTGTGTGGAGAACTTGGCCATCATTTGGGAGCAAATACAAAGGGCAAGGAGAAAGGAGAGCGACCTCCATGTTGTGTGGCTGGATCTTGCCAACGCGTACGTGTCCGTAACGCACCGGCTGATCAGCTTCGCCTTGGACTTCTTCCACACGCCAGACTGCATTACAGGCATGGTGGCCACGTACTTTGCAGACTTGCAGATGTGCTGTTCTCACCAGGACTCTTCTACAGGATGAGAGCATCTTGAAGTGGGCATAGCAATGGGATTTTCGATCTCTCCCATACAGTTCATAGCGGCCCTCGAAATCATCGGGGCTAGGAAGATGGTTGGCGGAGTGAAACTGCCATCTGGCCAAAGGCTGTCACGGTTGCGAGGCTTCATTGATGATGTCAGCACCATTCTCCGGACAGTAGCATGCACATCAAGACTGCTGAAGAGGATTGAAGAGCTTGTAGGCTGGGCAACATTTAAGATCAAACCGTCTAAGTCCCCAAGCCTGTCCCTAAGGAAAGATTTTAGGGATGACCATACCATCTTCACTGCTGGGGAAGAGAAGATCCCGCTATTATCAAGGCAACCCCTCCACAGCATGAGGCACTCCTACACAACAGACCTCACAGACAAGCAGGCAGCAGAGGCGGTAAAGAAACAGCTTGCGGATAGCCTAACCAGGATACAGCCAGCTCCCAGGCAAATACAAAGTATGGTGTTACCAGCACATACTACACCATCAGGTAATGTGGCATTTGAGTAAGTGAGGTCCCGCTTCCTCACTGGCAAGCAAGCTGGAAAGGCTGGCAGATTCTTATTGGGAATTGGCTGGGGCTGCCAAGAGTCCTCTCAGACGTGGGTCGGAACATACTCCTGCATTCTATCAGCCTTGGATACAAGAAGGAGAAGGCCCGGATGGTTATGGATTTGAGAGAGTCCTCTCAAAGATTAGCGGGCACCAAAGTTCAAACAGGAAGGAAGTGGAAGGCAGCAGAAGAGGTTTACCAGGCAATCGGCAGATTAAAACATCGCAAAGTGGTCGGCAGGGTCTAAGTAGGGCGAGCAGGTCTCGGTTGGAGTGACGCGCCTCTCTTCTGGTCAAAGACTTCCAGGTGGAAGAAAGAGATGGTTGTGACAGAAGTGATAATGTCTGAGCAGGAATGCCATACCATCAAAGCAGTTTTTAGAGCAGACAGGGCATCTGGACAACATGGAAGGGGGTCATGGACAGGCCTTTGTCTTGGTCAGACCTGTGGAGGATCCCTCAATTCAGGGTCAGTTTTCTGATCCGGGCAGCCTAAAACACACTACCCTGCCCCCAAAATCTACTTCTGTGGTTTGGCACTGATGCAATCTGCCCCCTTTGTAGGACTATCAATGCTAGCCTTAAGCATATCCTCTCAAGCTGTAACACGGCACTGTCCCAAAGTCGCTACAGATGGCGGCATAATGAAGTCCAAGAAACCTGGCAGAGATAGTCGAAGGTTGCAGACAGGAAGCAAACAGTCTGCCTGCTCCTCCATCAAATCACATCATCCAGTTTGCAAGGGCTGGCGATAAGGTTCGCAAAAACACCAATGCCACTCGCCCGTTGCACTCTGGAAGGCTCCTACTGCCCGCTAACGAGTGGAGAATGAAAGTTGAACTCAAAAGGCAGTGGTAGTTCCGCAGAGAGATCGCCAAAACATCATTGCGGCCAGACATTGTGCTATGGTCTGTAGCCAGCAAGGCGGTCCTCGTGGTTAAGCTCACTGTCCCTTGGGAGGAGGGAATCGAGGCAGCATATGAGAGGAAACGGGAAAAGTACGAAGACCTGGCAGCCGAGTGCAGGGAGGCGGGCTGGAAAACCACAGTATGCCCAGTGGAGTTGGGGTGCATGGGTTTTGTGGGCTCGTCAACCTCCTGCCTGTTTAGAGACTTTGGATGCACAGGAGCTGGCAACCGGAGATCAACTAAAGAGTTGTCAGAAGAGGCAGAAAAGGGCAGCTTCTGGCTGCGGAGGAATGACAGGAACTGGGGCCCTTCAAGTAACACCTAGGGCATCAGTGGGGTTGGCAGGGAGATTTCCCAGCCATCGCTACGCCACTGTCCTGGGGTTAAAGGACCGAAACATCAATGACCGGTGGTCCCCAGCTGATGACCCTGTCAGGCCCGAGTGTTCAGGGCACAAGCATTCTAAAGGTGCCGAAAGAGCGAGTCAGGCAGAAATGCCCAGCAAGAAGACTACCATCCTGTATTGCCATTTGTAAGATTCCTTTTTGGAATGTGTGAGTTAGTGTTTGCATTTGTCTGGGTTTAGCTCACCTGTTTCTTGGTGGTACGTACGCTCATGATCTTCTCCACAACTGGCCCCTCAGTTTCGGCTACATCCTAAGATCCAAAAGAATTGTGCCCTAATGAGGACTTGTACATGTTTTGTATGTTCATTGTTAACACTATAAAGGCAGGAAAACCATACTAGCCCCGAATTAAAGACCTTACCTTACCTTAGTATTTCCCAATTTAGTATTTCTCCTACTTTGTAAGGTTTATTGATCTATATTCTTTATCAATTATCCGTTATCGGTCAAATCATAATACACGACAAAGCCAAGGGGGCGAGACACTTGCTCTCAGCCAAGAGGCTGAGTCAAGGTCCTAGCCACAGAGCCAAGCAGCGATCAGTGCGAATGCACTGTTCCCGGAGGTACTGCAATATGTCCTTCATTTAAGCACACAGTCCAAAAATCACAGCATCGCTGTATTTTGGGCCTAACAGACACATGCCGATACAATTTGAATCCCACGGCCTGCCATGATCATGGTATCTCCCCTAGCAGCCATGAAGCTCTACACTTTAAAATGGCACGCAACCCTGCTCTAAAACAAGACGCCGCTACCTATAAGCTGTACCTGCAGCTGGTTTGATGACGGTGACTTTGGTGCAGGCGAGTCATCCCCACTGTTGTCATCTCCAGAGATTCTGAACTCCAAGTCCTCCGTGTATCGTTTCCTCTTCACTTGTCGGCTGGAGCGCCGCTTCTGATGAAAATGATGCAAATAATTTGCTCAAAATTGTGTGTGGTGTTCCCTCTTTGAATCTGATCAAATATAGTCAACTTGTGTTGTGTAAGAATAACGGAAATATCAAGCCTGTGACAGTCTGTCTGCCCAAAAATCTTATCCCGACGTCAAATTACAATGAAAATCCCTCATTAATTTTAAATACATTTATTCACCTTATACTTCAGAGATGTTTTAATATGAATACATAATTTTAATATATGTTTTAGACATCTGATTTATGATATTTATACAATAATTTTGCCTTGCTGGGTTGTTTGGACGCGTTCTAAGGGATGGGGAGGGCACCTGTAAGATGCGGCAGGGGTAAACCAGTGAAGGCTGTCGGGCCCTGCTGTTGAACAAAATAGTGTGTTCATCTGGAGGGACAAAAGCATGACCAACTTAGTTGCCGAGGTGCCTAACTTGTTTGGGCATTTATGTTGGCCATGGTCCAAAAATGTTTGTGTTTGCTATTTGCGATTATTTTCCCCTTTTTATTTTGTTATTGTATGTGTTTGTCTTGCTGTCGGTCACCCATCTTGAGGGATATGACCAAGGTAGATATAGTATTTTTTATTAAAGAATTATTATATCACAAAAAAATACAAGGCCTCACACTCCTTGTATTGTGACTATTAATTAATCAAATCCAGCCCCCCCCCTTTTTTTTTAATTGAAACAGTGCAAAGTGTGAGAAAATAACTTTATTTGTGAAATTCACGGCAAAAAGTTTTTTTTTTAATTTATTGAAACAAGTTATATATATATACCATTCATTTTAAAAAACTAAACACTATTCAATTAGCAACCAAATATGTATTAGAAGGTAAACAATGACATGTTGCATGCCAACACAAATAGACACCCAAATATTTAAAAACACTTCTGCTTAAATATGTTTTGAATTTATAGATGTGGTAGATGTCAATTGCACATTAAGAGCCAGCTGCGTGGGTAATGAAGGTTTCTTTGCATTGTCCTGCATGAATGTCACTGTAAAAATTACATCCAAAAGTTCTGTACCTGCACGCCATCCTCATCATCCTCTTCAATGGGGGAGTGAGGTGAAGACTTCACCTCTACATCTTCACTAACTGATGACTGTCGCTTTCTCTTTGAATCCTTCTTGGAAGAGATGGCGCCATCTTCGGACTCCACCTTCTTACTGCTGCAAGGATAATTGGGATAGGTATAAAAAGTAAAAAACATTAAAAAAAATTCGATCGCCCTGACATTCGATTAAACAGTCAACAGTCTCTCGCTTGCTAACTCGCTCTGCCTGACTTGATCTCTTGGTCACTTTTGTCTTGTGCTTGAATGGCCATCTGGGTCACCAAAACCCAACCAAACTGAGAATGTATAGGGTATTGATCGAGAATAAAAATAGGTAAACCAGTGGATGGGTTTCTTTTTGCATTTGAATACCAATTTGAGTAGCTTTATAATTTTACTTGAGGCAATGAGTATTACTATTGCATTTTAACATTAAATGCAAGTTTATAATGCAATTTATGAACATTGAAAACCCAGAAATTAAAAAAGGCCGATTGTTAGAAGCCAAGACTCATAATAAAATCCAATCTCCAACCATTCTTCTAAAATTATATTTTTTTGTAAATAAAATTGGACGAATAACAGAACACCGGAAATTGAAACAAATGAACCAAAAGTGTAAAAAAATAAAATTAAATTAAAATAAATGTGTATATATATATATATATATATATATATATATATATATATATATATATATATATAAAATATACAGTACATACCGTGATGTTTTTTTTCCATTTATAAGGTGCGCCTGAGTATAAGGCGCAAGAAATTAAAACAACAGTAAAGGCTAAGGTTGCTAAAAAAATAATGTACATTATACTAATCTGTGGTACAGAAAAGGTTAGGCACCTCTGAAATACAGTACTGTATCACCAACTAGCAAAGTCTGGTGCACGATATTCTGAACTGAATGAAGTGAAGATTTTGGGAAGTAATTCTGTCTTTCTGAACTGAATGACGAGAAAGGCATTCTGGGAAGTAATTTGGATGTCATGAAGGATAAACATAGGTTTGCACCTATTCAAAACGTTTATCACTTAGTCCTTAGTTTGATTTAAGGAAGTCAAACCAAATGTTACCCTGATTTTCAATCACGCTGTTCTTTAACTTCTCTGACATACAGTGCATCCGGAAAAGATTCACAGCGCTTCACTTTTTCCACATTTTGTTATGTTACGGCCTCATTCCAAATTGTATTAATTTAATCTCTTATCTCAAAATTATACACAAAATACTCCATTATGACAATGTGAAAGTTTTTTTTTTTTTTACTTTTTTTGAATTTATTAAAAATAGAAAACTAAGAAATCACATTTACATAAGTATTCAAAGCCTTTGCCATGAAGCTCAAAATTGAGCTGCTTAGGTGCATCTTTTTTCCACTGATCATCCTTGAGATCTTTCTACAGCTTAATTGGAGTCCACCTGCAGTAAATTCAGTTGATTGGACATGATTTGGAAAGGCACACACCTGTCTATATAAGGTCCCACAGTTGAGTGTGCATGTCAGAGCACAAACACCAAGCATGAAGTCAAAAGAACTGTCTGTAGACCTGCAAGACAGGATTTCCTTGAGGCACAAATCTGGGGAAGGATACAGAAAAATGTCTGCTGCTTTGAAGGTCTCAATGAGCACAGTGGCCTCCATTATTCGTAATTGGAAGACATTTGGAACCACCAGGACTCTTCCTAGAGCTGGCCGGCCTTCTAAACTGAGCGATCGGGGAAGAAGGGCCTTAGTCAGGGAGGTGACCAAGAACCCAATGGTCACTCTGTCAGAGCTCCAGCTTTCCTCTGTGGAGAGAGGAGAGCCTTCCAGAAGGACAACCATCTCTGCAGCAATCCACCAATCAGGCCTGTATGGTAGAGTGGCCAGACGAAAGCCACTTCTTAGTAAAAGGAACATGGAAGCCCGTCTGGAATTCGCCAAAAAGCACCTGAATGACTCTCAGACCATGAGAAACAAAATTCTCTGGTCTGATGAGACAAAGATTGAACTCTTTGGTGTGAATGCCAGGCGCCATGTTTGGAGGAAACCAGGCACCGCTCATCACCAGGCCAATACCATCCCTACAGTGAAGCATGGTGGTGGCAGCATCATGCTGTGGGGATGTTTTTCAGCAGCAGGAACTGGCAGACAGTCAGGATAGAAGGGAAAATGAATGCAGCAATATATAGAGATATCCTGGATGAAAACCTGCTCCAGACTGCTCTTGACCTCAGGCTGGGGCGAAGGTTCATTTTTCAGCAGGACAACGACCCAAAGCACACAGCCAAGATCTCAAAAGATTGGCTTCAGAACCACTCCGTGACTGTCCTGGAGTGGCCCAGCCAGAGTCCAGACTTGAATCCGATCGAACATCTCTGGAGAGATCTAAAAATGGCTGTCCACAAACGTCTCCCATCAATCTGATTGAGCTTGAGACTTATTGCAAAGAAAAATGGGCAAAACTGCCTAAAGTTAGGTGTGCTAAACTTGTGGGATCATATTCAAAAAGACTTGAGGCTGTATTTGCTGCCAAAGGTGGAACAACAAAGTATTAAGCAAAGGCTGTGAATACTTATGTAAATGTGATTTCTTTGTTTTCTATTTTTAATAAATTCAAAAAAAGTAAAAGAAAAACTTTCACATTGTCATAATTGAGTATTTTGTGTAGAATTTTGAGATAAGAGATTAAATTAATACAATTTGAAATGAGGCTGTAACATAACAAAATGTGGAAAAAGTGAGGCGCTGTGAATACTTTCCGGATGCACTGTATCTGGCACCTTGAATAAAACTAGATAGATAGATAGATACATACTTTATTCATCCCTGAAGGGAAATTCACATTTCCAGCAGCATCCCTGAGCTGAGAACAGTACAATAATAAAGCCAAAAGAATACAATATACAAATACCCAGTGTGACGTGCAAATGCCCACTGTAGCGTGTTATATAAAGCAACTAAATAGTGCTACACAGAATACATATTGCAGTAAGATTCGGTAATATCCAATGTAGGTGGTGTGGTTTAATGTGGGCCTTTACTCTGGAGTTAAAGAGCCTCATGGCATGAGGAAGAAAAGATCTCTTCAGTCTGTCAAGACAGTGACAGCAGTCTGTCGCTGAAACTGCTCTTTTGTCTGGAGATAATGCTGTGTAGTGGATGCGATGGATTGTCCATGATTGACCTCAGCTTTTTCAGTGCTCGTCTCTCAGCTACTGTTGTTAGGCTGTCCAGCTCTTTGCCCACAACAGAGCTCGATTTCCTAGCCAGTTTATTGAGACGAGAGGCATCCTTCTTCGTGACGCTGCCTCCCCAACACGCTGCCGCATAGAAGAGGGCGCTTGCCACTACTGTCTCATAGAATATTTTCAGGAGCTTTTTGCAGATGTTGAAGGAGGCCAGCCTTCTGAGGAAGTAAAGTCGGCTTTGCCCTTTCCTACATAGAGCTTCTGTGTTGGCAGTCCAGTCTAGTTTGTTGTCCAGCTGCACACCCAGGTATTTGTAGGTCTGGACAAATTCTACACATTCTCCCTTGATGGTTACAGGAACCGGGTGAGTTCTGGTTCTCCTGAAGTCCACCACCATCTCTCTGGTCTTGGTGGTGTTTAGGTGCAAGTGGTTTGCGTCGCTCCATCGGACAAAGTCCTGAATCAATTTCCTGTACTCCTCCTCCTGCCCGTTTCTGATACATCCCACGATCGCAGTGTCGTCGGCAAACTTTTGCACATGGCAGGAGTCAGAGTTGTACTTAAAGTCCGATGTATATAGAGTGAATAGGAACGGAGAGAACGGTCCCCTGCGGAGATCCTGTGCTGCTAACCACATTGTCCGATGTACAGCCCCCCTGTTTCACATACTGGGGTCTGCCTGTCAGGTAGTCAGTAATCCATTCTACAAGGTGTGAGCTAACTCCCATCTCTGTCAGTTTCCTACTCAGTAGCAGAGGCTGTATGGTATTGAAGGCACTGGAGAAGTCCAAAAATGTAATCCTCACAGCCCCCTTCGCCCTATCCAGGTGAGAGAGGGATCGGTGTAACATGTATACTATAGCATCCTCCACTCCCACCTTCTCCTGGTAAGCAAATTGCAGTGGGTCGATGGCGTGACGGACCTGTAGCCTCAGGTGGTGCAGCAGCAGCCGCTCCATGGTCTTCATCACATGTGATGTCAGGGCGACCGGCCTGAAGTCGTTGAGTTCCTCAGGTCTTGAGGTATGATAATGATATAATGCCAAAGGACTATCCTAATGCCAAGGTCCTCAATTAGTGGATTGGGGCACACCTCTCTGCAGACCCAGGGCAGAAGGTACTCTAAACAAAACAAAATAAACTTATTCTAAAACATGTCTGTCGCCGATCGATTGCTATGTGCTACTATTGTATCGCCAAATTCCCTTTCATTTTCAGTCAAATATCTCCCATGTTCCCACATTAGTTGTATTCACTGCATGCGCCCTGCGCTCTTTGCGTACTTGTGTGTGTATGAGACAGAGGGAGAAAGTTGTGCGGATTGGCTGTTTCCTGGGTGACATGGTATGGGCTGTCATCTCTTTGACACCAATGCGCTGATTAGCTGAGAGAGCGTGAACGATGCAAGCTTGACTGGACCGACAAACATGAGTCGTTCCCGGCATTTTACAATCCTTGTTTACGTGCAGCAAGTGGGAGATCTTATCCGAAAAAATGGTGGTTGCAACTACGACTTAAAGACGAAAAATGGACAATGAAAACCAACATTTTCTGTGAGGAATGGACTGACAAATATGCTTCTATTTTGCCACCTACAAGTACAAAACCAATGTGCTTAAAATTGTTAAAGGCTGTTGCTATTATAAAAAGTGAAAATGTGAAGCACCATTATGATAAAAAGCACAGCTCTTATGAAAATAAGTTTCCTCCTCATTCAGACGTGAAAAAAGGGAAGATATAGACAGGTTTAAGGAGTCATATCAACAGTCCAGCAAGGTTATCATAAAATCTATGACACAACAACCAATTTTAATGGTGTGCTCACTCAGGAGTGTTGTGGAGAAATAAATGAGTATGAATGGTGATGGAAGCAATGTTTGAAAGGAAAAAAAAAAAAAGAGCAAATGACAACAGAAATCAAAGAATTCCCACCCTCAGATTCATCAACCAAAAGACTCATTGAAGGACTGGCTGATGATGTGACAAAACAGCTTTGTGATGGCATAAGAAAAGCCAAATTTTGCGTTTGGACAACAGAGAACCAACTAAACATGTGTTGACTTGCCTTGACAGTCATAATAAATGGACCCATGCTTGTTTGAAAAAAAAAACAACAATTGTGGACCTTTAAGATTTGTAATTGAGGACTCCTGTCCTAGTGGATAGGATCTGGCACCCTCCCCGCCGCGATCCTGGTTTGATTCATTCGTCTAGTGTTATGCAATCGTCAATAACCATCAAAGTCCCGAACAGCTTAGTGGTAAGTATTCTGTGTTCTTACCATTTTTATACGGCAAAATCCCTGTTGCCACCACTATTTTACAATTGTGGTCAGCGATAAAATGTTTTGACTTCTTATCAATTACACAGATATGGTAACATATAACCAATTTTGTCCGCCTATTTGAATTTCTGGCCAATTTTGAGTTTTTGGATGCATCTAATAGTCTGGAAAACAAGGTATATATTTTCTAAACAGGTTTTAAAGACTGGCATATCGCCCTCAAACTACAACATTTTGATTGCTTGATCTTTATTACCTGAATGATAAGTAAAATGATTATTCCCAAGTATTCAAATCTTTAAAATTATTTGAGTATTTTATGAGCTGAAACCACCACTTGTTAAAAAAAAAACATATGGTGGGTCCTGAATCTACATTTTTGCAAAGTTGAAATTTTTGAACAAATTTATGGAAATTAAAGATTTTAATTACATTTTCCTGCTAAATTTTAAATAAAAGTGTCAGTGTGTGCATGTGTGTACATCTTAGGGGAGTAGGCATGTTTCATTTACCCATTTAGAAATCATTAGTTTGCCTCAGGCCCTGGAACACAGGAGGTTAATATAATGAAAGACTGCAAGAGGTGGAGGAGCAAGATCGAGAGATGTAAGCAGAGAGGAAGCAAAGGGGAGGGAGGGGTGAGGTTTCAAAGTATCCTATGCTTCCTCTAATCTCTGGCATGGAAAGAAAGAGCTCTATGCGCGTGCGTGCGTGCATGCATGCATGCATATGTGTGTGTGTAGGTAGAGACCACAAACTATACACCAAGTCCGCCAAGACTCATGTACTGTACTCTGCACTTCATGTGAACAGAGTACTACAAACATTTGATATCTGTTGTCTACAAAACATTTATTGCATTCTTAGTTGCTGTTGATCCAGAAAAAAATGAAGCTTTACTTAAATGTAAAGGCTTGACCAAAACAAAGATGCAGATCAGAAAACAAAAGATATTTGTGGCAGTCTTTAGTACCAAAATGTTCATGGCTGTGCACTTACAGCACCTAAAGCATTGCAAATACACCCCTAGTCAAAGTATTTATAACAGCAGCCGTAAGAGGGATCTGGGGAACACGTATCTAAAAATGTTCAATAGGAATGTCTCGCTCGACTGAGTAAGTACTCTTTCCTCAAACCACTATACAACAGAGAAAGTAGACACCATTCTTCTTAATTTAGTTTTTTTGTGAACCCTTGGATGAATTTTATTTTTACTAGCACAAATTCGACTGGCAATGTACTGTTGTGCATCCCCTCTTTAACAACCTCACAAAGTGTGTGTCCATGAGCACCAGTCTTGCGCAAAACGCTACTATGAAAGCAATCTAGTAAAGGAAGCACAATATTTTGAAAGACCTCAAACACAAAACATCATTTTTAAGTCTTTTTTTTCTTAAAAGTATGATGGGAACGCATCATTTCCAAACTTCAAGTGACTCAGTTAGATGGCGTACGTGTGTTTAAAGTCGCAAGAAGCAATAGACTTTAAAGGACCTGGGAGTTTTAGCAGAAGCTTAAATAGGCTTTAGCTTCATTCTATGATATATTCAACCGTGAACAGGAGAGTTTCCTTATTCATGTAGACCTTTTCATTCTAAAAAAGCAAAACCATAAGTATTTTATGCTATTTCGTAGTTTTCCACTCTGCATGAGTTTCCTCGAGTAAAACTAATAGTGGAAATGAATTCAATTTTAGTTTTCCTTTTTTTTTTTTTTTTAATGCAGTTGAAAATCACAACAACAGATTAAAGGTAAAAATATTTAGGGGCCGGGGGAAACTCAAATGTTTTGTTATAAAATCCTACATCCCTGAATCATGATTTAACTGTGAGCCTCCAGAAAGAACCTCAGCCCTTCAGCTAAGACACTTTTTATGCCATTAATTTACTAGTATGGGCCTCGTGAAAATGTTTTTTTCTAACATGTTGCACCCAGGCCAAAATGAGTTTGACACCTCTGTGTTAACACAATATTTTAAATAACTGTTTAAATCCTTGTCAATCAAACTTTTTGGAAATAGGCCATTTTTTGAAAAATAAGCCAACACTGTATTTGACCTGTTGGGGCACCTTCAACACAACATAAACACATTTTGTGGGTTAAATCCACATTTTAAATGACATCAAGTTTACTAAAAAGGTATTTTATCCAAAAACATATGATGAGATTTGAAGTGTATGGACAAAGACTCGAAATCCAGACTGAAACCACACAGAAATGAAATGTTTGATATGATCTTCATCAAGAAAATTCAAATGATAAAGGACAGAGTAACTCAACCCTGCTCTTATGCATCCCAGCATGGATATAGATCTTTCCCTATCCTGCTCTTTCCGCTAGTCCTTCCTGCTTGCCGTCCCCGGGGCCATTCTACTTTCATCTTCACGCCAAGAGCAATAAGCATCACCGTGGTAACGGCTGGTCATGTGACCTGCACCTGTTCCTCTGGCTGGTCGTCACATGCCGGGGCCATCTGGCCACGCACCGCACGCACACACGTCTCAACTTGGCTGCTTCTCTGACTCCATAGTGCTCTCGTTTCCCAAACTTCCTCAGCCATCACTAGG
The DNA here is from genome assembly GCF_059441175.1 of Urocampus carinirostris. NCBI lineage: Eukaryota > Metazoa > Chordata > Actinopteri > Syngnathiformes > Syngnathidae > Urocampus > Urocampus carinirostris. Next base: position 4,284,690 of record NC_142349.1, on the reverse strand, counting down.
AACAAGATATCTTTTGCATGAACTGGGTATGGAGAGCGGCACAGGTTATCAACACTTTTGTTACGTGGTTTAAGGTATTATTAACTTGTTCAGTTCTGTAACGTAGATATATATATATATATATATATATATATATATATATATATATATATTTATTTTGAAATTATAAGTGATTGGCGCAACTCATCAGTAAGAATCAAGCCTCTGGGAAATGATTTCAGTACATCACCAATAGAATGCAGGAGTGGCTTTGCTCAGACCTTTTTCACACATCTACATCCCAGTTTTTTTCCCTACATCCCATTTTTGCTTCTTGTATCCAGCCCCAAATGGTGAGTATAGACATAGTGAAGTAATATGTTTAGAAAGGCAACTTAATGGATAAGTACAGATTGTTAACAGTTCAAGCTTTTTTCTTTCTAAAAGATGAGAAAGTCTTTTCATCATCATCAGGGAAGAAAGGATTGAGATTTTGTGCATCGCCATGGTGAAAGAAATCGCGTGAAACATCGGGCGCTGACAAGTTCTTGCAAAGTTCATGCTTAAGTTCAGTGTTCTTGCAATAAAATCTTATGTTTATGAAAGGCATTGTTTATATTTCGGATGTATCACAAATGCAAAAAAAAAAAAGCACAAAAGTGAAAGTTCTGCTTGAATATTTTCTAATGACTTGGCAATGTTCAAGTTGTCTGTGACGTTTGTTTTAAATAAAATTACATTGGGATAGGTTTCCCCAATGTTCTCTAGTGTAAGGGTAGTCAGCAGATACAGCAATAGTGGGTGCTTTGCCAATGGTGCCTGGCTTTGGTGACATCAAGTGGACATATTTAAAACTGCAAGTCATTGACGTGATCCCCCTAATAATCATCTTGTTCATCTCTCAGCACTTGTCCCGCAGGCCACATAAAATAATGTGGTGGGCCACAGTTGGCCAAGTGGCCGTGAGTTTGACACATGCAAGTTGGATGGACATTGAAAAATATTGAATAAAGTACTGGTAGACCTTTAGTTTAGCTCCTGTAAGGTTTACTTAAATATTGTTGGCAAAAACAAACTGAATTCCTTTGAAGCGCATCATATATGATTCAGACGTCATTGCGGTGTTTTGTCTTTTGAGCGCAAGCGTTGTGGAAAAGCTCGCCAGTTTCCTCACTTTTCATTGACAAATAGTAACAACACAATTAAAGTTTTTATTAAATACATATAGCCTCCTGAATCACCACTGAAATAACTTCCACATTGTGTGTTTTATAAGAATTTCTACTTAAATGAATCCTGCTAAAACTTAATTATGATGCATTTCACAGAGATTTTTAAAACAAGACTGCACATCTCCATTTCTAAAGTATCATGATATACAAATTATGTCATTTCTGCACTAATATTTGTCCCAAAACAATCTGTCAAATGATTACAGATCAATTCTAATGCACTTCAACCGCCTGCAGGCTGTGAAAGTCGGCCACCATGTCTCTTCCACTCAGTCTATGAGCACCGATCCCCACAAAGATGTTTGCTGAGCCCTTGACTCTTCACCTTGTACATCTCTGTTCACCAATCCACGCCACAAACCGGATTTTGAAGTTTACCAATGACACCACCTTGGTGAGACTCGTCTCTGATGAGGATGAGACGACATACAGGAAGGAAGTGGAGATGTCAACGCAGTGTTCCAAAACTAATCTAATTATCAACACCACAAAATCCAAGGAATTAATACTTTACTTCAGGAGGGCAAGCTCAGACCCAGGCCCACTCATCATCAATGGAGACTATGTGGAGAGAGTCCACTCCTTCAAACTCCTGGGCGTGCCCATCAACAATGTCTTCTGATCTGCCAAAACCAGGGCTGAGGTGGGGAAGGCCCATGAGCAACTCCACTTCCTGAGGGATCTCAAGAACAACCTGGAATAGAAGCTACTGGACAGTTGGCCTACTGCCCTTCTATAAAACCAAAGTGGGGAGCATTCTGGCATACAGCATCACCATGTGATATGAGGACAAGAAAAACACAGAATAATCAACACTGCCTAAAAGATCATCAGCTGCACTCTACCCAGTCTAGATGACATTGCCGGCCTGCGATACTGTAAGCAGAGCCATCACATTATAAACACACAATCCACCCTGGCCAACACCTATCTGTCCTATTGCCCTCTGGTTGCCACTGAAGGTCTGTCAAAATAAGGACAAACAGGCTCAGAGACAGCTTCTTCCCCAAGGCCATCACCACCCTAAAAAAAACCACACAGAACTTTGAAAAGATGTCTGGCGACTTTAGTTTTTTTTTTTTTTGCTGTTGACAAATGAAACAGTAAAAATATAAATGATTGCACAATACTGAAAAAATATACTTTGTGACTCATTTGTTTTTGCTGCTAAATGTTATTGCACTTATTTTCATTCAGTATTTTTACAATGCACTATTCTTTCTCATTTACAAGTATTGCACAATTATTAGAACTTAGGCTAGTCTCTAAGCACTAGATTGTAAATATTCTTTCTGCCTTTTATCCTGATAAATCTTTCTCTTTCAAATCTTTATTATCCAATGTCCAATCTCATTGCATACAATGTTTTACAACATTGATACTAACGACAATAAGAACAATTCAATTCAACTTCAGATCAAAGTGTATGATTCATTATGTGTTTTGCAAAAAGGAAAAATTATGATGTATTTATTATTTGTGACAGAACGACGTGCAAGAATGAGTGTACTTGGAACACACCCATGATTTGTGTCATTGCTCGTGCATGTGCACACACACACACGCACGCACGCACGCACACACACACGCACGGACGGACGCACACACAGGCGTGGTAGCTAAGAGCTAGGTTATTTATAGACGTACTTCCTGAAACAAGTAGACAGAGAGGTGGTGTGCGCAAACAGGACAAAAGGAGAAGGTCAAAAACAGTGAATCGAGCTGAATTAGCAAAGTAAACCAACTCGTTCTCTGTTAGCCATGAGAAGGTAAATGTGGGACTTTCTAACAGTCACAGTAGTAACTTTGAGAACTTGTGATTCTTAACTAGTAGAATGGCATTTTACCGATTCATCAGATATGAGGGGGTGCCGTGGAAAAACAAAACAGTTCGCTGATGCAGAGCAGTTTTTGGTCTCATGGGCTACTGTATCTTTGCTCTTTACAGTTTCTGTAGCTTCTGCCCAGCCCTCTGATTAATCTCACTAGCGCAGCATTGTTATGACTAGTGATGGGTGATTTGCAAGTTTTAAATTTTTGCATGGATTTTAAACATAATTTATCAAAATATAAATTTAACATTTTTTCGGACTAGAAAGCTCACCGAAATTTGCCTGAAATTTTGAATTGCACCTTATAACTTATATATCTTATAGCCTTATATATCGAATAATTTGGATAAGATTGGAAATGCAGACATTTTATATATATATATATATATATATATATATATATATAATATATATGTGTGTGTGTGTGTGTGTGCTTTACTACAAGGTTTTGCGGTATATTACCTTTTTTTCTGCAATGATTGATCAATTGGAAATCGCTAACCAAAATCACAAAATATATTTTGTGCCAACACGTAACCACTAGACCATCTGTGGTTTAAAAAAACGAAAAGGCATTAGTGCTTATCTCATTATCACACTATTTTAACCCATGGTGCCAGAAACAATTGTTAAAGAACGGAGAAAACAGTCACAAAAGAATTACGACAAGGGAAAACAGTTGATGTATCTGATGAGGATTGGACTTTGCGATCATCAATACAGTGATCACACAGCCTGCCACATAAATTTGCTTGCCAAATCTGAACATTGATGAACAGCCATGACAAAATATGTTTTCCCCAATGAATTAAGATCTAGTATCAGTATTGTAAAACGCTGCTCCCCGTCAATACCGAGGTTCGGCTTATCTTTGAAGGGGGTGTGGCAAACCCATACTCGGAGAAAAAAACGGTCTGGAGAGGGATGTACTAGCCCAAAGGCAAATAGAAGTGGTTTAAGAAACCGTGAACCGTGATATGCCAGTCAACTATCACTTCATATTGTGATTTTCACCAAAGTCAGTACAAAATAAATATTTAATTTAAGTTTCAGCAATACATTTGCAGTGCATTCCTAATTATTGATACAAAACATCTTTTATGTGTGATGTTGAAGGGAAGAAACACCTCTTCATACTTCATAAATAAGTTAATAAAGTACTGTTTCAGCTCAGAATTTGTATTTTTTCGAACGGAACGATTGGTAAATTTTCAATTTGTGTAGACAAGGTCTCTCCAGCAATAGATGAATATGCGTGTGTCCGTCCACCATTTTAGAATAGCAGTGAATGACCAGCAGCCATTATTATGCTAAATTAACCTGTGAGCTGCAGGCCGCCACTCAAAATGGAGGAAAGCCTGAAATCGGATAACAGCTCGTTTACAAACACAAACGCACACACACCCGCACGTGCGTCCCCAAAACACACACAAGCCCACAAAGGAGCATGCACGTCCCCAAGACACACACACCTACAGAGCTCTCCCATCCCCATGTTTCTTCTGCCCACACTGAGCAATAGAGCGGTCAGCAGCATGGCCTTTATCATCATTAGACACAATTTTCTGCCTCAAAGAAGAAAATCCCTCCCCCAACACTTACAAAAATGCCTTCCCCACAGTTGCCCTGCTCGTAACCTAGCCTGCCCGACTCTCCCCTCCTCCTTTGCCAGTGGCCGATGCAATCCAATCTATAAGCCCACCTTCCCTAGGGTTGACCCATGTCTGTATCATTGGCCCTCTCTCTTACTCAGGAAAAAAGGATCAACAAGAAATGGGAGGAAGAAGGAAAAAGTGAGACAGAGCTGAGAAAAGAGGGAGAGAACGAAAGCCAAGAGAAAGATGGGCTGTCCTGACACATTCCTCAGTCTGATCAAGTTTACACCTTCTAAATGCAACCACCTCATCTTACTTATACACGTTTCTATTTTTTTTTTATATTTACCAACTCCACAATGCGCCAGTGCTTGAAAAAAAAATCCTTTTATGATCGAACCATCTTACAAATGTTTCGGTCTCCCAAGTTTGCGTCAGACTATAAGTTTTGTCGTTATATGATAGTTTAGGACATGAGTTTCTGAACTTTTCAGAAAGCAGGTCGGATTTGGGAAGCTGAAAATGTGAGAGGGCGGACTATTCATCATGAAAGGTTTGCAGTGATCAGCGTTACAACCTCGTAATTTGCTTTTGTAGCATTTTCGTTTGACTCGCAAGGGTCTCACAAAAAACTGCTGCTGTGCCGTTAAAACGGTTTCCAGTTGCTTCAACTTTTCACAGCGTTTTGAAGTCAGCATCTTTTGTCTGGCAGTGCCTTTTGATATTTTATTATTTGGAAAAGGATAGTCTCCGGGCAAATTAGAAAGATGCAGTAGTTTTGGATTTTAGTTAAAAAAACAAACAAAAAAAACCTTAAGATTTTCACTTGTCCTGGAAGCGGCGAACCTCCCAGTCGACTTTCCTTTTTTTATTTACAGTCACCTCTTTGGAAATGGGGTGGGATAAAATTCTAACAAGGGCAATGTGGCCGAGGGGCTTCTGGAATCATCTGGTAAAATTGTGATTTTGTTTTCTTTTGTACAAATGTATTTTATACAGTGGTCAACATTAATAGCAGGCCACGGACCAGTAAAAATTGAACAGAGGCCGGACTTTGGACAAGTCATGTTTAGTCCCTTAATTAGTTGGTTGCAGCCACTAGGGCACAGTTCATTTTCACCATTAAAGATCGTTTACGTTTCCAGCAATGGGTCCTGCAAAAAAGGAGAAAGAGCGAGGGCTCTAATTACAATCAAAAGTAAGAAAAATGTTATCGCAAGATAAGAAATTGGGGTTTAAAGCAGCAGATTTGGCGAGGGAATACGGGCGAAGCATGTACACGATCTCCACCGACTAAGGCCAAAAAGAGACCCTCATATCTGAGACAGTGGCAACGGGTATCACTGTTTTATCAAGTTGGAGGACGGCAATAAATGAAGATATGGGAAAGCTTCTTTGGATTTGGACATGAGGAGAAAGAGCTGGCTGGGGACATGAACACGTTATTGACGGCAGAAACTGCTATCTTTTATCACAAAAAGACATCACAATAGAGCCAAAAGTGGACTTGTCAATGATGAGAATTGCCGTAAACATTTTTAAAACATTGTGAGGTCTAGATCGTTGGATCACTGTTTTATGCGCCTAGCAACCAAACCGGCACAGTGAGTTGAAAAGCGTGCGAAGACAGTTAACTGACTTTTTATATGTTATCATTAAGTTTATTTTTGTTTTTAAGCTGTTCTTGATCAATGTAGCTTTGTACATTTTTTTTGCCCTATATCTTATTTATACTATGTGGTATATTTATGAACATAGACTGAACACTAGTGTAACATCAGGGCAGTTGCAGTTGGGATTTGAATGACCCCTTTATGCAACGTTCTTAAAATATTGCATTTATTCGTATATAAGGACCTTTTTTTTTTTTTTTAACTAAAAGATCTTAACATTTAGGTTCACATTAAACACGAGGTTTTATGTTAGTATACTAAATATATGATAAGTCGAAAAATATCGCTGACCACAATCACAAAACTTTGAATGCAACCGGAATAGAACCCGGGTCACTGGGTAAGGACATCTAGGCTAGGTTGACACAGCATGGAAATCTGATATCTTTTTCTTTTTTTTTTGCACGGAAAAAAAGTATTCCATCTGTTAGAAGTCCGTCTAAACAGAATGATGTATCTGATCGCTTGGAATGCAACTGCTGTCAAGGCGCATGTCATTGATACGCGGCAGACGTCATTAGTCTACTTTCAACCAGGCGAGGGAAGCAGAGAAACAAACTACAACGGTGGGCGAAAACACGGAGTTCCTTTAAATCAAACATTCATGGAAGAAGAACATTATGCAACTCAAAGAACAGCCAACGTCGCATCTCAGATTTACTCTTAAAGCAATAGTATCCTTTAGTGCAGGGATGGCGAACACGTTTGACACAAAGAGCCAAATTTTTTAACTGAGAGTCAAATAGCCACACCAAGCACTGACCTGCCATGACAGACACACACAAACACACACAATTAAAAACATATTATAACCCATAACACACATAATATAACACTATTTCCGGTTCCCTTTGCATTTTGCCATTTTGACCGTGAGGGTAATAGTCTGCACACTCATAATAATAATAATAATAATAATTTCCTTTGTATTGTCATTCTATGTAACAATGTACACAGAACGAAATGTCGATACACCTGACCCGTTGTAGCGAGCCGATGCAGCCGCAGCCAACAGAGGGCGCCGCCATTTTACCAATGTTATAAGTCTTAGGTATGACTCGGCCGAGGCATGAAATGTTTACTTAATTTCCCGGGATTAGACATAACCTACGCAGATGATTGGCAGTCCGTTATGTGTCCGGAGCAGCATAAAAACAACAAATCTGCAAAATTAATTTCAAAATATTATTTATTATTTGTTATTAACTCTGATGGATTCAAGTGTGTTTTAGGAGGGGGGAAAACTAAACATGAAACGAAGCAAAGAGCCACAGTATATAGGAAAGATGAGGCAAAGAGCCGCCACGTGTTCGCCACCCCTGCTCTAGTGGTAGTTAAGGATATAAAATTTAAATTATACCACACAGGCAATAATCAAAGGGGAAAAGCAAAGTGATGATTTAATTAATATTTGGGGAAACAACGCCTCACTGTTTACATTCACGAGTAACTCCTCAAACACGAGTGCATTGCTTTTGATGTCGGGTTTCCTCTTGTGAGCATAGGTGACAGTTGTGGTGCTTTCACACGGGAAAAACAAGTCACATTCAAGACCCATTTAGTTGGTAATGTGAACGATGAGTGAGTGAGCGCATGCGTGCGTGCAGAGAGACAGAGTGAGCGTGCAAGAGAGTGAGAGCATGCAAGAGAGCGAGAGAGCGATTTTTTTTAAAAAAAATCGAGTTCATCGTTTACATTAGGATGAATACCCAGTATTATGTGTTGCGTGCCAATAATATTGTTTATGGCCACAATTCCAGACAGCCTTTATTGTATTTTCATTGAAACTAGGGTACAAAATAAAGTGGCAGAGATTGTATTTACCTATTCTTTGAATGCATATCTTTCAACATTAAAAGAATGCAAGCAAATGTGTAGTGTGTTTTTGGCTCCAAAATGATTATATTGCATTCAATTTCTGTACATTTTTGTTTGTTGTTGCTGTGCTTACTTGTAGTGCCATGGGAAAAGGGGCATATTTCGGCAAGGCCCTTCAAGAATTTTTTTAATGCCCTGCTGTGTAAGTTGTTGTTGTTGTTTACCCGGTAAAGTAAGACAGAAACAGTTTTACGGTTAAACTGACAGCAAGATGGAGAACCTGCTCAAGGTTCTGTGGATCATGTCATGTCAATAGCATTGATGCAGAAAATTACTGAGGTGACAAGTCATAGTAAACCAGCATTGGCATATTTGTAGTTGGGAATAAAAACATATCCAACAATGAATCCATTAAATCAAATCTAAGCACTGAATTTGTCATTAAAACAAAAACAAACTGGACAACCAAACACACAATTTAGTGGCAATGATGGCAGAGCTAGAGCGACACCCTCTTTGTTGGCCAATCCCGAAAACAGGCGCGCTCGGGGATGTAAGTGACAGCACCAGTGTGAAATGGCTCAAACTATCAAAAGTTGCTGTCAAACAAGTTTAAAGATTACGAGTATATTACATCTGTTCTTCCAAAACAACATCTCAGAATACTTCACAAACACATTGGTGATATGAAATTGTCATAGATTAATCTATGATCATTTTTCCCTCGTTTGTGCTTATAAGTAAGCCCATACTCATTGGCCCATAATGCTGTTCCTACCTGGATTTTTTGGGCATCTTGGCCTTAGGTGTGGAGTTCTTGACTTTCTTTTCCTTAGGTTCTTTGGGAGTCTTGGGTGTCTTGGGTGTCTTAGGCGTTTTGGGGGCCTTAGGCTCTTTGGCCTCAACGCCCTCTGCCTTATCCTTTGGTTTCTTTTTCCGTTTTTTCTTGTCTACAGGTGGAGAACTTCGATCTCCTATTACTGTGAAAGCACCCTGATCACACTCCATAAGTTCTGACGTGACATTGTCCTCTACTTTTGTCGTGCTCATTTTTCCTTCAGTTTCTCCAGCTTCTACTTTTGCCTTCTTTTTCTTCTTTTTTTTTGGTTTAATCTCCTGGTCACTGGGCCACTCTGTGCAGACAGGCTGTCTAGCGTCACCAGTTAGTCTATCAGGAACCGTTCTTGAGGCATCGGCAGACGGGTCCAAGAGGGAATGCTGAAGGGCCAAGGAAAAAATGAGTTAATTTCAAGCAGTAGTTAAACAAGTAAACCATTGCATTTGTCTCTTCAGACAAATATCGGGATGAAATGTAAAAAATAAAAACAGCACATCTGAAAATTGCAAGCCAGAAAACTTAGCAGGCCGCATGTATGTTCTTGAAACTCACAGCATGGTCTACTAACTAAGCTACTTCAAACTAATGAAATAAAACGTTCAGATTTTGACAAATCCTTCATTAATGTCAATTTATGTAGTAACTATCGCACACCAGGATCATACTCCGTTTTCTTAGATGAATTATCTCAACTGTTGTCTGTAGTTTGCAATAGTCTTTGATCTGTACAGCCCTTTGATACTCTTTGTGATTAAGGGCTATACAAATAAACATGACTTGACTGGATCAGATTTGTGTATTTATGCTTTGTATATACACAAAATTTTAATTGAGTCACCTTTATACTGGTCATAATTTGAAGGTAGCTATGTGGGAACTTGAAAACAGACTAAAGAAGCACAATGGGCATTTGAAACACATTTTTTCGTTAATAAATCTAGTAACTGTAATCCTTAAAAGACTAAAGAATCTGTTAATTTAGCGGTAATCTTGATGCACTATCCTCTTGAAAAACCCTGACCATAAGACAAAAGCACTTATATAGGTTAAATAAAACAGCACGGACACACTGCGTTTGGCTGATGCATGAATGGTAGAACTTATTACCATCAATATTCATAGTAAACAAACTGTCTGACACCTCCTATTTTCTTTTTTGCACTTTACATTTTCCATCCTTATTCCTTCTCCCTACACCAAGTCCTTTTATATTGCTCCAATATATGCTTGCTCTAAAAGGAAACTGGTTACCAGCTGTTGAGAGCCACTCCAGCTGCCTATCCCCTTCTCTATTCCAATGCTTCCTCTCCCTCCATTCTTTCTTCCTCCAGCTGCTCAGGGTCCCAGTAGCAGATGGGAAATCAGGCATCATGACACGAATAAATTATCTCCATACTTCAAAAAGTCAGTGTATGTGTGTGTGTGTGTGTGTGTGTGTGTGTGTGAGTGTAAATGTCATTCCAGGAGAGATTATGCCCCAAAGTGTTTTTATGTATAGGGAAAGAGAAAAAACAACAACATTGGAGTATCTAAATATGTCGAGGACTGCAAGAGGCAGAGAATCAGCAATTTTAACTACTAAAATACAACAAAATCTGCTCGACACATACATTTGCACAGAACAGTTGCGCTTCACACAAAAAAGGGGGAGGTGCCGTCCCCCCAAGACCACTTGGATTAGGCGAATGCTAATGCACAGAGACACGCGTCACACCCAAGCACAGCAAGGTCACACATAACGCTAAACACTGCACACAAACACCTGCTGACACACACACAAAAAAAACTACCTAGAGAAAATGGGGGTGAGAGGAATAGGCATGGGAAAAGTACAGCCGGGGACATACATATTAAAAGGTATTTCCAGCTTCAAAAACGTGCAAAATGTGAGGAAGTAGTACATGGTTTGGTTTCATTGGTATATTTGGATTATTTCCAAGATAATGCATTTTGAAGACAGCATGTTTTGTTTATGTTATACTAAACTGTGACCTCATCAGAGGAACAACAGAACCCTAGCAAGCCAGTCACCATATTAATGATGTTTTATGTGTTAATTAGTTGAAGAGGTTACAAGTATTTTAAGCAAAGTCCTGTTTTTTTTTTGTGGATAATGCCTGGGCATTGATTCACAGGTGGGGGTAGTAAAGATACAACAAAGGACAAGCAGACAAAGGGGGCAGCCGGCAAAAAAATAAATAAACATAGCCACCAACTGGGGGCTAACGGGTTACTACTGGCTGAAGCTATTTGGACCTTTTGAAGGTGATATCCGTTTGATCAAACAGGCCCGTATAGGATAATGAGGGTTGTTGACAGTGAAAAAAACCCCTGCTATTGGTTGAGATTTCAATTGAAAAGGGAGAGGCTAAAAAAACATACAAACGCTTCCCTACTTACGAACACTCAAGTTACTAACAACGATTCATACGAACATTTATTTCGGGAAGTGAAAAATATCCGGACAGTGCTGTAAGTTAGATTTTCTATTATGGACCTTTTTCCAGTACAGGACAGTACTGTAGTGCTTCTTTCTGCCACTACTGGCGTGTGGCGCTGTGAGAGCTCTTTCAGCACCCACCCTGAAGAAATCTGGCTTGATCTTCCCGTCAGAGTCCCAGTTAGTGTGTAAACATACTGTACTGTATCTGCAGCGCACTAAGAACTTTGAAATTTTTATTGTTTAATATCTCGTGCATCCATTCAATATGGTTGGTGTAAAGTGTAAAGAAGAGGCGAGCTGTTTAATTTGAAATGAAAGTGGAATAAGGAAGCTTTACGTGGTTGAGAAAATGGTTGGATCGCTTTTATTCGGCACTTTTTACCACGGAGGAGGAAGTAGGAACTCTTGAGGACCAATCTTCCAAAATAAGTTAAACTTCACTTTATTTATCTTTATAGAGCATGTTCCCCCTCGGATGGGTCTGGCCTTGATGCGGCGAGGGGGCTTGCGTGTTCCAGTGACCCTGGAGAGCGATACCGTCGGGAGCTTGCTCCTGGTAGGGTCACCCATGGCGGGCCGGTCTCCGGGGTAGGTTCCAGACAAACAAAGACCCCAGCGTGTCGGTACGCTGTGAGGTGGCAGCCCCACCAACCGACTATCCTGCGGAGGGCTAACAACTCACCCAGGAGAAACACACTTTGTTACGAAACTGACCAGAGAAAGAAGCCGGACTGACCAACACGGTAACGGACCCCAGCCTGCCCCCGACCAACGAGTACGGATCGATCTTCGTCATAAGACCCGTGTCGCCACCTGGAATGTCCAGACACTCCTTCGCCCCGGAGCTGCCACCCTGCTGTCCCGAGAGCTCTGTCGCTATAACATCACCATGGCAGGGCTCTGTGAAGTACGATGGCAAGGCAATGGTGAAACAACAGCTGGCAACCATTGCTACATCTGGAGTGGCCCCGAGAGTCGGACCGGCCTTTACGGTGTGGCTCTTGCCATTCCAAAAGCCCTCCGGAGGTCCCTCATCAGCTGGACACCAATAAGTGACAGACTACTGTCTGCTCGATTCCTCCACCATCACGGCAAGATGACAGTGATCGTCGCCTACGCCCCCACCGATGTCGCTGATGAGGATGCGAAGGACGCGTTCTTTGACCAACTCCACCAGGCTGTCAACCAAGCCCCACCACACGACGTCACCATCATCCTCACTGATGCCAACGCCACTCTATCCAGCATTGATCGGTCCCCCGGCTCACCTGTCGGCACCACCTTCGTTGACAGCACAACAAACGACAATGGCAACCGCCTCCTCCTCCTCTGCCACCAAAACAACCTTTGTGTTGCTGACACCTGGTTTCCCCGGAAATGCATCCATCACTGGACGTGGTACAGCCCAGATGGCAGAACCAGGAAGGGATTGGACCACATCCTGATATCACGACGCTGGAAGTCGTTTGTAACCAACTGCCGGGTGTTCAGAGGAGCACAGCTTGGCAACACAGACCATCGTCTGCTGGTGGCCCAGCTCAAGCTAAAGCTCCGAGCCAACCAGCACAAGACTCTGCCTCGTCCCGACTCCTCCCGACTCAGCGACCCCAACATCGCCAGAGACTTCAGTTGCTCCATCCGCCGCTCTCTTGATACCCTGGCTCCTGACAAGCTGACAGACTGGGCGGCCTTCAAGGAAAGTGTCCTCCAGTCTGCTCACAATGTCCTCGGACGCCCGCGATCCTCCCCGAGAAAGCCCTGGATATCAGAGAGGACACTAAACATCATAGACCAGCGGCGTGAGGCCCGACTCCGAGGCGACCTCACAGAGTATCGGAGACTGAATCGCCTGCGCAATGTGGCCATTGCTGAAGATAGGGAGAGGTTTTGGCAGGCAGAAGCCCAACAGCTTGAGTCCGCGGCCAACAACAACAACATGAGCCGCGTATTCAGTCTACTACGCCAAGCCCGTAGCGGCCCACACATAAAGACAGCCCTGGTAAAGGACTCAGACGGCAACCTCATCATGACAGAAGCCAACTGCCTCGAGCGCTGGAAGGAGCACTTTAGCCTCCTCTTGCAGCACAGCACCATCCCGGCTGATCCCACCCTCCTACGGGCTGCGAGCACAGCACCTCCTAACGACACCTGCTGCACAGACCCCGTAACACCCGAGGAAGTGAGAGCTGCTCTGAAGAAGCTGAACACCAAGAAAGCCCCCGGCATCTGTGCCATTACCGGCGAGATGCTCAAGGCCGGCGGTGATGGCATGGTGGAGTGGCTAACCCGCCTATTCAACCAGGTGTGGGAATCGGAGCAGCTGCCCACCGACTGGACCAGAGGAGTCATCTTGCCCTTCTGGAAATGCAAGGGCGACAGGCTTGTCTGTGGAAACCACAGAGGCATAACCTTACTCTCCATCCCGGGCAAGGTCTTTACCAGGATCTTGCTCAGCCGTGCCCTTCCAGCAATCAGAAGCTGCCGCCGTCCCCAGCAGGCTGGCTTTATGCCCAACCGCTCCACAACGGACCACATCTCTGCCGTCCGTTTGCTGATAGAAAAGACCCGTGAATTCCGTAAAGATCGCCATCTATATATCGGATTCATTGATCTGAAGGCCGCCTTTGACACCGTCTGCCACTCTTCACTGTGGAACATCCTCCAAGCTCTCAGAGCACCACCCAAGATCATAGCCCTGTTCAAGCTGCTCTACAGCAACACAGAGAGCTGTGTCCGTATCAACGGCATTGACTCCGACTGGTTTGCTATCTCCAGCGGCGTTCGCCAAGGCTGTGTGGCTGCTCCCGACCTTTTTAATTGCATCATCGACCATCTGATGTTCAGGGTTAGTGAGCGCATCCCCGGAGTGTCTTTCGGCAACTACCACCTGACTGACCTGGAGTATGCTGACGACACCATCATTCTCAGCACTTCCTACAGCCAGCTGAGAGACGCTCTGGGCATTTACAGCGAAGAGGCAGCGCGGCTTGGCCTGCAAGTGAGTTGGACGAAAACCAAGTTCATGTATGTCGGTGATGGACCAGATCCACCTCCCATCCAAATTGGTAGCGACATCGTAGAACCTGTCAAGAGCTTTGTATATCTGGGGTCCATGGTGACAGACAATGGGGACCTAAAACCAGAGATTCTCCGCAGAAGAGCCCTGGCAGCATCTGCTCTGCAGTCTCTCTGGAAACCACTCTGGCGGCACCAGACCATCGCACGCAAGACGAAGCTCCGCATTTACAACCTCGCCGTACTCCCTATCCTGCTTTATGGCTCAGAAACATGGCCCCTGAACGACACCCTGGCCACAAGAATCGATGGTTTTGATAGCAGGGCTCTCAGAACCATCGAGAACATCAGGTGGCCCCAGCGAGTCTCCAATAAAGAGCTCAGAGCCCGCACGTGCCAGCCCCAAGCATCTTCCTTGGTCGCACAACGCCGCACCCGCTGGTTTGGCCATGTCCTTCGTCTACCACCAGACCATCCGACACGAGCCATTCTCCAGTTTGACCCAAAGGCCGCAGGCTGGAGACGACCACGAGGGAAACCCCGCACTCGATGGCTCGACGTCGTTGCGGGCGACCTCCAACAACACGGAGTTGCCGTAGAGGATGCAGAACAGCTGGCACAAGACCGCCAGCATTGGAAAAACCTGGTTCATCTGGTCGGCTCAACGCACAGGGACGGGACCCCCCGACCTTCGCTGGAGCAATAAGTAAGTAAGTAAGTAAGAGCATGTTAATTTATTGAATGTATTTTTCAATACAAAACAATCCAGGTTACTCATACAAGACTTTAACATATGTATATAAACCTTTTACATACATTACATAACAAATACAGCACTGAAGCGACTTAAAAAATATTCAATGTACAAACGATCGTCCGGAAAGTATCTCGTTTGTAAGTCGGGGAGCGTCTGTTTTTGGAATAATTTTGCGAATGTTTATTTATAAAGGGGCGTTTTGGAACTAAAACAAATTTCAATTAACTGTCCAACAAAGCAGACACGCTTTTATAAGGATTTCTACTAATCTGTCGAAATTATCATGTGTTATGGAGTAAATATTTTACACGGTTCGATTCTATGGATTGTCCTTGTTGTAATAATGGCATTTTGGGGGGAAATTCAAAGAATTTGATGACGGCCAGGTTGTGACTTTTTTTTATTGGGTTTACTGAACAGGAAGATGTGTTTTGAAGCTATTTCGAACCCAATTGGATCCTTTATGGGAGAACAGGAGTGGAGCAATTCGTTTTAAATTATTTCATATAAGGTTAATCCGCTCTTTACACGAGCAATTCAAGCTACTAGCAGCATCATAAGTTTATTTGAAGAGGCACCACTGAACTGTATATTCAAAGGCCATGAAAATGAACCAGAATAAAATACACTTTGGAATCATTGGGTACCACACGAACTGATTATAAATCACTGAAAAGCATTTTTTTCAAACTACTTTCTTATCCTGCTCTTGTCACGTTCAGTTTTTAAAATATTAGTTTTTTGCACGTGACTCATTGTCTTTCATTCTTATTGTTTAAAGCAGAAATTACAAACATTACTGTGATAAAGAACGCAGTAAAGAGTAAAAAAATATTAAAATGTGACAAGTCCACACATCACATGCATGGCTAAGTGCAACTGTATCTACTTTTAACAGCGTGTCATGACTTTTGTTTTGGTTGTAGGATATCTGAAAGTAAAAAAAAAATAATAAAAAAAATCAGGATGGTATACGGCCTCAAATGTTTGCTGGGACATGGCTTGAATACACAAAAGTTATTTTGCCTTGATATGTCTATTTTGAGGGGGTTGAGTGGTGGGTTGCGCCGCAGATGGAGGACCAATCTTTAAAATATGAGCCAAAGCAGGAAAATTATTCTTATTTGGACTCATTTTAATATTCATAATGGTTCCAAAACATTGTGCATTGTCTATCACAGACAGAATAATCTGAATCAGTCCCTCAAAGCTTAACACTTTATGTGCCTAAATGCCAATCTTCAGTAGAGATCAATTATATTCTTGTTTTTGTTATATATATATATATATATATATATATGATTTTATACATTTGCATGTTCTTCAGAGGTTCTGTGTCGTTTCAGTCTACATTGGTTACAAATTGAATTGTAAATAGTTAATGGTTCTTTTATGTAAAAATCTTCTTATAGCACTGATTTTGTTGTGTAGTTTGTTTTTCAGGGATTCTGTGTTGCTTGACTTTGAAGTTGCTTAATATAAAACATTTTGAATTAGTGAGGTTCACTGTAGACTGTAGAGTGAAAAAAATAAAGGCAAGCATAATGTAGTACATAATAAAAAAAATTATTCATTTCATGCATAACTTTGCATTATTATTATCAGACGAAAGAGGTATTTGGGATCTAAGCTGAAAGAGCCGGTATTCTAATCACTAATAGATTGCGTGTTACAATAACATGCCTGTCAACATATACGTTTTTCCAAACGTTTTAAAAGTTTTTTGATCATCTCCAATTGCTCTACGTTGCATGTGAAAATAAAAATTCAAATAACGCATTTGTTGTTCTACATGGTCTGTCTTGCTGTGAATAAATAAGTGCCGCGTTATGTTTATAAGGTTTATCAACACGTACTAAGGGAATTGCAACCATTGATAAAAAAATTGGCTGAGGTGATAGGTGTGAAATAACCTCCTTTAAATGTTTCTGTAGTGCAGTGGTTAGCACATTCGCCTATCACACTAAAGGTCCTCAGTTAGAGACTGGGTGGAAACATGTTGGCCCAGAGAGGGATGGGCGCCACCAGGCTATACTTGCTCAAGGCACACCACCGGGAATGATGCCCCCACGACCCTAAAGGTTGAGGGATCTAACCATCCATCCAACCCATCAAAGAGGAACCGACATATCAGCAATCACAAAAACAGCAGTGCTGATTTTTAATACTGTAATGTAAAAAAATCATCAAAATAATAAATATAAAATTAATACTAGTGATTTGGTCTGTTTACTCAAATACAATATCTTAGTTAATTTTAATGTAATCAATTTTTTTTTGCATTGAACTCCTTGTTTACCATCCTTCTGGGTGTGGCTTGTATTCTTTGTCATCGCCTTTCATAACTAGTGTACGCACGCCCTCTGGCAGACCCCGGACCTCTCTAGAATGTCCACCCACCGCGGTCTAACAAAATTCTATGGGTAACACTGAATATAGCAGGCAGTTAAGTAAGGATTAGATAATCCTTTATTCGTCACACAATGGGGACATTTATTTTGTTACAGCAGTGAGACAATGAATAATGAATTACAGCTAAGAAAAAACAAAGTATAAACAAGTATTTAGAAATATAAAAAATAAAAACCTAATTACATTTCCAATGGCAGGTGCGCAAAATAGTTCAAGTAAAGTGGGCAGTAATGCGCAAATATGCAACATCATGGAGAGTGTGCAGTGAAAAGTTAAAAAGAAAGTCATTGTTATCGGGATTGGTCTCCAGAGTGAGGGAAAAAACAGTCATCGTGCATCCCTTAATATTGTGTTACTGTTTAAACTCAAAATGTTTATTTTAGTGCATCTCTACTCTGAACTAATGAAAATGCGAAGGACAGTTTTTTGAAAAGGTTAATTTATGTGGTCAAATACATTGATTTATTTCCATTCTGAACAAACAAAGCCATCTCTGTATTAGTACTGAATAAACTGGTAACAGTGGGGGATTGGGTTGATGAGTAGTGACAATTTGTGGTCTTATTGAGCATTTTGCGTGACAAACAGTTCACTTTCCGATAAACTAATCCACAATTTTTGCTTTTTAAACAAAAAAATGAGTACAACATTATAGAGGCATTTCCGAGATGCAGACATCTAGGCAGTTGGTTTAGCAGGTTGCTGACGGCATTCTTAGGCGGGGGAGGGGTGAGATGGCCATGTTATATGTCAACTAGTGTCACAGAGCAGCACATGCAATATAGAATAAAGGTCACAGTACAGTACTCTGCTAGGCTTTGACCTTGAGCAACAGACAAAAGTGTTCGTGTGTGTGCTCATGTATATGCATAAGCATATATGGGGACACACACACACACACACACACACACACACACACACACACACACACACACACACACACACACACACACACACACACACACACACACACACACACACACACACACACACACACACACACACACACACACACACACACATGCCTGCAACCTAGATAGACATATATGGAAAAATTACATAAATTAGGCTATTCAGCGCCCATCAGTTGGGCTGGAGGGCCACCAGGCTTTAGTTAACTCCCCCAGCATGCAAATATGCAGCAAAAATTATTTCAAAATAACGGTCACAATCACCAGCCATCAACTACTGATCACCTTTACCCGGTGAATGCAGTGCCTGATGCCTCTCCCAATTTAATTCATGCCAACGAAATAAGATGGCACCAAATATACAAAGTCAAAGGAAGGTGCACATCAAGCCAATCAGTTTGAAAACTAGTACTCAACCACTTTTTTGATGAACGCAGTAGGAAAACTATGCAAACCAATCCAGCAAGTCCACAGCAAAATGTATGAAAAAAGTTTTGAGTGGTGGAGTCAAAATCTGACTTTAAATACAATTGAAAAGCTGTGTTAAATATCGCAAAAATTAATATTGCAAAGAAGAGTAGACCTAAATATTTCCACAACACTGAAAAAAAATCTCTTATGCTTTATTTGTGTTATTGATGGCAAAGGTGGCACATAAAAAAAAAAAAAATAGGTTTAGATTAGGATGACCTTAATGTAATTATCATTTATAAACTCAATTTTGTACTTCCTAGGCTCGTCTGTGTGAAAATTGCTTGGGTGATGTAAAACTGTGGCAGATTTGCCTACAAGACAGAAATGTAAAAGGAGGCAAAATCATTAATCACAGCACAGTGCGTTTTTAGTGAAGAACTCAAATTATTTTGACGCCTTTGCATCTAGGTCAAGACAGCTGGATAATATTAGTGAGACTTGAGATGTGAACCACAAAGCACAGGTCACAAAGACTAGATAGAAGTAGGCTGGATGATAGTCGGGCGATACAGTGAGGTTGGAAAGCAGAGGAAAAATAGTTGGATTTAGACATGCAAGATTACTGGGCTGCCACTGCATCTGAAGGGTTCAGTGCAGAAAGAAAGGGTTTCACGTCTACCAACCATTGAAGTATTGGGTACAACTAGGAGTAGCAGTGATGCAACTCTCACTGCATCGTCAACAAGCCCCCTTTGTCATCACACATCCTATGGCAAAAATGTAGACTGTCATCTCTGGAGGCCATTACTTGTTTTACCCACATCCTTCCTCTTTGAGGATTCTTCCCCCAAAATGGCTTCAACCCCCCCCCCCCTTTTAGACCATCTCTTTGAACATCTGGCTACATAACAATTACGAAAAGAAATAAGACTGGAAAAGAGTCCTGTAGAGAGAGCGGAAATAGAGGAGACAGGGAGGAGGCAGAGACAGGAAGGGAGGTTTCCTCGAAAGAGGCAGGAGTGACATGGAAGGGGGAGGAGAAATTAGGCTGGTGGCGCCACTTCGTATGAGCGGTATGTGTTGGTGCTGTGAAAATGTATTACCCCAGACACATTCATATAAGCACAAACACAAAAGGCAAACTTCAAAGTCCAGTAACACACAACAATATGAAAAACATCCACAAAACCCTTTTCAACAATACCCATTAAACAACTCTGCCCTTAAATATGAACTGGAGACAAATAAGGCAAACTTTTCTAACAGTCCAAACAGACATTACTTCAACCACAAAAACATTTACATTAAGAGAAATCTACACTAAAAAATGACCATGAATAAACCAAATACAGTTAGTGGTACCTCTTCAAACGAGCACCACTGAACTAGAACTAAGATTTACCAGTTATATTTGGAACAAAACTCCTGCTCTATTATTATGTTACTCTATTGAACGAATACTTTTGTTTTGCTTTATCAAAACACAGGGTTTCGTTCTGAGTTATAGACAGACACTTGGTACAACCAGAATGGATTTCAAGCCCAGCGATGGCTGGAAAAGAAATTAAAGAAGAGGACTGGCTCTGTTAATGTGGTTTGGCATGAGAAAGCAGCAGGTGCAGGTTGCAAAGCCATGGAAGAGTTTTTGCAGCGCTTAACTTGGCTTTGTTAAGAGAAAGGAAATAAAACCAATATGCTGTAAAAATGTTTGTTTGTATATTCATTTTAAGGTACAGTAACTTTAATTTATATTGTATAGTCAGTGGTTATGCATCACCAACCATCTCTATTGCTATATCACCCCATCCTGACCCTACTTGCACATCTTTGTAAAGTTGGCAACCACCGACTTCCTTCAGGGTACATGCTCATAATAAACTTACATTTCATTTTGTTCACATCTTATTTATCTATGAATGTATTTTTTGTGTTTGATAACTATTTCCATGTGTTTTTAGTTATCAGCAAGATGAGATTTATTTAATTATTTTATATAGGGACCATGTGTTTGTTAAACGACCAAGTCGGGCCATGGGCCATTACTGGAACGAATTGAACTGGTATAAAAAAATACCACTGTATTGACATTTGTGTTTCAGAACAATGCAACTATATAAAAGTTTTTTTTTCATTGTTACTCACCTGTACGTTAGGCACTTTCTGCGGGGTAGTAGGTTGTGAAGACAGTGGGTGGGAGGAAGAAGGCGGAGGTGCCCAATGGTGGGAAGTTTGGTTGGAAGGCTGGGGCGTGCTCTGCAAAAGGTTGGAGGAAGGGGGATTGTGTTGCATCTGAACACTTTGGGTGGGGGGTAATAAACCGCGGTTTATGGACAGGATTCCGTTCTGTGTAATAGATGGACCCTGAAAGCCAACAGGAGAAGGCTGCAGGGACTGGCCACTTCTGGAGGCTTGTTGATGGGGAAGCAGAAGATGATCTCCTCCTTGGCTGAGTGGTACTTCATGTTGCCCTTAAAAATATTGACAAATGTTTTATCCCTTTCAAGACATAAAATAAATTACGATTTTAAGAAATGTACATAATGCAGCTTTAAAGTTGAAAGTCATTATTTTATAACCAGGAGGGAAATTCTGTTCCTGCTTAAAACCCCACTTCCTCATGCCATGAGGCTCTTTAACTCCACCCGGGGGAGTAAAAGCCCACATTAAACTCCACCCCCACATTTGCATATTACCCTATTTTTGTTATCACAGTGTGTATTTTATGTAGCACTATTTAAATACTCTATATCAACACGTTACATTGGGTATTAATGTATTCTATTTCTTTTACTTTAATATTATTTCATTTTCAACACACGGATACTGCTGGAAGTGTGAATTTCCCTACGGAGATGAACAATCTATCTATCTATCGAAAAGCTTCACTTAAAAAGGTTTGTTGATATGAATTTACCAGAAACATATTTTGGTGAATGAAGTACCTGGTGTCACAATGCACGCTATATAATTGGAATTAACTCATTGGACTTTTTTCACACTCTCATTGCAGCCATTTGCAAAAATTAAAACAGTTCATTTTCAATATCTCCCACACGATAAGATGCACAGGTAATCGCGTAGCTTGATCACTCCCAAATATAGGCTGCTTACACACATGGGTAAAAGTTCACTGTAGATTGAAAGATAAGGGCATGGGTATTGAAAATTTCGACTTCTACCCTCCACCCTTTCAGGGAAAGTAGTGCAGCAGCGAGCCAAAACCATATTCATCGTCCAATCAACGATACATAAAGCTGTTAATTAACCAATAAACCCATTACCCAAAAGCGAGTGAGGACAAAAAAGCCACCAAGCGAAAACCATTTGCATTTGCTTATTGTATAGCGCCATTCTAGTAGGCCAAACACTATCAATCAAATAACAATCTAAAAATCCTTAAAAAAATGCAGAATTTCTCGATGAAACAGGGTCACTACATCACATCGGTTAATCTTGGAGCCCTAGTAGTGCAAGCCAAAGAAAGTCATTTTTTTGAAGTTTTATTTTTCTTCATTTAATGCGAATCTATCAAATCAGACTCCAGAGAAATATGGCAACAATTTTGAGGATGTACAAGCACTTCACTCAAACTTCAAGCACTTTTAAAACCTTGAAACTACATTCAAATTCAAGCATTTTCAAGGATTTCAAGCATCTGTATGAACAGTGTTCATTGGAGTCTAGCTGTTTCTGTTCAAAGGGATTGGACTAGATTATAAAGCGCACACAACCCGTCTTAAAAGCTAACAGTGCATGTCAGGGCAAATGAGAAAAACACTATGTCGGAGAAACTGCCTATGAAGATTTGTGGTAAGGCTGAGATCTGGCCAAGGCTACAATTTCAAATAATTTCTGAAGCACTCCAAATGGAAGATGTTTGGGACAACCAAACTCTGCCTGGAGCTAGCAGGCAAGACAAAGTGAGCAATCCAGGGTGAAGAGCCTTGGTGGCTGAGTAAAAAAAGAACCGAAAGATCACTATGGCTAAACTCCAGACATACAGTAGGCAGATACAGTAGGAAACATTTCTAAGTCAACTGCAGCCCTCCACCATTAGAGTGTTTATGGTAAAAGGGATAATCTGATGCATCTCTTAAGTGCAAGAACTATAAGGCCCACATAGAATTTGCCCCCCAAAACGCATGACTCCCCAACAGCGAGAAGAATGACTGGTCTGATTTTAACTTTTTTGGGATAATTCAAGGATGAATGTGTGAAAAAAGCAGGCACTAATCCCTAAAGTGTAATATGGTGGTGAGAAAATCATGTTGTGGGTGGTTCAGGTGGTTGTGGTGTTCAGTACATCAGATAGGCTGGAGGTCCACCTTTCAAGAGGACACTGACTAAGGACACAGCTAAAATAACAAAGGAGTGGCTTCAGAACAGCTTTTTGACAGTTCCTAACTGGACTAGCCAGAACCAGGACCTAAATTGAGCCACTCTGGAGACACAAAAATAGCTGTCTACCAACATTCTGCATCCAACTTGACAGAACTGGAGAGTTCGGCTTCACGGATAACCAAAAGATATCGCGAGGTGATGTGCTGAGATTGGGTAATTGCAAAACACTGCAGTTTTTTAAAAGGACTTGTAGTTCCATGTTTGTGAGTGAGTGCATGGTCGACCAGAATTTTCAAAGTTCGGGTTTTAACGGCACCGGCCAATCAGAAAGTAAATTCATTCATTAAATCGGACACTGAGAAAAGTCAGCGGGTGTTCTGTTGATTGTCATCCCGCCTGGAAATCGACTGAGGCGGTATAGGGAAGAGAAAGGTCTGGCCTACAACAGCGAGGCTAACAGTTCTCTCAAGACACCCCTGCGGAGGCAGTATTTCACAGGCGCCAGATTCATTACGCATAAAACGCATGACCTGGCGCTACAACTCATGGGAAACTGCTACATCTGTGGCTCTTTTATTTTAATCATTGGGGAGACCTGGCTGATATCGCGGTTAACCAGCTCTAGCCAGCCGCTCTTTGAATTGCTTTCTTCCTTTGAAAGAAGAAGCCCTCCAATTTAGTTATACTTTTATATAATAATAATAAAGAAAACTTATTCAACTGCAATTCAGTTTTTTATTTGTTGATCTATAGCTGTTACTTTGTTACAGTCTGTAGTGACATCTCGGGGAAAGTTTGGATGTCACTGTAATTACGTTCTCACAAAAAAGAACTAGCACAGCAATGCGCTTTTAAAATCGAAAATTGCATCAAAATTGCAATACAGGTATGAAAAATCGCAATTCGGTTTTCTTCCCAAATTGTACAGCCCTACTGGTGATGAGATATTTTTTTAAATATATTTTGGCAAATGACTGAAATAGCGCACATTCAAACAATCGAAGGGACTCGAGTACAATTCATATGCACTCGTATCAGTGGCATATACCGGTAGTCTTGTGAGTAAAAGTATGATTTGAGAAGATAAACATATACATATATAAAAAAATCTACTTATAGTTTACAAAGAAGTATACGTCTCATTATCAGCAAACCAATGACATTAAAGACGTAGTCCCAAACAGAGTATCAGCTGTACAACTATCTTTTGTATAATCTGAAATTAAATATACTTGTTCGCTTTTAACACTTCATACGTGAATAAAGACACTCTTAATGGCATGATTACGCAAGTTCACTTTTTAACACAAAGCTTAAGACATTTTAAGACCAAATCGTTTATTAAACATAACTATCCAAAATTGAACAGGTGCTTTATGCCCAAACATGCAAGCCATTGTCTAATGTTTTGAGATATTCAAGGTCTTCATCACCAGTCAGTTTTTACTTGACAACGCTATATGCCAATCCTAACATCAAAAAGAGTGTTAGATTATTGTGATAGGAACGGGCGATTTATAAGATTTACATCCTTGGGTTATTTGATACTTTACGACGAGTTCCACCCATATAACAAAGTTTCAATACTAGAGACCATCGCTTAGCTTACCTTGTTGTGTCTGGAGTGGAGGACGATTTGGGCCAAGCTGGGGACCCCGCTGTGGTCCCATACCAGTATACAACTGCCCAGCATTAGGGGCTGTACTGTTCTGCTGGTATTGTGTACCAGACAGTGTGGTTTCGGAAGGTCTCTGAGGATGTGGGATGGAGTTTGGTGGAGACTTCAGGGCTGTGTACCCTGTAACCTCGGAAGAAACCGCTAGTCCTGCACTAGGAGGTCTAACTGGTGGAGAGGGTGTCGGGGTTCCCAAAACCCGCATTGGAGACATTGATGAGGGAGAAGGGTAAGATACCTGAGATGCGGGAACAAGGTGGGACTGGGTTTGCTTTGGGGGCTGGGAGTGGTTAAGTGGGTGCATAGACTGGCCCTGTTGCCCTGCTAGCTGTGGCTGCACTGGCAGAGAATGTGCTTGGTGCGATGGCCCACTAGGGAAACGCTGTCCAGGTTGCCCAGAAACTGGACTTGTTCCCTGGTTAAATCTTTGGCCAGGCTGCCGAGGTCCCATAGTAGGGCTGGTATTGGTACTGACTGTAGCATTACTACCCTGGCCAATCCCAGAGCTCAAGGCGCCATACTGAGCTTGATAACTGGGATAAGGACCAGCTGCAAACCCACCCATACCTTGCTGATGTTGATGAGGATGTTGAGGCTGGCGTGAGGGCGAATGTGGGAATCTAGATGCATGGCTAATGTTAGGGTAACCTTGGCTTTGTGGCTGCGGGTGCCCCATTTGACCCCCCACCATTCCAACATTCCCCATGTAGTGAGAAGGATCTTGTGGAGGTTGGTGAACCACGCTTTGCGGTGGGTAATGTTGGCTGATGCAAGGTGAATTGGATGCGGATTGGCCCTGCAACCCGCTGTAGTTTTGAGACATTTGGAAGGTTCCTATTTGGTTGGGGCCACTTCCTGCTTGCACTGGTGGCTGCTGATATGAGGATCGATTTTGATGCTGTGGCCCCCAGACACCCGCTCCACCCCCAGTATCACCTGGGAAACCATGATGTGCATTATTTGAGTTGGTAGGGTTATTATGGTAGTGAGAAGCCATGCCATTGATGGTTGCGTTGACATTTTGAGGCCCCTGGTTAGGACCATTCCGAGACATCATTCTTCCTGCTGGGGCACCAGTCTGTTCATAGCTTGCGTAGGTGCTGTGGTCGTACATTTGACCTATTTTAGGCTGTGCTGGTCCAGTGCCAAGGAGCATTCCCTGGTGGAAACCCCTGTTTCCCTGATGTTCATGGTTGAGAGGCGGATTTGTCTGCCGGGGTAAGGTGCTGGATTGTCCTGGGGTTGACTGTTGAGGAAAACAGTCTCCTAAACCATCCAATCCATCTGAGAACAGCCCTGTGTCATCCCCAAACAAACTCAGCATCCCTGGGTCTGCCATGGCTCGCTGGCGTCCCCCGCAGACACCTTTTATGAAGGAATGCTCTAAGCAACTGCTATCTTCTTATTCCATGGTTGTCTTTGAAGGTTCCTGAAGAGAAATTGAAAGACGGGAAGGGGGTCATGTGGGGTAAAAGGGAGAAGAGGATTTTTTAGTGCAAGATAACTTGACAATGAAGCCATAATTCAAAACACAAGTTTTCTGATTGATTTAAAAGATTAAATAGGAGTACGTGTGGCCAACCAACTGTACAAATAAACAACACTTGGTCAGGTATGGTTAACAAAATATTTTAGTGACTGACTAAAATGGGATTTTATTACTAAATTACTACTAAATTACTAAATTTTGTGCAGGCTTGGAATACATGGAACGGCAAAAATGATGTTGGCAAGCTGTTTGGATTTATTTTAATTTTGTTTCTGTCGCATTTTATGTTACTTTTGCCGGAGATCTAAGAGATCAAGGCCAGGAGAGAAAGCTTACCACGTGTTGTGAGTCATAATTTTATTCATATTTAGTTTCTTTTGTCTTTTATTAGCATATTTGGTATTGGAGTAATCCAAAAGTAATTGAAAGTAATCCAGTTAAAGTAACCCTACCCAACCCTGGTTATTGGCATAAGATTGATACTGGGCTTATACTCGCAATGGTGCCCACCCACCTGCGGTTGATGCAGACAATCAAAAACTAGCAATTACAACTTGTAGAAATAGAGAGTTGCCATGAATTTCATTAAATATGACAATATCTGAGGATTCAGAGTACTGTGAATTAAAAAAATGTCGTTTGGGCGGGGAATTTAATGCACTTTAATGCAACAGTAGCAAAATGTAGTTACAGTTTCAGTCACTCCACTAGAGTTATGCATTTTACATTAACATTGAATCATGTTAAAAATATAGACAAGCACCATGAATTAAATGTTTTTGATCTAAATCTTACCAGTGTCCTGGAAAAAAATATTTACAATATGTTCTTCAAAAGGAAGTAAGACACCTGTTGAATTTTGTTATAAAAGTGAGTATCATTTAGAAGAGGTTATAAGCAAAATATCCTACCTCAGAAACAAAAACAATACTCGCTTTTTAGGCAATAAACAATTTTTCAGCTTCAGATAGTATCAGGTAAATAGGTATCAGGTAAATAGGCAAAATCGAACACTGATGGTGAGTAATGTTTAGCTGCTAAGACTGCACAGCACTATTTTAATTTCAACACATTCCTAGTCATAAAAGAAATGTAGAGTAGATCAAGGATAATATATTACTCAATGGTATGTCACTGAATCTGTGTACATATGTGCACAATTATATTACTTTTTCCTAACACTGATCATTTATACAGGACTGTCTCAGAAAATTAGAATATTGTGATAAAGTTCTTTATTTTCTGTAATGCAATTAAAAAAACAAAAATGTCATACATTCTGGATTCATTACACATCAACTGAACTATTTCAAGCCTTTTATTATTTGAATATTGCTGATTTTGCCTTACAGCTGAAAAAAACTCAAAAATCCTATCTCAAAATATTAGAATACTTCCTCAGACCAAGTAAAAAAAATAATTTTATAACAGCAAAACTAAATCAAACATTTGAAAATGTCCATTGATGCACTCAGTACTTGGTTGGGAATCCTTTTGCACGGATTACTGCATCAATCCGGCGTGGCATGGAGGCAATCAGCCTGTGGCATTGCTGAGGTGTTATTGATGCCCAGGATGCTTCGATAGCGGCCTTCAGCTCATTTGCATTTGTAGGTCTGGTGTCTTTCATCTTCTTCTTAACTATACCCCACAAATTCTCGATGGGGTTCAGGTCAGGGGAATTAGCAGGCCAATCAAGGACAGTGATGCCATGGTCAGTGCACCAGTTACTGGTGGTTTTGGCACTGTGGGCAGGTGCCAGATCATGCTGGAAAATGAAATCTTTATCTCCATAGAGCTTTTCAGCAGATGGAAGCATGTAGTGCTCTAAAATCTCTTGGTACACAGTTGCATTTACTCTGGACTTGATGAAACACAGTGGACCAACACCAGCAGCTGACATGGCTCCCCAAACCATTGCTGACTGTGGGAACTTCACACTGTATTTCAAGCAACTTGGATTTTGCTCCTCTCCAGCCTTTCTCCAGACTCTGGCGCCTTGACTTCCAAATGAAATGCAAAACTTGCTTTTGTCTGAAAAGAGGACTTTGGACCACCCTGCAACTGTCCAGTGCTTCTTCTCCATAGCCCAAGTCAGACGCTTCTTCCGTTGTCTTGAGTTCAGAAGTGGCTTGACCATGGGAATACGGCTATTGTAGCCCATTTCCCGGACACGTCTGAACTGTGGCTTTTGATACCTGGACTCCAGCTTCAGCCCACTGTCTTTGAAGCTCCCCCAAATTCTGGAAGCGGCTCTTCTTCACAATTTTGTTAGGGCTGCGGTCATCTCTCTTGGTTGTGCAGCGTTTCCGGCCACATTTTTCCCTTCCAACAGACTTTTTGTGGATATGCTTTGAAACTGCACTCTGTGAACAGCCTGCTCTTTGAGAAATTTCTTTTTGTGTCTTACCCTCCTGATGGAGGGTATCAATGATGGTCCTCTGGACAGCAGTCAGATCAGCAGTCTTCCCCATACTTGTGATTTAGTTTACTGAACCAAGCTGAGTGTTTTTAAGGCTCAGGAAACCCTCGCAAGGTGTTTCGAGTTAATTAGATGATTCAGGTGATTAGTTGAATAGCCTACTTGTATACTTTTTCATGATATTCTAATATTTTGAGATAGGATTTTTTAGTTTTCTTAAGCTGTAAGCCAAATTCAGCAATATTGAAATAATAAAAGGCTTGAAACAGTTCAGTTGATGTGTAATGAATCCAGAATGTATGACATTTTTGTTTTTTTAATTGCATTACAGAAAATAAAGAACTTTATCACAACATTCTAATTTTCCGAGACAGTCCTGTATGCCATTATAAAGGCAGAACATATCGCTGTTTTTCGTGATCCAAGATCGAATTTACTTGATGGGCTGCATAAGCGTGGTTAGCATTGGCAGCTAGTTTCTACGTCAGCAGCAAGCTCCATTGAAATTTCCGTTGTTTTGCGCCTTTTGTTTTAAGTTAATTAAAGTCATGCAAGTGGTATTGACATTTTTTTGTAAAAAAAAATCAAAAAAAATCAGTGAGCTATTCATGCATCTTTGTACGAGTTTCTGCTAAGCCTCATTTCATTTTCCGCACTGTTGGTTTTTAGATAGCAAAAGATGAGTTGTTATTTCAAATTCTAATTTAAGGTTTCAGAGAGCTGTAAGTTTTATTTGAATTTATAATAAATATTCTTTGTTTCTTTTAGCATAATTAAAAAATTCTGACACCCTTTTTAAAGCGTTTAAAGCAAATGAATATTGGCTCCAAACATCGGTTATCGGCCTCATCTCAATACTAATAATCAGTATCGGCCTTGAAAACCCCATTATGTTCGATCCATAGTCTAAAATAGGAAAAACTAAAAATAAGCTAGAAACAGGAACATTCGGCCTCACCAAGGCCAAAGAGGTGCTTAACCTCCAACTGATTTCTGGCAGAGCTCAAACCTATGTGTGCATGGCATTGCAGCTCAGAAAAGACATTTAGGTGGATGGTCTGTGTCACATTACATGACAGAGCTCATCAAAAGATAAAGCCTTCAATAGACCACATCCATCACACTATCTGTGCATCACAATGGCATAAGTCAATGATCTATAATTTTCTCGATGCCTGAAACACACCAGCTTAGTGTCATACATTGAGAGCATGCAATATTCTCCATGATCAGAAGCCAAGTAGGCTGAAACCCTAATTTTAGTCTTGATAACACTAAATCATTTATAGGCTAGTCCCATGTCAATCAAAGTTACAGGGGTCTGATTCTATTTTACCATATTCAGGGATCAGAATGGAGATTTTCATTTTCAGCTGAAATAGCCAGGGTCCAGGGGCCGCAGGCCCCGGCCAGGTCCAGGGCGGAGCCCGGTGGGGGGCTCAGGAGGGCGAAGCCCCCCCCTGAAGCCAACAGCATTTATCTTATTTGCTATGTGAAAATTCCACTAGAATGAATTAAATCCAACAAAACAGAAACCATGTATTTTTTTTCAGTGGTTGACTGCTGCTAGTATTTGAAGTGGAAGGATTTGGAACGGCCAATAATGTTGAACCGGTGGTGTTACTGTTAGTTTCACTGCCGATTTTAAATGCGGATCCGAGTGCATAATTTGATCGCCGGCAAGCCATTTTTGCTTTGTGCTTGTTCATTTTAGCATGATCGATCAGTGCCACACAACCTCGCGTACCATAATTGATCAGATCGACACAGTATAGACACTTTGCTTTCCCTGGAACATCACACTTTGCGATGAACTGGCTCAAAGTTTCTGTAACTTCCTCGATCTTTGCGCCGATTTTAACGTTTACTGTGACAGTCTTCTCCAGCCATGACCACTTAAATTTATTCTTGATTCCTTTATCAATCTCGGAGACAAAAGCCTCGTCTTCTTTTCTTAGTATTTTCATATTTACTTTTTCAAACACTCATTTCACCGTTTGAAAAGACCGGAAAGAGCGCCATGTTCGAGAAAGCCAATGCTCTGAACAAAAGCTCCGCTGATTGGTTATCAGCGAACCTATCGACCAATGGTAGGAGTCGATTTTTCTCGCGATCTCTAACTGCTAACTTGGGGTAATGAAACAGTCACGTATCATACCTCACCCCCCCAAAATATTTTCTCATCGAATTTAGACGATTTACGGGAATGACCTTTGGGGTTCAAAAACAGCGGAAATCCGCGGATCCGCGGAAAATTCTGATCCCTGCATATTCTCAAAGCCATAGGAAGCACCATGTTAAAGTGTACACTCTGTAGCTGGTTCTATTTCTGTATTCAACCAGAACAGCTTCGCTAACAGGTCCATTTAACCCTTTACGTTTCGCCACCCCATCGGCCTGTTGAGGGGCAAATATTCACGTTCGATGACAGTACGCAACCATGGTCTCCTTACATCCGCGAGAGTATAGTGAATCCAACCGTGTAAAATGTTTAATCCAAAACACACGATAATGCCTACAAATAAAAAAAAAATTAGCCGAAAGGCTTCTGCATTCATGGACGTTTTTTGTTGTTAACTGTCTGTTTAGCCCCATAGTTCCCGTTTACACATAGACTAGCAAAATTATTTTCTATGGCCCGTTAACCTTACATGTGATTGTCATCTTTTTTGGCCAATTGCAGACTTTATGGTCCACAATCCCATTTACTCATACAAGCTTGTAATTGCTAAAAAGGACCTGCCTCTTTTACCGCCAGATAACTTTGGCCAATAGTGACCGATTCAAATGATGATTGACACACTGGTTAGCAAATGGAATTCGAAATAAATTGATATGAAGATGCCCCTATTATATTCAAATTAGACATAGAAACAAGTGTGCGCAATGAAACTAATGATTCATTTTACGCACCATTTTTATGTCCAAGAATGCACAGTCACTGATTGACTTCTGGAAAGGGAATTCAAATATTTACAACTCTTTCACAATGTATAAAAAATGGCCGAAGTAAAATACAATTTGGAAAGATTTGAGTATAGAAAACTGGTCATTTCCAAACGGCTACTGTTGGAAATGCCTAAAACCACCCTTGGAAAAATGTGTAAAATACAATGTTCAGTTTTCCAGAATGTGATCAAATTTGACAAACGACCGGGTAAGGCTTCAAGCTATTGTCCCACCACTTTTCCAGCTATGATGCCTATGTTACACACATCTGCAGGCATTTAATATCAGAAAATAATTCAGGCGAGAATAAAAACCTTTAATTTAATAAAAGGTTCGTTAGTTTAATAAAAACCACCCATTACTGTCTTCAGACGAAGATTACTCAAGGTTAATAGCACTTGCAGTCCATAGTCTTCAAATGGTTCAAGAACAGTATTCAATTTATTTTGGGTACTTTCTTAGATTGGTAATTAGGAGAATTTTACAGGACAGTTAAGGGGTTAATGTAGCTAATTAACAGCTGGTTCGTCTTTAGCCCTTGTGCTAAGCTGTTCACAGATTACAATGCAGGTTGGCTAAAAAGGCTAGGGGGGATTCAATGCAGGTTGTAGGCATTTATTATCAATTATACAATAGATTTTCAATAGATAAAAGTTTGATCGAATCCCGGCAGAAGAGCTAGCCCAAGCGTCGACAATCCATTCTTTTCATAAGTGCTGCAACATGGAATCAACAAAATCGATTAAAACCGATGATTAAAAGCATTGGCAACTAATTAGATCATCGATTCGTTGTATCACGTGATTTATGAGCCACCAAGAACGTTAAATCAATGCAAATTAAAGTGCACACCATTTCGTTGTGATGCTGGGAATTGTAGTAGTGCTTTGGTCTGGCAGATGGCACCAAGACAGTTTTTATGAAAAAGCCATGTTAATTTTTTTTTATATCATTTTATATTTTAACTACATTTTGAACATTGCATCATTTACAAACAAAAATGACATGAAAGTTAACTTTGTAGTGTTTGACAGTTTCATCATGAAACTAAGTTAACAATTTTCAAGGGAACAGACAGAAATACAGAGAAAATAAGTATAAAATAAAGTAAAAAAGAAAATAATAATAATGACATGGTTAACTCTACCCAAGGGGCAAATTCTTGAGCATATATTATTTTCATATTGGCAATGTTTATCATATTCCAAAATTGAATCCCCAAAAACAAATTTGTTGAAAACATTTTGAAAAGTGGCTTCGTTTTTGATTATTTTGATTTTTTTTAATAAAGGAAATCTATACAAATTGAAATGTATTGGTTTATCTTTTTTGTTTTGTATGATAGGTCAAAATTTAATATGATCTGTGGAGAAGGTGGGAGGAAAAGAGTATCTTACATACTTGTAGGTGTATAACATGCATTTTTAAATATCAGGTAATTGACAAACACTTCAATTTTTTTTGTTTTATATCATAGAATATTTTGTTTAGTGTACCATCGTCCATCTGTGCAAAACTTCAATATTTAAATAGGAGGGGAATTAGAAATCCGATTCATCAGAACAATATCGACCGATTCATCGAATAATGAAATTAATCGCTGCAGCCTTACTTTTCATTATAATCCACTGAAGGTTTCTGTACCACTGTAGTAATTGTGGAAAAATGACACATTTTCACTGAACTAAAGCACCAAGATGACTTACAAATTTCTAGTTACACTACAGTGTTAGTTCCGTGGACGCATTACATGTGATGTCACATATTCCCTTCTGCTTGATCAAAACTTGCTGTGTCCGCATAGGAGAAGGCAAAGTCACGGGAGATTGCATACATGTCGTATTTAATTAGAAATGTGATTGAAATCACAAAAACATCAGTTTTCACCCCAAAAAAAGTTGACTCAGCCAAGGCTCGAACCGGTGACTTTTAAGTCTGGGATATATAACCAATGCCAGATCAATTACACATGAAACAGAGACATTCAGTAAGTTTGTATTTTACTCATAGCAGAGACCAGGCTCAACTCAAAACCCAATGCTAGCGTGCAGCAAGCCAGACGCACTATTATTTCCTTTCGTGCACTAAAAGGCGAGCCCTTCAGTTTGATTGTAGTTTTGTATAATGACAATAAAGACAACTTTGTTTTGTGTTTTTATTTGTACATCTATAATGTTATTTTTGTTATAGTTGTATACTCTCGACCGGTAAGAGAAATTTCACAGATGTGACGCTACTTTGCAGATTTTCACTTTTCACCAGGCGTTCTGTTCCCCATTTACCGCAGTAACCGGGGATCACTGTATTTGGCATTGGCCGTGCTCGACGCAAAAACAAACAGTCTTGAACAAAAATGACGGGTGTAAACTTACATTTGGAAAGCATTATCACCATCAACTGTTGAGGAGTTTCATAGACCCGCAGTTACGATATTTTCCATAGCATTATTTCGCTTAAAGGCCTTCGACCCACGTTCAAAAGGTACGCAACCCACTTTTGGGTCCTTACCCACCAATTGAGAAACACCACTTTAGATTAGGCTAACATCACTTTGGTTAAGATGAATTAGTTTATACCTTTACAAACAAATATAGAACATCACACGGGAGATGCATCGCAGAGTGTTTTTTTATGCTCAAATGAGGGAAGGCTGGCCACTGTGCTAGAGGCTCGGATTTAAGATCCGGAAGAAGGAAAGAAAGGATGGAGGGCATTGGGGGTTATGCTCAAGAGAGCAGGACAAGAGGAGAAGGGGAGCAGAGAAAATATCCCCCCCTCCTTTTTTGGACACGTGGCTACTTCGTCAACGGATAGTACGCGTGCATTTTGGTGTGCAAGTCCAGGGTGGGGAGTAACAGGGCTAGCAGGAAAGGGATAGAGTTTATCTTATCTGTTCCCATACAATGAGGTAGGTAAAAACCCTGGGTAACTACGTCTGGTTCTACAGGCAGACATGCTTGAAAGTAGGTCAAGTGACATTTTCCTCTTGGGTTCTAAAAAAGCATGAACCGGACAGACACACTCAGATGCTGACCCACTTCAGGGAGTTCATATTTTTCCTCAATTTCATTATTACCGGTTTCAAATCGCCACTCCTTCGTGGTTTGTACACCTTTTCATGGCCAAATTCACCATCTTTTCAAGGACTTTTATAATTAATTTCCCAGTTTCTGCAGTAGCAATAAAATAAAAAAAATCACAGATGTATCTGCGACTTACATGTCATTGTTATTATCGCATGCGCCTTTATCAAAACAGATTATCTTTAGATATTGAGTAAATTGCGAATATATTTATTGTTGAGACATATCTTTCCCAATATAGGGAATTGTGGGAAATATGTATCTTACATTTAGTTTTTTTGTGTGGCCTATAACAAATGTCCATAATTGATTTGTAATACTTGCACAGATAAACATTTCATAGTGCCCAGTTCGGCTGTAACACGGACCTGTCCTCTCAGGTGCAACCTGTAGGGGTGATGGCACTTTATAGGACAATGCAGTGCAAACTAATGCTAGCTGCTGTTAATTGCGAAAGGAGAAATGAAATGGCAAAGCGATGCCACCAGAGAGGAGTGTCGGCGTCCTTTTAAAGCAGACTTGTTGAGAAACATACGGAAGTGCTTCATTATCAAAACAATAATGTAAACTATAAAGAACAATACCATTTAAAGGAGCCCCATGTCACCCATTATGAAACAATAAGGAACTAGTACTTTCAACAAAGATTAGTGGTCATCAACAAAAATCGATAATAAAAATAGTCGACAATTAATTCCATTGTCGATTATTGTCGCCAGACTCGTTTTCATCCAACTGAGTAAGGCATCTCCACATGAATATAATCTCTGCTGAGAGCCGCAAATGCACAATGACGCCTTTGTCTCAAGATCTAACATAAACATGGAGGAAACTGTTTGCAAAGTT
Organism: Urocampus carinirostris; assembly: GCF_059441175.1. Lineage (NCBI taxonomy): Eukaryota > Metazoa > Chordata > Actinopteri > Syngnathiformes > Syngnathidae > Urocampus > Urocampus carinirostris. Next base: position 4,248,966 of record NC_142349.1, on the reverse strand, counting down.
TGCAAAGCAATTTTTACAGTACTGTAACCATTTTACATGGAAAACCCATCAACTTTATCGTCATGATTATTAGATTATGAGGGCGCATTGTGAGATTTGTTGTACGGTGATGTCTGCATATCATTGAATGCTTGATCACAAAGAAGAGTGGAGAAAATGGGTATGGTCTCAAGATTAGGGGTGTGTAAAAGAAAAAATTTGAAACGTAGCATACCAGAGTAAGGAACTTAACAAATAATCCACTATATAGCTTGCTGGTATGGCAACTCGTAACATCCAGTTAGAATTAAGTGTGAAACGGTGCATGGCTTACTTTAAAAGTAGTTAAACTGGCACCTTGGTTTCTGCTAAGGCAATATAACTGCAGTAATTCTCCGAATTATTTACAAATAACAGCAAATAAGGTAAAACCAAAACAGTTCATTTCTTAGAAAATCATAACATAAGTTCTGATTTACAACTTCCGACTGGCTAGTAAGACGACATGGATGGAAAAACATACAAAAATGAAATGATCATCAATCGTCTGAATTGCTTTTCCTCACTAGAGATTAAGATGTGCTTTAGGCTTAACCACATATCTAGTTACAGGTGGTAGTTATTTCCATCTATTGAGGACTGAAGCACCTGGTATAAAACAACCCCCCCCCCAAAAAAAAACACAACAGTTGCTTAGCCCACCAAAACGGAGCCATTTCCAGGAAAAAAAACTTATCACAACCAAAGACATCGATGTTATCACATGTAATGAAATGAAATGATCTGCATTTATATAGCGCTTTTCAAGTCAATGACTTCCCAAAGTGCTTTACAATGTGCTCCACATTTCCCAATAGCGGCCTTGCAGCCATCTAAGGCGCTAACCTGCTTATTGGGGGTATTAGGGGTTCAGTGTCTTACCCAAGGACACTTCGACATGTAACACAGGCGAGCCGGGATTCGAACTGGGATTCCTTGATCCCAAGACGAGCCCTCTACCTCCTGAGCTAGAAACTAATTCTACCTTAAGTTGTATGCATAAATCTGTTGCTGTCACACAAAGTGTATTTACTTTCAGCTTTAGGACACAGTTGTCTGATGTTTAACCTCTGGAATCAAACCGAAACGGGTCATTGCTCATTTTACTTTTTGTAAATTAATTTTCATTTTGATGTTTCCCTTTTTTTGAACACACATCAAACAAAGAGCAGGAGCGGGAGAGGGAGACAAAATACAAATAGACCAAAACAACATTGCAGTGTTGGGGATGATCTTCCCTGTAAAGTCATTCTTTAAAGTCCAGTAACCATTGTTCACAAGTGGTGTCCTAATTTTCCCAGTAGTCTATCCATTTTTCCCATTTGTCAATGAATTGGAACTCCTGTATTCATATTCGGAATGTGGTCCTCTCAATTACAAAAAATTCCTCCAACATGCACACCCACTGCTCCACAGTGGGGAGATCTTGTTTATGCCACAATCTTGCTAGCTGTCAGTAATTTTTTAATCAGGTACTCATCCTTTATCTATAATATTTCTTCTGTTAGACTGCCAAAATAGTTAAATATATCCAAGTTAAATATATCCAATATCCCAAGATTTTCTTTAGAACATACCATAATTTTCCCCAGAAATCTTGTATTTGTGAGCAAAGCCAAAATATATGCATGTAGTCAATGTCTACCTCTCCACCTGGTCTCCAACCTGGTTGTTGAACCTCGGGAAAACCTCTTAAATTGGGGTGTAATAAAAAATCTGATTACATACTTCTAGTTGAGATCCCTCAGAAATTTGGACCTAGTGGATGCACAAATATTCCACCACTTCTTCTGTTACTTTTAAATCCATCTCTCTTTTTATTTTATTGTAAAATTTAGAGATGAATGCACCCACAATACATGGCATCAAACATTCATACATGTTGGAAATTGCTTTAAAATATTTAACTTTATAGGTTCTTTCAAAAATATTGATGACCTGATGACTTGTCCCCAGTTTTATATATTTTTTTGTGATTGTAGTCTTTTAATTTAAAGTAACAAAAATAGACTCTTGCCTGTAACCCAAATATCCTTTTCAATTCCACAAAACTCTGCAGCTTGCCATTTTCAACCATCATCCATATTGCTGTAAAATTTCCCCAGTCGCTGGGTCCTTTATTCTATTCAGTTAGAGCCTGTTGTCTCCTTTTTGTTAGCAGCTCTAGATACCACTTCGTAGTATGTTTTTAAAATCTAGCATTTTTCCCCACTCCTTCCAGAAGAAAACCATTGACATTTTTTCTAACTTCCTTGATTTTTCCAAGTGTTTTGGAGTCCTAGGAATGTTGGTGTAATGTTCCAATCCTCTTGATTCCATAAGCCGTTTCTGGTAAGTTTCTAGTTTTATTTCATTTGCTTATGTAGTGTGTGAAATCAGTTTTCTTCTTATCAATGCCTTGAGGACATCCCATAAAATTGTTGGGTTAACCTTCCTATTGTCGTCTTTATATTTTAGTATGTGTAAAGTAGGCTACTTTTAATTGTGTATTTCTCAGACTCCTATGCTATGAAATCAACTTGTTTAACCTGTATTTCTATTTTCAATATGCATCACACACACACACACACACACACACACACACACGCACACACACGTTTCAGTCTAATTCCATTGTTTTTAATGTCTATCTATTGTATATAATGTAATATGTATGCGCGACTCCATCCATTCCTGCGCATGAGCGACCTTTCAATAAACCACGCCTACTGACCCGGATGTTGTCAATTCGGCCTGGGCGACCAAGCAAGATGGCGGCCAGGCCGGGCTCACTAGATTTGCGCAGTAGTTTTCATCTCATCTCATCTCATTAGCCACACCGCTTATCCTCAGTAGGGTCGCGGGGGTGCTGGAGCTCATCCCAGCCATCTCCGGGCAGTGGGCAGGGGACACCCTGAACTGGTTGCCAGCCAATTGCAGGGCACACGGGGACAGACAACTCATTCGCTCATTCACACCTAGGGACAATTTGGACCGGCCAATTCGTAAATAAATGTCTCACCCTGAATATTTTTGCCAGCAATGGAGTAATATTAATCTATAACTCTGCCAGTATGTCATCGTTTAGCTCTTCAACTTATTCATCATTAAGCCCCCACATAGTATTTTTAATTGTTTTATTGAGGTGAAGTTTCAGGTAAACTGCATTATGGTTTGCCACTTCTGCAACTGCAATTTTACGATCCCTTACCCTACGTAATTCCCTTTTAGACATCAGGAAATAATCAATCCTTTAATATACTGCAATAGCATCTGAGTAATGAGTATAATTATGATCTGATGGGTGTAACTTATTCCATACACCTAGCAACTCCACTATTTGCATCATGGTATTCATATATCTAATCTTCTGCTTATCATTTTTTTCTCAAGCTTGTAGTGTCTAGTTTATAATTTAGTACCAGATTAAAAGCCCCTCAACATATCAATATTCCTTCTGCTTCCAAAATCATTAAGTCAAATATTTTCTTATAAAATACATTACTTTCTGGGGGAGCGTTAACGCCGAATGATGGCATTAATTGGTTCTCTAAATTCACTTTTATCAGAATGAACCTTCCCTTCCCTCTTTGTCACTGACCTCATTAATAAGTTTAAAATTAACCATTATGTATCATTATCATTACACCCCTCCTGTTTCTTATACCAAGGGAGCTAAAGAATGAGTTCTTGTACCCCCGTTTACTGAATTTTAAATGATCCTGTTTTGACAATGAGTCCTTTAAAGAAAAATAACCTGTGTTCGTTCTCTCCTAAATTTGGCTAAGGCTTTGTCCTTTTTTCTTGTAATTTTCACCATTAATATTCATTGACACCACTGTGACATCATCATACTGCGTTGTTTCTATAACAATGAGATATGGACACCTTCAATGCAACCAAACAACCAAAAACAATTATAAAAAACATCTAAACAAAAACAAGGCCCCAATAAAACATTGCCCAAAGTTCCCATGGTCCTATGGGAGTGGGGGCTAACCTTCCAAAAGAGAAGGGCCCCCTTAAGCAATAAGGAATTGACCCCACTAGGGTCCCCTCATCTCACTAAGATACAACAATTTTTAATTTAAATTGTCTCGTTGTCAACCATTTACATTAAATGAGAAGGATAACATATTTTGGGGCAGGATTAGGGCCATAGTGATACGAATAAATGATTCAATAAAATGTGCCCCTCTTAGTGTAAGAATAAAAAAATCAATTCATAAACTAAAGAGGCTTTCTTCCATTCACCCCCTTCTATGATCAGTCTCCAACTAAAATATGGGCAAGGCGTGCCTTTACTGGTCCACCGCTCCCCCACACCCTGTGCCGCTCAAGTTACTGTGCGCCTGGTTCTGTACTAAATTCGCTCATTTCTCTTTTTAAACTTTGAATTTGTCAATCTGTTTGATATCCTGATGTCTAAAAACACTGTAAAGGCCTTTCCCAATTATAACTTTATTCTTTTTTGATATTGGACAAATGCTGAGATTTCAAAGGGTACCAGTTCCTTATTTTGACCATTATTACGCACATTGGTTTGTTGTTTTGCCAATTATAATATTGTCATGATCAGCCAATCATGCTGTTCTTAAGATTTCCACACCCCTAAGCGCTGATCTTTTTTTAATCCTTGAATTAACAAAAAGAGGTCTCAGGAAGGCATCAAAACAGGGGATGGAATTCTCTTATCAGAATGTTTCTCTCAGTTTTTCTTGCAAGTTTAAAATCCATTGACATTTTCTTTCCTTATTTTAAATGTCCGCTACGGTTTGAACTTGCACCTTTCACCCCAAAAATGGCTCCTGGTCTCACTCTAAAAGGAAGTTGTCTTTTGTCTTTTTTAGTCTCAAATAGTTCCAGAGAATCTTGGAAATTATATGACAACTAAACACAAATGCATGTTTTACCCCAGCTCATTTCATTGGTAAGAATACCTGAAAATGAATGCGAAAAAATTACCCAGACATTTTCCCAGCCTTAATAAGTAGAATTACGTACGCCATTAGTAATGGTACTCCTTTTTTTTCACCATGCCAATTTTGGAATGGTTGAGGGATTTTCTTTCTTTTCTGTCTCAAGATGTGTGATAACTGCAAAGTTGAGCATTGTGTCACTTGGTAGACAGGAGGAACCTAAACCTAAGCATGAGACACATAAAACAAGCGATATGTCTCACCTGTTTGTGGGTTTGGTCATGTGACATTCGCAAGCTGAGCCCTTGGGTACTGTGATGTCATTTTCAGCAGACAGCATGTGGCAATATAGATGACTCCCTGAGATGGATAAAACAGGCGGATTTTGCTGCTTAATACATCATAGAAACAATACTTATTTGTAAACATGTTTTTTTTGTTTAAGTTGTTTTTGGGGGGAAGGCCAAAAATACACAGATATTAATATATTTTTTAATAAATGTGCACAGCACCTCATCTTGATACGAGTAGAATTTTGTCTATACAATTTTCATTCATTCTTTCAAATGTTTTTTTGGTCACACATGTTCATTATTTAAAGCTTTACTCTGAGACATGCATCACCAACCATGCCTAAACAAAGCATGGAAAATGTTTTGCTTTGTTTTTGCGACAACTTGGTGAAAAAGTATGCCTGGCTTAGGGAAACTACCAATACCGGTTTTTCAGAGCGGATGCCAATATTTGGTATTAAGAGGAGGCCGTTACCATTTATATTCATTTGCTGTAAAAGCTTAAAAATCCATGATAATTTTAGATAAAACTTAAATAGCTCTTTGAAACCCTTAAGAGGAAAGAATTTAGAATTAACACAACTACCATGACTCGTATTTTGCTTAAACCAAAACCTAACTGTGAAGGATATTAGACTTAGGCTAAAATACATTAAAAGAAAAAGTTCAAGAGCAATGATAATCTCAACGCTGCACGCAACTTTGACACAAAATTGTCATTATTACCCGATTGAATTTTTTTTTTAAACAAAGATTTACCGCACTCCAAACTTTTCGTCAGGCAGATCCGGCAGATGTTGTTTTGGTCTCGCGGTTCAAGTTTTCATCTGCACGCCGATTTTGAGTTGTGTGGTGAAAAGTCAGTCTCTTTCTAGAAAAACGGCTTTTTTCGGCTCAACTCATTCAAGAGAGTCGGCTCACAAACGGCTCACTTGCTTTGATGCATTATATTACGAATTATTATGTTGTATAAAGAAGTTAAGAAAAAAAAGGAGAAAATGAAAAAGACAGGTTTGTGGTTATCCCTTTAATCGGTATATTACCAACAATAATTTGATGATTAAAACTGAGTGAATATATAGATTTTTATTATACATGTCACCGATTTACAATTTCAACCTCGATAACACTAAATTTTGGGGACCCGTAGATCTCTGTTGGGACCCATAGATTTTTGAGCATGCGAGTCCCCGGGACTCATCACTTTTCAGAGGTAAAATGAACACTGTTGTCCCTCCTGTTTTAGAGCCAGATTGACGAACTAGGTCTTAAGAGCTAATGTATCAGTCCCCACCAGAACTTGCATCCCTTAAACAAGTCAAGTACACTTTTTTACTAGAGGTCGCCCGCATATTGGCTCAAATGTTTGGGGATTTGACGGATATCTGTATTGGAATATTATTTAGCGAGTTATCAAGCACTACAGAGAGCAAAAGCTGGGCCGAACTTTTCTCTTTCCCTCCTGCATTCTGTCTCGGAAGCTACCCACTGCGTGCTTTTTGATTGGATAAGTGACCCTGGGCGCAGCCAATGAAGCAGGGAACCCACTCTGCACTGTCCCAGTCAGAGACTGCAGACTAGCGCGCGAGTTAGGGTTGTCACGAATATTTTTCACATTCGCATTAAGTGTCTTTTTTTCCAACCAAATTTGTGACTACTCTTGAATAAAATGTCGAGGAAACGTGCAGCGTCACACACATTGAAGCAGAAAACACAGATGTCTCACTACTCAGCATACTAAAACAATGTGTGGATATCATTAACCAAAATGAAATGCCAATACTTATATCTGTCTAATTGCAAAATATCTATGCCAATAATTGGCCTGCCAAATAATCAGTCGACTTTTATGTTTTGGGCTCGGTCTTGCAAATCAAGTTCACCGGTCTCTGGCTGAGTCGCCCGGCAGGAATGGGTAGTGTCGGGTCGGCCAAAAAGGCTAGCTGGGATTCAATGCAGGTTTTAGGCATTTCTTGTAAAAAAATAAAAGAATAGATTTTGAATAGATAAGTTTGGTAGAGTGGCTTCTGTTCCAACTTGCCTTTGATGTGAATCATGCTTTTTTTCCGTTAAACTGTACCGAGTGTGGGACGGGACTACGAGAGCTTAAACCAGATACTTCTCTAGGTTGGACAGTATTGGAATTACATTTACCAAAGGACTAAGTGCTCCGTTTCACGAGAGACAAAATGACACATCCTTAAACGGAACGCTCAGTGTACGGCAAAGTAAAAAACAAAAAACAAAACGAAAACCTGATAATACAACATTGGCGCGGATTATCAATACTCAGTCTAGTATTTGCCGATTAAATTTCAACTGATTTTTTTTTGTGCGGTGCCCAAATAAATTTCATTAAATAAACTTGATTCATTCATTCATTTAAAACCCTATGAATTTTCACAACAAATTCAAAACGATATGCAAAACCATTCATAGTAGGTCGCTTGCTTGATGTGCTAGCTTTTGCTTGTTGGTGACTGTGTGTGTGGGAGAGCAAGATACCTATCATTTCAGTTAAATGAAAGAATAAAGTTTTTTTGGGCACAACACCAAACAAAAAAAAAAACAAAAAACAGTACCAACCACAGATTACCAAAAGGGAACAGCAAACCATTTTCACCCAACACACAAAAAGAATATCAGCTGAACAAAACAATACTATCAATCATGTGCCCAAAGAGAGAAGGCTTAAGCAGTGTTTAATTGTGCTTTATTAAAAAAGCTTAACACAATGGTGTTAATAAGTTTAAGAATGAGCATTAAGTTTTACTATCTTGGCAAAGTCTGTGTGATTATTGTGTCCTTGTTAATTGTGCCATAGCAATACTCGAACGAGAAGTTCTTATCTAGTTAGAAAACGACAAACAATGACAAGCTTCATGATGAGAGACATCATGCACACCACAACAATCAGCTGTCATCACTGAGACCATCCTCAACATGATCCTCATTGACATTGCTCACATTTTTGCATTGCGATGCAAAGTTCTCAAAGAAGGAAGAGTGAGTGAGCAAGGGTGAGTGGTTACTTTTTGCTTGTTAATGTTGAAAATCATGTTACTTGGTTTTAAATTTGCATTTATTTCGTGTTCCAAAGGTCTTGTTACTTCAAACAAAAAAAATACCTTATACCAGTGTTTACCATTGATAGGCATTTTTGTTTCTTGTTTAGTTATTTGACAAACACTTGGAATGTAAATGTTAATAATAATAATAATAATTTCCTTGTATTGTCACTCTGTGTAACAATGTACACAGAACGAAATGTCGATTGCACCTGACCCGTTGTAGCGAGCCGATGCAGCCGCAGCCAACAGAGGGCGCCGCCGACCACTTTTTAAGTCTTAGGAATGACTCGGCCGGGGCGCGAACCACCGACCTCCCAGTCTCAAAGCGGGCGCCTTACCATCTAGGCTACTGAGCTGGTACATGTCACTGGGTTTTCAGCTTTGATTTCTCGTCCCAAAAGCTTGTGTACTGTATTTTCCGCACTATAGGGCGCACCCCCAAAAAATAGTTTTTGGTCCTATATCTTCCATAGATAAGGCGCACCGGATTATAAGGCGCTACAATGGGAACGTCGACAAAACAGTCAGATGATTCAGTCAAACTGATTACCCCCTTAACATTCCCAAAGCTTGCAAAGAAGCATATACGTGTCGTAGACACGTGCGGATGCGGTGTCCGTACGATGTCACTTAAATGCGTCATTTCAAATATCATTCGGAAGGTTGAAGTCTTGGGATTCAAGAAATGCCAAACATTTCTATGTTTCTATTTTCTTTTTCGCTCACAACTTTACTGTGCATATGACAATAAACACTTGGAATTGAGTTTAATTCACTCAACTCATCACAGCAACATCAGGCAAGCAAACAAGATACTGGGAAAATATAAAGCCGCATAACTCACCTAAGTTCTCACGTTCAATAATGATACGCAATCATGGTCTTCTTACAACCGTGAGTGAAGTAAATCCAGGAGAGTAGAATATTTACAAATACAGACTAATGAAACATGTTTCTTTATGGCGTACTTTAGCAAGCTTGCTACGCCATTGCTAAACTCGGCCGATTGCAGGGTTTGTTTTGGCCATCTAGCCAATCCGAGGCTCCGAATAACTTCAGCCAATAGCGATCGATTTAACGAATGATTGACACATCTTTTTCGGCCAATTGCAGGGTTTGTTTTGGCCCTCTAGCCAATCCGAGGCTCCGAATAACTTCAGCCAATAGCGATCGATTAACGGATGATTGACACATTGGTTAGCGAATGAAACGCCGGTATATAAATCCCAGCATACACCGCGGACTTGCTACGCCATTGCTAAACTCGGCCGATTGCAGGGTTTGTTTTGGCAATCTAGCCAATCCGAGGCTCCGAATAACTTCAGCCAATAGTGATCGATTCAAATGATGATTGACACATTGGTTAGCCAATGAAACGCCGGTATATAAATCCCAGCATACACCGCGGACTACTCCACGTTCGGGGTAAAATCGAGTCGGCGGCTGTTGAGTAAGTTGCGAGACCTTGCGAATTTAATATTGAGCCATATATAAGCCGCACTGGGTTATAAGGCGCATGGTCAGCTTTTAAAAAAAATTAAGACTTTTAGGTGCGCCTTATAGTGCGGAAAATACGGTACCTTAAAACAACAAAGATGTCTTTTTTTGCAATTTCAAAAAGGATGTATATTTGCAGGTGTATAAACATCCATTTGTATGCTTTTTGTTTGTCAGATTATTTAATAGTTTAATAATGCAGAATATTCTGTTCTTCACCATTTTCTTATTTGTCCACAAAATTTGCATATTAGAAGAAAGAGGAAATTAATAATGCGTTTATCTGATTAATCTAAAAAAATAATCGTCGAATAAATCGTTTCTTAAAATAATCGTTAGTTACAGCCCGAACACACTGACACAACCCAGCCTGCGGGTATACAATCCCGATTCCGAATGATTAACTTGATTTGAGGGACTCCGCCCAAAGTAAACCCGAAGCTTTACTTTGGCGCCGAAATGCATGCCTCGGCTGAACTACGCAGCTTCGGGTTTACTTCAGGCTCAGTCCCACGGATCAAGTGTGCGCTTCGAAATGCAGCGCCAAAATGAACGGTTCGGCGTCTAAGTGCATATTTCAGGGAAGTGCAGTGAAATGAAACTGAACAATATCACGGAAAAGAAAATCATGTTCTGCAGATTACAAGATACAAATAGTGGAATATTCGTCCGAAAAGCAGAAAGTTTGCAAAGCTTGTAAGCTATCGACGAGAAGCGGAAATGACGTCTGACATAAAGGATGTAGAAGTGTAAAGCGGAAGCAGTGATTCTTCTACAGCGACAGAGATAATAAAAACGTCGTTGGATTTAGTGATTTGGAGTTAAACTGACAGTTTGGTAAGCAGGATCTTAATGATGCAGTTATCTGATTAATATAAATTCGGTGCCTAACTGCAGCACTGAACTGTGTTAAGATAAAATACTTTTACTTAGAAGAATATTACTCAAGTATAGGTAAAAAGCAGTCATCTAAATAATTACTTGAGCAGAAGTAAGTGCATGATATATAAACCCTTCACAAAGGAAAAAAAAACAGCAAGAGTCGACCGGCCTGACTTAAAGGATTGGCAATTTATACCAGGCCCAAGATTTTACCTCTAGTTCACACTGCAGGGAAATCACTTTTTTTTGCACTGACGCGACCTATATCCGATCTGTTTAAGTTCCCCCGAGCGGCACATATCTAAAGTTTTCATACCACACCCAGGCCACATTCATATGTGGTCCTTAATCCAATATAGGGCTGCACGATTTGGGTGAACAAAACGAATTGTGATTTTTCAGACCAGTACTGCAATGTCTGTTTTTTTTTTTTAAAGTTAATTGTCCGTGCTATTTTGTTCCTTGGACAAAGATGTCAAAACCCCGAACAACAAGTTCTCAAAGATGACGACTGAAGCTGAAAAAATTGTAGGAAAACACTGCAAGAAGATAAAGCCGTGGGTTACAATCAAAATTCTTCGACAGTGCGAAACGATGCGAGTACTAAAAAAGCAAAGATAACAGCCCTATTGGAAAAAGTTGAGGGAAGCAAAGGAGAAATGGACCAAAGACCGATGCTCGGAGTACCACAACAGTTTAAACATTCCAAAGAAAGTCGGCAGAATTCAAAATGAGCCAGGAAATAAATAAATTGAAGAAAAACAGGTCATGAATGGATGGACAGAACACTGCTCTCAACTCTACAACCACAGGACACAGGGAGACCCTGAGGTCCTTAGGAATTCCAGTCCAGGGAAAAGCGATTACTTCCCCATCTTCAGATAAGTAGAGACAGCAATTAACTCGCTGAAAACGGAAAGTCTCCAGGAATCGACAATATCCCAACAGAACTCATACGAAATCCTGGTGAGCAATATATAGACATCTTAAAGATTTGCAGAAAGGTCTGACAAACAGAAAAGAGGCCAGCTGCATGGCCAAACAAGAACAGGCAAGTTTAAGGGAGGGAAGGAGAACCACAGAACAGATTTTTAATTTACGTATCATATTTGAAGTTTCAACAACACGGGAGAAAACTCAAACACGTTTTTGTTCATTTCAAGAAGGTTCTTCACAAAGTATGGCAAGCAGTTTTATGAGCCACCAATGTGAAAGTACAACATGAGCCAGAAACTAGTTCAGACCATTGAACAACTGTATGCCAGTGCTAACAGTGTGGTACTTATCAATAGTACCATTAGAGTGTGGTTTCAAACCACAGTCTGTGTGAGGCTATGCAACATTTTCCAGGAGACCTTAGTTCTTGAAAAATATGAAGGTACAATCAGCATTGGAGGACACAACATCACTAAACTCCGTTTTGTTGGTGATATTGCCAGCAGACGAACAGGAACTCAGAGATCTGGTCATTTACCTGGACAAAGCGTCAAGCCAGGATGGGATGAAATCAGCATAGAAAAAAACAAAAGTAATGACCAACAATCCCCAAAGTATCACCACAAACTTCACCATCAACCGCAGAGAGCTAAAACCAGTCACACATTGAAATACAGTATCTTGGAGTGGTCATATCAGAAGAGGGGTCAGAACTAGAATTCGTGGCCAGGATAACTCAAATCACAGCCACACTTAAACCAATCTGGAGGGACAAGAACATAACAGTGAAGTCAAAGATCAGACTCATGCAAGCGCTAGAGTTCCACCTTCCTCTATGCTTGCAACACATGGGCTCTCACAGCAAAACTGGAAAAGAAAATCCAAGCCATGGAGATGCGATGCTACAAGAAACTTCCTAGGCATCAGCTACTTACCCCATGTGACAAACGCAACTGTGACCAACACAGTAAGAGGGCACATTGGACAGAAGTTTAAGTGGTATGGTAACGTCACAACATCATCAGGCCTGACCTAGATCGTTCTCCAGGACACAGTCCAAGGGGGCAGGAGGAGAGGAAGACCAGAAAAGAACTGGACCGACAACATTAAGGAATGGACTGGTGCCAATTTTGCAATGACCAAAGAACAGACCAGAGACAGTCAGCAGTGGAAAAGGCTGTCCAGAGTTGCATCCTCATTGGTTCCTCAACGACCCAGGTGTTTAAGGGATCCGTGAACTTATTCATAGTGAGCATTGTTTTCCATAGAGTTTTGTAAGATCCCAGAAGGTGAACAGTCTAGGGAAGAGGTATATAAAATGCAGCCCAGCAGGATGATCGTTTAACGTCCCACAACGTAATATAAAAGTTTAAAGGGAGTATTGTATTATATATTGCCCCCTAGTGGCAGAGTACTTGATAAAAAAGAACGATATTGATTTAAAAAAAGAATCAAAATACGCGAACTACGCTATGAGTCCTCTTAGTTTGTATTCTTCCTTGCACGAATTTTGGTTGCACTACACAAAATAGTATGATCTAATGGTCAAATAATACACATTGGACAATTTATTGTTAGTATGCTCAAGAAAATTATGGATTGATTTATACTTTTTTACATTTACTTATAGCTACCTTAATTCTCAATGTTTTCAAGTCTTATTTTGTGGAATGTTTTTAATCAGAAATTTCCTTGTGGGAGACCTGATTTGGCTCAGTTTCACACAGAATCTAGCTCCCGAGCAGTGCTAGGAATTGAATGGAAAGAACTACTACAAGGCTGTGGAGTATTTCCAATGCTATGTTGTTCACATTTTGTTTTGTCTTTATTTTTTATCTAGCGGATTTCATCATCTTTAAGCGTATCCAGTTCTTTATTTAAAAATTACCCGAGTTTGAAAAACGCTATAAATGTTGGGGGTGCTTTGACAACCCCCCAAACAAGCTGGTTTTTCCCATGGGTAAAACTTCACTGTTGATAGAAAAATAATGCCATGGGGATATCATCATTTGACTACTAATTCGGCGGAATTGTTCATTGCCACAGGCTAAGGACCGTAAAATAAAGCTTGCAATTTGAAATGGGTTTCAATCAAACTGCGTTTAGTTTTGGGGCATCTTGTTCCAGACTGATCGCGATGTTTCTGTGATGAGTAGATTTTGAAATGTACATATATTGAATCCCAAGAGTTTTCCCAAAAATATGTGGCATGGAGTATATCAGTGACTGAAGACATCATGAATACGCGGCTTTTTTAATCAACAGTCAGCAGGCCGTCGGAACGTTAATGGATTGAAATAGTCGTTAGTTGCAGCCCGAATAAACACAGATTTACACGCATAGCCTGTGTGTTATGTGGGGGGCTGCTCTGTATGCTCCCCTATACAAATATCAGAGGAGCTCTGTCCGCCCCCACCTCGGCTCAGCAGATCACCTTTCTGTTATGCTAATTCCTGCATACAAGACCCTGCTGACCAGAGAAAAACCTACAGTGAAGCAGGTGAGGGTGTGGACTGTGGGGGCAATAGAGGCACTACAGGACTGCTCTGAATGCACAGACATGTTTAAATCAGCTGCCACTTAGAACAACAAAATAAACATAGATGAGTACGCCATGTCTGTGTCAGCCTACATCAGTAAATGCGCAGAGGACGTCAGCAACACCAAAACCATCTGCACCCGTGCCAATCAGAAGCCAAACATCATTAAGGACCCCTCTCACCCCCATCATGGACTGTTCACTCTTCTAGCCTCTGGGAAGAGGTGCTGCAGTGTGTAGTGCAGGACCACCGGGTTCAGCAACAGCTTTGTCCCCCTGGCCATTAGACTGTTAAATGGTCAATCACACACATAGTGAGCCTACACAGCTGCTAACCTGTACATCTGTTTATTTTGTGCACTACTGGCAGTTTTCTTATACCTGGCCACTCCTGTGCACATCTGTTCTCCTCTGCACTATCGTACTCCAGTGTTAGTTATTGTATAGTGACTTGTTTACCTGACTGCCCATTTTGCACATCTGCTCCTCTTGCACTCTTTGCACTACTGTCTAATACTATACATAGCTATAATTATGTAGTTTATTAGTACTTCAATACTCCAACTCAATACAACATTTTATTTATATCTGTACATTCAAGGAAACTGCGGGTCAGATGTATCGACATTTCATTCTGTATACACGTGTACAAGAATTACAATAAAGTATATCTGAATCTGAATGTCTGATAACCTGACGCTTGCCTCAGAGCATTTGTTCATAATTTAAGGTTTCTCAGTGTAAATATTGCCAGCTGTTTTACCAAAGCAACTTTGATGAGGAAAAAAAACAATCGCCACAGGAGAAAGTTCTGTCTTAAACCAAGTTTTTTCCCACTCTAGAGAAGCACAATAATTCCCGAAGAAACAAGAGGAATTGCAGTTGGAAAGGGTCTCCATTCAAACCACAAGAAAGGGCAACTGGGTGGGGGTGCAGAGTGACATAGAGACGGAGGGAGAGAGAAGGCCATGGTAGTGAACATCTGTTGTGTGTGTGTGGTCGGGGCCTCTTATCTCTCCCTCTGTGGCCCGCTGAACACGACGAGCTGCCATCTTGGCTCACAGACACAAGGTTAGTGGGGGTAGATGCACAATCAGACGAGCAGCGAAAAAAAAAACAACCACCACGCGGTACATTCACCAGCACTTCATCGGGCAACGAAAACGATTTCAAGGCGATACATTTTCAAGAAGAAAACCGTTGAGTATTATTTAATTGAGCAGAGGCAAAGTTACGCGAGCGCCGGAGTGACCATTACGAAAGTTACGTGATTAGCGCAAAACATGGCACGAACGCACAAGCAGAACACAAAAGAACACACTTCCGCAAACAATGTGGAGAAAAAAAATATGCCAAACTCAAACAATGTAACAATTTACACCGACGTCAAAGGCGCGTTGGGGTGTCGGCAGGTGTTTAAGAGCTTCGGTGAACTCGAGTAACAAGTGTGGTAACCGTAGTAAATCAAAAAATTGGACAACGAGTGAAATACAACACCATGAAAGTAGTTGGCTGTAAATGCAATAAAACAAAAGTAATGGAGTTTCGACGGATATACTTGAATTGCTTAACTCACTCAAAAGTACGCACGAAAGCGAGTTAACTTGCCCATGAGCGAAGCATCCTCCGATAACCGCCCGGCGCAGGTTAGAAACTAGCTGGTGGCTAATACACAATGAAGATGATGGCTGGCTAACGCGCTACGTTGAACTTCTGTGTCCTAGCACTGGGCTAACCTCCAGCGGCTAGCGTGGCTAATTAGCCTATCAGTGGCGTTTCGCATGTCGATCTCAAAGGGTGAAACAAGCGCAGTTTGTGGGTTGCTTCAAGTAAACACGAACGTTTACTCCGCACTTCGGCGACAAACAACACGGAATCGTAGTTTCCCCCACGATTCAAGTCGGTTTTAGGAGTAAAACGTGTCATAAAACACGGTGCCCGACACTGTTAATAAAGATGACCGCCTGGCCTCACAATTCCCTTCTGTCCCTCCCGTCCAATAAAACAGAATCCTTAACGGGAATCCCTACAAACACCGACAGAAAATGGATGCCAACTTTACTTGTGTGGAACTATATCCAACGTGTTCATACAAGGCAATTCGGCGCATTTCTTCCATGTTTTTTCCTCAGGAGGCTCCCGGGGTGATTGGCTCATTCAGTCGGCCAGTGACTCACCTCTACGCTCGAGCCACCTCGTGTCTTCCAAAAGCCCAACACAATTAGCTAACTATGCTAACGCGCACACTTTACTACATACTTAAGTGCGTTTTTCTCAACGTGAAAACTAGAAAACAGAGAGAAAAAAACCTGGGATTTGCCAGGTTCGCCGTCCCGTCCCGTGAAAAAAAGCTTTCCACTTTCCAAGTAACTATCAGAAAGTGGCTCGGACGCGCGTGTGTGCGCGATTAGAGGGTGCCAAAGCTAAACTTGCTATTGTTAGCATGTTGGCATGGCTCATACTTAGACCTTCAATGACTTTTAGAGGATTAAAAAACGAGATACTACAATCGCCGTTCGAATGAGACGATTTCCTGCGCTTTATCCCGCGATTAAAACGATGTCTGCGAGTGCGATTGCGTTCAAAAGTACCGAAAACTTGGCATTCGCTGAAACAAACGCTTCTAATTCACTGCGATGGCGTTAATTACTACACCAAATGCTGTCGATGGGGCAACACATTTCGAATGAAGTGTGAATTTGAAATAGTCTTACCTCACAAGCTTGGTCACATCAGTTTTATTCTTTCTTTAAATCAAATCCACTCCTCGTTAGTAGTTGGTAGTAGTATCTCCGTTTGCTCGGGAAAAAAATCACCGTGGTCCTTTCTGGTTTTCGATAAACAGGAAAGGGGGGGTGGGAGTTTTATTTGAATGTTTATCATGAAATATATCTCCGGTGGATTTCGCATCTGTGACCTCGTCGGTCGACAAGCGCGCGTCCCGCTTTTCTCCTTTTGTTAATTTCACCCAAATGGAGTTTAATCCGATCGAACCCTCGCGTTTTCGAATCCTCCCCTCCAGACACTCGCTCACCTTCCTCGACCGGGGGGAGCGCGCTCCCGTGGACCTCTCGTACTGATAAATAGGCGGCGTGCGCGATCACTGACCGAGTCGGGCCTGAATGACGTTTTAAAGGTATTCCCAAACACAATTTGGCACAGAATGTGTAGTGGTCCTCCTCACAATTATGCAAATATGTTGAAAAAATATTCCATGTGCCGGAGGCCTCGGGAAATCTAGTCTCAAAAGTTGACTGATCTGGCCTGTTTGCTATATAGTTGTCACATCGTTGAAGGAACACAACACTTTGAAAACAGAGAATCCCGTTAACACAACAGACAGCGATTGTAGCGAAATGCGATCCCATACTGCCTATTTCCACTTGGAGAATTTGGAACTTCGCTTACCCGGTCTTAGACTACTTTTAGGGAAGCGATTGTGGGTTTTTGGTTTGTATTTTTCCTCACGTGTATTATGGTTGATATAATTTTGTCCAGCTGGATCCGGGGGCTTTCCGGGGTTTTTTCGCTCCCGGTTGGGGGTCGTTGGCTGCCCAAAGTGTGTTGTTTAATCGGCTAGACTGGCATCAGTGTCTCTTGGTTTATTCCCTGCCGGATTTGCGTTTATTGACAGCTGTGGGAAAAAAAGATGTCCCTCAAATGACCAAAAAGACAGACCGAAACGACCCCAAAAATGTTACAATTTGAAGAATGTAAGTCAAGTCAAGTCACATGATTTATTTATATAGCCCTTAATCACAAACATGTCTCAAAGGACTGCACAGGATTACAATGACACAATTACCTGATCTTAAACCAACATGCGGGCAAGGAACAACTCAAAACCTCAGCATGAGGAAAAAGAGAAACCTTGAAAAGGGACCTCACAAGTGGTAATCCCCCTTTCTGGATGACCAGGGTGAATTACATTTAGCATTACAATACACAAACATAATAAACACTAGGTAACATGTCGAAAATTTGTCCGGAAAGTGCATAACAGCAACAACGCCCCCAGCCTGTAAACTAGTCCAGAAAATCAATGACGGCCACGACGCAGCTTCCCATCTCTGCCAGCTAGTCCATGCAGGAATTGACATGCTTCAGGTCAAACGCTGGCCTACAGAAAAGTATGGAAAATAACTGAAAATGTACACAAGCTAGTGAAAAGTGTGAAAAGGTATTGAAACAGAACTAAAGCACCGAAAAGCATAAAAAAGTGCTGAAAACTATGTAGAAGCACTCGAAAGTAATAAAAAGATCTCATTACTAGGGTTTGAAAATGGATTGAAAAAAAACTGAAAATGACCAAAAAGCGACCAAAAAACAACAAAAGTAGACAAAAACACCCTAAAAACAAACCCAAGAATGAAAATCGACCCGAAAATGACCCCAAAAAACCTGACTGAAAAATGACCAAAAATTGACAGCAAAACTCCTCCAAAACGACCATAACCATGTTATACATTAACATAATAACAATAATAATAATAAAAACAAAGGAACAAACTTTAACAGGGCGGCCTGTTTGAGACTCCTGGCTTACGGGGACATTATTAAAAAATAATATTGTGGGCGGTCTTCAACACTATTTTACTTGAGTTTTTTTAGGGTAATAACATCAACTTATTAGTTAATGTTTAGGGATGTTGTCTGCTCGAGGATTTTTGTTTTAAAAAACTCAGTTAATACGTATATTTTATGTTAGTAATGTCGGTATTTTTTGTACAGACCTTTGAGACTTCTTGTGATGAAGGGCTAAAAAATTAACATGACTTGACTTAATTTTAAGTATATTGAATAAGAAGAACAAAGCAACATTGAAAAAGACTGCAGCCATTTCATTCGCCATCGCCAAGTGAACTGTGGGTTCCATAATGTGAGAATGAAGGCAGCGTCAAGACAATGTGTGCCAAGAGATTTTGTAGAATTTCTGCAGTGTCGTCTCTGTATCAGAGAAGTTTGCAATATGAATTATCATTAGACATTTGACTCTTAAAACACACTTCTTTGCTTATTTTTAAATATGTGTGCCATCAGGTATTTGGAAACAACAGTGTTTTGATTTACAAAACACCACTTTCTCATGACTATTGTTTTATGAAAATACAGGTTTTATGGTTAATGGTTTGTGATGTGAAAAGTACCTGAAAAAGCGTTGCCAAACTGAAAGACATAAGACCTCCAAATACTAATGGTTTAATTGTTAATTGAATCGTTAATAATATATGTTTTGCCCTCTTAACAAAATAACTTGATTGCTCTACGACTACGGAAATTGTAGGACAATATGAACCAAACTGACTAATTTACAAAAAGTAAAAATGCATAAAAATGAGACGCTCCCTGTTGGTTTAGGGTAGGGGTAGGCAGCCCAAATTTTCAAAAACCCATAAATGTCTGGAGCCACAAAAAAAAAATAAAAAAATAAAAGGCTTTTATAAACCCGTTTTCAGGTTAAAAGAAAAAAGGGATTTATAAGTAAGTCGTTTCATATTTATTGTAAAGAAAACAACCACACCCAAAAATATATACTGTATGTATATTTCCCTCCCCTAACCAGGGAGCCACTAGGGCAACGCTAAAGAGTCAGTTTGCTGCAGTTTGCTGCCCACCAGTTTAGGGTGACAGGTTACGGAATTGCGGAACACATATTGAGTTTGCAACCTCTGACCTTAGTACAATTAGAAATTAGAAACATCTACATTTCTTTACAAGCAATGATATTAATGAAGCAATCGCAATCTCATTTTAACTACAATTTAGGGACCCATTTTATTGTCACGAGCATGAAATGTGGTTAAGCCTTGACTCTTGACAGAGGGCACCAAAATAGTCACATTTCTGCCATTAAGCGATGCAAAAACAAACATCAATAGAATTAATGTGATGATTCAATAGAGTTAGTGACTTAGACAGTGAGAACCACACAGCAACAGTAGAAAACTTGTTTCCCCCCATCTCGACATTGTAAAAGTGACACATTTGGTTGTTTACCAGTTTTAATATAGTTTATTGTGATAGCATTTTTTTTTTTCAATTAATTTTCATTTTCTTTCCAAAGAACAAACACAACAAAGTTTTAGGGCAAGAGAAGCAGGATGATGACGGTTGAGAGGGAAAGAAGATACAGATAATATAGATCAATCCATAAATAGATGCATCAGGTTTGGCAAGATCCTCCCCCTGTAACCACTGTGAGTCTGTTTGTACACGCTCAATATGTCGTCTGAATATACCAAAATTTACCACCAAAACTCCTCACAACTATACAGTAATTAAAACATTGCCTAGACAATTCAACCATACATACGCTTTTACATGTTTGCAGGGTGAAAAGAATTCGATGAGGACTTAAATCAAACATCCCACTACTCATAATGTGTGCTGAGAGCAATACATCAGTTTTATCTTACAATTAGGTGGTTACGCCTTTATGCAGCTAATCTATTATAGCAACAGTCTAAACTTCTCAAGGGGGTGGAGTTAAGGCAGACAGCTGATCCTGATGTCACCTCATAATGGATTTTTTTTAATCTTTCCACTCTATTGAACAAAACACAGGTAAACATGCTGTTTTGGCAATGAAAAAAATAAAACATGGACTAATGTTACTACAGAGTTAATAGGAATAGCAAGGGGCGGTAGAGATGCATGAGGAAATATCAACAGAGATTCGTAAACAATGATCAAAATAATAAAATGATGCCCATTACATTGCAAAGCAAAGCAAAGAGTCAATGCAACAGTCATTGATTAACCTCTAAACAACACACCAGATATCTGTCAACTCTTTTATGGTCAAAATAAAGAAACTAAAGAAAAACAACTTTTATGAGTCAAAGCTTGGTTAAAAGGGAGATACCTTGACGTTTGAGTCGATTCTCCACCAGAGACAGCGCATGATCATTTTAAGTCGTTTATCATTCACACTTGCCATAAATAAGGAAAAAAAAAAAGACCACAAGCCCAAATTAACAGAGTTGGTAAGCATTAAGGCTTAATTAGGAATTGATGGTCTACTTCATTTTTCTTCCAAGTCTTGTTAGGAACAAGTGGTCTTTACGGGCTAAGTTTAATGTTGAACAGCCAGATAAGCTACATAAATCTAAAGAGCCATATATATACACAATACACACAAAAAAAAAAGCGCCGGATAAATACAGTTAAAGTTTCCTTTTTTGATTCTTAACTTCATTCTATCTGACAGCCATTTCTGTCAACATCCCCCTGACATTTTTTCTCACTTTAATTTCTTACCAATCCGAAAAGACTCATTCTCACACTGGACAGTTTGGTCTTTTATTCTCTCCTTAGGGTGATTTAAAACAGCTACACAGTTGTTTAGTGTTCATTAAATACATTTCACCTCCAAGTTGACATCAAAACATAGAAAAAAGGGGAAAAGAAATCTTTTTAGGAGCAGAAGGTAGCGACTTCAAAGATCGACTACATTGGAATGCCTATATCATCCCTATACACGCAGACGAAGCATGTACAAACGTGCCTCGCTACCATTGTGCCGCATGGCTAACTTTTAAAACGTGTGGAGGTGTGTGTGTGCAGACATTAGTTTTTATTTTTTTCATACAGTCAGTCCACTGGTATTTTTTTTTCTCTCCACCCAAAAATGTGTCCATGAATGGACACATTTAAAACCACCATCACAAATACAGCTCATTATCATGATCCTCTTCCCCTGGGAGTCAATCACAAGAGAAATACATTTAAAACCAATTCATGTTCCTGAGGAAAACTTTAGAATTTAGTGAAGCTGTAACCATTCTGGTAAGGTTCAAGCTCATTGGTTGCTATTAGACACACATGTCTGACTCTGCAAAACAAATGTGATCTGAGAAGGAGAAAAAAGAAAGCAAGGAAGACACTGAGGATGGATGGACGACAGGATGGAGAGCGACAGGTGAACAAACTGTTACTGAGCCTGCACAGTTCTGCAGAAACGCAAGAGGGGGGGGCGCAAGGACCCAGGGTTGTTAAAGGAGGAGGATGAAGAGGTCTGGTTTGGGGGCTTTAGCAGCAGCCACCTCCAGCATGTTGGCCTCCCTGGCTACCAGGCAGTGTCGAGTTGGTGGTAGGGTGCTGAGGTCCAATCTTTATACCATTAGCCTAAATGGAGACAGTGACAAAGAAAATAACATCGCATTAAAACAGTTATACGTTTATCAGTGTGGAAAATTTTCAAACAGTGCAGCATAATGGAGATTTGTATTTAGCAAATGGGTAAGCGAAGATAAGCATAGCATAATTGTTGGAGAATGGACACAGCCGGTAAAAAAAGCAGTTTGGAAAATGAATAAGATTTGTCATCTGAATCAGGCATGTCAAACATATGGCCCATTGAATGATTCAATCTGGTGCACCATACATTTCTGAGTATGTCAAAAAAGAGGAGAATCTCAAGGTCATTTTTTCAGGGGTTAAGATTTTTTTTAAATAAATGCCAACCAAATAGGATCTACGGATGGTAGAGGACAGTGTAAAGTTTGCATAGTGTATTGGGTTGAAACAGTTCCGCCCAACCCTGCCGCTCACCCACTCAAATTGTTCTGTGTAATTGGGAAGAGTAATTACATTTAGTTGTGTGGGTTTTTTTAATCAAAGTTTCTCAACAGTGAACATAAAATATTTTAATGCGCTTCAATATAAAGGATTGTTGGCGATGTGCAGCCAAAACCGGGTCTGTTGGTGCGACACCATGACTGTGAACTGACAAAAGTAGCTTTGGCTAAGCACACACCAAACCAGACACTGAGCTTAGCAGAACTGGAACGCTGCTGTGGAATTTGGAAGTAGCAATTCATCACAGAGCCATATGTACTCATTAAAAGGGCCATATATCGCTCACGAGCCATACGTACTCATGAGAAGAGCCATATATTGCTCTGGAGAGATATGTACGCATGAAAAAAGCCATAGGTTCCCGACACCTGATGTTAAGTATGTTACTCATATAGGAAGAATAAAAACGCGTAATGCGTAGTTCATTCGGCCCACCCCAGAAAAGTTACACATGACTTGTGGATTTACACTCATTATTATTGTTGTTGATATTATAAATTGTTCTTCTCATTATTGTTATTATTATTTAGGAAAAAGCACAAACATGTCGATTCCCGCCTTTGGGCCGGGCTGTAAAAATATTGTCAAACAATAAACCGGTCTGTGGTACAGAAAAGAATGCGGACAACTGTTTTAGATCACTGCATAGGAGCAACAGGTGCTGCAGGGGAAACACCAGCTCTCAATGAGCCGATGAGAAATAAATGGCACTAATCAAAAGGCAACCTTGGAGAGCCAGCGAGAACCAGGTGGGTGGATGGCCGAGACACATATTGTAGCTCTTTCAAGTCTCGCTCTCATTTGTCCAATTGAAGCCCCCCTTCCGCCAACCATTCATGTGCCTACTTTCCCTGTGTGTGGCGGCTGGCTCGCACGCTCCTTCTGTGTATATTTATCTCCCTCCTTTCTAGTGTAACTTACCCTCCTTCATTCAGTAGCAGTCGTGCCTCTGGGAAACACTGTATGCCTTTAAATCACGTTTATTGAGCTCAAGCCATGTGTGCGTGAGTGTTTTCTCGTAGCGGCTGCCAACATTTCTGGTGGGGCTTCCCTCACTCTCTGACTCTCTCGTTTTTTTTCTCACTCTCTCAGCCAGTCAGCTGATGTGGTTTGGCCGGCATGCCTGCCTTCATTCCAATTTGCTGTTCCTAACAAAGCCACTTATGGCTGGCTAACTGACTAACACTTTGATTTACTGGTTGGCTCATTGGGACTATTTGGACATGGACACAGAATGGCACATATTTTGTGTTTGGTTACAACATATTCTGCCTACATCAGGCATGTCAAACTGTTCGGCTCCGGGGCCGGATTCTGACTTCCTGTTCTCAGGCGAAGCAATTCAGTTAAAGAATGTCAACTTGAGATTTTTAACCTACCATAGCATTTGCAGTATTATGCTTTATAATTCAGCCTACTTTAGTTTAGCTTACCCTACATATCATAATGATAGATGACGTGGGATCTTTTCTAAGCATAACACATTTATTCACAAACAATGGCAAAAATAATGATTTTTATGTTTGGCATTGATTGTGTTAGCTAGTGGATTATAACATTTGAGCTAATGCTGTTTTACACCTGAACCAACTACCATGCTATACAAACATTTTACAAGGTACCGTATTTTCCGCACTATAAGGCGCACCTAAAAGCCTTTATTTTTTTCAAAAGCTGACCATGCGCCTTATAATACAGTGCACCTTATTTATGGATCAACATTAAGTTTTCCAACTAACTTGCAGCCGCCGACTAGATTTTCCCCCGAACGCCAAGTAGTACGCGGTGGATGCTGGGATTTATTTACCGGCGTTTCATTGGCTAACCAATGTGTCAATCATCATTTGAATTGATCTTTATTGGCTAAAGTTATTCGGAGGTCAAGAGGCGGATCCTTTTTATCATTTACAGACTGCCATTGGCTCAAACGGCAAACAAAGCCTGCAATTGGCCGAAAAAGACGTGTCAATCATCAGTTGAAACGATCACTATTAGCTAAAGTTATTCGGAGGTCAAGAGGCGGATCCTTTTTATAATTTACAGGCTGCCATTGGCTTAAACAGCGAAACAAAGCCTGAGATTGGCCAAAAATACGTATGCGTATAGCATGTGGCTGACGGCATAGAGAAAGCATTTTTTTCTATTCTGTATTTGTAAATATTGTATTCTCCTGGATTTACTACCCTCACGGATATAAGAGGACATTGCCTGCACATTATTATGAACACAACGACTTCGGTGAGCTACTCCGGCTTTCTATATTATCCCTGTATCTTGTTTCAGACTGAACTCGATGTTTCTGTGATAAGCGGTGCAGATAATGGATGGAATGGAGTGTCTATTTTTAAATTCAACTCAATTCCAAGTGTTTATTGTCATATGCACAGTAAAGTTGCGAGCGAAAAAGAAAATAGATACGAAGGAATGGTTATCATTTATTGAATCCCAAGACTTTAACCTTCCGAATGATGGAACGATGCATTTGAGTGACATCTTACGGACACCGCATCCGCACGTGTTCTCGACACGTATTTGCGTCTTTGCAAGCTTTGGGAATGTTAAGGGGGTAATAAGTTGGACTGAACTATCTGACTGTTTTGTCCACGTTCCCATTGTAGCGCCTTATAATCCGGTGCGTCTTATGTATGTCAAAAATAAGACCAAAAACTATTTTTTCGGGGTACGCCCTATAACCCGGTGCGCCTTATAGTGCGTAAAATACGGTAGTTAAAATCAATAGAAAATAAATAAATACAAAGTTAAGCTTTAGCACTGCATGGGCAAAAACATTACACTACGTCAGATGAAACAGTTAAGCTGTACTGTATGTCTTTGTGGCCCTCTAGTGATCAGAGGGAGATTTGGGTTTGCATTAATCTGAAAAAAAACATTACTTTTGATAGAAATGACTGAGGCAGTGTTTCTCAACTGGTGTCATGACCCAAAAGAGGAGCGCAGGCCTTTTCCTTCACAAAATGATGGAGGTTCAATAAAGCCCCAGCGTTTAATATTTGACAACTAGATGGCACTGTGTTGTCTGGTACGATCGAGGGCCAGTAATGAACGGCAGAGCGTGCCAGGTTGCCAAATAACAACGCCAATTACGATCCAGGGATTCCATGGTGAAAAAGATTTTCACATTTTTTAAATCATAGAAAATGACCTATGATTTTTATGAAAATGAACTCATTGTTATTAACAGTAAGCTTTTAAACCATTTTATACATATTATCATATTTCTGAAATTTTGCTATCTGAATTTAAAAAAGCTGGTGGGCCGCATATAGCCCAGTGGCCGCGGTTTGACATATAAAGTAATACAGATACATGGGTCACCACGAAGCGAGAAAATGTCACCAAAAAAAAAAAAAAAAAACAGGCTAGGAGTGAGGAATGACCTTTTGTAACCATAACCTTCACCTCCAACACAATGATACACGTTTTGACATGCAGCACAGAAATATTTCACGACTACAACAATAAAATCTTTTATCGGCTGTTACCTTTTGACATGTAAAGGCTTGCCAGGGTATTTTGTGCAGATTTTTTAAATATTCCTTGATTACCCATACCAACATTCTTGTCTGGACAACAATTTCCATAACAAAGATAACCATCTGTTTGAGATGATGCTAAACCAGCCTGCTGGCTCTCTGGTTGAATGTTTGTTTTCTTGTGAATGACTACAGCCTTGTTGGTGTGAGGAATTTATGAGCTGGCAAACCGCAGCAAGAGAGAAATCTCAAGAATTAAGTCAATAAAATTGTAATAGAGAAAGAAAAAGGCAGAACTTCAGGGGTTGTTTTGGCATGCACAAAGTCTAGGAAGTTTTATTCGAGAAGAATCACTTTAAAACAAATGGCCCGCGAGCCAAATGTGGTCTGCCACATCCTTTTATGTGGCCCGCCACATCCTTTTATGTGGCCCATGGACAAGAGAAAAATGAGCATTGACTCAATGACTTACAGTTTTAAAAATGTTCAAATAATGTTGCCAACACCAGGCCACTCTTGAAGCACCCACTGTATTTACTAACTGCAGTTAATCAACCAGAGACCCTTTTGTTGTTTTACCCAAGTCTCAGATGTGGTATTTAAGGCAATACAAAATATACAGGGCAGCACAGCGGCGCAGTGGTTAGCGCATGTGCGGCACAGTTCTGAGATCGTGGGAACCTCCTGCGTGGGTTCAAATCCAGCTGTGCGGAGTTTGTATGTTCTCCCCGTGCTTGCGTGGGTTTCCTTCGGGCACTCCGGTTTCCTCCCACATTCCAAAGACATAAATTTCAGGTGGATTGGCTGGTCCAAATTGTCCCTAGGTGTGAATGCGCGAGCGAGTTGTCTGTCCCTGTGTGCCCTGCGATTGGCTGGCAACCAGTTCAGGGTGTCCCCTGCCCACTGCCCAATGATTGCTGGCACCCCCGCGACCCTACTGAGGAGAAGCGGTGCAGCTAATGAGATGAGACAAAATATACAACATTTTAAAAATAGCACCTGGGTCTTTGTAGAGGTTTACAGAAGCTTTAGCTTCTGTCTAGATATGAAATCTAACAGTAAAGTACCTATGTTCAGGTAAACATTTTCAGAAGAAAATAGAATACAAACACTCATTTAAATGATTGATTTAATGATTTAAAAATCTTTCCGCTTTTTATTTTTGTCACATTTTTGTGCATGAGTTTCCACAAGTCAAATAAAGTAGTGGGAATCAATTATATTATTGTTTTGCTTTGTTTTACAAATGGTCCGCATTTTTGTACAGTTGATAAACACTACAAGAATTGAAATCTTAGTGAAGATTTTTATAATCAAATTTTGCTGGATCATAAGTTAATCGTGAGCCCCGAGAAAAAATGAATTTGACACCCTTGCTTTAAAAGGAAGGGAAAAAATAAAAAGACAACAACAACAAAATGGTGGCCAAAGCATCTCACCTCATTGTTGATATCAAAAACACCCTCTTGGATCTTCTCATAAATCTCCTTGGCTGTGTTGATGAAAGCCTGAAGTAGAGACAGAACACAAAGAATTAACTGAAGACCTTTTGTACGACAGATGCTATAATGTGAAATCTAAGGGGCTCAGTCAATGTACTCAAGCCCAAATGCCCCTAACCACTGTTTTCAAGGCTAAATTCCGTGCGATTACGAAAAAAAAGAAGAAAATTGAGAGGCAAAAATCACATATCTGTGAGAACGGAAATTTTGGGAACAATAATACATTGGATTGGAGGAAAATAAAATAGACTCAATCGTGCAACATTGGGCTTTTATTGAACAGAAATTATAAGAAAAAAAAATTGTCACACTGTCTTCCCATCTGACCAAAAGATCCTTGCTCTAAATTAATTACTAGTACCTTGACTTAACCTGGTAACTTGTAGGTATTAAAATGAAATGATCGAAATAATGAACACCACTACCAAGTCAACATTGACTATATTTTAAAAGAGACATTGCCTGTTATTTAGTGCCTTCTTGTGGTTAAAAAAACACATTCAAAAAACAATATTAATTTCAATAATGAGCAAAAATAAAGTAGTACCACTTCCTAAGAGCGTAATTTGTTCCAGGATTGTGCTCATCAATGAAATTGCTCATGTAACAGGCAATGTTTCCCAAAATGAAATTTCTCCCCTGCTCCCATCCTTCCAGAAGCATCCATGTGAACAGCTATAAATACATCTTTCCGATTACTAAAACACATTTAAATAGTAACAATACATAAAAAGTACTTTAATAAGAAATAGGATAATAACAAAATAAAATGCGAGGTTTTTACGAGCGCCATAACAAATGTGTGCGCGTGCTGCCTTTGACACTGTGGACGATAATATCTTACTAGACCGGTTGGAAAAATGGACTGGTCTCTCAGGAACTGTCCTCTTATGGTTCAGATCTTACCTCTCAGATAGGACGCACTGTGTGAAATATGGTGAAATGACATCTGAGCCCTTTAATGTTACCTGTGGTGTTCTGCAGGGTTCAGTACTTGGCCCCCTTCTTTTTAGCATTTACATGCTTACAATAGGTGATATTATTCGCAAGTATAATATCAGTTTCCATTAAGACGCAGATGACACCAGACTACATCTTCCAATAGAGAAATCTGCCACATTAAACTATGGAAATTTGGAGGCCTGCCTCACTGAGATAAAATGACGGATGTCACTCAACTTCTTGCACCATAACTCTAAAAAGACCGAAATGTCAGTTATTGGTCCATCTAAATATAACATATTTACTGTTTTTTCCAGACTATAAAAGTGATTGTAAGGCACACCTTTAAAATATTCCTTGTATTAATGTATTCTCTGGTAAAATAATTAAAATGTTTCACTTATCAAAATGATCTAGAAAACACATATTTCAGATGATTGTCCTAATTTTAATGATTGTTTTTTTTTATAATTCAGTAAATTTTTATTTTACAGATAAAATAACAAAACTGATAATTAGATATTATGTTTTTGATGTATTAATATTTAAAATAAGCTAAAGTATCTATCTAAAGTAATTTTGCCAGTTTTAAGGATTATTTTCCAGATTATTTTTACTATTTCATTTTCCTCAAGCTGAGGTTTTTGACTTTTTCCTTGCCCTCATGTAGGTTTTAGATCAGGGGATGGTGTAATAATAGTCAGTGGTTTGCGGTAGTCTGTGCAGCCCTTTGAGATTCCTGGTGATTAAGGGCTTTACAAATAAACATGACGTGACTTGATCCATAGTTATGTTGGTTTGAATACTATCGTTACAGATCAGGGGATGCTTGCCTGTGCAGCCCTTTGAGACTTTTTGTGATTAAGGGCTTCACAAATAAATATGACATGACATCATTATCATGACAGGGAAGTAGTAACATTTGATCTGTATTAAAATTATTTTCATAAATTAGGCAGTCCAGTCAACTTTAATCATATAGCGCACTCAAAAACATGCCTTTAACTTTTGTTGTATATTACATCTCTTCTTGTCTTTTACAAGTGAGGTCTGAAGCTAATTCTTGTTAGCCTACCAAGGCTACTTCATTCAACGGGTAGTGCTAGGGACATTTCAAAACCAAGTAAAAGTTATTAACGAGCGATTTCATGCGAGGTCCAACTGGGTTGCTTGATAACCATTGCAAAGCAATATCAAAGTAGAAAAACCTGTGTCACACTTGTTTTAGAACAGAGGTCTCAAACTTGCAGCCCATTCGTGGCCCTCAAAATGATAGATTGTGACCCCCGTCATAATACGAAAGCCTAATGTTAGTCAGCCCGCACAATATGATATGGATGCTACATTTGTGCTAATTAGTGAGACAACCATCAAAATGTACACGCGAATGTTTGAGAGGTGTAATTCCACCCAGGAATATAATTGGCTAGCTACATCCTGCTTTGACTAATGGCAGTGCGTACACTTCACAGACATTAAATTTCAACGGACTAGCTGATTCCAGGAATCCTTTTTTGCAAAACGGATCGCAGTATATTTTATCTAAGTTGAAATGTGGAATGAGGGGCAGCTGGGGAGTGGAAATAGATGGACAATGCTGTTGAACTGAAGCTCAAACAACATTGGATGTATCTTACATGTAACTTTTTTCATTTTGTGAAGGAAAAGGCCTGCACTCATCTTTTGGGTCAAGACACCAGTTTCTGCCTTTGAAAACCAAATGCGTCCCAACCACACTCAGACCCTAGTTTCTTCAGCCCCCAAGTCAATTGAGCTTGAGACCCCGGTTTCTAAGGTAAACAACGATGGAAATGGCATTCCCACTGAATTAATAACTTCCCTTCAATTATTGTGTAACAAACCTGAATGGAAATCACTAATAATCGTACATATATTGCCACACCATTCACCAAAATGTAAAGCAATTTGTAATCCTGGTAAAAAAAATGTAAAATTTAAAAACGAACAAAAAAGAAAGAGAAAAATGGGAAAAAAAGACAAAAAGTCAAACTCAAGAAAAAAAGGAGAATGAATTCCTTTCTTTTCTAACTTTCTTTTTCTCCATTTTTCTTTTTTGCTTTCTTTTCATTCACATTTTCCTTCTTTTCCTCTTTTTTTATTGTTTCTACTTTCCTATTTCTGACTCCTTTTTAAGAAATGAATGGCCCAAACTCACCCAGATCCTAGCTTCAGCGGCCCCCAACTCAATTGAGTTTGAGACCCTTGCTGTCGAACACAGGTCAGGTTTAAATAACTCACTGGCTAAGTGTGGCTGTTTTCATGAGTATCTTTGGATCGGTGATAAAATTCACTTGAACACATTTAGCATGGAGGGTAACAGTTTGGGGCGGTGCGGCAGCGGTGTGGTTAGCGCATGTGCAACACAGTTCTGAGATTATGAGATCGAACCCTCCTGTATGGAATTATCATGTTCTCCCTGTGCATGCGTGGGGTTCCTTCGGGCACTCAGTTTTCCTCCTACATTCCAAAAACATGCATATCAGGTTAATTGGCCGGTCCAAATTGTCCCTAGGTGTGAATGAGCGAGTGAGTTGTCTGTCTCTATGTCTCAATATGTTTGGTCTCTATGTGCCCAGCGACTGACTGGCAACCGGCTCAGGGTGTCCTGCGCCGAATAATCAACAATAAAAAAATAGGATTTTTAAATTAAATATATGTAAATTTCAAATATGTCGAGGATTCACATCAATTAAACAAAAAGGAGGACAAATAATGGGAAATTTGTATTTCTCTTACATAGTGGAATCCCCCACTTAGGTCGCCGCCATGTTTGTCTGCCACGCTGTGCTATGTGCCACTGGCCCTCGCTAACACCAGACAACACAGTGCCATCTGGTGGTCTTATATTTCACATTAGGTCCGTAAGTATGTGTTAACAATGCCCAACGGAGTTCAAATAGCTTTTATAATTTTTTTCCTCACTGCACTTATCTGCTTTTATCTTGCTTTTAGCAACACTGTTTGGGACACACAACACATTAGGTAAGAGAAAAATGGGTAGGTGAGGGGGAGGTTGGAGAGTGCTATGCTCGTCATTTCAGTTGTTTGTTAGTGGAGCAGAAAAATGGTAAAATAAAAGGCCTATTTCAAGTACTGACTAAAAGCCAACCCAAACCCCCAAAAAGTATGTTCAAGCACTTCTAATAAATCTATGTGCTTGCACGTGAGACATGAGAAGCGTGACAGAGATGGCAATGATGACTTAAGCCAAAAGATGGCGTCAGCGAGTAGAAAAGTTCCAAGTTCCGTACAGCACCTTTAAGTAACTGGAGACACATTTTGTGGAAATGTGCACAAGAGCCACAAATGTTCGGTGTGGCTCTAAAAAAAAAGTCTATAGATTTGACTTCCATGGCATTTTGAGTTAAAAAGGTTCCCCAAACCTCGCAATAGAGCTAACTTTACCATCAAAAAGTGGACATAGCTCACCGCTTCTTAAGCGGGGCTTTTGGGTAAAGACATACTATATTGTTAACTTCTGGGACCCTGTAAAAATAAACTAAAGGTGTCCATTGGGTGCACTGGTGCACGCCTGTTCACTTTTGTCCTCTTTTCATGCTTCGACTACCATGACTTTTTTTCAGATGCATTGTAAAGATGAGCTGGATAAAGAGATAAGAGGTGCAGAAGGATAAATTGATTTTTGTTAAGGATGTAGTGAAAGATGAGAGGACTTTACAATGTCAAACAGGAGGATGAGAAATCAAGAAGCAAAAGAGAAGGAAAATGGACAGAGAGGAGAGGATGCATCCAGAAATGTCTCCTTCCATCAATCAGCGTCCACCCACAGTCTGATGGCAAACCCCGGACAACCATTGGCTGTCCCGCAGTGGGCAGGGGGCAGAGGGAGGCGGGGTGAAGGCTATGAATATTTATGAACTTTAACTGGCTAATACACTGCTGGAAGAGGGGTTGGTGGCTACAAGGGAAGAAGGGGGAGGATGAGACTTGAAGGAGAGAAAGACATGAATGGTGGGATGGGCAGAGAGGAGGGGTTGCTTGATGACGGGCAAAAGGAAAAAAATGGGTAACTTGGGGTTGCAAGGGGGAGGGGGATAAAGAGGAAATGATGGACATCAGCAGATGAGGAGGGAGGGAGCGAGTGCAGATGAAGAGCGCCGAGAAGAGGAGCGGTATCAGGAGGATTCAAAGGACACTAATGAGACAAATTAATCATACCACACACAGGCAGATAGCACACCCTTCTTCTCATTTTAACCCCTGAGAGCACTACTCGACAGTGTACATACGAGAGCAAGAGGGTGCGAAAGAGCGAGAGAGAATAGGGTTAAAGCAGAAAAATCAATAGAAACACACACATAAGCCTGGGGCTGAGATGCTATGGAGTATAGGATGGAATTATTTATGTGATTGGATAAGTGAGAAAGGGGTCCCAGAAGACAACACTGCATTCATTACTCACAACACCAGAGGTGCGTCAAAGAGACAGAGCAGGAAGCTAACCGTGCGCCATCATGCAGGAGAGATGCAGTACAGCAGGGCCACTGATGAGGAGATTGCAGCTCATTGTAATGAAGTTCAAATTCTGGAGTACGACTGTGACAATTTAAAAAGTAAGTTTGCCATGAAGTATACCATAACCAGGGGTCGGGGAGCTTTTTGACTTAAAGAGCCATGAAAGCAAAATATTTTGACATGTTTTTGAGAGCCACACCATATATTTAAAGACAAAATTCAAAAAAACTACCAACCCCCGCCCCCCTTCAGACAAAAGCCCATTTCATCACACTTTGTAATGTTAGATGATTCGATAAAATCTATGGAATAATAATAAAATTGCCATAAACCACTAAAAAATTGTTGCTTTCCCAGTTACTTAAGATTGTTGAGTCATTTTGAACATTATTTCTGTCCTAAATAACGGTTTCAAAACAAGGTGCGAGCAAAGTTGTATAAAAATCTCACAAAACGAGTAGGATGCAGAAGTATTTTGGAAAGTGCCAATTGTTTGCAGAGATCCGCCCACCCCTACTGCTCACCAACTCAAACTTCCCTGGGTGCTAGACTGGCATTTTTGATCGTTTACAGTTTGTTACGTGGGTTTTCATCATAAAGTGTCTCAAGTGTGAACATAGTTTGTTTAATAAGGTTCCATATAAAGGATTCATTAGAAACATACAGCCAAAACGGGGTCTGTTGGTGTAACACCGTGAGTAAAAACTGTTGTTGGAACTTTGCCCCATGTATTCTGGACCAAATAAGTTATTTTCTGTGTTGCTTAAATATGGAAAGTCGCAGAGAAAATGACCATGTCCCCTAATTTGACTCCGATGTACTCATGAAAGGGCCATATCAAGTTTACGAGCGATGTGTTCCCGACCCAGCAGTTTGCCACCCCCTGCAACATCACTTATTCAAAATTTAGCGCAGAATTAAGTAAAAAATTTTTGAGGTAGAATTAAGTTACATTTTGCATACAACATAACTAAATACGGTTTTCAATAACACTGGACTGATAAAAATTATTATGTGGATTTGATTTTTTGACAAGATTTACAAATAAAACACAAACTTCAGAGGTTTTGGGTTGGGTCTTTAAAAATATCACATTTAAATTACAGTATATGACATTTCTTAGGTTATGATTCTGTTTGATCTTTACATTTTGGTTGTATGTGTCGGGGGCCGATCTCCTACATACGCAGTATTTAAACTCTTAATTTTTATGCCTTTACCTGAATACTTTGGTCAGCAATGGGTTTATATCTTTATAAACTCCGACAGTATGTAACTTGTCCCCATATTGGAGGGGTGTCAAAAGTCAAATGAACGGCGGGCCCAAATGTATTTTTTTGCTACAAGCAAAGGACTGCACAGAGGGAATGTTCAATGTAGATGTTTAAAAGACACATATAGCCTAGAGAACCTAATTGAATCTTCGAAAAATGATTAATATATTCCATTATGGACAAAAATATCATTTTTAAACATGGCATTAAAATGTATTTGCAAATTACTTCAACAACTAACTTCTATGCAGCCTAAAATCCAAGCAAAATGTTGTTTTTAGGAAACCGGCAGTAGATAGCCAATTATATTGATTGGCAAGTGTACATCAAACTCATGTTTTTCCTCTTAGTCTATCTCTCGGGAGTGAGTGCAGAGTGCCGCTGCATTGTGGGAAATGTAGTACTTGTGTGTGTGCGTGCGTGCGTGTGAACTGTGAGGTGGAAAGGCTATACAATATTTATTCATTATGCTGCTGGACGATATGACATAACTTGTTGTTTAAGTTAAAGTTTGATTAGAATCATATGTGTTCGAGTGCTTGGCTACCTCCTCCACATTTGAGGCAGTCTTGGCTGAGGTCTCCATAAATATGAGGCCGTGTTCTCTGGCAAATGCTTCTCCTTCCTCCTTCTTCACCTCTCTCCTTGACTCCAGGTCACTGAAACACACAACAAAAAACAATGATTTAATAAGTCAGATGAGAAAGATGAACCAGGCAGTCAATAGCCATTACAAATTTTAACACGTGCACAATGTCTTCTTTTAGTCCCAAATTTATAATATTTGGTTTCTTTTTTGGTCTCATTTCTTCCAGCAATAACCACTAACCTTTGTATGTGAAACCAAGCAGCACAAATAGTTTATCATTTTAATGCTGCAATAGGTGAGTGACAAGCTGAGGTTTGTCCAACTTCCCCTTTTCCATGTGTTTAGAAAGAATATCAAGCAAAGCACAACACCACTGTTTGCTATTGCATTGACATAAATCTTGCAAAATAGCATTACTTAATGTACAAAGGTTAGCCAACAGTGTTGTAAAAAAAAAAAAAAAAAAAGTACTTTATTTCACTTAAAAAAAACTATTTGCAATGAGTCTCAGTGGTCAACTTAACGAGATGACCTATCAAACACCTTATATAAACATAAAGCCAATATAGAGAGTTCAGAAAAGAGCTATGAAAAAATATTGCAAACATGCACATGAGATCTTACAAAAACGAACCTTTTGTTGCCAATGAGCATAATGACCATATTGGAGTTAGAATGTTGGCGAGCATCCTCTAACCAGGTTGTCAAGTGGTTAAATGTATCCCTCCTGAAATCAAAAATTGGAACATGACAGTATGTAACGAAAGTTAGAACATCCAGACAACGTTTAGAAGAGTCAAAGTGACCTTCCAGAGTTAACACTGAAATCATTTATAAAATTGTGCCATTCTTGGCTATTGTAAAGAGTTAAAAGTATTCCCCAAAAGATTTTTTTTCAGACACAGAATGTGTAGTGTTCCTTCCCACAATTGTGCAAATATCTTGCAAAACATTTCTCATGCGGGGGGACTCGAGAAATATAGTCCCAAAGTTGACCCATCTGGCTGGTGCTGTGGTGTCATTTTAGGAACACAACACATCCAAAATGGCCAATTGTCATTGACACAATATGTGAGGCGAGCTCCAAACCAGACAGCAGTTGCAGTGAACAGCAATAGCATACTGCTTACTACTGCTTAGAGGTACGCGATCATTGCTTTTCGTTTGAGTATTTTGCAGCGCGTGTCACTGTTGGTATAACTTTGTCCGTCTAGCTCCCCATTGACATCGGGGCGGCAGAGGGCTTTCCTGTTTTGCTTGCTCCTGGTTAGCGCTCATTGACTGCCCACCACGTGTTGTTTGGCCAGGTAGCCTGGCATTAGCACCAGTTTTGCAGTGTCAGTCTATTTATTCCCAACCGGCTTCGTGTTTATCGCCATTGTCTCTTTTGGTTGTTGGTTCCAGGTTAGCCTGGCTACTCACCCCATCTTCATTGATCGGCTATCCTGGCGTCAGCTTTGGTTTTGCCTAGTTTATTCTCGGCTGTTTTACTCAAGGCTAACACATCAACCTTCCTTTTAGTCATCATCCTTCCGATCTCCTCTTTCTTCCTTGCAGTCGCTTTACTTCCAAATCCTCTCACATTTAGTGACCTTATAACTAGGGTTTGCGAGACCTTTCGGTCTCCCACCCTCTTTCTTTGCTTTGCTGTCTCTTAGGGAGTAGTGATAAAGAGGAGAGGATCCCCAGTCCCCTCGCTCCCTCCACTTTAGTCGCCTCTTACGATACGCAGCGGACCAAGGTGGAAGAATTCTTACCTCTCACGAGGAGAGGGGCCCCTCACCAATGGGGAAATCAATGGAAGGAGACAAAGAGGAAGGCCGCGATTGACGTGGATGGATGGTGTTATGAGTGCACTGCATGAAATAGGTCTAAATCTAGTGAAAGCAAGAGCTAATGTTGGTGATAGGGATGAGTGGAGAGGTGTTGTAAAAGGATAGTGGGGTGTTTGGGCGCATTCTGAGGGATGGGCAGGGCACCTGTATGATTCGGCAGGGGTAAACCAGTGAAAGCTGTCGGGCCCTGCTGTTGAACAGAAGAGTGTGTTGGGTCACCCTGACCTGAGTGACATGGCCGCTTTCTTGTGTCCTGTTTCATCTGGAGGGACGAAATCATGACCAACTTAGGTGTCGAGGTGCCTAACTTGTTTGGGTTGGCCATTGTCCAAAAATATTTGTGTGTTTTTTTTCTCTTTTATCTTTGTATGTGTTTGTCTTGCTGTCGGTCACCCTTCATGAGGGAGATGACGTAGGTAGGTAGGTAGGTAGATAGATAGATAGAATTCTCAGCTTGCTTCGTGTTTGTTGCTAAAGCCAAATGCTTCTTTTCATTGTTGGTTCCCAGTTACTCTGGCTGCTTAGTGTGTGTTTTTTGGTTGGCCAGCCCCCTGTAAGATCGCCAAGGTTGTGGCTGCCTTTGGTTGATTGTTCCTGGTTAGCGACTCTCCGTGTGTTTGTTTTAAGTTACGGTTAGCCCCCTTTAGCTGCTCACCCTCATCTTGTACTCTTGTTGCATCCACCTGCGACACAACTCATAGGCACCAAGACTACCAAAACCTCGCTTAAAACACACTTTAACCTCTTTGACTAATTAACACATAAAACAATAAGGCGACTGGCTTGCTAGGGTGCTGGTTTTCCTTCGATGACGGCACAGCTCAGGATGACAAAGACAGGACATGCCATCTTCAAAATGCATTCTTTGAGAATAGAATAAAACTTACTGATATTATATATATATATATATATATATATATATATATATATATATATATATATATATATATATATATATATATATATATATATATATAAAATGCAAAATACCTGTGATATTTCCTTACATTTTGAATTTGAGATTAGCTTTAAAATTGATACAAGTGCAAGTCAAGTCATTTTTATTTGTATAGCCCTAAATCACGAAGAGTCTCAAAGGGCTTCACAGATCATTACACTATATTACACAGACTATTTTTCAGAATATTATCATACATTCCCCTGCTCTGGAACTGACGAAAATAGTAGGTTATTCATATGCTATAGAGTAGAAGTGAGTTTTAAGTTTTAAGTGCAGAAACTAACACTTACCTTGTGATGTCATAGACCAGCAGTGCCCCTGCAGCTCCTCTGTAGTAAGACCTGGTGATGGACCGGAATGACTCCTGACCAGCCTGGAGAGAAAAATACATGTATTCATAGATAAAACTTGCATTCCCAGATAATCAAACAGAGGGAAATAAAGACAGTGACTGACTGTACAGTACTGGTAGGGCTGAAATTTGAAATTGAAGTCCATCGATTGTTCTCAGCTCAGGGATGCTGCTGGAAAAGTGAATTTCCCTTCGGGGATGAATAAAGTATCTATCTATCTATCTATCTATCTATCAATTCAAATTTTAAGGGAAACTTCCATTGTGAGTTATAAAAAAAGATGCTGGTGCAAGGATATTGAGATTTTGGTTAGCTGCAGAGCATACAGGACATGATACTTTCTGTAGCTGGATACAACAGTCCCCTCTTACTTGCTCCCGAAATCATAATCTCATCAAAAATTAAAAATTTGACTTTTACAAGAAATATTTCCCTACTGCCATTTGTGTTTTCACTAGTAACGCGTGTTCATTTAACCCCCCCTTATAGTATTTCCACTTTATTGTCTCACCTTCACCGTCTATTCATTACCTCACTCAGCATTTCATTTTCTCCCCACATTTCTCCGCCCATCAGCAAGAGTTCCTACCAACCCCCAAGCCATGTCTATTCATGCCCTGTCTCCATTCACAACACAGTCACAATGTTTTCTCTGTCTCATCTGGGCAGCAGACACAAACAAAATTCAGTCAGTGCCACCAGCTGCAGCTCGGCACAGTGTAGAGTTCAGCTGTTACACCAAACAAGCAGTGGGTGAATCAATCCCACAACCAGCTATTTAATGTTATCAACCTATCGGGTGGTAAAGAAGGCAATCGATGGTCGAACTGAACAACTAAAAATCAAACCTAACAATAATAGTCATCCAGGAAACAGTCATTATGCAAGAACGGCTTAAAAACTGTCAAGTAAGTGGAGTGCTATAATGTTAATGGGGTGTTACGATGTCCAAATCTTATCTTTGGAAAAACAGAACACGTAAAAGACAATTGATGTGTTTCAACGAGTCTTGGTAAACATTAAGGTGGCTAAAAGGGTGTCACCACGACTGTCATCATTGGCTTTCTGCTCCACAGCAAGTCTTTCACAGTTAGGCAACGTTTGCAATAGAGTTCAGTCGTCCCCTTCTGGTCATATGGTGCACTACATCTAAAAACTACAACGGAAACACTGCGAATTTTAAAAACTCATTAAAAAATATTGACATTAAAGTATTAAAAATTACCTCCAAATATATTAAATTAATAAAGGATTTGGATAGCACTTTTAGGGCAACAAATCGCAACAGTCCAATATGAAAACATTTTAATTTACAACAAGAATACCCCTTTCCCACACAACATTCAAAATATTATTTATATATTTAATCAAATTTTAATCATTTGTAATCAAAGCAAAATATTGAAGATTCAAAAAAAAAAAGAAAAAGAAAATCTATGTTCTGTAATAAAACAAGTGGGTCAAAAATTTGACTTATGTAAAGTCACGAATGTGAAGTCTCAAAATGCAAAAGAATGCACCCCTCCCCGCCAAGTTTCACGTATTATTAGTACTTCATAGAGGTCGTAACATTTGTAACACGTTTTAAATATTAAAGCCCAACGCAACAACTTTCAATTTCAGCTAGTTTTGACACCACCGCACGGACAGAAGTGGCAGAGTTGGACGCAGTCGGGATTTTTCAAATTTTTGCGTCGATTAAAAAAAGCAAACGACAGAAGCCTCACGTCCTGAACAATGTTTCAATAAACTAATTGTATAGTAAATAGTTATTTCAATTTCTGACCAGAAGTGTTTAGGGAATATAAATTAAGAGTTTGATTCTTTATGAAAAGTGATCACATTTTATAAAATGTGTAGAGCCTGCCTGTCTAAATGGATATTTGTATTAATATTTACCTGTATATTTTGCAACTATTTAACACATTTTTAAAGAGGGAGTGCGTCATTCGAGGTGTCCTTAAAAAGTTTAAAGTAGAATATTTTCTCTACTCAGTATGTGTTAATTATGCCCAACTGAGTTGAAAGACTTTACATGTTTTCTTCCACTATGCCTTTCTGCTTTTATCTTACTTTTAGCAATGCAATGTGGGAGGCACAATACATAAGAAAGCAGGAAAGGGGCATGGGTCATTTTATAGTGAATTTATGCTTTTAATTGCAGTTTTTTGTTAGTGTAGCATGAAAACGGTAAAAGAAAAGGCTTGTTTCAAATACAGTTTATTTATTAGTACAAAACAATACAGGTTACTTATACAAGCCTTAAACATACTTATATAAACCTTAAACATACATTCCATACAAAATATAGCACTGAAACAACGAACAAATTCAACTTACGATCGACGGGAACTTGTTCGTAAGTAGGACAGCGTCTGTAAATGTTTTTGAGGAATGAGCTCACTGACCCTGCAATCATGACTAAGCCAGGAGACCACAGCAGATAGTAATCCGAGTTTCAAATTCCTGACAGAACTTTTAACATCCAAAGACCCGAGCTTCTTGTTTGATGAGAATTTATGTCCATGCATGTGGGCGCCAGGTCCTGGGACAGGGTTTGGGAGCTTATGGCTTGCAAGCCATTTGTGGCTCATTTCATGAGTACATACGGCTTGGAGCTAAATTTTGACCAGAGCACGTACTACTGTAGTGACCTAAGTCAAAGGGTTAGATCCTAATTTTGGTACATGCGAAAGCAAGGCAACACTGAGAGAATATGGTTCAGTCCAGGATATATAGGGCATGTTCTTAACTACAGTTTACAGTCAGGGTGTCAACCAACTTACCCTGTTTTGGTGGTAGGTCGCTAATAAAAAATTTAAATGGGAGCTCATTATTATATGTATGCTCACTGTTGAGATACATTATGATGAAAATCCACAAAATAAACTGTTAACAGGCGAAAACACAAGCAAACCATTCAGAGCAATTTGATTGGGTGAGCGGTAGAGGTAGGCAGATCTCTGAAAACAGCGCAAAGAACTCTCTTTGTTCTCTCTCTCAGTGTAGTCTGCACCAAA
The DNA here is from genome assembly GCF_059441175.1 of Urocampus carinirostris. Classification (NCBI taxonomy): domain Eukaryota; kingdom Metazoa; phylum Chordata; class Actinopteri; order Syngnathiformes; family Syngnathidae; genus Urocampus; species Urocampus carinirostris. The sequence goes on along the minus strand of NC_142349.1, from coordinate 4,207,785 downwards.
GGTAAATACTACGACATTTTTCTCGTTTGGGGTATTTTGTGACATTTTTATAAAAATACTTTGCTTGCACCGTGTTTTGAAAGCTTTACTCGCGAAAAAAATGACGGTCAAAATGAGCTTCAATAAGCAACTAAGGGGGGGGGGGGGGGGTTTAAGTGGTCTATTATTGATATGGGACACAGGCTGTAGCATTATTATTTCATAGATTTGATCAAATCATCAAATGAAACACAGTGAAATAGAATATGCTAAAGAATTAGCTTCTGTCTTGAGAGCAGGTTTGGCAGTTTTGTTGAATTTGGTCTTAAAATATATGATGAGGTGCTCTCAAAATTTTTTGGGGAATATTTCTGCTTTTATGGGCTCTTTGGATGAAAACAGTATCCAACCCCTGTCCTAAGAGGTCAAATTTTAGGTGCAGCATCTGTAGTTACAAGCAACAGAAGGCAATATAGTCCATCAACTGCGAGTGCATTTCAGACATGTTTTTATTATAAAACATATATAATTAACCTCCATACAAGTTTGAAATATAAGTGAATAGTCCCGAAATAAGCAACAGCAAATACGATTGTAATGTCAAAAAAAACAGATCTTGATACTTTTGAGTAGCGTGTACATTACCGTATCCCAGATCTGAAGTTTGATCTGTTTGCCATCTATAGTGATCATCCTCGCTCCAAACTCTACCCCTGGATTGAAGAGAGAAAAACAGGAGTTTGAAAAATTGCTCTAATCAGTCGTGTCCCTCTTGGTCCAGTTTGGACTAACATTAGTCACGCTACGTCACATTCCACAGAGTGCATGAGTTGAACATGTGAATGCAGCTACGAGTCAGAAACCCTCAGGTTTATTATTCTGTTTAGAAATGTGTAAGGTTTGTCTCTGATGGTTCTCTTGTGTATTCATTTTCAGGTTTGACAAGTCTTCAAAGATGAACAGCTTTAGCTTGTGAATAACATGGGGGAGCAACAGTAACAGACTTTGCTAACCAAAAGATATATATTTTTCAAATCACTTTGCTATCAGGGCAGCACGGCGACGCAGTGGTTAGCGCGTGTGCGGCACAGTTCTGAGATCGTGGGAACCTGCTGCGTGGGTTCAAATCCAGCTACGGGCCTTACTGTGCGGAGTTTGTATGTTCTCCCCGTGCTTGCGTGGGTTTCCTCCGGGCACTCCGGTTTCCTCCCACATTCCAAAGACATGCATTTCAGGTGGATTGGCCGGTCCAAATTGTCCCTAGGTGTGAATGAGCGAGCGAGTTGTCTGTCCCTGTGTGCCCTGCGATTGGCTGGCAACCAGTTCAGGGTGTCCCCTGCCCACTGCCCGATGATTGCTGGGATGGGCTCCAGCACCCCCGCGACCCTACTATGGATAAGCGGTGCAGTTAATGAGATGAGACTTTGTTTTCAAGAAGTGGTCATTCAGTGTGCCTCTTACCTTGATGATTTTTGTCCAGGAGAGCCGTGATATACTTAAATATGTTTAGTCATGCTAATATGTTGGTGCACAAGTGGTTGCCAAAAGAATTTGACAGTGTTACTGCTAAATAGGACAAATATAATGTGTTCTTTACATGCCTTTTTAATTACTTATGTTGTCATTATATTAGTATTATGTTATTACCAATGTTTGAGTAACGAGTTACACGTGAACGCGTTTTAGGAACACAATTACTTTTCTCTATAATGAGTACTGTATTGGGTTATTAATCAAATTTGGTTACACGAATAAGTGTTATATCACGTCACATTACTACCTCATTCCATTAGCAACACAACGAGCAATGCTACATTGGAGCATGGTGGGCATGTTTATATATTCCTACTAAATCGACTGAATACAGTTACATTTCTCCCTCCTGATAGTTTTCCTATTGTTTCTATTCACATCTAAGACATATTTAAAACTATAAAATAAAACAATGAAATCAAAGGGTCAGTTTTTATGTTCATAATTGGTTGTGTGTCATCAGTAGCAAATGGTAGGGGGCGCATTGCTTATACAGGAACAACAAAAGAAATGGGGCAAACGTGAGCACAGAATTCATGGTAAAAGTGTGTTGGATTATGGTCTTTGTTTGTAAAATACATTTTCCTCCAGTCGTGGTGTATTGCAAAAAGAGAAATTACCCTAAAAAAGAAGAAGGAAATGTTCCAGTAGGTTGAAGACAAAAGAAATAATGGATATGGAGTGTCTCAGAGGTTTGTTTGCAAGCTCTTAGGATCTCACAAATAGATAAATATGAAAGTGTCACTGCTTCCACAATTGGTGTACATGTTTTAGTCTAATTCTTTTATTATGTGGCTATTCTTAAGCAGTTTTAGCGGGTCGGCTTCTGTGTGAGTTTATACGGTAAATTGTAACTAGATCGTTACTTTCAAAATGATACGTTACTTTTGGGTGTCAGTGGAAACACGTTGGGAGAGGAATGGTCGCCGCCAGGCTGTATTTACCCAAGACACACCACAGGAAATGGTGCCCCTTCAACCGTAGTGGTTAAGGGATCCACCCACCCCGTCCACCCGATCCATAGGGTAACACAATTACTTTTTAAATGAAGTGACTGTAACTAATTACTTTTTTTAGTAACACGCCCAACACTGGGCGAAAAAATATCTATTATCCCCAAATGCATATTACTATGAGAGGGGGGTCGGCAGAGTCCATTTGCGTTGGCCTGGCTGTTCTTTTTTGCTGTTATGTTCACCAAAAAGTGAGCTGCACTCGTGCTGCCACGATCCATTATTCCTGATTGCATGTTGCTGCGAGCAATGCCCAGCAGAGCGAGCTCTTCTCAGGCCTTATCCTCGATAACTGCGATAAATGAGGGATTACAATATTTGAAACTCTTAGCTGCAGTGTAATTTTAAACAGACATACTAATTGAAAAAACAAAATATGTCACTCCCTAAATGCTATCATATAGTGAACACCAGACTTACCAATTCAAACGAGTACCTGTGTTAGATATAAACATACACAGCATTGTGATGCCTGTTTAGCCTTGTGTATGACTAATGAGGAAACAGGAAACAACCGTGTCTAATGTAAAGCTTTACAAGCCAGTGGAAATGTCATTTCCTTGTATCCATAGCAACTATTTGGCGTAAAAGGTTGGTGTGAACAGTTACAGCTATTCCATATACATTTAGTTGATAAAAATGTTTATTTGCTTAAATGAACGAATTAGCGATTACTTGACCCAAGTCAGTATCTGAATCGACCTTGGTGTAGGCCAGGGGTCGGGAACCTTTTTGACTCAAAGAGCCATAAAAGCAAAAAATATTAATTTTATTTTGGGAAAGAGCCACACCATATATTATGAGACAAATTTACTAAATTGCTAAACCCGCGCCCCAGACAAAAGCTTAGTCTTCAGCACATTTATTTTTGATGATTTGATAAAAATTATGAAAAGAGAATAATGCCAGAGCCCTTGTCCCAAAATCAACAAACATACCACTTTAAACTTGTCTCTTTCTTGCAATTACTCAAGATCGGTTAAACTCCTTTTGACCCTTTTTTTCATACATATTGGTTTCAAAACCAGATGCAAGCAGTTATTGTGTAAAAACGTCACAACATTCTGCAAATAGGGAGCCTGATGAGCTCACTTTTGGCGCAGACGGCGTAGGGAGAGAGATGGGAGGGAGTGCTTGCACATTTTGCATAGCTCCACCCATCCCTCCCACTCACCCAATCAAATGACTAAGTTCTCTTCCGATGTTTTGGCGTATTTACAGTTTTGTGGATTCATCATAAGGTATCTGAACACTGAACACAGATTATATAGTGAACTTTTTTATAAAGGATTCTTTAGCGTTGTACAGCCAAAACGAGTCCCCCCCCCCCCTTTTTTTTGTGTGACACCTTGACTGTAAATTGTAGTGAAAAACGTGCCCTATATATACTGCGAAGTAATTCCGCATTTTTGAGCTCTGGTTTGGCTTTGCGTATACCTGAAAAGGATAGGCTACTCAAGTTTTGAACAAGATGGAGAAATTTTGCACGCAATCAAATTTGTCTCTGAGCCACAGATACTCATAGAAAGAGCCATAGGTTCCCGACCCCTGGTGTAGGCCAAAATCTAAGTATTTGTACTGAATAGTTGTTCCATTGTAAGCAGTGAGATGCATTCCAAAATCTATTCTTAAATATTTACATTCTTACAGAAAACTGTAAAAGACTACCTGGAAAGTCTCACCGTAAATCAAATGAAGGTAATGTTTCATGTTGGTAATCTGTGGCTCTTTTGTTTTCAAATGGGTCCAGATCTCAGAATTAGAGAAAAATCACTGCATTTTTAGGCTTTTAAATAGTAAATAATGTATCGATTTCCGGGCAGCACGGCGGCGCAGTGGTTAGCGCTTGTGCGGCACAGTTCATGTCATGGGAACCTGTCGTGGGTTCAAATCCAGCTCCAGACTTCCTGTGCGGAGTTTGTATGTTCTCCCCGTGCTTGCGTGGGTTTCCTCCGGGCACTCCGGTTTCCTCCCACATTCCAAAAACATGCATTTCAGGTGAATTGGCCGGTCCAAATTGTCCCTAGGTGTGAATGAGCGAATGAGTTGTCTGTCCCTGTGTGCCCTGCGATTGGCTGGCAACCAGTTCAGGGTGTCCCCTGCCCACTGCCCGGAGATGGCTGGGATGGGCTCCAGCCCCCCCGCGACCCTAATGAGGAAAAAGCGGTATGTCTAATGAGATGAGATGAGGTATCGATTTCCATCTAAAAACATTACTAGACTACAAACATAGCATAAGAGAAATCAGTTTAATTCCATCCATCAATTTGAAGTGTATACCGCTCTTCTTTACTGAGAATGTCTTACCAATGGTGAGGTCGTGAACAGGCTGAAACCTCTTGTCTGTGAACTGCAGTAATAGACATGACTTCCCAACACCTGAAAAGACACATGCATAGTGATAATTAATATTTTTCACAAATATTTTGGTTTCAAGAGTCTTAAAAACCATAAAATAAGCATTGTACTATGTCATTTATTTATAATGTTTGATTTCCCCATAATAGCGTGAATGATCAGATATGAACATTTAATTAAAAAAGCATACTGCTAAAAAAAGCAAACTTTATTATTATTATTATTAATTGGGACAAAACAGACACTCTATTTAGTTGCATCATACTGTATATTGTTGACTTTAAGTGAGTCTCATCTCGATGAGTCTGATGAAGATCTCAAATTCAGGCTACCTCCAGATAAACTTTCCTTCACTTTTAGGCATGATGCTCATATTCGTTGATGGAATAAAGATGTTTTATTATAAATTAACATTAAGAATGATATTGACCAAAGACACATCTGGCAGATAATTTAGTAAAACAAGAAACTTTTGTAGTTTTACAAAAGAGACAAAAGAACCCAAAAGCTGTTTTCTTTGGAAAATTAAAACTTAAAGAGCAACATTATGTTCAAGAAAATAACAGCTAAATGATGCGAAAGAGCTTTAATTTAATTGCTGTAATAATTTTGCAGAGCAGCTTTATCAAACAAAACAAGATATTAAGTACTCTGGTTCCACCTACTGATATGGATTAATGCAAGTTACTCTGCTGATTCCTGGAAAAATGATACTACATAAATACATGCTTTCATGCAAAGGAACAATTGGGTAAAATTCTGCAGCACACAAGTGCACACACAGGTAGAAAAAAACACGGGTTTAATTGACCAGTGTTTATATTTTGACATCTGCTAGGATTAGGATGAAAATCCACCTGCTTTTACCAACTCACACGAAGGCAGGCAACTGCACAGATGCAAACATAAATCATTGCTCTGCCAGGTAGATCTTGATCCACAACTTGATCATCGTAAACAAAATAGGAATAGCAACCTATCTACGCCATTTCGGGTGGCTCATCTTTCGGAACTGGCCTCCAGCGCAATCTCGATTGTTTTTTTAGAAGCATGTCAACCAAGTTTGCACTTCGATTGCACTCTATTCCTAATGCTTGTTTACGGAAAAAAATAGCCTCTTGCGTAATATCTGGTTAAACTCCAAACGCTGGTGAGATAGCTCCCTTTGCTAGCTGCTAGCATGCTAACACCCCCACCCTGGTCCCGAGGCCCGTATTATTTCGGGGAGTGTAATCAGCTATCACCACATATGTAACTGACAGCGATGAACATGTGTTCATTTATTTAACGAGTGTTTTCCCAAAACAGTATTGTGTGATGCGACACCAGCGTAGAAGAGTAACTGTCATCCCTCTTCTGCGACTCCGCTTTTACCACGTCATTGAGCAGCCAACACTGCGGAAATGGACCGATAGCAACATGCTAACAGTTAGCTGACGGCTAACACCTAGTCTCGTTTGTGGCAGCTTACCCGTGTCTCCGATGATGATGTATTTGAAGAGGTAAGCGTATGCCATGGCGCTCAATTTGCGCAGTCAGCTGTCCTGGCTATCACGCGTTGGTAAAGCCGAGTGAAAACTGTGTGGAAAGCTGGATTTTAGGCGTGTTAGCCTGTTTTTTTCTGTGTCGGCGCCGAGGAAGGAACAATAAACAGCCAGAGCCTGAGCTCTACGTCAGCAGGCCCACCCTCGCCACGCTACACAAAGTGTACTTCAAGTGTCCTCGGAAAGTACAATGAATGTGATTTTTGAGACAAGTGACACTTCTTTTCAGAAAAAACCTCTGGAGACATTGTTTGTTGAAAGTGTCTATAATCTTGCGGTAATTTTCCTGATTTTAGTCTATTTTTCAAATATTTTTTGAGGTTCACAATATGTTTATCTTGCTTGGATTAAAAAAAGAGCAAACGTGATACTATAACTATGTTTTGTATGTATATATATATATATATATATATATATACAAGGTTGGGTAGAGTTACTTTAACTGGATTACTTTCAATTACGTTTGGATTACTCCAATACCAAATATGCTAATAAAAGACAAAAACTAAATATAAACAAAATTATGACTCACAACACGTGGTAAGCTTTCTCTCCTGGCTTTGATCTCCGGCAAAACTAACATAAAATGCAAGAAACGAAATTAATTATCAAATGTATTCCGTTACTCCCCAAGCCTGCACAAAATTTAGTAATTTTATTCATATTTAGTTTGTTTTCTCAAGTTGTCCCTAGGGTCTGCCCACTGCCTGGAGATGGCTGGGATGGGCTCCAGCCCCCCCGCGACCCTAATAAGGATAAGCGGTACAGCTGATGAGATGATTACCAGTCCAGTGCCTGTATGGTTGCTACAATCAAAGTGTAGTGATTATTTTGGCCTGTAGAGAGGAGCAAAGTGCTATATTTTAAATAGCATGTGATCGTTTTTGAGATTGCAAAGTAAAACGCACAACTCGAGTGTTACGGTACTCCTCTTTTGTCCTTTCCCTCCGAATCTTTGGTATTTATGCTTTTCCATTACACATATAGGCACGATTTCACATATCTATCTATGTGGGAACTGACAACAGTTGGTAGGAAACCATTTTCTATTTCAGACAGATTCCTGATTTAAAAGGACCACAAAAAGACAAATAATGCAGTCATCAGCTTCTATTGTGAGTACCAAATAAGAAAGGCTGGTATCGGCCACAGGCGACTATGAAGCCGCATTCGGTTCTTTGGCACTCCCTATTGGCTCACTGGCTTTAAAAAAAAGCTTGATAATGGGAAATGATATAGTTTCTGTAGGTGGAAAAACATGACACAGACATTCTTAACGTTATCCAATATATATGTATATATATATATATATATATATATATATATATATGAGCGAGCGAGTTGTCTGTCCCTGTGTGCCCTGCGATTGGTTAGCAACCAGTTCAGGGTGTCCCCTGCCCACTGCCCAATGATTGCCGGGATGGGCTCCAGCACCCCCGCGACCCTACTGAGGATAAGCGGTGCAGCTAATGAGATTATCTATATATATACAGTGCATCGGAAAGTATTCACAGCGCTTCACTTTTTCCACATTTTGTTGTTACAGCCTCATTCCAAATTGTATTGATTTAATCTCTTATCTCAAAATTCAACACAAAATACTCCATTATGACAATTTGAAAAAGTTTATTTTTTACTTTTTTTGAATTTATCAAAAATAGAAAACTAAGAAATCACATTTACATAAGTATTCACAGCCTTTGCTTAATACTTTGTTGATCCACCTTTGGCAGCAAATACAGCATCAAGTCTTTTTGAATATGATCCCACAAGTTTAGCACACCTATCTTTAGGCAATTTTGCCCATTATTCTTTGCAATAAGTCTCAAGCTCAATCAGGTTGGATGGGAGACGTTTGTACACAGCCATTTTCAGATCTCTCCAGAGATGTTCGATCGGATTCAAGTCTGGACTCTGGCTGGGCCACTCCAGGACATTCACGGAGTGGTTCTGAAGCAAATCCTTTGAGATCTTGGGTGTGTGCTTTGGGTCGTTGTCCTGCTGAAAAATGAACCTTCGCCCCAGCCTGAGGTCAAGAGCGCTCTGGAGCAGGTTTTCATCCAGGATATCTCTATATATTGCTGCATTCATTTTTCCTTCTATCCTAACTAGTCTGCCAGTTCCTGCTGCTGAAAAACATCCCCACAGCATGATGCTGCCACCACCATGCTTCACTGTAGGGATGGTATTGGCCTGGTGATGAGCGGTGCCTGGTTTCCTCCAAACATGGCGCCTGGCATTCACACTAAAGAGTTCACTCTTTGTCTCATCAGACCAGAGAATTTTGTTTCTCATGGTCTGAGAGTCATTCAGGTGCTTTTTGGCAAATTCCAGACGGGCTTCCATGTTCCTTTTACTAAGGTGTGGCTTTCGCCTGGCCACTCTACCATACAGGCCTGATTGTTGGATTGCTGCAGAGATGGTTGTCCTTCTGGAAGGCTCTCCTCTCCCCACAGAGGAACGCTGGAGCTCTGTCAGAGTGACCATTGGGTTCTTGGTCACCTCCCTGACTAAGGCCCTTCTTTCCCGATCGCTCAGTTTAGAAGGCCGGCCAGCTCTAGGAAGAGTCCTGGTGGTTCCAAATGTCTTCCATTTACGAATAATGGAGGCCACTGTGCTCATTGGGACCTTCAAAGCAGCAGAAATTTTTCTGCATCCTTCCCCAGATTTGTGCCTCAAGACAATCCTGTCTCGCAGGTCTACAGACAGTTCTTTTGACTTCATGCTTGGTGTTTGTGCTCTGACATGCACACTCAACTGTGGGACCTTATATAGACAGGTGTGTGCCTTTCCAAATCATGTCCAATCAACTGAATTTACTGCAGGTGGACTCAAATTAAGCTGTAGAAAGATCTCAAGGATGATCAGTGGAAAAAAGATGCACCTGAGCTCAATTTTGAGCTTCATGGCAAAGGCTGTGAATACTTATGTAAATGTGATTTCTTAGTTTTCTATTTTTAATAAATTCTAAAAAAGTAAAAATAAAAAATTGAGTATTTTGTGTAGGATTTTGAGATAAGAGATACAATTTGGAATGAGGCTGTTACATAACAAAATGTGGAAAAAGTGAAGCGCTGTGAATACTTTCCGGATGCACTGTATATATATATATATATATATATATATATATATATATATATACATAGAGTATGTGTTGCCTTTCTTACAAAGGCCTATGTGAAGCCTTAATTTTTTGGTGGCTAAAAATCTATTGTTTTATTATTATTATCATCATCATCATCATCATTATTTGGTCCAATATGGCTCTTTCAACATTTTGGGTTGCCAATCCCTTAACTAGCTGGATATTTAGTTATCCTACCGCATTACACTGTAAATCACAGATACATTTCCATCCTGTAGAACATTATAGTGCTTCAATCTACCCACACTGCCATTAAAATACAAATTGTGTTGTTAAGATTTACAGTGTATAGATAATGGATGAATAGTTCATAATGGGTGGTAACAAGGATTGTAACCCTGACTGAATTAGTACAGTCAAATTTCTATCAGCCCCGCGACCCTACTGAGGATAAGCGGTGCAGCTAATGAGATCAGATGAGATTTCTATCATCACAAGTTTGACTGACACAACGAGTTCTCTAAATGTCCTGCTTTCACATTTCCAAAACGAGATTTTTCCTTTTGCATTTCCAAATAAAATGTTCTAATTAGGAATCCAGGGCAATTATCATCCGTGTCCTTGAGGAAAATCAGACCTATAATGTCTCTGATAGGTACATTGTGAATAGGACCTAGTTACGTTTTCTACAAGTTTAAACAGAGTAAACAGACATCAGAGATAAACAACTATTTTTGCCTTTTACATGTATTTTTTTCCTGCATTTCTGCTTCCACGGCCAGCTCGGTCTTTGGCTTTTGGGAGTTCCTTTCTGTGGCCTTCAAAAGAAACAGCACAACCTTGCAACCAGCTTCCCAGCATTCACACACACAAACACCAACAAACCCACATGACACATAAAACACAAGCAATAAAAGAAAAAAAACAGTAAATAGTAGGTCTTATACTGGTAGATTCTATTAGTTCCTTAACAAAAGCAGGTTGCAAAAAGAATGAAATATCTATTGGAAGGAGGCCAAAGTAAGCGTTTGCACCTGTAGAGAAAGAAGGGAGAGAGAGGGGATGACAGTAAAGCAACACAGAAAGAGAGAGAGGGGGGAGCGTTGAGGGAGGAGCATACAGCGTAAAGAAAAATGCAGGGAACGACAGCTCAACATACGGACAGTTAAGCCGAAGACAAGGTAAACTGTAATTTTCAAGCCAATCCAGGACACCACAGAAACAGAGACTTCACTTCACAGAGTGACAGGAAGTGAACTGGAAGTACTAACTGGTTTCCATCCACTGTGAGTTGACTGTCAAACAGTATGGCGGACAAAGTCAATGAAGATTCAAATAATATCCAGAAGAAAGATGCCCTGGACTGGGGCTATGAAGAAGGTAGGTTGCTCGGCATCATTGGTAGGGATGACATTCATATTTCAGATGTATCCTGATTCTTTTCAATTTAACTACTATTTATTATCATTTGAAAAACTTCATTAGTTCAGCTTAAACTTAAACCATGTGCTAAAATGGTTTTTGTATCACTCCTTCCCTTCACTTGCAACCTGTACTGAGGATTGTGCCGAGTGTTAAATCGTAATGCTTGATGTGAGTATAATTATTTCACCATAGCATGTAATGTCCTATTGTTTTTGATATAATACATATTACATATTTCCAATAGCCTGCTGCTCAATGTTGCATGAAAGTTTCTGGTAAAGGATTTGAACTTGGAAATATTTCTCATTTGTTACTGTCACACAAGCTCACGTTTCAGTGTACATTCAAACATTGAAAAGTGTTGTGTTCTGTGTCTTTGTCTGTATGTTCCCACTGACAAATAACTAGTTTAATAAGTAAACAAAGAAATCATTTATTTAAATTATTTTTTTTATTAAATTATCACAAAATTAATTTAGTTCGGTGTCGGATAATTTCAATATTGACCTAACACAACAAAATTAATTTTGTGATATTTTATCAAGTAAATGATTGATTTGGTAGCAGAAGTGAGCTACCTTTTTATGACTGGGAGTAGTTTTCATAGTAACCAAATTCAGTAAACCAGTGCTATAATGCATTTCGCCGTACACAGTTTTCTGCTTCATGGATCTGGGTTGTGCAGTGTGCTGTACATTCTAAAGTACAAAATACTCTCAGACAAAACACCTTTTTTTTTTTTTTTTTTTTTTTAAGAAAATGATTTCAGGCCCAGAATGCAGGACATTTTATTTGTTATTAGCCAATAATAAAATCGTTTTTTACTTTGGTGTCAATGTATTTTAGAGTATAATTGTAAAATGAAAATAAAAATGACAACGTGACGGGTTCTCTTTGGAACCCGAATTTAGCAAAAACAAGGGATTAGTGAACATTCAAGTATAAAGGGAGTCAGAAGACACACCAGCCACGACTTACATTGCCTATGGTAAATGGTAAAATGGTCTGCATTTATATAGCGCTTTTCAAGTCAATGAAGGCCTCCCAAAGCGCTTTACAATGTGCTTCACACTTACCCATTCACACACACATTCACACACCAATAGCGGCCATGCAGCCATGCAAGGCGCCGACCTGCTTATTGGGGGGGATTAGGGATTCAGTGTCTTGCCCAAGGACACTTCGACATATAACACGGAGGAGCCGGGAATCAAACCTGCGATTTCTTGATCCCAAGACGAGCGCTCTACATCCTGAGCTAATGCCGCCCTAATTACCGCCTATAATTACCCTTATGAGTTAGGGTTAGGGTTACATTTTGGGTTAGGGTTAGGGTTGGGGGTTTAGTTTCCTCATCTCATCTCATTAGCTGCACCGCTTATCCTCAGTAGGGTGGCGGGGGTGCTGGAGCCCATCCCTTCCCAGCAATCATCGGGCAGTGGGCAGGGGACACCCTGAACTGGTTGCCAGCCAATCGCAGGGCACACGGGGGACAGACAACTCGCTCGCTCATTCACACCTAGGGACAATTTGGACCGGCCAATTCACCTGAAATGCATGTTTTTGGAATGTGGGAGGAAACTGGAGTGCCCAGAGGAAACCCACGCAAGCACGGGGAGAACATACAAACTCCGCACAGGAAGTCTGGAGCTGGATTTGAACCCACGCAGGAGGTTCCCATGACATGAACTGTGCCGCACATGCGCTAACCACTGCGCCGCCGTGCTGCCCGGTTTAGTTTCCTAAATCCCCAAAATGTATTTAGGTGCCTTCGCTTATATAAAATAGATTTCTAAAAATAAAAAATAAATAAAGATACAATTTCCCCTGTTTTTAGCCATCTACGGGTACATTGAGTAATTTGCCGTCTATTCAAAAAAAAAGAGAGCCATTTTACACTTAAGTATCAACAAATTACAAATAAACTTTATCAAGGTTGAACGGTTTGAACGTTTACATTTACAACGTGTAGCATAATTGGTCATTATTACCTTCGCCTTCATATTTTGTAAATGGAAATGCATTGGAGGGATTCTTTTGCATAGGTTTTAGATCAGGAGATGGTGTAGTAATAGTCTGTAGTCTGTAATAGCAGATGGTGATATAATGTAAGTATAATGTAATAGTATGTAGTCTTTGAAGCCTTTTGAGACTTCTTGCTAGAAAGTCAGAAACATGACATGTATGATTAATCTCTGGTAGAGACAATCAGCGTTCCCAGGACTGAAAAGGAGGCTGATGCGTGGTTCAAACTTCTCTGAAGCCAGATGGTGATTTGGGCAGAAGAGGCCCAAACGATCATCCTGCCGTAACCCCCGCGCCCCCCACGCCCCCCGCCCCACCTACGACTGTGACATCACGGCTATGAAAAAATCCATTGAATACCAAACCAATTATGAATATATCAAAACACTAAGAACCTGTATGTGTTACCAAAGTATGCTTTTCAAACAATAAAAAACTAGCAAAATGAACAGTCATTGCCTTGCCAAAGAAGCAAGGTTTGTGCAGCCTTTTAAACCGCTATTTCTAAATTGCTGGAGCATTGAATAAGTTGTTGTCAAGAGCTTAGTTGCCGAGAGAAGAGGGAATGCAAAGGCCCCCTTACTCGTCACATTCACTGATTGTGCCTGCTTCACTTTACTTTCAGCCAAAAGCATCTGGCATTCATGTTTAACATCACAGGAGGAAATAAATGTGCATGGTCTATTTAGGTTGTTACATGCAATAAATCTTTAAAGAATTGACTTAAAATACTGTACAAGGTAATATTTTCGTAAAATTCAATATTTATGTTGAAAAATCCTCGTTTTAATTTAAGTTTCAATATGTATAATGGATGTTAACATATTCATACAGTACCTGGCATGTCAAACTATTAGTTCTCATATGCAAATGAATACTGGACAAATAATTGATGTGTATACTTTAGCTATTTATCCATTGAAAGGCTGTGCATGTGTGCATGGTTGCAGGTGTGTGTTTTTTTTTTCAAGTAATTTCTCAACAAGCTTGTTTATTTGCCATTTTTTTTTATTTCTGCTATATTAAGAGAAAACATGCATTATGGGGAAGGGTGGGCATAGTGTATTTACTGTATATCCAAGTAGTAAGGTTCACTTCTTTATACATTTTACGTATAATATTTTTGTAATTTCTACATGTTTTCAACTCTTTTTTAAAGTTACAAAACAGTAATCGTTATGTTTATTTAATGTATCTAATGTATCTAATTATAACTATACCCTTATCCTCCTTGTTTTATAACCTTATTTACTCTGTTCCTTTATCTTCTTAGCTTTTTTACGTCACTGTGAATGTGTGAAACTGTAGTGTCATGCCCAATTTCGTTGTCACAATATGTTAAACAATTTTGTAACAATGACATTCTATTCTATTCTTCTATTCTAATGGTAGACTTTTATTTTAAGAAGGTTTTTTTTTTTTTTTACCATTTTGCTATTCTGGTTTGAAATACTCAAAATGGGCATAAGTGTTTGGCTAATTCCAACTACCCGGTATTATTTGTCTTACTTTGCTGGAAAAAACGTAATTTAAGTATTGCAGAACTATAAAAAAATATACATTTAAAAGGAAATCCAACACAACAGATTTCCTCAAAATAATACGTTGTATTCGCCACAACAGAATTTTGCTTATTTTAATTGTGATTTATTATGCTGTGTTTAGAATACAGGCCCGTACAATATATTATTTTCATGAAATGTGTTTGGTTGAATATCATTTTAAGCACTATATGTTTTGCTCATATTTATGTACTTGTGTCTTCTAGTAAAATATGAAAATGTATATTTTGAATTTACATAATTGTGTACTGTGACACATGGCAAATATCTTTGTCCATTATAAGAATTATATTACCAATCCTGAAAAAATATTTCTTTAAATGACCAAAACAATCCGTAGCATCAATGAATTTGGCTTATTTTAAAGACGATACTGGAGAAACAAGTTAAAATTTTGGGAACATAAGATCAATGTGGCTTAAAGCAAGCATTTTTTCTGCTTTTGGTGTATGATTATTTTTTTCAGTGTACAGTATATAATGTGTGAAAACTCTGAGAAGGGCTTTACCTCACTTAAATATACATGTATTGTTACCGATTCAAGGCTGTTGTTTACTGTCGTGCTGACCAGATGACACACTTTATCATAGAATTACTTTTTTCTCTTTGTTATGCTTTTATTCCACGTCTAGGTGTAGAGTGGGGACTTCATTACCCATCAGCCAATGGTGAATACCAGTCACCCATCAACCTGAACTCCAGGGAAGCGGAATATGACCCTTCCCTGCTGGATGTCCGCCTGTTGCCAAACTACTTGGTGTGCCGTGACTGTGAAGTCATAAATGACGGACACACCGTACGCATCCTTCTCAAGTCGAAGTCAGGTATAGTCTGTAAAACTTTAACTATTTCTCTCCTTGTATGTATTCATTTGCTTAGTTTCCTTTCATGTGTTCAGTGATAAGTGGTGGTCCGTTACCTATAGATCATGAGTATGAACTTCATGAGGTTCGATTTCACTGGGGCAAAGAGAATCAAAGAGGATCAGAGCACACCGTCAACTTCAAGGCTTTCCCAATGGAGGTAAACACATACGCCTGAAGTGTTTTGAGTTCAGTGCGTCACTCCGTTTGTTAAACATTTGAAATTGAACATACTGCCCGATCGGTTTGAGATGAGAATGTTTGATACCACAGTATATTTCTTGACTTAAATGTTCTTTGTTAAGAGTCCTCAGCCACGAACAGCTGATGGCTTAAAGGCGCTCACCTACTAAATCTCTCGACACCTGCCGACGACAATGACCTTTCAAATTCAGCTTGTGTGCTTTTGTTTCCTTTCTAAGCTACATTTGATTCACTGGAACAGCACAATGTTTAATTCTCTTGAGGATGCTCTGGGGAAGAATAACGGGGCCCTCATTATTGCTCTTTTTGTGCAGGTGAGCAATGAAAGTCATCCAAAACACAACCCATTCTAGAATTAGAATAGTCTCCATTGTCATTGATAACAACATGGTGAACATTGTTTACAAGAGTAGCTGTGGCACTCCAGGATAAACGTGATAAAAGATTTTAAATCAAATTAAAAAGAGTGTTAAGATAAAGAGGAAAATATTTACAAGGTCGTTCTTGGAGACTGGCCTCCGAGCAATAATGCAATGAAAAATAGTGCAATGACTTTAGGAGCATCATAATCCCAAAAATAGAGGCAAATTTTTCAGAGTCTTGCCCCTGGGAAATAAACTGTTTTTCTCATGAACATAGAATTTTTAGTCGGTACCAGAGATGTATGTTAACAATTAAAAAAACAGAAAGTCGTCCTGAAGGATATAAATAATCGAAGAAACAACCCTTTGATGTATCGGATAATGAATCATATTTTGAAGGACATTATATACATACATTATAAATTCATGTTAGTATTGTGTTCGAATGTTACGTTGTTAATACATTATTTCAATCATGGTCCCACTTATTCAACGTTTCTCACTTACAATACTTTTTCTGAGATGGGAAAAAGTATAACAAGATTTCCTACAGATTATTTTAAAAAATTAAGGATGCGCCTTATACATGAGTGTGTTTACGCGAATAAATATGGTAAATGAGCAGACATATTTGAGAATAAAGAGGCTCTGGTAACAGTTGCGCCACCGCAACTTTTTATAAACTCCTAACAGTCAATTCAATTTCTCTTTCTTTTATCATAGAAGTATTTATATTTCTATTGTTTAGACAGAGACTCATGAAGACCTTGTGCAACAAGTTGCGCAACAGGTTCTACAGTATTCTCATCACCATTCGTTTGACCTTTTGTTTGAACTGCAAATAGTAGATTTTTTGGTGTGTTAAGATTCTAAACCACTTCATGACCCATATTGTACCAAAGGTGTGTAAAAAATAATCTTTCACATTGTGATCTTTTCCCTTCCTTCAATTGTATGACTTTTGCTTACTGAAGGAAGGGAATGTGTTTTTACTTGTGATTAGCGACCATCATTATACTCTCACAATAGCCTCGAGCTAATGTGTGTCAGTTGCCCTCTTAATATCTTCACTTTGCCGACAGATTGGTAAAGAGCATTTGGGTCTCAAAGCTATCACAGAGGTTCTACAGGACCTACAGTACAAGGTGAGGCTGACAGGAATGGCCTGAACATCGGTCATGTTGGAGCAAATGAAAACACAATTAATTAGGAAACTCTTATACAACCCTTTGAAAACTTTCCAAGAAATATATATTTTTTAACAAAGCATTTAAAGGGACAGTGTATAATATTTAGTGAAATGAAATGAAATGCCTTTTAGCGGTACAAAAGCTATTATTCACTAAACAAAAAAACATTGATCTGATCACTAGGCAAAAATACACTAATTATCATATTAATGTTATTTTCTGAGAAAAAATCATAGGTCAAGAAATTTGTATTTCTTTAACATAGTGGAATCCATACCTAGTAGTCCTTCATGTTTGCCTGGCGTCTTTCTGCTTGCTGTGGCACTGGTTTTTGTTTGCATCAGACAACAGTGCCATCTAGTCATCAAATATTACACACTGGCAGTGTTCCCTCTAAGCTGTGCACGTGTGCAATTGCGCACTGCTCGCACATTCTCAGCGCACTAGAAAATCTAGCCAGCGCACAAAAATGAGGGCTCAAAATTACTAATTAAGAAGCGACTCAAGTCAAAGTTACAGTGCATGAAGGTAAAAATATACGGGTTCCCCTGACGTTGTGTCCTAAATGCGGTATTTTGAAGTCGAGTCAAAGGAGAACGAAGTTGAGTAAAGTTAGTAGAGTTTGTCGGGGAACCGGCTTCTTCGGCTTGGCTCACTAAACGGCTCTTTGGGTTTTTTTTTGCTTCTTTAATCCAAACATGACCAAATACTATGTAAAATTATGCACACAATGACTTAAAGGAAGGGGGGAATAGAACAAAAAAGAAAAAAATACCAAAATTAAAAAGTAGTGAAAAGCTGAGAAAAAAAGAAACAAAAGGAAGAGAAAAAAGAAAAGAAAGAAATGTAGGAAAAAAGTAAATAGAGAACAAAAAGAAAAAAGTAACAGCTCTGAAAAAATAAACACAATGAGATTTTTTTAAAAGGAATTTTAAAAAAAGTAGAAAAAAAAACACGGAAAAAAGAAGAAAAAGTTTGTGTTGCATTCAAATAATTTCCAATTATATCAAGTAAATCTTGTTGCCAACATTGTACTTCCACTAAAAATGTGATTAAGTACAGTTCTGTATCTTACAACCGACTAAAATAGCCCCCAAAAATGTTAATATTATGCGACAAAATATATCAGGAAATAAAAAGAAATGGATATCTTGTGAAAGAATTGTAAGAACAAATTACGTTTGTAGGCCGTACAACCTTTGCAATAGTACATGAGTCAATTTATTCAAAAGAGAAAAATAATTTTGCATTGCGGGAAACTCAGCTAAATGTAACTTGATGTCAACTTTTGGACATATTTGATAATTATCTTGCCACACTTGGGATTATGGTTGCTCACTGTTGTTTCAAGCGCTGCTCACCGACATTGCGTGAACGCTCAGACCCGAGGAAAATTAGAGGGAACATTGCACACTGGGGCTTTAAGTTTCTAATAATAAATTAGCTGGCTTTCAAACAGCCACCAATTCTTTAATTATGGGTATATTTAGAAATGTGATATTTGTTCTTTCATTAGGGGAAGAGCAAGATAATACCCTGCTTCAACCCAAACACTTTGCTGCCTGGTAAGATAAACATCTGATGGAATATCTGTCTCAAATTACATGTCATGTAATTTAGTTTTTGATTTTTCTGCACTTGCAAAGACTTTTATTGAAATCGCTATATATATTTTTACTACTGCCTTTAGATCCTTTATTGAGAGATTACTGGGTCTATAAAGGATCTTTGACAACTCCACCTTGCAGTGAAAATGTGACCTGGATCCTCTTCCGATACCCGCTCACTATATCGCAGTTACAGGTAAATATTTGATTGTTGTATATTCTTGGATGAGTGGTTAGTGCATCTGCCCCACAATGCGGAGGTCCAGGTTTTGATTCCAGTTACAGGCCTCCCTGCGTGGAGTTTGCACGTTCTCCTGTTGCCTGCGTTGGTTTCCTCCGTGCTCTCTTGTCAAGTCAAGTCACATTTATTTATATAGCCCTTAATCACAAAAATGTCTTAAAGGACTGCACAGGATTACAATTACCTGATCTTAAACCAACATGCGGGCAAGGAACAACTCAAAACCTCAGCGTGAGGAAAAAGAGAAACCTTGAGAAAGGACCTCACAAGTGGTAATCCCCCTTCCAGGATGACCAGGGTGAATCACAATTAGCATTACTATACACAAGCTTAGTAAACACTAGGTAACATGTTGAAAATTTGTCCGGAAAGTGCATGACAGCAGCGACGCCCCCAGCCTGTAAACTAGTCCAGAAACTCTATGACGGCCACGACGCAGTTTCCCATCTCTGCCAGCTGGTCCATGCAGGCGTTCACATGCTTCAGGTCAAACGCTGGTCCGCTGACTGATCTCCAAATCGTCCTTCTCCTTCGTATCACCACCAGTCAGGCAGTCAGAAAAAGACAGGACAATACAGAGGTGGGCATCAATCATAAGCTTCGGAATAGAAGTGTGTATTAAGCCTCGATTTATAAACTTCCATTGAGGTTGCAGATCTTATCTCCGGAGGCAGGGCATTCCATAACACCGGGGCCCGGATGGAGAATTCTCTCGAGCCTGCAAACTTCTTGGCTCTCGGAGTCACAAGTAGGCCGGCATTTTCCGAGCGCAGACTCCGTGCAGGAACATAGGGGGAAATCAAATCAGAGATATAAGAGGGTGCACGTCCATGCAAACATTTATATGTCAATAAGAGAACCCAAAGTCACATCTTAAGTGGAGTGGGAGCCAGTGCAAGTTGGCCAATACAGGAGTAATATGCTCAAACAGTTTGGTCTTAGTCAAATGTCTAGCTGCCGCATTCTGAACCAGCTGCAAACTTTTAATAGAATAGAATAGAATAGAATTTACTTTTATTGTCATTCTTTGTAACAATGCACACAGAACGAAATGTCGATACACCTTACCCGTACAGTTAAACTGTAGCGAGCCGATGCTAGACATCGGGAGACCAGAAAGCAATACATTACAGTAATCAAGCCGAGAAGTAATAAACACATGAATTAAAACCTTTGCATCTGATTGGGACAGCATCGAACGAATCTTCGCAATATTACGGAGGTGGTAGAAAGCTATTCTAGTAATATTTTTCACGTGTGACTGAAACGACAGATTAGGATCAAATATAACACCTAGATTTTTGACCAAGTCACTATGGGTGTTATTCATTTGTCTAGGTTCAGGGTAGTGTTTGAAAACAACCCACGACAGTGAGCTGGACCAATAATCAACATTTCATTTTTTTCTGGGTTAAGGCGTAAAAAATTATGTGACATCCATCTTTGAATCTCAGTAAGGCAAGCCTCCAGATTTCTACAACTTAAATGTCCAGTTGTCTCCAGTGGCACATACAGTTGAGTGTCATCTGCATAGCAATGGAAACTAATATTATACTTGCGGATAATGTCACCAAGTGGGATCATATAAATACTAAAAAGAAGGGGCCAAGTACATAGCCTTGTGGAACACCACAGGGGACATTAGATTGTTTAGAGGTCAGATTGCCATAGTTAACACATTGCATCCTGTCTGACAGGTAGGACCTAAACCACGAGAGTACAGTTCCTGAGATACCAATGCATTCCAGACAAACCAGTAATATGTTGTGGTCGACAGTATCAAAAGCAGCACTGAGATCCAGCAGCAGTAACATTGATGAGGCACTGGAATCTATTGCTAAAAGGAGATCATTGGTTACTTTAGCCAGGGCTGTCTCAGTAGAGTGATTTGCCCTAAATGCTGACTGGACAGTTTCAAATAGGTTATTTTCTGACATGAAGTCATTTAGCTGCTGTGCAACGACCTTTTCAAGTAATTTTGCAAAAAATGGCAGATTTGACACTGGCCTATATTTACCTAGGCTTTCTGGGTCAAGGTTAGGTCGCTTAAGCTTGGGTTTAATGACGGCAGACTTGATGGCTACAGGAACAATACCCGAGGATAGCGATATATTAATAATATTTAAAACTGATGGCCCTAAGATCCCAAACAGGGTTCTCCCACGTTACGAAAAACTTGTATGGCTGCCCACTACCCAAAGGCGGCTGGGATGGGCTCCTGCACCCCAAAAAACCCTGATCAGGAAAAAAGACTATTTGCTAGCACATGTTACTTGACAGTTGTCCACATATCCTATATTAATAGTATGTGCACAATACAGCAATGCTTGTGTATGTTTGTAGACATGCATTTCACATAAATGAAATCCTATTGACACTGCAACCAATGTAACAACCAAAGTGGTTTGAATCAATCAGAACTAATGCAAACTGATGTATCATGCCCTTTTTAAGTTATAAATTCGACAATATTTTTTGTGGGCATGAGATTTGTTTAATATCTTAATAGATAATTACATGAACCAAAATTCTGAATATGGAAAAATCTAGCCATGCCATTTACATTATTTTAATTTTGGCTAAGTACAGATTAATGCTTAATGAAAATATATATCTTATATGGAAGGGGTGCACACAGAGGAACAATGGGGACAAGAGTGGCACCAAAACAATGACAGATTTTTTTTGAAGTACTCGTTAATACATCAAAATACATCAAATTTAAATGGTCTTACTGCTTTCCTTTTCATCAAGAGTCACTGTTAACAAATCAAAGAAAATAAAATTCTAACAAATGCTATTCTTTTGCGTTGCTATTATCTTCAATTTCCATCGGTATGCCGTGCCTGCTGTGTTGAGAAGATAACATAACATTCTCATGCTTGACATTAGGTCAGCCTGCTATGCAATCTGCATGTGTCCTTTTAATATCCCACGGCTTCTATTACTTTTGTACATAAACACTTAACACTGACAATAGCCTATGGGTATTCTGAGCATACTCCAAATATTTGGAGTGAGGAAGGTAATATTCAACTTGCGAAAGTTAAATAAACAGTTTGTTTTCATTTACACAGGTCAGAATATCGGCCTGGCTTCCATTGCTTTGACGCCTTTTTTACAAACACGCTAATCAAGATCATCTCCAGGAAAATGTTGATAAAAAATTAAGAGAATGCAGCCTGTTCTCACACTGACCGTGGTTAGAAACCATGCTCCGTACAACTGTTCAATGGTCTGAACTAGTTTCTGGCCAAGGACCCACATAAAGGTGCAGTCAAAATTGGGGAACAACGTCACTGACCTCTGTTTTTCTGATGATATTGGCGGACTGGCAGTAGAAGAAGAGGAACTCATAGATCTGGTCAATTTCCTGAACAAAGTATCAAGCTAGTATTGAAAGAGCACAGAAAAACAAGGTAATGACTGACAACTCCCAAGCTATTATTGCAATCATCACCAAGCGCTTTGAAACTGTCAACAAATGTAAATATCTTGGAGCTTTTATATCAGAAAAGGGTTCAGAAGCAGAAATCATGGCCAGGATAGCTCCAACCACAGACCCATTTGCCAGACTTAAACCCATCTTGAGGGACAAAAACATAGCATAGAATAAAAAATCAGGCTCATGTAAGCGCTGGTTACTCCTTTCTTTCATTAAGCTTGTGAGACATGGACTCTCACAGCAAAGCTGGAAAGAAAAATCCAAGCTATGGAGATGTGATGCTAAAGGAAACTTCTAGGAATCAGCTTCATAGCCCATGTGACCAACGAAACAGTGCGCAAGATCTTTAGAATGCATTTTGGACCCTAGAAATTCTCCAGGGCACTGTCTGAGGGTGGAGGATGAGAGGAAGATAGAAAAAGAACTGGGTTGACAGGTGCCAGCTTTGCCACGCCCCAAGCTCAGGCCAAGAACCCTCGGCAGTGGAGAGAGCAGTCTAGAGTTGGGTACTTGGTGGTGCCCCGATGACCCATGTGGTTAGGGATCTGTAAACCGTCAACTGTGAACCATATAGACTGTGAATGTATTTTGGTATTATGGGCGTTTTGTCAGGACCAGAACGGAAACAGGACAGAATTGCTCTAAACGCGGAAGTGGATCTTCCGTGGCAGGCGGTGTCAGGAACGGAAAAGCGGGTCAGTAGCCGGGACAGGGGGGCAAAAACGTGGTCGTCTTCTGAAGCAAGTCGTAAGCCAGGAAAAGAGGGTAGACTTGGTTGAGGACAAAAAGGGGTCGAAAGCCGGGACAATAGGCGTGGTCAGGATCAAAATTGGGTCGAAGCCAGGGGACAGACGGGAGCGAAAAACAGGTGGGAGTCAGGGTCGAAAAAGGCTTGCCTAGTGTTAACTGAGGTTCGCAGACGGACTGATAAAAGGGGTCAGATACGAGTGGGTTTAAATAGGGACAGGGAGCCAATCTGAGTCCGAGGCAGTTGGTGCCAAAGGAGTTGGCACAGGTGATTCACATCGGTAATCATGACACGTTTTTACAACTACATTTCACAAGTGGTCAATGGTCAACATGACGTTTTTTTTCTCTTCTTTATCTCTGCAGATCGAAGAGTTCCGGAGGCTCCGTTCACATGTAAAAGGTGCAGAGTTGCCTGAAGGCAACGATGGGTTGCTGGGGGATAATTTCCGCCCAACCCAACCACTGAGTGATCGGACAGTCAGGGCGGCTTTCCAGTGATAGCCACTTTACCCGGTCGACTCAAAAAACAAGATCTGCACAAACAAAATCTGAAGGTAACAACCTGAGCCTGTCAAAATTTCCCTTGTGATATTATGTTGAGCTAATTATCCCTCAGAAACCTCCTTATAATGGATCAAGTCCCAAAAGAGCTAGCCCGGTTCACTTACCAATCCGGCACTAGCCTATATAACCTCCTTGGAGTTTGAAGAGATTTTGAATGCACAGTAGCTCGGAAACACTGCAACGGCCTGAAGGAAGATTTACAGTGTACAGTATGTCGGGGTGCTACGTACTCTGTGTCTTTTGACAGAGAGTTATTAGTGCGCATTCACCCAAATTGTAGTGTTCAGTGAAAGCACTCTGGGAAAAGATTTGGGAGTTGAAATTTTTATTTTTCTGCGGTTCATAAGGGAAATACCACGTAGATGGACCCAGTGTGAGGTAGGGGAAAATCAGGAGGAAAACAGAGGACTGTTGTTTATAGGGTAAGTGGATACCAATCTGGTAGACCAGGACAAATGCACCTGAGAAGTTAAGAGTATGTGTAAGTAGGAGGTGGGCGAGAGTAGAACACAGTTGGGTGGTGGGGTGGCAGATCTGGAATGTCATAAAAAAGACTAGTTGTTTTAAAGAAGACACATTCAGCTGAATCAACTTTTTGGAGATTTGGGCCATTTTAAAATGCCATTTCCCTCAAAAAACATCAATCTTGTGTTTTCATTTATTTTTCGAGAATTTCTGCACAATCTCCCATTTCAAGCACAAGCCCCTCTCAACAGAGAAAACATTCAGGTGTCAACACTATATAACCCTGCACTGCAGTGATATACAGGGAGTGCAGAATTATTAGGCAAATGAGTATTTTGACCACATCATCCTCTTTATGCATGTTGTCTTACTCCAAGCTGTATAAGCTCGAAAGCCTAATACCAATTAAGCATATCAGGTGATGTGCATCTCTGTAATGAGAAGGGGTGTGGTCTAATGACATCAACACCCTATATCAGGTGTGCATAATTATTAGGCAACTTCCTTTCCTTTGGCAAAATGGGTCAGAAGAGGGACTTGACAGGCTTTGAAAAGTCAAAAATAGTGAGATATCTTGCAGAGGGATGCAGCACTCTTAAAATTGCCAAGCTTCTGAAGCGTGATCATCGAACAATCAAGCGTTACATTCAAAATAGTCAACAGGGTCGCAAGAAGCGTGTAGAAAAACCAAGGCGCAAAATAACTGCCCGTGAACTGAGAAAAGTCAAGCGTACAGCTGCCAAGATGCCACTTGCCACCAGTTTTGCCATATTTCAGAGCTGCAACATCACTGGAGTGCCCAAAAGCACAAGGTGTGCAATACTCAGAGACATGGCCAAGGTAAGAAAGGCTGAAAAACGACCACCACTGAACAAGACACACAAGCTGAAACGTCAAGACTGGGCCAAGAAAAATCTCAAGACGGATTTTTCTAAGGTTTTATGGACTGATGAAATGAGAGTGAGTCTTGATGGGCCAGATGGATGGGCCCGTGGCTGGATCGGTAAAGGGCAGAGAGCTCCAGTCCGCCTCAGATGCCAGCAAGGTGGAGGTGGGGTACTGGTATGGGCTGGTATCATCAAAGATGAGCTTGTGGGGCCTTTTCGGGTTGAGGATGGACTCAAGCTCAACTCCCAGTCCTACTGCCAGTTTCTGGAAGACACCTTCTTCAAGCAGTGGTACAGGAAGAAGTCCGCATCCTTCAAGAAAAACATGATTTTCATGCAGGACAACGCTCCATCACACGCATCCAAGTACTCCACAGCGTGGCTGGCAAGAAAGGGTCCAAAAGAAGAAAAACTAATGACATGGCCTCCTTGTTCACCTGATCTGAACCCCATAGAGAACCTGTGGTCCCTCATCAAATGTGAGATTTACAAGGAGGGAAAACAGTACACCTCTCTGAACAGCGTCTGGGAGGCTGTGGTTGCTGCTGCACGCAATGTTGATCGTGAACAGATCAAAGCACTGACAGAATCCATGGATGGCAGGCTTTTGAGTGTCCTTGCAAAGAAAGGTGGCTATATTGGTCACTGATTTGTTTTTGTTTTGTTTTTGAATGTCAGAAATGTATATTTGTGAATGTTGAGCTGTTATATTGGTTTCCCTGATGAAAATAAATAATTGAAATGGGTATACATTTGTTTTTTGTTAAGTTGCCTAATAATTATGCACAGTAAAAGTCACGTGCACACACAGATATCCTCCTAAAATAGCTAAAACTAAAAAAGCCCCACTCCAACTTCCAAAATATTCAGCTTTGATATTAATGAGACTTTTGGGTTCATTAAGAACATGGTTGTTGTTCAATAATAAAATTAATCCTCAAAAATACAACTTGCCTAATAATTCTGCACTCCCTGTACAGTGGGACCTCGGTTATCGCGGTTAATGGGGACCAAAACCACCCGCGATAAGTGAAAATCCGCGAAGTAGCGGCGCACCTTAGAATAAAAAATTTAAAAAAAAATTTGTTATTTTAAATTGTTATTTTTTAGACCCGGTTAATGGGGAACAAAACCATCCGCTAAAAGTGAAAATCTGCGAAGTAGCGACGCCCCTTCAAAAAAAATAAAAATAAATAAATAATCTCATCTTATTATCTGCACCGCTTATCCTTATTAGGTTCGCGAGGGGCTGGAGCCCATCCCAGCCATCTCCGGGCAGTGGGCAGGGGACACCCTGAACTCGTCGCCAGCCAATCGCAGCTGCAAATCACATTAGTTTTCGCAGGTAGCTGCGTTCTTCATCGACGCACAAGCCGAGTGATCCACCGCTAAGAGTCGTACAGCTGGGCGATTTTACGTCCGCCCGGGACGATCGGAGACAAATTCACGACAGGGTTTCTACTTGCGCCGCACCGCGGGTGCCGTTCGGTCGCTCCCGAGAGCGAGCCCCTAACCCGCGGCGCGTCTACTTTCGGCCGCGATACGCATGACACCGACACAGTTACGGGGGTCTCGCACACGTCCGCCGGCTTTCGCCCGACGGCTTTCGCACAAAACAGCGCGGTCATTTTTTGCACAAAGCCCCAGTCATCTGTCCACGCTGGCTGGGGAGAGCGCGATCTTTTCGCTCGAGGAGCCATCATGATTCGTTCATTTATCGCGCGCATGTGTTTCGTTGGCTGGGTCTCTCTCTCGCTCTCTCTCGCTCTCTCTCTGCGAGGCGCCGGGCAAACTCACACTGAAAAACCCACGTCAAGCCTCACGTAAATCCTTTACATAACATGGTGCGCAACTGAAGATATCTAAATTTCGCTTAAAAAAAAAAATCATTATTATTTGGCCGTGCGCTCGCGTGCCACTGGTTTACCGCTCGTGTACCATAGGTTGCTGACCCCTGCCATAGTGTCAAAAGTAAGATCTAAGCATGTAGATGCCTAAACTTTTAATATATTTTATTTTGAAAATAATTATTCTTTGATCAGTTAACAAATTCCCCTCTAGATGTTGCTAGTGCTTCACCATATATTTCCCTCTTTTTGCCCAAGGAGCAGAGTCATCTAACACAAAACGATTTATTAATGCATGTAATAGATATGAAACAAGAGAAAAAAATGGACCTGCAATAAGATTAAGTTACCGGTACTATCATAAGGTTCCTGTTGTAATGCTGATCAATTCGGGGAGATTCCTTTGTACAGAAAATTCCGCTAATATTTTCCCCAAGAACCAACAGTATGTTGTTTGGTTTAAACCGTCACCTTGAAAGCTGCGTCTAGAGTTGAAATTCCTTCGTGCTCTGGAGTGTTCCAGCATATTACCCACGTGTAAATGATAGGCTGCAATCTGTGTCTCGCCGCATGTTCCGCCGCATGTTCATTTTCTGCGACCAGACCGAGTATTCGTTCAAAGGACAAAAATTGAGCAGGATAGTAGCAGTTCAGTTGAGGACATTTATTACAAAGTTTAAAATAAAAGCAAAGACAGAATGCACAACGTAGTAATTGATCAGAGCAGCGTTCTCCTACCAAAGGCAGTAGGAGTGCGCTCTCCCATAAGGCATTAACTAATGGTTGACTACGGATTTTATGTGAGGGTTGTGAATTTGCAAAATTAAACATGAAACTCTTGAACAGAATTTCTAGAAACGCACATTACAAAGATTCAATGTACAAGAGACACAGCTAATTCTTCAAGGTTGTATGATAGGATAAAGTTGACGCATCGGAAGACCAAGTAAATCTTATCTCATCTCATTAGCTGCACCGCTTATCCTCAGTAGGGTCGCGGGGGTGCTGGAGCCCATCCCAGCAATCATCGGGCAGTGGGCAGGGGACACACTGAACTGGTTGCCAGCCAATCGCAGGGCACACAGGGACAGACAACTCGCTCGCTCATTCACACCTAGGGACAATTTGGACCAGCCAATCCACCTGAAATGCATGTCTTTGGAATGTGGGAGGAAACCGGAGTGCCCACGCGAAAACCGGAGTGCCCACGCAAGCACGGAGAAGAACATTCAAACTCCGCACAGGAAGCCCGGTAGCTGGATTTGATCCCACACAGGAGGTTCCCAAGACCTTAGAACTGTGCCGCACACGCGCTAACCACTGCGCCACCGTGCTGCCCCAAGACCAAAATATATTTGCGTTGATAACATCTTAATGAATATTGTGATTATCAATGTAATAATGTTATGATTAAATAATAAAACTAAGATACGATAGTGAGAACATAATCTGACATTCCCTCTGGCTTTTTACAGAGCTTTGAAATTTTAAAATATAAAATGTGTTTGCTCAATATCTTTAAAGAAAAAACTTTGTTTGATTTTCAACACAAAGCCCTGAATGTTTTCAATTACCATCACAAATTTCTGGTTATCAGACTTTGTAGTAGTTTCATTGGAAACTGGTAATCTGTTATGAGACCTGTGTAGGTCCTGGAACTCTCCATCTGGGGACACAGTCATTCCACCCATCCGAGAGGCCCGAGTTCTTTGAACTGGGCTGGAATGCAAATGTTGAGTTCTGTTTGTGTTAACAGAAAAATAAATGGTGGTCCTGACGAAACAAAGGCGTACGTAGTCCGATAGTCCAGTGTAAATGAAAAGGAGAGTATTTGAAATTAAAAAAGGGGAAAAGTCTTTTGGATCTGCGGCCAACATAAAATGGAGAAAAAAAAGATGATGTTGTGCTGGGCTTATTGGCTCTACAGTGAACTTAAAACCCAATGACAAGCAGTAACATTCATGCCTGTATAGGAACAATCAAATTTAAATAAAAATTAACCTACATCCGATTCATCATTGGATTGGCAGAGCAAGAAATCCATATAATATTAAAGAAAAATACAGTTTTATTGTCTTAGCCTTTGCATCTAAATGAAGTGTATTCACTGCTTCCTTTTAATAAAAGCATCAATAGATAAGGAATCCTCTATTATGTAGAAAAGTCCATGCAACGAGAAAAAAAGTACTCGGTGCATCGACTTGCTATTAGCTGGCTAATACTATCTCATCTCATCTCATCTCATTAGCCGTACCGCTTATCCTCGTTAGGGTCGCGGGGGGGCTGGAGCCCATCCCAGCCATCTCCGGGCAGTGGGCAGGGGACACCCTGAACTGGTTGCCAGCCAATCGCAGGGCACACAGGGACAGACAACTCATACGCTCATTCACGCCTAGGGACAATTTGGACCGGCCAATTCACCTGAAATGCATGTTTTTGAAACGTGGGAGGAAACCGGAGTGCCCGGAGGAAACCCACGCAAGCACGGGGAGAACATATCACTAATTCTTTTGTTCAGAGCTGAGATGCGCAGCAAATCAGGTTCTTTGTTCTCTCTATTACCCTCTTTCACGAGGCAAGATAATTACGTGCCTCACTCTGCATCTGCAGACGCTGGGCACACAGATACGTTACATACTAAGTATATTAATAATATTCATAATATGATGGTAAAATCAGCGCTTTGACAAAATCCAAATATTGTAAAGTTGAAGGAGAAAAAACTTTAACACTGAAGAAAATAAAGTAATATAGTTTTTATTTTATATTTCCATGATGACAGGTGAGGCACAATCTCCCAATCCTTACTATGACTGCATGTTACTGTCAAAATCTCTGAATTTGTCTCCATTAAAACTTTCTGTTTCACGTTATGCTGGCCAAACTGAACCGACAGGAAGCTAGTATATATACAGGGTGAGCAACAATCCAATAAAACTAGGAGTGATGCAAGAGAAACATTTTAGTCATGGAAGTTAAACCTTAAAAATGCAATTTGAGATAAATAAATAAAAAATTTAAGAACATGTTCTTCCACTCAAACACATGTTGGTCTGACTTCCTTTAAATCTGTTCCATGAAAGTATTAAATAGCAGTTTGCCGTTAAACATATTGTGCTGTTTTTTTGCTTATTCCACTCAATTTCATCATTCATCATGGACACCTAATGACTCCCAACACCTCAGTTGGGTTGAGCGAGGCGGCTGGGAATCCCCTCCTCTGAATCAATCTCCCAAAAAGAGTCAGAAATGACTCTAGCCTCCTCCCACTAGGGCAGGGGTCGGGAACCTTTTTTGCTGAAAGAGCCGAAAAAACCCAAATTTTAAAATCTAATCCTAGGAGAGCCATATGTATATTTTAATACCAAAAACAGCTAAATGGAAGAGGAAAATCAACGAGTTTATAGTATAATAAGTCAGAATTTATTTTGAACAACATTGTAAGTTAATAACAAAAACTAACAATTATTTATAATTATAACAATCAACTGGTCTGCAGGCTGAGGTTTTATTCATATCTGTCCATGTTTACTTGCCCGCTCTGCTTGTTCACCGCTGTCTGAGGCCCTCAGGTCAGCAATTTCTTATCTAAATCGAAGAAGACCAACAATATATATATTATAATAAGACTCTGTTATAACACGTTGTTCAAAATAAAATTAAAGGTATTTATTGATAAGAAAAGTACTTCTGACTTACTATTAATGCGACTTTTGGTGTTGCATGGTTTTGCTGATGGCTTTGTAGTCCGGTTGGTAGGTGGTGAGGTTCAGCTTCATGCAGGCGTTTAGGCTTCCATCTTTTAAACGTGATCGCAGGTTGGTTTTGATGTGTTTTAGGTGTGAGAACGACTGTTCGCATGCATACGTAGATCCAAACATGGTCAATACAGCAAGACTCACACGCTGCAGTGTTTTGTACGTGACGGGAAGCGCGTTCCAGGTTTTGACAATCAGCTGGTCTGCGCGCTGAAGTCTGTCCATGTCTGTCCGTTTGTGTTTGCCTGCCAGCTCTGCTTGTTCTCGTGCAAGGGTTTCCAAATCTTCATTCAGTGACTTGAACTTATTAACCCACATGTCTGTGGCCTTCAGGTCAGCAACTTCTACTTCAAAATCTCTGACAGAGACATTGGGGATGAAACTCAGGTTTACTTTGTCCAAATCACACTCGTGCGGATGAGTGATGAATTGAAAAAGACTAGTGTGCTCACGAAAGTCCCCAAAGCGTGCTTTGAATGACGTCAGGAGAGAAGATGTGAAAACTGCGAGCTGATGGAGATCAAAATGTTCAGGGGAGTCACTTGCTGTGCACTCATCTTTAAATACTTTCAGTTTTTCAAAGTGTAGTAAACGACCAGTCTCAATATCCGCAGTAAAGATTTCCAGCTTGTTTTGAAATGCAAAGACTGCCTGTTGAAGGGATAACACTGTATTTCCAATGCCTTGCATTTTCACATTGAGATGGTTCAGATGTCCAGTCATGTCCACAAGATAATAAAACTTGAGGAGCCACTCAGTGTCCGCTAGCTGGGGATACTCGATGCCTTTCATTTGAAGAAAAGTCCGTATTTCGCTCAGGCAAGCTGCAAAACGGCTAAGCACCTTCCCTCTTGACAGCCAACGCACATTACTGTGCAAAACAAGACCGGGATAATTATTCTCCACTTCATCCAACAGTGCTTTAAACTGGCGATCGTTTAAAGCTCGGGCAACAATAAAGTTGACCACCCGAATGACCAGTGACATCACGTCATCAAGCTGCTTGTCACACATTTGCGCACAAAGTGCCTCCTGATGTAGAATACAGTGGAAGCTGAGGATGGGTCTGTTCTCCTGCTCACGAAGCAGCGCTACAAATCCTCTGCACCATCGGTACACACAGAAATAAGTTTATCCATTGGTAGATTCTTTTCATTTGCAAACTCCATGAAAGACTTGAATAAATCCTCTCCTCTCGTCGTCCCTTTTAGTGGCAAAACGGCAAGACTTTCCTCACGCAGCGAGTCACCGTCAACATAGCGTGCAATAATACTGAACTGGGATAAATGACTGACATCTGTTGATTCATCCAAAGCGAGGGAAAAAAACTCCGCTGCATTTATGTCATTCACTTGTTTTTTCTCCACTTGTTTCGACATCATGATGGCACGATCGTGCACAGTTCATGCTGAAAGAGGCATATCTTTTATCCGTTTGATTATTTTATCTTTATCCTTAAAGTCGTCAAAAAGCTCGTTGGCCACATCAAGCATGAATGATTTGGCATAATCGCCATCTGTAAACGGCTTCCCGCTCCTCACAATTGCTAAAGAACCAGCAAAGCTAGCAGAGTTAAAATCACCTTGTTTGGCCCATACACGGAGCTGCTGCTGACTCGCCTGGACTGTAGAAAGTAGTTCTTGACAGGCCTTCTTTCTCTTGTCTCCCACTGGATATTTCGCTGAAAATGTGGCATGGCGTGTGTCGAATTGTCTCTTTATATTTGACCGTTTCACCGAGGAAATTTTATCATTGCATATAAGACACACTGCACAACCTGCTCTCTCAATAGAGGCAAATTGCTCTGTCCATTCCTGCTGAAACGTACGGTAATCTTCATCGCTTTTCCTTTTCGTCATCTTGATTAGAAGGGTTCACCCTGCATAAAAAAAGCTAACCAAAAACGAAAGGAAATATTTCTTCTTTGCTTCAAAATGACTTGTGCAGATTGTTGTAAATTATCAATTAAAATTAGACTTTCCGGGTAGCGGACCTTCCCGCTCACCGGAGAACAGATTGGCTCTTAGCTGCGTGCCTGAACGAAAAGTTGCAGGTGAAAATATATATAAATTAAAATGTGTGTATTTATTTGTTATTTTTTTGACATGTTTTTTTCTGACTTTATTATTATTATTATTTATTTTGCTAAAGTAACATTATTAGTAAAATTTGTTTCGTTCAGAAATTTTCAGAGAGCCAGATGCCGTCATCAAAAGAGCCATATATGGCTCGCGAGCCATAGGTTCCCGACCCCTGCACTAGGGGGATATGGCTGTGGTACACACACACATATATTTATATATATATATATATATATATATATATATATATATATATATATATATACTCTCAATTTCAGTCCCAATTGCAGTTTTTGGACACAGTTAAAGTCCAGATGTTACAACATGATAAATATTTTTTTTTTTACCAAAACAATTATGGAACAAGACTCTAAAATAACTACATTATGTACTGTTAAATTTGTAAAGTGTTTATTTAATTTGAATGGATCAAAACATTTGGATGGATCAAAACATTTTGAAATTAAATTGCAGCATTACCAGACTTTTACAGGTGGAGTGTGTCATTTGATGTGTCTTTAAGTTGAAAGTCAAATATTTTCTCAATTAGAATGTGTTAACAATGACCAACTAAGTTCAAAGAGCCTTTATAGTTTTTTTTTCACCGTTTCTATCTTCCTTTATTTTACTGTCAGCATAGCTGTTCTTGGACATTCAGGAAGCAGGAAAGGGGGGGAAGGGGGGGGGGGGGTTATTTCATGCTCGTTCCCGTTTTTATTTCGTCATTGTAGCCTGAAAATGGTAAAAGTAAGAAAAGACCTGTTTCAAATACATTCCAAATGCCGACCCAAACACCAAATAAGATAAATAAATAAGTGTGTATTAGTACTTGAGGAATGACTCAGGCTGCGATCATCACTTTAAACCAGGAGATGGCAGCAGAGAATGGCACATTTTCAAGTTGCAGACACCACCTTTATCTCATTTCATCTCATCTCATTAGCTGCACCGCTTATCCTCAGTAGGGTCGCGGGGGTGCTGGAGCCCATCCCAGCAATCATCGGGCAGTGGGCAGGGGACACCCTGAACTGGTTGCCAGCCAATCGCAGGGCACACAGGGACAGACAAATCAATCGCTCATTCACACCTAGGGACAATTTGGACCGGCCAATCCACCTGAAATGCATGTCTTTGGAATGAGGGAGGAAACCGGAGTGCCCGGAGGGAACCCACGCAAGCACGGAGAGAACATACAAACTCCGCACAGGAAGTCCGGTAGCTGGATTTGAACCCACACAGGGGGTTCCCAAAACCTTAGAACTGTGTCGCACATGCGCTAACCACTGCGCCGCCGTGCTGCCCTACACCACCTTGAAGTCTTCTATAATTGTAGATTAGACCGCTTTGTTAAAACTCATTTGATCGTTTCAGATCATTCCTGAAGCGTTTATTTCTGTATGTTGTCTAGACAAATGAACTTGGACTGGAAAATATTTGTACTTTGTAGACAAGTATGAGCTGAGTCGAGAAAACATGTGTTGCCAAAGGAAAGTGGACCATTCATCCATCAGTTTTTTGCACCGCTTACCCTCACAAGGGTCGCGGGGGTGGTGGAACCCATCCCAGCTCTCTTCAGGCAGTAGGCAGGCGACACCCTGAACTGGTTACTAGCCAGTCACGGCACCCAGAGACAAAGTATTTTTGTGATATTTTCATAGGAGAATTTTTGTAGTATCAATATAGGTGTAATTTGCAACATTTCTGTTGTAAACCTCTTGTAGTATTGTTGTAGTAATACTTTTCTATTAGTTTTTATATATTATCATATTTTAGTAGTTCAGTAGAAGTATAATTGATGTATTCCCAAATCAGTATTTTAGTCGTACTTTTGTCGATTTTTTGTAGTATTTCTGTACTAGTATTTTTGGAGAGAATAATTCTGTAGTAGTAGTTTGTAATGTAGTATCACTGTAGGAGTATTAATGTAGTAATTCTATGCTATTAATTTATTTTTAGAATGAAAGCAAAATAATATATGAGGTCCCTGTTTTTAAGCACTGTGTTTGATGTTTAGTTTTGTGGTTATTGTGTAGTATTTTTGTTGTACTTCTGTAGAAGTATGTTTGAGTGGACACACAAAGTGAAAATGGGGTCAATTTTGGCCCCCAAAAAGTTAACCACTCTTAGCTAGCTTATGCCTTGGGCTGGCTCTGCAAACTAAAGAACACCATACCTGTACCTACCTGTGGTGGTAGCAGTGTCAAACTTAAGTGTTATTTTCTCTTTTGGGGCCTTCTAAAACGCATAACGATTAGAAACAGTTGTTTTTGCATCCTGGCATTTATATAGAAAGTTAACCTTGACACATATGTTTGAACTTTTAGACAATAAATGCGATCCACTCAGTCTGGTTATTTTAGTGTCACAGCCATACACCCCAAAACGTTTTATTCAATTACAGCAATGGGTAGTTCGGAGTCTTTAATTTAAATGCATGGTAAGTGCCTGGATGAAACCAACACAAGCACATGAAGAACATTAAACCAGATTCAAAGCTTGAATTGCTTGCAAGTGAAACTAGGTCAGGTTACTTCATGGGTGCTCACACTTCTTCAGCATGCAAACTAATAACAAGATGACCATGTCAAATAGTTCTACCCACCACAAACATGAAAAACAACTCACGTTTTTCCCAAATATTCACAGTTATCTCCTTGTTTTGATATTCATTTTGCACAATTTCCAATTTTTACATAAATGCTTTTATTTTATAGTGCTTACTTCCAGTTCAGTGTTGTTCAACTTCAGTAAATTTTGAATAACGAGATGACAGAAATATGCTACAGAGCAAACATTTTATTTGTTTACTGGCACCAAGACTGTATGTTGTAAGTTTTAGGATACAAGCAACTTAGCTGTTTACAGGTGCTCGATTGTTTCAGTTCTCATGGTGACTTGCTTGGCGCGTAGCGAAGTGGTTTGCGCATGCACACTGACTTAAAGGTGCATGTGCACTGTAAATGAATCCAGTAAAGGTATTTTGTTTGATGGTTGCACTTGATAGGTGATGTCATTGTCAAATTTTGTTATCAGGTAACTGGCTGGATGAAAAGGATATGCTGCTATTTTTTAATGTTACACATTGATTGACAACTTCTGACCGTTAGATTGGGATTGACCGGTAGTTAACGATCAACATAACGAAGAACCCTCCACTCCATCAGACCATAATGGTAACAAACATATTACTAAATGAAGGATAACAGACTTTTCCTTCCTCCGCATTTTCTAATCAACATCTGGGTCACGAGACGCGATGGGTAAGAACAAGCGCTGGAGGAGCAGTTCCGTTGAGGTTTTTATTACGATAAAACAAATGAAATAAATAAAACAGAATATTCTGGCTTGTGAATACAGAACAAGGGTGTGTGGTTTCAATAGTGTGCATTCAAAATGGCTGGCAATCATTTCCAAATAAAAAGGGCGAAACACGGCGAGCTATTACTCAACCTAAACGTAAGTCAGTGGGAAATTCCCTAAATCCAGGCTTCGCACCAGTCCTTTGCGCTGTCCTTTTTAACTAAAAACACCATGCGAAATGTTGTAGGGACTGAATAACAACTGAATGGATGTATGAAGGATTTTTGTGACTATGTCACAGAGAAAATAATTACACTGTTTTTATATGAAAGATCATGAGGTGGATTAATTCCGATCAAATGGCGGCAGCTATAAATGACCAAAATAATAAAAAGACTATCGCTGAAAAGTCATACTGCCGTGACAATATATGCTGTGACACATTTTGATATTACCACGTGAGTCAGAACTTTTACCGCAGGTGTCACCAATGTGGTACCAGCAGGCACCAGGTATCCCCTAAGAACTCTGTAGCCTGCGGACCAGTTCTGAAAAAAAAAACCCCTCACCAGCGATAAGTCAATTTCTAGGAGATTTGATTTCTGACTGATTTGATTTCATTGTCCTGGTGGTTGTCTGAGCCAATTTTAACACTACTTATTATGGTTACAACCTGGTAATTACTTGGTGATAAAATAGTTGTAAATTAGTAATAACCCGATAAGATGTTATTTTAGAAATGTTGATCAAAACTTGTAACCCTTCATGCTAATAAATAACAAAAAGTAGCTATCAGTTTCAGAATGGTTTGTGACCACTGTTCTCTGTTGAAGTTGGAAATGTATTATTTAGTGCTACTGTTATTGCCCCCAATAGCCCCCACCCCCACCCCCAACACACACCCACACAAAAAACACATTTTTAAATGTTGAAAAACTAACCACTCCCCACCCCATGCATGAATTGTTACTTGGAGTCAAGTATTTTCCATGTGGTCATTTTTGGAATATTACACAAGTACCCTTTGAAGTTAAATCTCCCTTAGCTATAATTAAACCAGCAGAACCACAGGAGAAATCAATCTTTCCAGCGTTCACTCTCTTTAAACACCTCACCTCACATCTGGTTTCACTTTTTATCTTTCATTTAAAAACATTTAGTGAATTTTCTCTCTTTTTTTGACAACAGGAAAAAAAATTTAATCATGGAGCAGCAAAGACGGAGGGCAGAAGGCTGCCGAACGTGTTTGACTGGAGAGGACACAAAAGCATACAACAGATCGCCAGACTGAAGTTGAGAAATCAAGCAAAACTCTGGTTCTTCCATTTTAAACTCTCTCTATCACTCTCTGTCTCTCTCTCTTTATCTTTCTCTCTCTCTCTCTCTCTCTTTTCCCACCTTCTCTTTCTCTCTTTTATTCTCTCTTTCCTCCCTCTCTCTCTGTCTCTCTCTCTATCTCTCTCTTTCTTTCCATCTTTTTCCACCGTGTCTATCTCTCTCCTATTCTCTATTTTCTACTTTTCTCCTTCTCTTTCTCTTGTTCTCTCTCTTTTTGCAAGACTATATTAATATATTAACTAGTAAATGTATTTTTATTGTAACTTTAGAAACATGCATTTTGAAATGTTTGTACACAAATAGCTTGATGTCAACAGTTGCTTAAGGATCATTTAGTTCTGTTTGTTAAACATTACTTACACAACACCCTTGTAACTACTTTGTGCTTTAATGCCTGTGACCGCAACTTTCAATTTTGTTACTCTCTGTCTCCATCTTTTGGCTTGTAGTCATGAATGCAGCCTCAGTCTTACCTAAAGTACTCATTCTGTAAACTCTCCTTTTTGTTTTCATCTTTTTGGGGGTCTGGGTTGGCGTTTGGACTGTATTTGAAACGGGCCTTCTCTTACTTTTAACATTTTCGGGCTCCAATAACAAAAAACCCAGGAACGAGCATAAAATCACTATGCAACTCTCCCCCCAACCCCCTTTCCTGCTTCCTATGGTCTTGTGAGTTCCGGAACAGCGGTGCTGAAGTAAGATAAAAGCAGATAGGCACAGTGGGAAAAAAATACAAAGGCGCTTTGAACACGCTGTTAAAACATACTTAAAAAAAGAAATATTCTACTTTCAACTTTTTAAAGACGCGTCAAACAATGCACCCCACCCATAACTGTGGTAATAGATATTAATTTTTGTTCTAGGGAACCTATTTTTTCAAGTTTTTTTTTAAATTGCCTTCAATAGGAGCTTCTGTGACGTGTTCCGGTGGGTTTTAAACACCTGATTTTTTTTTGATTTTTTTTTATTATTGCTCCAGCGAAGGTCGGGGGGTCCCGTCCCTGTGCGTTGAGCCGACCAGATGAACCAGGTTTTTCCAATGCTGGCGGTCTTGTGCCAGCTGTTCTGCATCCTCTACAGCAACTCCGTGTTGTTGGAGGTCGCCCGCAACGACGTCGAGCCATCGAGTGCGGGGTTTCCCTCGTGGTCGTCTCCAGCCTGCGGCCTTTGGGTCAAACTGGAGAATGGCTCGTGTCGGATGGTCTGGGGTCAGTCCGGCTTCTTTCTCTGGTCAGTTTCATAACAAAGGGGGTTTCTCCTGGGTGAGTTGTTAGCCCTCCGCAGGATAGTCGGTTGGTGGGGCTGCCACCTCACAGCGTACCGACACGCTGGGGTCTTTGTTTGTCTGGAACCTACCCCGGAGACCGGCCCGCCATGAGTGACCCTACCAGGAGCAAGCTCCCGACGATATCGCTCTCCAGGGTCACTGGAACACGCAAGACCCCTCGCCGCATCAAGGCCAGACCCATCCGAGGGGGTTTAAACACCTGACTAACAACAAATAAGTAAAACCATTGGGATACAAACCTATATTTAGAGTTTGCTGTAAAACCTATGGGGCCTGTGGACAACTGTTTGAAGTGTCCATTAAAACTCTTTTTGGTGTGACTCATTTATTTTTTTAACGTTGTGACGTCTAATTGTCTTTGTTGAACATTGTGTTCTTATTTCATTCATATCGAAGGGAATTCTTGTTTGGATTACATTGATGCTATTTGGGCAGTTGTCGGGTATGAACACATGGTACAATACAAGTAGCGTGCCCAACTTGGATCATTCCTGACATCTAGTGGTGACTATTACAAACTAACAAATCACCGAACTAATAATGCAGATCATTATCAACATTACACACAACACTGAAACGTCTTTCACTGAAAACAAACACCTTGATTTAAATAATTAACACAAAAAAAGAACAAGCTATTATGTAATCATGCATTTTTAATAAATAGTTGTATGAAATGCTGGAGTGACTAATCGGGAAGAACGTGAGCTATCAGGCGTTCAGACGCCAGCTGAAAATTCACTAAATCAACAGCTTTCTCAAAGCCTGATGTTCAGGACCCAACCTTCAGGATTTTTTTGCAGCAACTAATAGTTCAAATGTGATTGGCTTAATTCTTAAATATGAAAGAATTCATATGGAAGCAGTGCAACAATGATAAGCACTGAAAGGAAGCTGACAGACATATTGGAATTACTTAATAAGTATTGATGGACGAAAATATAATTGACCTCACATGATTCAGATATTCTAGGTCAACAGAAAATATGGCTTATAGCCCACCACTGCTGTGCAGTCCACATAAATGGGATAAAATCCAACATCAACCAGAGTGGAACATATAACATGCAAGAATTTACAGTATCGCTGGAATCCAGCAGGGTGCGCTGTGCTAATGCAAAAGAATGGCAAGTGCAAAGAATTCAGTCCAAGCAAGCTCTCTCGTAAAGAGAGAGGGGGAAAGGCTGCTTTTCACAATGGAGTCATTATTCTCTTCTTGTTGATTTTGTTTATACATTTCTATATAACTGCTATATAACTCCAACAATTATTTTACAGTCGAACCTAACGAAACAAAGTTTGGTTCGTGTGTTCAATAAATACAGTAATTGGCTTCTTAATTTCCTTTGCATATAATATTTCCGGGAGCAAAATTGTCACGATTATTAAAACTATTGAATGTAGATTTCTTAAGTATTTTTTATGTATATAGTTTTTATTTGAAATGCGTCTGATTTATTTTTAAAATGTTATATATTACACAACGGCACAATAAAATAAACTAGCAACAACACCACAAAATAACCACAGTTTATAGTTCAATAGTAACCATTATATTTCAGCAACTATTTAGAAACGATGGGATATTTGTTCGCGACATTAATGGGTAAAACTTTCCGTAAATGTTTGATAACAGTTTACCTACCAACACAACACTACCACTTCTAACTTTAGACCACCGCTTTTCGCCCCTTAAAAACGTCTACCGCTTAAAAAAAAACAAAAAACAAAAAAAAACTTCTCTTACAAATTCAAACAAACGCCTGTAAAAATATTGACTCATGATAGTATTGTAGTCTGCATTTGCGCGTAAAAATAGGGTGCGCAATAAAATCTACCACATTTTAATGTCAAGGTTTTCTGCTCCCCCCTGGTTGCGCTGCTTCCAGATGTGTTCTTTCTTATATGAGAAGTCCTATGGGCTACTCCTCAAATATTGCAAAAGAATCCGTCGTTGAGGACTATTATCTGAGTCCAGCAATCCTTTGAGTGACAAATTCTCGATTCCTTCTTCTACGAGCCCCTTCTTATCTTCCCCCTCATACTTTCTGTATTCTGTTATAACATGCTCCACAGTAATAACAGTTGAAAGATTCAAGTGAGCACACTATGAATTTTGCAGATAGAGCAACATTTAATGTGGAATACAGTATGCTGCTTATCTCATCTCATAATGCTGAATCCGAGTAGCATTTATGCTACGGTTATTGGTTACCCTGTGTTCATCGATCCTTTTTTTTCAGGCCATAATCAATTCATTTGCCCACGCGGCATTAACATGTCAGGTTTTATGCTGCTTGTTAATTTGATCTACTGCGAGGCTTTTGTTTGTCACTGACGTACTTTGAAGGAAAAAGACAGAAAGAAAGGGAGAGCAAGAGATGGAGAAAGAGATGGGGAAGTCATTGAATACAGCCTGTCATCAAACATGAGGGTGTGATTACAGGCCTTTGCTGGTAGAAGGGGGGATTTTGGCTTCCTGATGACGATTTAAGGATTTCCAATACAGAATGCTCTCTATCTTATGAGTAATTACAGCGTTTTCGGTGTGACGGACTTAGTTTGTTCTTTAGAATGTAAGATACAGTCCGATTTGCTTAAACAGCCAATGTAGAAAGTTTTTTGCACGCCCATAAGGCTAAAGACGACATCCTGAATAAAATACACTACTACTACTAAATACAATCAGGCCAATTAGCAGTTTACCCTGCTCCAAGAAGCCAAAAGTGAATTGATTTTCTGAAAAATCCATCGTCTGTTGATTTAAATTTACAGGAAATATTAACAAAAAAGAAATCTTCCCACAATCTGATGTCGCAGGACCTGTACAGTATACCATTACATTTACACCCTTTGAGTACAATACAATCTCTGTTGAGTAGAACATTTTTATCCGAGACAAGACCCGCATATATTCAGTCAAGAATTTTTAGTCACGGGAAAATATAATGTGGGATAGAAAAAGTCAACCATGATATGTATACAGCAAGTGTTTTTCTTTTCTCATTCACCCAAGGCACCATTGAACTGTAGAATTGTGAGTGACCATTGAGCCGTTTCATTGCTCATTGGTAATGAGTTGTCAACAGTGGCGTGCACAGAAACTTTCGGCTTAGAAGAGAAAAAAAGGACGGTTTGGTATTCAGTGATATATAAAGAAACTATTGAAATAGGTGCACAAGTTGAGTGCAGTTTGACTCTTATTTGTAAAATTTTCCACAAAGGTTTTTCAAAATTGTACACATGTGAACTTCATTGGATTAATAATTATGACCAACAATGGACACTAAGAATCAATGCCACATAGTCTGCAGAATTCCCGTGTTATGTCTGCATGTTTGTTGGTGATAGGGATGAGTGGAGCGGTGTTGTAAAAGGATAGAGGGATGTTTACATATGTTCTAAGGGATGCGCAGGGCACCTGTATGATGCGGCAGGGGTAAACCAGTGAAAGCTGTCGGGCCCTGCTGTTGACAAAAGAGTGTGTTGTGTCACCCTGACCCGAGTGACATGGCCGCTTTCTTGTGTCCCGTTGTATCTGGAGGGACGAAAGCATGACCAACTTGGGTGCCGAGGTGCTTAACTTGTTTGGGTGTTTGGGTTGGCCAGGGTACAAAATATTTTGTATGTGATTTTTGCTACTTTTTCCCTTTTTTATTTTTTTTGTTTTTGTATGTGTTTGTCTTGCTGTCGGTCACCCCTCTAGAGGGATATGACCAGGGTAGAGATATATGTCTGCAGGCAACTTTAAACCCTGCTAAAATGATTTAAAAAGGACAACATGCCATTTTAATATCAACACATTTTACACAATGATGAGAAATTCCAATGCCCGAGTGTTTTTTCCCATATGAGGTTAATAATCTTAATCTTTAAACCAGCCAACTAGCCAACCAACTAGCCAACCAACCAACTAGCCATCCAACCAACCAACCAACCAACCAACCAACCAACCAACCAACCAACAACTACTTGATCAGCATACCGTAACTGTTCTGCCTTTAAGAAACAAATAGAGTGGTCTCTAAGAGCCCTTTTGTGGTTAACATGTTAATTGTTTGTTGCTCAAGTAAATTTTAGTAGTGAAACGGGATGTCTTCATGTTGATTTAAGTTCCATCCATTATCCATCTATTATCTGAACTGGTTATCCTCAGTAGGGGTGCTGGAGCCTATCCCAGCTATCTTTGGGCAGTGCGCAGCGGACACCCTGAACTGGTTTCCTGCAAGTCGCAGGGCACACAGATACAGACAATTCACAACTCATGACAGAATGAATTTCTAAACATTTTTAATGGAAAGTGTGCCTTGGTTTAAAAAGGTTGACAACCACTGATGTAAAAAAAATGGAATACTGGTCATCCTAACTTGTGAAACAATTTATTGATTTTATGAATTACATTAATAATGAAATGTCATAGAATATTGTCATTCGACCTTTTCTTCCTTTGACAAAATTATTTCTCCGACCAAAACAGTGCTTGGAATCAGACACTCTAAT
Source organism: Urocampus carinirostris (assembly GCF_059441175.1). NCBI lineage: Eukaryota > Metazoa > Chordata > Actinopteri > Syngnathiformes > Syngnathidae > Urocampus > Urocampus carinirostris. The sequence goes on along the minus strand of NC_142349.1, from coordinate 4,164,571 downwards.
TTCCACTATTCCCGTTCACATATTACATTTTTGGGGGATTGAGAAACTTCAAGTCCAAGCAAAAAGCACTGGTTGTTAATTTGGGTCACAAACCCTAAATTGGGGTTGCAACTAAAAGTGTGCGTGCATGCAAGTGTACATGTGCATCCATCCATTCCTGAGGTGCACTGGAGCATCTAGCGAACTGATAGGAGCTGAAGTGTAATTGTGTCAGAGCAAAGAGCCAGAAAATACTGAGAGACAGACCCGAAAGATGGAGACAGGAAAAGAAAGAGGGGCCGGGTTCTACACCTTACCCTGAACTTAGCTAAATGTCAGCCATAAAGACATTTTATGATTTGCTGCTTCAGTCTGATGCACATTGAACATTTTGCTTTGAATCACCAGCTTCCTTCCCACCTGCTTCACAAGGTCCATCATTGAGGCTGCAGTTGTTTGTCACTAACGGCATCACACATTTTTCTCCACATCGGAAGAAACATTTATCTGAATAATGCCTTTACTAATTCACACACATATTCACTAACTACAACTTGATATTTTATAGCGCGTTAATAATGATTTTCTGGGTTGTATAGTTCATTTGATGAGATCTGTCGATCTATCTATCTATCTATCTATCTATCTATCTATCTATCTATCTATCTATCTATCTATCTATCTATCTATCTATCTATCTATCTATCTATCTATCTATCTATCTATCTATCTATCTATCTATCTATCTATCTATCTATCTATCTATCTATCTATCTATCTATCTATCTATCTATCTATCTATCTATCTATCTATCTATCTATCTATCTATCTATCTATCTATCTATCTATCTATCTATCTATCTATCTATCTATCTATCTATCTATCTATCTATCTATCTATCTATCTATCTATCTATCTATCTATCTATCTATCTATCTATCTATCTATCTATCTATCTATCTATCTATCTATCTATCTATCTATCTATCTATCTATCTATCTATCTATCTATCTACCTACCTACCTACCTACCTACCTACCTACCTACCTACTTACCCTCTTACCTAATTACCTACCTACCATACCTACCTGTCTACCTACCCACCTACCTACCTACCTACCTACCTACCTACCTACCTGCTCACTACTTCCCCACTTACCTACTTACTCTCTTACCTAATTACCTACCTACCATACCTACCTTCCTACCTACCCACCTACCGACCTGCCTACCTACCTATATGTTTAATTATTGTCTACATAAAGCAGCATCGGACCGGCATGGCATTACAAAACCTATTTCCAAGAGATGATGAATCTTTTTCCCATATTTGAATACTTCCTAACCTCTACACTATATTAATTAACGTTAATTAACGTGTGTCCTATTCATTATTTGAGTGGCAGAGCAAGAGAGAAATATACAAACTAGCATAGAAAAATGTTTTGTATTTTACATATAAATAAAATCATTGAACTGCTCCTTTTATTCAAAATCATAAATAAATAACTAATGCCCAGTGATTAAAAGAAGTTCATGCAACAAGAAAAAAATGACGGGATAGCTTGACTTGCTGTTAGCATGCTAATATTATCACTAAATCTATATTTTGGGGCTGAGGTGTGTGTTATATCAGATTCCTTGGTCTCGTTATCGCCCTCTGCCATGAGTGTGTGCCTCACTCATCATCTGCAGACACTTAGCACAGTAATATGCTGCATACTAATTGTCTTGATAATATTCACAATATAGGTGATAATTGAGAGATTTTGAAAAAGAAGATTAAAAAATTGTGAATTTAAATAAGAAATAACTTTAACATTGAATAAATCTAACCATTTAATGTTATATTTCCGTGATGACAGGTGAGGCACAGCATGTAGTTCTTTTTTCCAAATGGCATATTACATATTTATTGCTACCCTTAAAAGAAGCATGTAACCTATTATTGTGCTGAGTTTTCTCAGATGTACAGTGAGGCACGCAATTGTCTTGCCTCACAGAAGAGGATGATAGTAAAACAAAGGCTTCCAATTTGGCGCACACCTCAGCCCCATAAAAATTTATTAGTCTAATTAACTGGTATTTTTTTTCCCATTGCATGGACTTCTTTTGTCATAATGGGGGTTACTTGTCTCTTGATAGTTTTATCCAAAAGGAGTAGAGCATAGACTTCATTTACAAGCTAAGGTAAACCAATAAAACATATTTCTTTGTTACCGTTTATATATTGATTTTTCTCCCCGCTGATCAAATGACTAATAAGACGTATTATACAATTGGAAAAATACCTGTACAATTTTTGAATGTTAGAAGTTAGCTTCTTGCTCTAAATACTACAATGACAAAACGGGGTACTGCCATTTTTTTCTTTTCCCAATTACCTTAAAGGTCAAGGTGTAATTGTGAATTTGATGCTTTCACGCTGAAGAAGATCATTTAAGCCTTTCGGAATTAGATCTCACTAATCCCATTGCGGTTCTGGAGTGAACCAAGTCCAAATGTCAAGTGAAAATAATAAAAACAGAAATATGGAGGCTGATGATTTTAGTCTCATGTTCTCACATTTAATCTGCTGTTACTTCTCATTCACAGTCCTTCCACCATCTGTTACAAATCGAAAAACCCTACACTGTATCTCTGATAGCGTGGAGAACAGTATTTTTGTTAAAGTAATAGACTCCTGTGGTTGATAAATTCCTCAAACAGCCCGTTTCTGACAATCAGAAAGCAATGCAGATTTAGAGAACCTCCAACATCTGGCGTCGGAAATTAACATAATGAAATGAGTACTGCTTTTAACTTGGTGGGACAATTTGATTGCAATGTGCTTTTTACCTTGTCCTGGTTTCTTTGTTGCTCACGCTAATCAGCACTCTCACAATATCTCCTTTTTCTGTGTGTACCAAGGCATTTGAATGCATTTAAACTGATTTGAGAAAGAAAAACTGAGAACAATATTGGTGGAGAGCAGAGGAGCAGGGGGAAGGGACGCTGTTGCCATGCCAACTGCCATAATAATCATCCTAATGATTGATGTGTTGCGCTCCATTTCTTCTCGTTTGGACTCTGTCCGTCTCTTTTTTTCTCTGTATTTCGTTTTCCCTCTCCGTCTGTCTGTTTTTAAGCTAATATGTGGGTGTTTTTTTGTTTTTTCCATGTTGGTAGCAGCAGTATTTGAGCATTCAAACAAACAAGCACAAACACAGATGTTCACAAAGATGATTGGTTGATGCATGGTTGTTTTGCCCACACTAATATTCTTATAATAGCATCACTTTGGATTTTACAGTCAGGGATAATGGAAGGACAATAACGAAAGGACTTCCTGTCACATACTTACTTATAAAGTGCATCATGGGGAAGTGGGGGGTAAGATGCACATTGTTAACTCCTCTGTACAAGAATAAAATTGTTTTTTAAAGGGCTTTTTTATATTTACAATGAGCATAAGCATAGACTAATAGAAGGATCGATATACCATGATAGGTTTATTCTTTTTTTTAATATAAGGGAAATGCTAAGGGGATTTTAAGTAAAGTCAAGTCATTTTTATTTGTATAGCCCTTAATCACAAAGAGTCTCAAAGGGCTGCACAGGTTATTGCAAACTACAGACTATTATTACAGACTATTATTACACCACCCCCTGGTCTAACACCTACATGAGGGCAAGCAAAACTCAAAAAAAAACTCAACATGAGGAAAATGAAGAAACCTTGAGAAGGGACCGCACATTATTGCTCGCAGTTGTTTGTGGTTTGTGACTATTACATCATGGTCGTTATCAAACAATCCTATTGCTGTTCTCTGATTACCATACCCCTGAGGGCTGACCTGTGTTTTGTACCCCTGAATATTTAGTAAAAATAGGGAGCTCAGGAGAAAGGGATGGTATTCTCCTATTTGAAGGCTTCTTTCCTGGTCGTCCTTGCAAGTTCAAAATCTTATTTTGAGTGTTCACTAAAGTTTAAACTTAACATAAAGAGTATCTTCATACATTGAAAACACTAATGTGAAATATATCTCTCGATTTTCCTCCTTCTCTGTCTCTCTCCATGTCTCTCTTTCCTCCCTTTATCCGTCTCTTTCTCTCTTTCTTGTTCTCTTTCTCTTTTTTCTTTTCATCCTTCTCCCTCTCTGCCTTTTTGTACTTCTCATTCTCTCTTTTTAAGTCTCTCTCTCTTTCTCTCTCTCTCTCTCTCTCTGTCTCTCTCTGTCTCTCTCTCTGTCTCTCTCTCTCTCTCTCTCTTTCTCTCTCCCTCTCTCTCTCTCTCTCTCTCTCTCTCTTTCTCACCCCCTCTCTTTTTCCCTCTCTCTCTCTCTTTCCCTCTCTCTCTCTCTCTCTCTCTCTCTCTCTCTCTCTCTCTCTCTCTCTCTCTCTCTTTCTCTCTCAGGCCAACAAAGAAAGGTCATCTGAATTTAAAAAAATAAAAACAACCAACCAAATGCATGTAACGTTACCTGTGACATGATATTGGAGTGGAATTGCACAACTCCTATCAGACAGAAAATGGCCATAAGCACTCAAGGCCTCTTCTCAAATCTCTATAAATGGCTGTTCATGTAACACCTTTTCATTGCAATCAGATTCCATACTTTGCTTTCTAATGCACCCTGAGCGTAAGTTTGGAAGTTAACGTTAGCTCAATTAGTTCTTAGCTAAGACAAAGCAATGAATGAAGTTTTCATTTTAGAAAAAAACCCAGAAAAGACAAAGCCTTTAAAACAATAGCGATGCTCATGTATCTGACAGTATTTGTCAAAATTTGTGCTGCACACCAGAATTAAAAGTGATCCCTGTACAATGGTGTACCAGATTTGGAATTATAGTTTACAGTTCATAAAATCAGTTCCTCTAATTAAAAAAAAGAAAATAACTTTTTCTGCAACAACAACTACTACTTCTACTACTAAATAATAAAAATAATAACAATTATAAGAATGATAAGAATAAGAATAACAATGATAACAATGGTGGCACGACGGCTGAGTGGCTAGCGTGTCCGCAGGACAGTTCAGAGGTTATGGGATCAAATTTAGCTTCCAGCCTTCCTGTGAGTTTGCATGTTCTCCCCATGCTTGCGTGGGTTTCCTCCGAGCACTCTGGTTTCCTCCCACATTCCAAAAATATGCATATCAGGTTAATTGGCTGGTCCAAATTGTCCCGATGTGTGAATGAGCGAGTGAGTTGTCTCTGTGTGCCATGCGACTGGCTGGCAACCGGTTCATGGTGTCCCCTGCCCAATGCCTGAGGATAACTGGGATGGGCTCCAGCACCCCCGTGACCCGACTGAGGATAAGCGGTGCAAATAAGAGATGGATGGATCATAACAATGATAATAATACCAAGGAGAAGATCCAAAACAATGTTAAGTCTAATGTCTTTATTCAGAAAGATTATTGCCTCGAGGAGAAGAAATTCCTCTCAATTGTTGACCTACTACGTGGATTATTTCTGACCAAAGAAACGTGTAATTTAGCATTCTACTGATATTGGGGTCAAGGATTAGAGTCCTGAGGAAATCTAAGCCAGTTTAAACAGTGTACGTGAATGCGCATGTGTGCGTGTGAGGAGCAACTTGTCAAAACACTGCAGAGTTTATTGTCACACCGTACTCAATGCAAACTGACAGGCTGTCAGCAATGCTGTATCTTCTTTCTCTCTGTCGCTATCTATTATACACGTACTTTCACACAAACAGTCATAGAGACACACGGACATCTATTTCCAATTATTGAGAAACCACAATTCAATAAAGGATTAATTTAGACTCCCTTTTTTTCGTGTGCAGAATTTATTCTTTGTGACGCTTGATGGATGCTTGTTTGTAGGGCTAAAAGTTAAGAAGATCGTGTTCAGGCTTTGCGAGTAATGGAATACATGTAACTGTATTTGGTTATGGTTACTATGGTTACAGACAACTTTGCCGGATCACAATTTTATTTAAAAGCATATTTTTGTTGTACACTTCAAGGTGCCATCCGGTGAGTGTTGGCTTTAAATTTTTGCATCAGCTTTGTTTACATTTGCCATGTCCGTTTGTTCCTCTCTCCCTGTGCGGTCTTATTCATTCCACGAACTGGTGCGCTTATGTTAAGGAGTCAGGAACCCCACAGCTGCCAAAGGGGCCTGAGTACAAAATATGTCTATATGACCAAAGATTAAACAGACCAAAACTAACAGAAAAGTGCCATCAAGACAAATGTGGGAAGAAACCTGAGTTCCTGGAGTAAACCAACGCAGGCACGGGGTAAACATGCAAACCCTGCACAGGGAGGCTGCTTAGCTGAAATTGAACCCTGGACCTATGCACTTTGGGGCTGCGCTCTAATCACTCATGTGTCTCACATGAATATAAACATAATGCACTGATAGTCTAATTGTGTCCATCATAATTTGGATGACACTACAGAGACAGTGATGACAAAACATCCCAAGTGACCCTCCCAACCGATTGTGATCGTATTTTATGCGGATACAAAATGTAAGGTTTACGCATGTGCCCAGTTGGACCACAACAACGGAGATGAACGAATACAATTATTGACTTGTTAACTTACAAGAGAAGCATACGTACCACTTCCGCACCTCTATCCAACTCAAGGATCGGCAGTCTCTTCCGAGTAGGATGGCAATCCCAAAGGGGGCAGGAATGCTAATTCAAGGGATGAAACCAATAGAGCCATTATGAAATGTCTGTTTAACGTGTCAAAACTATGGAATCTGCCAATGTGTTTAATTTTGTGCATGTAGGATTAGTAGTTTATTGTCTCTTAGTTATTATTTTTATTAATTTATTAGTTTATTGTCTGTTTATTAGTAGTAGTATTACATGACCAATATTTTATTTTGAGAAATGTAGGTGAGTAACTGAAAATTGTATCTTTATCTTATATTAATTGTTGGTTTATTGATTGAAAAGGAAACTTCTTTAATGCCCATTTTCTTTAGGATCATACCTCTGTTGTCTGACATCGGGGAAGTTAAGTATACCATTCTCCTTTTAAATAGCCCCAAAATATAAATTGCCCCACCACCAACGCCTTTTTTAGATAAACATGCAAGTGAGGGTTTTTATGAGAAAAATAGGGGTGCGACTAATGATTATTTTAATAACAGATGACTTCATCTATAATGTTTTCGATTAATTGAGTAATCGGATTAAAAAAACACACTTTTAGGGTCCCTCTCTTCATTCATATATTGAAGTTTTGGACAGATAGAAAAATAGTGCACAAAACAACAAAATATTTTATAAAAAGATTATTTTTAAATCCATGTGTTTTTCAAATAGCATAATGATTACTACCCATAGCAGCAAGTTGGTCAACAATGTTTGGTTAAAGGTCTCTTTCACGATACTCAAATTGATAATCTGACTCCAAATTATTGAACATAAAATTACCATTCCAACCGATATTAACCTTTCCTGACAATTATGCCGCTCGTTCTGTAAGAGAGAAGAAGAGGAAACCAAACAGCCGAATCACCTGAGATTTTATTCCTAACAGCAAAAAAACTAATACAGTATTGGGTGCTCAGGCCCCTCTCAATACAAATCTGTGCTCCCCTGTGGCCATCAGGGAGAGACACCCCCCCAGAAGCCCGGAAAAGATAGGTATACAATATTCAAATCAAGACAGCAAAACTCTATCCACTCCCATTTCATTGGTTACATGACATCTGCAATCTATTTTGTCACATGACACCCTTTCTTGCGTAGGTGACTGGCTGGAGTGCACTTCCGGGAAACACCACACCATCTGGATTCCAAGGAGCGGGTATTATTCACTCATCCTCGGTCACCACCTCGTCAGTTCTAGTTTTGTCTGTCTGGCCGCTAAGCCTCAAAAACAGCTTTAAAACATCACTATTCAACTTATTTGCAATAGAGCTTTGAATTATTAAATAGCAGTTAGTATCGCACTACATGTCTGCACAAAATAATAAAATCCTTCGCTAATTATGTCAGCTCTCTCTAAGTGAGACCCATGTAATGTTATGTGAAATAAATGCACTTTTTTACGTACAAGTTATTTAAACTATGCATGTTTATATGACTAAGTTGTGGTACATAATACACATTTTTGCTTTAATTACAAGACAATAGTTAAGTACCCATACCAATCTTTGCAGAAAATAGTGGAGCAAAATAAACGCGTAAGGATAAATACAGATACCTGGATTCAAAAATGAAAACTGAGTGGGACTTCCGGTGGCGCAATGAGGTAGACGGCAGCAAGGAAAGTAGCTCTGACAAAAATCACTAAAGAGTAATGTAATACTTACTTGGAGAAAGACAGAAAAAGGTATAAATTGTGACTCATATTAAAGACAAATTATTCAACAAAACATGGTCAAGAAGGGGAAACTTGTCGAGGAAAAGGGCGCTAAGGAGAAAAAGATCGAGGGAGCAGAAGGAATGGCATCGGTCGACGAGGGACGTGACTCGGCCATCCTCCACGAAATCCGTAAATTACGGCAAGAACACACTGAAGCAGCAAGGGACAGCAAGATTACGATGACAAGACTGGAAAAGAGCATCGAAGAACTTCTGGAGCGCACTGTGTTGCTGGAGCGGAGGGTGGAAAGCATGGAGGAGCTACATGCTAACACGGAAGAGCGAACGTCAAAACTAGAGCAATTAACAGTCTCCTTGCTCCAACAAACCACCAAACTAGCAACAAAGTGTGAGGACTTGGAGTCGAGATCACGACGGAACAACATTAGGATACATGGGATTCCCGAGGGTGCCGAGAGAAAAGACACAATCGGCTTCATAACAAACTTTATTAAATCAAACATTCCGACAACCGAACATATGGATGTGCGCATTGAGAGGGCACACCGCTCACTGGGGAACAAGTTTCAAGGTAAAGCACTGCCACGGGCAATTATCGTACGTTTCACCGACTACATAGTGAAAGAATCCGTAATGAAAGAAGCATGGAAGCAGAAGACAACGTACGAAGGCAAGACCGTTTACTTCAACCAAGATTACACCACAGAAATCCAAAAAAAGAGGAAACAAGTAAGGGACGTTATCAAAAAGTTAAAGGAAAAGAACGTAAAGGCACAATCACCATATCCCGCCCAGCTGAAGATGTTTTTGGACTCAGGAATAAGAACATTCTCTACACTGATTGAGGCAGCAACATTGCTAAAAGAAATGGGGATCGAAGTGGAAGAGGACAACACGGAGACACTGCAAAAGATGTTGTCAAAGAACATTTGGACCACAGTGACCGGAATCGAGAGGAAGACAAGGGAACACCCCCATCATAGAAGGTGACTTACAAGCTCCTATGGAGCAAAACGAAGCCATATTCGGATTTGGGGAGAAAGAGTAAGGACCATATATGCCCTTTCTATTATAAATTCAATAAGTTAGAAGTAAGTAAAATACCAAGTAAAATTGTTATCTTTAAATTAAAACAATGTATGTACATATATTGGCATAGAGCTACTTTAAAATATTTAGTTAGTTATAACTATGGACGACGGTACAAAAGTTGTTCACGCACTGAGTGCATATTTCCAGGAGGGTAGCCACAACTCTCCAATTGGACTCTTGGAAGACATGGGTTTTTGTTTTTTGGGTGTGTTTTTTTTCTTTTTGGTGGGAAATTATGTGTGCTTGTCAATATGTTTGTTAGTAATTTGGTTTGTTTTGTCAATGGAGGTGTTAGTAATTAATGTAGTGTTTCTGTATGCTTCAAAAATCAGTGAGACTCAATACAAAACATGAGCAATCTAAATATTGTTTCATATAATGTACATGGGCTAAACCACCCCATCAAGAGAAAAAAGATATTGAATCAACTCAAGACATTGCAGAGCTCAATAGCATTATTACAAGAGACACATTTGACCGAGATTGAACATAAGAAGCTAAAAAGAGAATGGGTGAACCAGGTGTTCTACGCATCCTATGGTAAAAGGAGGGGAGTAGCAATTTTACTTGGAAAAGGGGTGGCGTTTAAAGTCGAAAAAGAAGTGAAGGACAATCTGGGGCGATATATAATGATTATAGGGTCAATGGCCGGTTGGGAAATATCAATAATGAATGTTTATGCACCAGTTGAGGAAAAGGGGACTTTTTTTCAAGTATTAGCTAAAGTAATAACCAACTGTGCGAAGGGAATGTTACTTATAGGAGGTGACTTTAACACTGTACAGAATTGCAAAGTGGACAAGTATCCTTCAGTACATGGAACAAATACAAAGACGTCGAGGATGTTAAATAACATAACTAAAGAATTGGGATTGATAGATCCATGGAGAGAGAAGAATCCCCAAACTAAAGACTATACTTTCTATTCAAACCCGCATGGCAGCTACTCGAGAATTGATTACTTTTACATTTCAAGACAACATATGCATACAGTAGTAGAGTGTGGTATAGAGAATATTACTATAAGTGACCATTCTCCAATTATTTTGAAATTAAGTTTAGACAATGAACCCCATTTTAGGTATTGGAGGATGAATGTATCTCTCCTCTCAGATAAAAACGTAGTACAGGAAATAAAACGGTGTATAAAAGAATATTTCCAAATCAATGACAACAATGAGGTTTCTCCAACAATATTATGGGAAGGAGGGAAAGCTGTAATAAGGGGGAAATTAATAGAAATATCGTCCCGGCTGAAACGAATACGCTTAAAGAATCAGAAGGAATTGGAGGATAAGATTAAGGAACTAGAAGAAGAACATAAAAAAAACACCAAATGAATCCAGATTACAGGTATTAAAAACAACCAGAAGCAAATTAGATGAACTTTTGTCAAATAAAGCAGAAGGGGCTCTGCGCTTTGTGAACCAGAGATACTATGAAATGGGCAATAGAGCCAGTCGACTGCTAGCCTTCCAACTTAAAAAGGCCCAAACAGATAGAATTATATCACAAATAAAACATCCTATCTCTAAACAATGTTTAGTAAAACCCAAAGGTATAGCAGAAGCATTTGCAGATTATTATAAAGAATTATACAAGGACTCAGAAAATGACTTAGATAACTACACGGCACAAAACTTTTTAGGAAAACTACATTTACCAACACTAACAGGGGGGGATACATTAGAAATTATTCGCCCCATTACAAAACAGGAAATACAAGATACAATAAATAACTTAAAAATAAATAAATCACCAGGAACGGATGGATTCCCGGGGGTGTTCTACAAAAGCTTTAAGGAAGAATTAACACCAGTACTGCAGAAAGTATTTAACTATGCTCTAACAAAAGGAGATCCCCCCAAATCATGGTCGGAAGCCATCATAACAGTCCTGCACAAAGAAGGAAAAGACCCAATATTGTGTGAAAGCTATAGACCAGTTAGTTTACTTTGTAATGATCTAAAAATTCTTACAAGCATACTGGCAAAAAGAATGCAGAAATTTATTGCGAAATTAATTAGAAATGATCAAACAGGGTTTATTCCGGGAAGGCAGGGTGCAAACAATATTAGGAGGATACTAAACATAATTACGAGCACAAAATCTAAGACCCAACCCTCGATGTTACTGAGCTTGGATGCACAAAAAGCTTTCGATAGGGTGAAATGGAGCTTCTTACATCAATCACTTATAGCTTTTGGCTTCCCTCCAATATTTGTTGAATGGGTGAAAATTATCTATAAAAATCCGAAATCTCGTCTTAGAGTAAATGGTCACTGTTCAGATTTCTTTGAAATCAAAAGAGGAGTCCGGCAAGGGGATTGCTTAAGCCCACTCTTGTTTGCAATAAGCATAGAACCACTCGCAGAATCAATTAGACAAAATGAGCAAATAAGGGGGATATTGGATGAAGGAGGAACAGAACATAAAATATCATTGTTTGCAGACGACCTGTTGGTAATGCTGAAGGAACCTTCGTTATCAATACCACCACTGTTGGAGAGCCTTAAAATATATGGAGAAGTAGCTGGGTATTCAAATAACGAGAGCAAATCAATAGCAATGATGATATCAGGAAAATGTCCAACAGATGTGATTGAAAGGTTTGATTTTAAATGGACAAATAAAGGGTTTAAATATTTGGGGGTGACCATTACACCACATTCCACACAGCTGTTTGATGCAAATTATGGAATGTTGATAAAAGAAATAAGGAAAGATTTGGAAAAATGGGAAATTTTGCCCTTAAGTCTTATCGGCAGGATAGAAACAATCAGAATGAACATATTACCAAGACTATTATTTCTGTTTCAATCCCTTCCAATTCTGATCCCGGCATCCACATTTAAAATGTTAAATAAGTTAATAGCAAAATTCCTTTGGCAAAACAAGAAACCTAGAATAAAATACAAAACCCTGTTAGCTCCTAAAGAAAAGGGGGGCCTAGACCTACCCAATATTAAATATTACTATTGGGCAGCTCAAATTAAAGCACTCATCTTGTGGATTACAACAGACAAAGATGCGATATGGGTGGACATGGAGCAACGATCTTGTCCAAATATGCTGGTGGAATCGTTACCATACATATCAGTCACGAGGTGGAAGAAATTAAAAATCCAGAATGAATGGATTAAGGGAACTATTAAAACTTGGTCAACTATACAAAAAAAATTAAAAATATCAAGATCTGTGAATAGGGCTACCAAAATAGCGAAAAATCCAGACTTTAAACCTGGGGGTATGGAGGTAGGGTTTCAAAAATGGGCCCAAAAAGGACTGATGTTGATTACCCAAGTATTGGAAGCACAGGCAATGAAATCATTCGAACAACTCCAACAAGAGTTTGACCTACCCAGAAATGATTTTTACAAATATTTGCAACTAAGGCATTACCTCCAGAAACACGAGGAATGGGGGAAAATATGTAAGGAGCCAACTAAGGTAGAGGAATTATTAATATCGTATACAAAAGGACAATCAATAAAGGGGGTTATATCAAAACTATATAAAGCCCTGAGAATGGATCTCAGTAATGAGGACATGGCAGTTAAGGAAAAATGGGAACAAGAAACTAATGTAGCGATAAAAGACAACGAATGGGAAAAAACATTGAAAGAGGGACACAAAATAACCAACAGCCCGACATGGAGGGAGTTTGAATGGAAAGTAAAAATGCGATTCTTCTATACACCCTCTATCACTTCAAAATATAAAAATACCTCAAATCTATGCTGGCGTAACTGTGGGGGGGTCGGTGACTTTACGCATATTTTCTGGAATTGCCCTGTAATATTAAATTTTTGGAGAAGTATCCAGAGAGAAATAAAATTAATCACGGGCTGGGAGTTGCGGTTGGACCCAAAGGCTTACGTAATAGGAATTTTGCCAGAAGAATTACTATCTGGTCAACAGAAATATATACTAAGGGTAATGCTTCTGGTAGCAAAGAAAATGATCACAGTGTCCTGGCTGAAACCACAACCTCCTGACATAAAACAATGGAGAGACAAATTAAAGCAAATGTACATTATGGAAAAAATCACTGCAAGACTTCAACTGAAACTTGACCAATTTGAGAAAAGATGGAAGCCTATCACACAAATTTTACTTGATGTCTAAACACCTCCCCCTATTTATTATGTCCGTTGTTTTTTTTTTTTTTTTTTTTTTTTTTTTTTTTGGGTGTATATTTTGATTTATTATTTTATATATATGTATGTATATATATATATATATATATATATATATATATATATATATATATATATATATATATATTTCTTTTTGTATGGATGTATTGTATGAACATTTATTCTTCCTTTCTATTAATAGTATTTTTTTTCTTCTTTGTTGTTTCTTCTGTTATTTATGAGTGTGTCAAGTGTATATATTTTGTGTTGATGTATGATGGAGGAATCAAACCTCTGTCAAAATTGGTGTGAGAAATAAAAAGTTAAAAAAAAAAAAAAAAATGAAAACTGAGTGGATTTAATGACCAAAACAAAAAGCACCATGCCATTTTAGCATTTCTTTTTTGTGAAGAAAATTAGCATGTAAGAGGATTGTTTGATATTTATAATGAGCTCACAATAAAAATGTCTCACCCGACCACCAATATTATTACCGCATGTTTTGACCAATCCAAGTTTTCCTGAAATCTTCCCACACTCTGACCAACAGCCATGCAAAAACAAAAGCACAACTGATTATAAATATTTTCCTACTTGTTTTCAAAGTGCATTGATTTTTTTTTGGTCTCCAGAAAAGACTTAGGAATTTATGTGTGCACGTGTGTGCTTGTGTGTATGCATCGCAGTAGCATAATAAATAGCCCCTGTATGAAATAATGATGAGACCGGGTGTAAAACTGTGACAGCGGGGAAAAATAGGCCTGAATGATGCATCAACCCTCAGCTAAAAATGTGCAAATGAATTCAACGTTACTGCTATGCCATTCACTGAATATCAGACTGTCAGATCAGAGAACTTTGAGCTGTGTGGGTATTTGTGGCCGGGTACTTTTGCGTGTGCCTGAGTGTGTATCCTTGTGCACAAGTTTTTCCTGATATAAACTCGACTTCAAATAAAATAATATGGAATTAACTACAATATAATAAAGTGCGGGCAGCACGGCGGCGCAGTGGTTAGCACGTGTGCGGCACAGTTCTAAGGTCTTGAGAACCTCCTGTGTGGGTTCAAATCCAGCTACCAGCCTACCTTTGTGGAGTTTGTATGTTCTCCCCGTGATTGCGTGGGTTTCCTCTGGGCACTCTGGTTTCCTCCCACATTCCAGAGACATGCATTTCAGGTGGATTGGATGGTCCAGGTTGTGAATGAGCGAGCGAGTTGTCTGTTCCTGTGTGCCCTGCGATTGGCTGGCAACCAGTTCAGGGTGTCCCCTGCCCACTGCCCGATGATTGCTGAGATGGGCTCCAGCACCCCCGCGACCCTACTGAGGATAAGATAATAAAGTGCATTAAATTTGATTTTTTGGCTGGTGGGGAAAAGCATATTCAATACATTTAGTTGTAATTGAATTTGGTTTTCTATTTGTAGAGAGAGAAAGCTGAGTTAGCTTGTTGTTTGGAGCTGCAAAAAATGAAAAGCCTTAAAAGGAAGGCAGGGTGTAACCAGCCGGTGTTTGGGGGTACTCAAGCACCCCCAAATTCAACCAGAGCACCCCCCAATAGCATTTTTAAAACTCTGGTTTGTTTAATAAAGTACAGGAAAGGCTTAAATATGATGGAGAAACGCTAGATAATCTTAAAAAAAGAAAAAAATGGAAAAACAAACATGTGAACCACAAAGTGTCAGAAATACTCCACTGCCTTGAAATGCTTCAGTCCATTTGATTCCTACCTTCGCTCTCGCCCCCTTCCTCGCTCCTCTTTCGTTTGGCTAGGTCACTTGCGGCATAGCAGCGGAGTCTGTGGAGGCTCCTGTGTATTATGGTGGGAGTAGCCATGTTAAAATTTCCGCTGGAATTATAAGGTGTTGAAAAGAGTACATCATTGTCTAATAAGTTCCCTGCTTCTTCTTCTGAATGTGTATGTGTGTGTGTATTCTGTTAGAAATAAATGTAAAAACTGGAAATTGCGTAGTAATAGTGTTTCTGCTAACCACAAATGGGATGTTCACAAATTGGAAGGGACATTCCTGAACATTGATGAATGAGGCTAAATTACTTTGAGTGAAATGATTTTGTTAAACCAGCTAGACACTCTTTTCATTGGAAAACATGGTGAAAGTTTGTGTTTCATGTTTGTTTTCGTACAGAAACCATATTATTTTCCATTATCAATACTTTTTGAAAAAGTGCCAGTGAGCCACTATAGAGCGCCAAAGAGCCACATGCGGCTCCAGAGCCACTTGTGTCCAGTGTTCCATTCTCAGCGCACAAGAACATCTAGCCAGCACACAAAAATGAAGACTCAAAATTGCTAATTAAGAAGCGACTTAAGTCAAAGTTACAGTGCATAAAGGAAAAAATACACGGGTTCCCCTGACATTGTGTCCTAAATGCGGTATTTTGAAGTCAATGTCGAACGAAGTTGAAAAGTAAAGTTAGTAGAGTTTGTCGAGAACCGGCTTCTTCGGCTCGGCTCACTAAAAGGAACCGGCTCTTTCGGGTCCTAAACGGCTCTTCAGGTTGTTTTTGCTTCTTTAATCCCAACATGACCAAATATTATGTAAAACTATTCACAAAATGAATTAAAAGAAGGGGGGGAATAGAACAAAAAAGAAAAAAATACCAAAATGAAAAAGTAGTGAAAAGCTGGGAAAAAAAGAAACAAAAGGAAGAAAAAAAAGAAGGAAAAATTTAGAAAAAAGCCAGAAAAAAGAAAAGAAAGAAACGTAGGAAAAGAGTAAATTGAGAAGAAAAAGAAAAAAATAACAGCTCGGAAAAAATAAACACAATGAGACTTTTTTTTAAAGGAATTTAAAAAAAAGTTGAAAAAAAACACGGAAAAAAGAAGAAAAAGTTTGTGTTGCATTCAAATAATTTCCAATTGTATCAAATTAATCTTCTTGCCAACATTGTACTTCCACTAAAAAAACGTGACTATGTACAGTTCTGTATCTTGCAACCGACTACATAAGCCCCCAAAAATGTTAATATTATGCGACAAAATATATCAGGAAAAAAAAAGAAATGGATATCTTGTGAAAGAATTGTAAGAACAAACGACGTTTGTAGGCCGTACAACCTTTGCAATAGTACATGAGTCAATTCATTCAAAAGAGAAAAATAATTTTGCATTGCCGGAAACTCAGCAAAATGTAACTTGATGTCAAATTTTTGACATGTTTGATAATTAATTATCTTGCCACACTTGGGATTATGGTTGCTCACGATTGTTTCAAGCGTTGCTCACCGACTTTGTGTGAACGCTCAGACCTGTGGAAAATTAGAGGGAACATTGCTTGTGTCTGACCCCCATGCTATAAAAAAGAAACAGCAGATATGTCACAAGTACTATTATTTGGTATTTAAGTAAAAGTGTTTTCACTTGAGCAAAATAAACTACTTTCACAAAAGTATACATACTGGTTTTCAACACATACACAGGGTGCACTGCACAATAGGGCTCCGTAGCCCTCTGTGGAGGTCGCTGCTGTTGTGCTTAAATCCGACCCTTCTCGTGAACTAAGCTTCTCAGCGCTGCAATGTTGGTGACATTTGCATATGTCATAGTAAACTTGTTGAACTGACTATGATCAGTTTTTGTTTGAATCATGCCAGTCAATATTCCTTAATAAACACATTATAGAGACAACAATCACATGTTCTGTTGGAAGCATAGTGCGCGTTCACACGAAGGTGCGTCCGATTTTTGTAGGAGAGTCAATTTTAGGCACATTTTTCGTGGCCTGCTCGGTTCCCATGATCTTCCTTGTAGTGGAGAAATCAAAACACCTTAGCGGTCAGAACACGGAACGCATTTAATGGAGGGAAAGTGAGGTTTTGTATTTTAATTATTATTTGCGGGGGCCACTCTGTTCGGCCTCCGGTGGAATAACTTTCAAATTGTTAGATAACTATGGCGTTAGCATATATGAGTACTTAAGGCAACAATTCATTGCGCTTGGCGTTGTCTTTGTTCAGACTGAGGCTTCTCAGTGTGATTTGTTTCTGTGTTTCCTCGTGACTAGGTTAGTATTAGTCATTCAGTGCTTAAAGCTATACCTCTGGCGTCGGAAAGGACGAGATAAAACAAAAGTTAAAAATGTAACTACGGTTCCATGAGTCCCATACGAACACTCGAGCACTTGTCACTCCGAACCCTCATGGTCACGCTAGAAGATTCTGAAAGTAACTTACCTTTGGTGAGACTGGGGTACAGGTGTGATAAATGAGTAACTAATTTTTTGGTATACATTTCTCAAACTGCGTACGCACGAAAGTAACATTCCGTGCCTAAAGCACTGCCTCTGGCGGTTGCACGGGACTCAAAGAACCCTCGTGACATTCGTAACTTTCGATTTAAAAAAGTAGAAGGCCACTGAAACAAAAACTGTCGTTTCCAGCCAACATTTGTATTATATTTTGTATCTCAACAATAACATTAAAAGTAAAAGCACTGATGTTATATTTTTAAACTAATAAGTAAAAGTCGGCAGAATAAATAATAAAATGCTTAATGAAGTACAAGATACCTAGAAAAAACACTTCTCAGGTACTGTAACAATCCTGACAAACAAGTCTGTTTTAAAACCAGCTGATAAACGTTTCATGCTTATTCTGATTGCTGTGAAGACAATTCAACTTTCTTAACAGAACATCAAATAGCTCCTTGACCACACAGTTGAAATGTATTTAGTAGATTCTTGGCCGAGCAGATGCTAAACCAGTGCAGCGTACATTGTGGGAATAAAAACAAAAGCCAGGATCCTAAAATATGTATTATAAACTCTTAGCTCTAAAAGGTTTTATTTTATAGAAATACATCAATTATTGAATCTTGTAGGGGTGGACTTCTGCGGCTGCTACATCGTGAAAGAGGCCAAGATACATTAGTGCTACATGGTACTCCAATTGTGTTACAGAAACATGTTTCATGTTTTCAACGTGGTATCTGAAAAAACTCCACAGTATGTTTTGGATAGAATGCTGTGTCTGGTCTTTGCAATTGTTACGTAATAGCAGTAATTATTTTCATTTTTTTAAAGCCGATGAGCCTATGAAGGACTAAACACAGCATAAACAGAAAAGTGTACAATGTAATGGGGGTTATGTTGTATAACACCCTTACATCAAGTGGAACGCGCAATACAAAAAATATCCTGTTCAGACACCCCCTTGCCCAGTACTTATAGCATTTACAGCACACAAGTCTTTCAGTCAATATTTAAAGTACAGCAAACACATTTAAATGTTCTCCTATTTTCCATATTACCGTTTCGATGCTTCTGTGCCCAATTGAGGACCCACATATACCATTCCCAGTTCTTGGGCTGAACAGTTCCAACAGAACCTCATTTTAGAATTTAAATTGTGTCATAGCAATGTGGTGAACATTGTTTACAACAAGATTTGATGTGGCACTCCAGGATATACATGCAATGAACATTTGAAAAAACAAGAAAAAAGTGTTAAGATAAATATGCACAAATATTTACAAGGTAGTGTTTGGAGACTGCCCTAAGTTGTTAGTGGATCAGAACATCAGTGCAATGGAAAAGTCGCCTAATGACAATTGCAATATAATGTAGGCACAGAAAGTGAGGTGCGGTTGAATGAGATGAGCATATTTTCAAACTAAATAAAAAAATAATAAGATAACAACAATATAATATTAAAAAAAAAAAAAAAAAAAAAAAATATATATATATATATATATATATATATATATATATATATATATATATATATATATATATATATATATATATATATATATATATATATATATATATATATATATATATATATCCATCCATTTTTGCACCGCTTATCCTAAGTAGGGTCGCGGGGTGCTGGAGCCCACCCCAGCGCCATCTTCGGGCAGTGGGCAGGGGATACCCTGAACTGGTTGCCAGCCAGTCGTAGGGCACACAGAGACACTCGCTCATTCACACCTAGGTACAATTTGAACAGGCCAATTAACCTGAAATGCATGTTTTTGAAATGTGGGAGGAAACCGGAGTGCCTGGAGGAAAACCACGCAAGCACGGGGAGAACATGCAAACTCCACACTGTCATGAACCAGGACGGACTCTCGGATCCAATAACGTTTGTTTCAAAGGAGTTTTCATTGGAAAGAGTTGTTGGAACTGGCTTGTGACGCCGGCGCTTGTCGGTCATCAACCTCTTTGGGTGGAATGGCAGCTCCGTGACAGGTAAGTGGAAGGTACAGCTTAGCAGGTAAGTCGATGGCCAGGGCGGGAGAGCAGGTCGAACAACATGGGACGGAAACAGGTCAAAAACGGAAGGCAGGCATGAATCAGGCAAGAGGATTAGTAGGTACTTTGTAGTCTAGAGAAACACACAGGGATATAAAAAGTAGGGTTTGACGTCCATATCTGGACGCCGACCGCTTAAGAGGAGAACGTCAGCCAATCAGGAAGTACGCTCCAGCGCGCCAAACGATTGCCCCAGGTGACCTAACTTAGGCAATCACGACAGAACCCCCCCTCAAGGGACGTCCCCCCAAAAAACACGTCACAGGGAAACACAGGTAATCCAAGACACGTCACAGGGAAACACAGGTAATCCAAGGAAAAAAGTCACAAGTAATTCCCAAAAATACATCAACGATAATCCAAAAGTGCGTCACAGGCAGTCCTCCGGCGAGTCACAGAACGTCCACAGGCATATCACCAGCGATCCCCTAGAACGGATAAACAATCCACCGGTCGGAACAGAAGAAAAAAAATGTTTCACCGGTAAAAGGAAAAAACGTAACAGAATTCCTCTGAATGAACGGAGACCCCATCATCAGCATCCGAAGGGGCGGCAGGGGGTGGGTCCGCATGTGGAAGGGTTGCGGTACCGGACCCTCGGGGACGAACACGGCGCGGTGCTGGTTGGTCTGGATGTAGGCAGTGGAACTCCGCCATGAGAGACCGGTCCAGGATCTGCCGGGTGGGGACCCATGACCTCTCCCCCAGACCGTATCCTTCCCAGTCGACCAAGTACTGGAGTCCCCGACCCCTGCGTCGGGAGCGGAGCAGGCGACGCACAGTGTAGACAGCTTCCCCGTCCAGAAGGCGCAGAGCCGGGGGAGGAGGCATTTTGGGTGCCAATGGGTTCTGGCTGACGGGCTTGATCCAGGAGACATGGAACGTGGGGTGCACCTTCATAGACCTTGGTAGGTAGGGACGGACCACTGAGGGGTTTATAATCTTTTCTATGGCGAACAGGCCTAGAAATCGAGGAGCCAGTTTCCTCGACTCAACCCTCAGTGGCAGATCAGCGGATGAAAGCCAAACATTCTGGCCCACCTGGTAGTTCGGAGCGGGGTTCCTCCGTCGATTAGCCCCGACTGAATGAGACTTTCCTGCCCGGAGGAGTGCGGCCCGGGCACGAGCCCAGGTTCGTCGACAGCGGCGGGCATTAGCAGTTGCGGACAGGCAGGAAGCTTCCCCTTCCTGGCTAGGGAACATAGGTGGTTGGTAGCCATATACGCACTGGAAGGGGGACATTCCCGTAGAGGAGCTAACCAGGGAGTTGTGGGCGTACTCCACCCATACCAATTGCCGAGCCCAAGACAATGGTTCACGAGAGACCATACAGCAGAGCGCTGTCTCCAGATCCTGGTTAACCCGCTCTGACTGACCATTGGACTGAGGGTGGAACCCCAATGAGAGGCTGATCGAGGCTCCCAGCAGATGGCAGAACTCCTTCCAAAAACCGGACGAGAACTGGGGACCATGGTCTGAGACAATGTCCTGAGGGATGCCATGGAAGCGGAATACGTGTTGCTGAACTTCCAGCGCGGTTTCTTCGGCAGAAGGAAGTTTGGGTAGTGCCACGAAATGGACCATCTTGCTGAACCGGTCCACAATGGTAAGTACGGTTGTCATCCCCTCAGATACTGGCAATCCTGTCACAAAGTCCATGGCGATATGGGACCACGGCCGGCGGGGAACCGGCAAAGGGTGTAGTAGACCGGCCGGGCGTTGGTGAGAGGCCTTGTTTTGGGCACATAATTGACAGGCTGAAACGTATCCTCGTACATCCTTGGCCATGGAAGGCCACCAGAAACGTCGGGACAAGAAACTGTGAGTCTGAGCCGACCCTGGGTGGTAAGACAGGCGAGAATCGTGCCCCCATTGAAGGACCTCAGACCGAAATGGTTCAGGGACGAATAGTCGGCAATCGGGACAGAAGCTGGGACCGGCCTGATCTGGTATGGCCTCTCTGACTCGGGCTTCAATATCCCAGGAAACAGCCGCTACCATGCAGTCGAAAACTTTAGTAATTCCTTGGGCCAGAAGACTAAATGAGGTGCATGCCGTCGCGCCTCGCTCATATGCGGCCGTTCCCCAGAGACGGGCTCTCCAGACAGATGATTTATAACAAAGGCCACTTTTGCCGCTTCGCTCGCGAAGTTGCGGGGCTGGAGATCAAATATTAGCCGAGAGTTTACAAGGAAGGGGCGAATCTGGGCGGGATCTCCACAGAATTTCTCCAGCGCGTCCACTTGTGGTTCAGCGAACCCAGCGCCGAGCTGATCTAGAAGGGGCGGAGTCGGATTTCGTGGCCGTGTACTCGGGGAAGTATTGCTACGCCCTGATGACGTTGTTCGCTGTGCTAACATGTCGGGTAAACTTGCCCAACGCTGCTGATGTTGATTAAACAAGTGCTGGTGTCGTTGCACCTGTTGAACCAGGGTGGAGACATCATGGGCAATTTGCTGTACCGCGCCTTCAGTCTGGAGTAACGCGGATGGCTGATCGACATTTCAGCATTCTCCGGCAAGGGAGAGAAACGTCCGCTGGATCCATGTTGTGGTCAGACCGTTCTGTCATTAACCAGGACGGACTCTCGGATCCAATAGCGTTTGTTTCAAAGGAGTTTTTATTGAAAGAGTTGTTGGAGCTGGCTTGTGACGCCGGCGCTTGTCGGTCATCAACCTCTTTGGTCAGAATGGCAGCTCCGTGGCAGGCAAGTGGAAGGTACAGCTAAGCAGGTAATTCGATGGCCAGGGCGGGAGAGCAGGTCGAAAAACGTGGGATGGAAACAGGTCAAAAACGGAAGGCAGGCATGAATCAGGCAAGAGGAGTTGTAGGTACTTTGTAGGCTGGAGAAACACACAGGGATACAAAAAGTACGGTCGTCCATCTCTGGACGCAGACCGCTTAAGAGGAGAACATCAGAGAATCATGAAGTACGCTCCAGCGCGCCAAACGATTGCCCCAGGTGACTTAACTTAGGCAATCACGACACACACAGGAGGTTCGATCTTATGACCTCAGAACTGTGCCGCACACGCGTTAACCACTGCGCCGCCATGCTGCCCTATATATATATATATTGAGCATATATATATATATATATATATATATATATGCTCAATGCCCGATGATTGCTGAGATGGGCTCCAGCACCCCCGCGACCCTACTGAGGATAAGCGGTGTAGCTGATGAGATGATATATATATATATATATATATATATATATATATATACACACAGTGGAACCTCGGTTTTCGAACGCCTCTCAGTTTGCACAAATCGATGCTCGACAAAAAATTTAGAGAAATTCTTGCTTCGCTGTTCGGTCAAAAAATCGGTCTTCGAACGCCGGTAATGTGTGAGTTCGTACGCTACGGTGTGATGCTGAGCGGCGCACGAGTGTAGATGGCTCACACCCCTCAACTGGAGTTGGGAAATACAAACTCAAGGATGTACTGTGAAAATACTGGAGCAGAGAATGATCCCCTTCCTTCAGAGACTAGGTCGCAGGTGACAACAGGTTTTCTAAAGGGGCTAAGGGTAAAGGGAATGGACTGGCTAAGCATGTTTCCAGATCCAAACCTTATAGAACATCTGCTGGGCATCCTCAAGCAGAAAGTGGAGAAGCAAAGGATCTTGAATTTCCCCTAGCTCAGTCATGTTGTCATGAGAAGTGGAAGAGCATTCTAGTGGCAATTTGTGAGGCTCTGGTGAAATTCATGACCAGGAGGTAATAAGGTGGTTCTGCAAAATCATGGTGGCCACACAAAATATTGAACTTGAATTAAACAAGAGATAGAAAAAAAAATTCACTGGCAGATAGTTTTTGCTCACTTCAACTAACCGTAAGAGAGTAAGATTCCATTGCAAACATGATTAAATCAAAGATCGTGCACATAATTTTGCTAATGTAGTTTTTCCTAATTTACTGGAAAAAAAGAATATTGTACCGTAAAAAAAATGTTTGTTCCCCTGGCAAATAATTTTATTGTCATTTTAAATTTGTTGTTGTTATTTTTCTAGAAAACAGGATACACATGTTGTGAAACATGAGAAACGGGTTTAAAATGTATTAAAATCCATAATTACAGTAAAATTGTGAACCAAAAGGAAATGAAGAAAAAGTTGTTATAATCTAATTTTAATGACCTTATAATTAAAGCGTAAAAAATACTGCTGCCGGAAATGAACTTATAAACATTTTTAACACACGGTGAGCTTTGAGATTAAACGAAAAAAGTTTGCTTCGGCTCAAAAACGGTGAAGAACTCTGCTCACTTTACTCCCACAAATGTTATCATATAATCTGCCCCATAGTCTGCCCTTGAGTCTGCCATTGTTTTATCATACTACCTTCAAAAGCAAGTTCTAATTTCTTCAATTTTTTGCATTTGTGAGGCCACATGTAATGTTTTTTTTCTTAAGGAAAACGGCAGATTTGGGGATGAAAGACTTATGCTTCTTTTTTGACCCAGCCATTTCTTTAATCTTCTGTCACACTCGAGATACCAATAGGGCTGTTTTATTCCTGGAGGACAGAGTGTTTTTACCCCGGAGTGGATTGCGCCGCTATGAATCTATAATGTAATCCCCCAACATGAGGAGACACCCATCATTCAAATGTTACAGTGCATTACATTTTCAACCCATCAACTATGTTGCAAAGCTCAGACATTGGAATCTGAGAACTATATGAGGTGGAGAGAAAGTCTAACTGTTTTGCTGTGAGCGTGTGATTGCACGTGCACTACTTTGCTCGGGAACTGGCTTTGGTGCATTGACATGCATTAGCATAGGTGCAGCAAAAAACACGGTGTGTTGAGTGCGCATAAGTTTATATGGTGTGCTGCTGTGCGTGTGTGGAAGCATTTGAATGTGTGTGTGTGTGTGTGTGTGTGTGTAATTTTATATAGAGGAAATGTGAGTGGGGGTGGAGAATGGAAGTGAATTACGCCTTTTTGCAGAGGGGATGGGTGTATATATGCATGAGGATATATGGGGGATGGGTAAGCAAGCACTATGTATGTATGCATGTTCAACTGTGTGTATGTGTGAGAGACTGACTGACAGACTGACTGACTGACTGAAAACTGAGCCATTTAAGTATAGTAAGCTAGAGATTGAATATCTAAGAGTATGCATTTTTTTAATGACGCACAAACGGTTGTAGGCAATAAACACTAACATGCACGAGCTGCTATTTTTTTCAATCTTTGTGCGTATGAGTTTGTAAGTGTGCATATATTACGCACATATGCAATGGAGCTTTTTTTTCAAGAGAGTAATAAATGTGTATGTGAGAAGTAGATTTTATGTGTGTTTGCCCGTCTGTTTAACTGTAATGAGTGTGTATGAGTCAATGTGTTGCACACATGTGTGTCAGGCGCAAACCTTTTATTTGAGCTTGGACTGAATAATAATGGATTTTCCTTTTTGTGACATGATATCGTTCTTATTCAATGACTTTCTTTATACTACTTTGATTTTGATATTAAAATCTTATTCTGAACATAAAATGTGATGCTGTGAATACCTACCTACCTACCTACCTACCTACCTGCCTACCTACCTACCTACTTATCATCATTGAACTCTTGTTCATAAACATAAACTAAATCTTGTGACACTCGCAATTACAAGAGCACACAAAAACTTTCAATCAATGAAGCACTCCCACACCTTACGACTCGCAAATCATACTTTTGGGAGGCACGAAGAAACCAGAGTACCTGGAAAAAAGCTAGAGGTAAAATCTTAATCCCAAGCCCGAGTCCAACCCGAGTCCAAACCCGACCCGGCCTGAATTTCGGCTAGGGTCGGGCCTAAAATGTCAATCGTTACATTTGGCCAGGCTTCTCTCTCGCTTCTGTCACTCAACACGTACTGTACTAAACCTTACCAATGTCAATTCAAAAAACTCATTTCTTACCATATTATCCACCATCCATTGTTCTTCTTTGTCTCTCTGCCTCTCTTTCTCTTAAAAGTGGAAGGTACAGCTCTTAAAACTAGATTCTCAAGGACGTGGTGCTGCTGTGGTTCATGGCCCAATTTTCAACCTGCTAAAATGACGGACGGCCCTAACCTTTTCTGATAAAATCCGTCAATGATGGAAAATTGTTGCTTAACTTCTGCAGACATAGAAATACTAAAGATGAATATTTTCATACAGTTTTGTTTAAGTTAGATTTCGATGCAAAAGACATGCTTTAGTTTTTATCATCGACCTCTCCTCGTCCCGAGTCCTCACAAAAATAATGTGAAATTTTGGGTTTACTTCGTGGGGGGGCCCTGCAAATCATCTTACTATATCGAGCTCGAGGTCGGTCATGTTTTAATACCCGTGGGCCTGGGTGGGGTAGGGCTGGATTATTTTAGACCCGATCTTACCTTTGGAGGAAACCCACACAGGCGCAAGGAGACCTGTCGGTGAAACCCAGGACCTCTGAACTATGAGATAAACATGCTAGATTTGTATTTATTCCCTTTGAAAGGAGTCACTAAATGTGATCTAAAACCGCAATATTGCAATGTTATAATTTAGTACTGTTCTTGCACAGATGCCTGATTCTGGGCTTTTGTGCTGGCCAGACCCCAAAGAAGCAAATTCTCCGATATTGGTGTGTGATTTAGGTTCTCAGTGCACATGACCTGAAATACTTGTTAATAGTAACTACAAGTTTTTTTATTCCAAAACATAGTGAAAACATTAGAGTGAATGAGTAAATGCAAGTAAGTCATTTGGATTGTTCCAATGATATTTTACAGTTTTAGACCATAACGAAAACGTTTGTGCTTGGTATTTCTTTCGGTCTCCACTAAGAGGACGACGAGGTGAGCGGAGAAGATGAGGTAAAATTTTGGACTATTTGATAAAGTTTCAGGAGCGAGCAGAGAGAGTGGGAAAGGTGAGATGGCACAACATTCATTTGGACAGGTAACTTAAAATTAGTTTTACCTGGTTATATCAGTATCAGAAATTATTTTCCCCCCATTTTATTAACACTCCACTTATTGAAACATAAATATTTTGTTTGTTTGTTGTACATGATTCAATTGTTTGTTTGTTTGTACATGATTCAGATTGAATCGTTTCTTGTACATGATTCAATTGTTTGTTTGTTTGTACATGATTCAAATTGAATCGTTTCTCCGGCGCCGTCACGAATGGCAGCCACTCCAGCAGCTCCCGTGTTATTTTCGATTGTTCTGTTATTTTCGATTGTTCTCAGCTTAGGGATGCTGCTGGAAAAGTGAATTTCCCTTCGGGGATGAATAAAGTATCTATCTATCTATCTATCTATCTATCTATCTAATAACAGAAAATGCATGCTTACATGCACATGAACAAGCTTCCCATTGATTAACTGAAGCAACAGAGGGTCAGGGAAAAGTTGCTTGGGGAGTGCAGTCTTCTTGTGTTGGTCGCCTGTAGGTCAATAAATCTAGTTGAATGCCAATAAAAATACAATAAACTAAATAACCTAAATGTTTTTAGCTTCATTAGGGTCGATTACCATCTTTTTATAAAGAGAAATAATAATTTTGTATCTTATCATTCGGTTTGTATACTGTGCAAGTATACAGTGGATTACATTTTTTCTGGATATTAACCATACAGCAGGGGTCATCAACATGGTGCCCACGTACGGTTCATAGTATTTTAACTGCCGTGCCAGTTTTTTTTTGTTTTTTCTTCTTTTCTTTTTGGACTTTATTTCTGGTTTGGACATTGTCAGGTTTGATTTTAATAAGAAATGTTACTTTGTTCCTTGTATTGTTGTTTATTATTTTCAGCCCCCCTGCTTCATTTCCAGCTTCCCCTTACTTGGGTCCACCATCCCTCAAAGCTAACGCTTTGTTTGGAAATGCAACCTGGGCATATCTTCATCTATTTTGGACCAGGGGTCAACAATGTGATGCCCGCACACCAGGTAAGCCCATAAGAACACCTAGGTAGCCCGTGGACTTTTTCTGGAAACAGCTCTCCAGTGAAGGGCCATTGTGATATTCCAGGAAATATGATTTCTAACTGGCATGGAAAATAATTTACAATCCAAGCATATTTTTGCTGTACGTCCAAATTAATGTGGGAGCTCACCATTCCCCACCCATGCTCTCATATGTAGATGCAAACGATATTTATATGAACACACTCCTGTAAGCACCAGAGAAGGGTAGTTACGAGTTACATTTACTTCGTTACATTT
The DNA here is from genome assembly GCF_059441175.1 of Urocampus carinirostris. Taxonomy (NCBI): domain Eukaryota; kingdom Metazoa; phylum Chordata; class Actinopteri; order Syngnathiformes; family Syngnathidae; genus Urocampus; species Urocampus carinirostris. Next base: position 4,136,572 of record NC_142349.1, on the reverse strand, counting down.
ACTTGAGTGTGTTTCTAGGACGTTTTGTAATTCTGGGAGTATTTTTAAATCACAATACTTTTTAATATTACTTCAGAAGATTTGTGAAGAAGAAACTGTACTCTTACTCCATAACATTAGGCTACATTGAACCGGTTACTTAAATCCACTCCACATAAATAAGCACATTTTATCTTCGTTGGTTTTGTTATCTGAGTCCCGTGTTTCCTGTGTGAGCGTGGAGCTTTGGAGCCCATGCCCCGCCCTCTTTTAAGGGGCAGCGTACAAGCCAGGCAGGCGGGATTACGGCTTGTGTGTGATCTGAACCCCGGGGATAAAAAAAACACAAATAACTGCACAGGAATTAAACTTAAACAGTATTAATGTTACTTTATTTACTTTACCCTTTCAAACGGTTATTTCATGATTACTGATGCGGGCCACCTGGGTCTGCTCCGTTGGCGCCAACAGCCACGGACGCTGATTGGCCGCTGACCTCTTTTTAAACCCCGGCTTTCCTGTCAACATTCGTCAGATCGTCTGCGAACCTTAGCTACACGCAAGGCAAGCTCTTTTGACTCCTGACTCTATCCTGCCCTGTTCTCCGTCTGATTTCCGTTGCCGACCTCTTTTCTGAACCCGTTTACGTTTTTGCTCCTCGACACGGTAGTGCCACTTCCGCGTTTCCAGCGATCTGCTACCCGTGACTGACAATCACCGGATCGTAGTTGCAAGCCCTTTCCTCCTTCTAAATAAAGCTGAGTAGAACTAACGCAATTGGGTCCCGTCTCCGTTCCTGGTCCATGACATGTTAAGGTTTTTGTGTTTTTCCATACGCTCATGTAGGATGTAGATCAGGGACTGTGTAGATAGATAGATAGATAGATAGATAGATAGATAGATAGATAGATAGATAGATAGATAGATACTTTGTTCATCCCCGAAGGGAAATTCACATAATAGTAGTCTGTAGCCTGTACAGCCCTTTGACACTTCTTGTGTTTAAGGGATATATATATATATATATATATATATATATATATATATATATATATATATATATATATATATATATATATATATATATATATATATATATATATATATATATATGACTTTATTATTTTATTTTTTATAAATGAATTCTACGTTTTATTGCACCCTGTTGCCCAGATAAGGGGCACAGTATACACTTATTAATTTACACTTTTATTGAGTTGTGTTGTTGTGAGGGTCAAACAGAGTTCCCGAATGTTTGATCTTACATTACACAGTCCAGCGTTCCTCCGAATCGCTCAGTCCACAATTAGTAGATTTGGGAGTCCACAATTGAAGGGATTTGGGAGTACAGTCAATAAACATGCCCGATTAAAGTCGCCGTCGACGATAAGCTCCATTGGGGCAGTGCAAGCTGACGTTCAGCAGCGGGCAGGAGATATAGCGCTATGCTAACGTTAGCACCTGGCGAAACTGTTAGCGGTGGAAAGTATACAGCAAACACAAAGACCACAGTTAACTCTCCCGGTACATAGCTAGAAACTCCATATCGAGTGAGCATAGTGTATCAATGGTTCCGCTATTATTGTAGCGCGTAGTCTCCAACCCCTGCTTTTACCGGAGTCTTCGTCTCGTTTGAGACGGTGATGTAATGCGGCGTCGGGAAAGCCAAGACTCCGTGATGGCAAAAAAAAGTCCTCCAATTCCGGACGTTGTTGGTGGCGATCCGCAGCTCAATTCACTCATTGTGGACGGATGGATCTGGCGTTGGTTGAACATGCTTGGGAGCGCTGGTCTGTGTGGTCGCCTTCTTAGCTTAGCTCAGCCTTTTCTCCGTCGTTGTCATTGTCGGCAGGCGGCAAATCTTTCAGGGAGATCCGGTGGTCTCTGTATATCCCTCGGGATGTAGTGGATATTATTGTAAGTGCGAAGGGAGTCGAAGGGAAAATAAGAGGGATCAGGGGACACTGAAAAACAAAAGACGAACTGGAGCTCGAGCCGCAGCGTCTAGTAGACGCGCCGCCAAAAATTGGATTTACTTATTGCATTCGACAGTTCAGTAAGGTATTTTTATTTGAAGACATTATATCCTCACATGACTATAGTTTCCCCCCCAGACTTCATGAGAAGAAAAGTCGATCCATCCATTATCTGCGCCGCTTATCCTCAGGCGCCAAGCAGGGATCTAATGAGCAGGCATGTTTTTGGAATGTGGGAGGAAACCGGAGTTCCGGGAGGAAACCCACTCAAGCACGGGGAGAACATGCAAACTCCACACACAAAGGTTCAATCTCATGACCTCAGAACTGTGCTGCACACGCGCTAACCACTGCACCGCTGCTGTGCTGTAGAAGTCTATCTATCTATCTACCTTGGTCATATCCCTCAAGAGGGGTTACCGACAGCAAGTCACACACATACAATAACAAAGAAAATAAAAGGGAAATAAATAGCAAAAAACACATGGAAATTTTTGGACCATGGCCAACCCAATTGCCCAAACACCCAAACAAGTTAGGCACCTCGGCACCCAAGTTGGTCATGCTTTCGTCCCTCCAGATGAAGTGGGACACCAGAAAGCGGCCCTGTCACTCGAGTCAGGGTGACACAACACACTCTTTTTTTCAACAGCAGGGCCCGACAGCTTTCACTGGTTTACCCCTGCCGCATCATACGGGTGCTCAGCCCATCCTTAAGAACCCGTCCACAATCCCACTATCCTTTCACAACACCTCTCCACTCCTTTCTATCACCAACAAGAGCTCTAGCTTCCATTATATTTAGCAGTGCACTCATAACACCATCCATTCACGTCAATCGCGGCCTTCCTCTTGGTCTCCTTCCATTGACTTCTGCTCTGTAGATCCTCTTCAACATTCGCTCCTCATCCATCCTCTCCATGTGTCCAAACAACCGAGTACTCTCTTATCAACACGCTTGCTCAGTTCCACGACTACTCCAGTTCTGTCTCTCACAATTTCATTTCTCAGTCTATCCAATCTTGTCACTCCTAACATAGTCCTCAAACACTTCATCTCAAAAACATTCAACTCCCTTCTTAAATCTGCGTTCAGGCTCCAAGTCTCTGCACCATACAACACAGTCGGCACAATCACACTCTCATACAGTCCCCTCTTAACATCCATACTCATACTCTTGTTGTTCATCACTCTCCTCAGAGCACCCAAAACCTTGCTTCCTTGATTCACTCTGTGCAATACCTCACACTCCATTCCACCAACTGCAGCCACATCACAACCCAAGTGCCTAAAGCTTTCAACTTCTTCCAGCACCTGTCCATGCAACCTGATTTCTAACATCATGCCCACTCCATCACGTGAACACTTCATCACCTTACTCTTCCCAACATTGACACATAACTTACGCCTATCACATACTCTTCCAAACTCCGTAACCAACATTCTTAATGTTTCCTCAGAATCAGCCACAAGCGCTGTGTCATCTGCAAACAACAACTGACTTACCTGCCACACTTTTCCACTGTTGTCCATCATGTCTACACCTCTGCCAAATATTCTTGCATTCACCTCTCTCACCACACCATCCATGTACACAGTAAACAGCCATGGTGACATCACACACCCCTGTCTCACACCAATCAACACAGGGAACCACTCACTTTTCTCACTCCCTACTCTCACACATGCTCTGCTGTTCATATAAAAACTCTTCAATGCTTCCAACAAATTTCCACCAACTCCATACATCACCATCACATGCCACAACGCCTCCCTATCAACTCTGTCATACGCCTATTCCAAGTCCATGAAAGCCAAATAAACATCCTTACCTTTTGCAAAATATTTATCACACACCTGTCGTACTGCAAACACCTGAGCCACACATCCTCTTCCTTTCCTGAAACCACTCTGCTCCTCCATCACCACCTCATTCGTTCTTTCTCTCACTCTCTTAATCAAGACTCTTCCAGGCACAGACAACAAACTGATACCTCTCGAATTGCGACATTCATACTTATCACCTTTACCCTTATACAATGGCACCACACATGCACTACACCAATCAACAGGAACCACACCACTTAAAAGCATATATTCAACAAGCGTACTAACCAGTCATAGCTGTGCCACCTTTTTTCAGGCATTCAGCAGTACAACCATCCAACCCAGGTGCATTCTGTCACGGTCGCCTTGGTGACCAGTCTGCCCCGCCCTCTGGGCAACAGCTGAAGCAGATCCACTAATTGTGTATCTGCTATTTAAGGCTGCATTGTGGGCTCTGCGGTTGCTGGTTCATTACTCATTATTCACAATCCCGGTCTGTTATGCCTTGTCCTGTTTTAGTCTGTTATGCCTTGTCCTGTTTTAGTCTGTTATGCCTTGTCCTGTTGAGTTCGTGCCGGAGGAACTCTGTATTGTTCTGTTTTGCCCCGGAGTATTGGGCGACTTTTATTTTATTAAATAAAACTTATGGATCGTCAACGCATTTGAGTTCTCCCTTCATGCCTCCTGCCTCCGTTCTGGTCCGGTCCCCTTCCTCGCCACCACAGCTCGTGACAGAATGAACCAGCCAACAAATAGAACTCAGCGAACGATCCCAGCGCGACTTGGGGAGAGCTGGAGAGCGCAGTTCGGCAGGCGCCTACTGAGTTGGCCTTCCCTGCCCGTTCGAACCACGGCCCCGCCCGTCGTGGCCCTTGCTGTGCCTCGAATGGGGTCCCAGGAAGAATTGACGCCTGCCTGCCCGACTCCCGTGCCGATTGCCTGCTATTCCCTCTCCCCTGCGTGCAAGTCCGACTCCGACTCCGCTGCCCGTCAGGCCGACTCCGCTGCCCGTCGGGCCGACTCCGACTCCGCTGCCCGTCGGGCCGACTCCGACTCTGATGCCTGCCTGCCCGACTCCCGTGCCGACTGCCTGCTATTCAGTCTCCCCTGCCTGCTATTCAGTCTCCCCTGCCTGCTATTCAGTCTCCCCTGCGTGCCAGTCCGACTCCGCTGCCTGCCAGTCCGACTCCGCTGCCTGCCAGTCCGACTCCGCTGCCTGCCAGTCCGACTCCGCTGCCTGCCAGTCCGACTCCGCTGCCTGCGTGCCAGTCCGACTCCGCTGCCTGCGTGCCAGTCCGACTCCGCTGCCTGCGTGCCAGTCCGACTCCGCTGCCTGCGTGCCAGTCCGACTCCGCTGCCTGCGTGCCAGTCCGACTCCGCTGCTCCTGTTTTGCCGGTTCTGATTTTGACTCTCTCATGCCTGGTCTGTTTTGATTTTGACTCTCTCATGCCTGGTCTGTTTTGATTTTGACTCTCTCATGCCTGGTCTGTTTTGATTTTGACCCTCTCATGTTTTACCTGTTCTGATTTTGCCCGTCCTGTTTACCTGCCCTGATTTTGCCCGTCCTGTTTACCTGCCCTGATTTTGCCTGTCCTGTTCTCGTCGGTTCTGCCTGTCTGTTATCCCCTGTCCAGTTTGCCCACCAGAACCCCTCCCTGCCGAGCGCCGATTCCGATCCGCCCGACGCAGATGGCGCCTGCCTCTCCCCGTTCCTGCGTGTTCGGAGGAGGGAGCGGGGTTGCCCCAATCGCGAGCGTCAACATTCCGGGGCGTGAGGTTGTAATTTTTTCTTTTTGGGACCTCGGGAGCTGTCCCTTAAGAGGGGGGCTCTGTCACGGTCGCCTTGGTGACCAGTCTGCCCCGCCCTCTGGGCAACAGCTGAAGCAGATCCACTAATTGTGTATCTGCTATTTAAGGCTGCATTGTGGGCTCTGCGGTTGCTGGTTCATTACTCATTATTCACAATCCCGGTCTGTTATGCCTTGTCCTGTTTTAGTCTGTTATGCCTTGTCCTGTTTTAGTCTGTTATGCCTTGTCCTGTTGAGTTCGTGCCGGAGGAACTCTGTATTGTTCTGTTTTGCCCCGGAGTATTGGGCGACTTTTATTTTATTAAATAAAACTTATGGATCGTCAACGCATTTGAGTTCTCCCTTCATGCCTCCTGCCTCCGTTCTGGTCCGGTCCCCTTCCTCGCCACCACAGCTTGTGACACATTCCCCCCTTTCATTTCTTTCACTGCCTCTTGCACCTATCATGTTTCCACAGGCTTCACATTTAAATCACCCAACACGGGCATTCTCTCCATACCATCGATCGCCTCGACTCTCACTTCTCTCCCATCCTCCACAGTTAGCAACTCCTCAAAATACTCTGCCCATCTATTGGGCGGCAGTAGCTAAGGAGGTAGAGCGCTCGTCTTGGGATCAAGGTATCCCAGTTCGAATCCCTGCTTGTCCGTGTTACATGTCGAAGTGTCCTTGGGTAAGACACTGAACCCCCTAATACCCCCAATAAGCAGGTTAGCGTCTTACATGGCTGCATTACAAGGCCGCTATTGGGAAATGTGGAGCACATTGTAAAGCGCTTTGGGAAGTCATTGACTTGAAAAGCGCTATATAAATGCAGATCATTTCATTCATTTCATTTCATTTCATTTCATTTCATTTCATTTCATTCCTCGTCCTGACTGCACTACCGCTAACCAGCAATCTACCATCCTTATCTTTCACTTTCTCTTCCTTTCCAGACTCACTGTTTCTTACTCTTTTCACTTCTTTCCAGAACACTTGTCTCCTTTCCTCAAAGTTCACTCCTATCTTTCGACACCATTCATCATTTGCTTTCCTTTTCGCTGCTTCCACTGCCGCTTTTACCAACCTTTTCTTCACTTTACATCTTTCATACGCATCGCCACTCTTATCTTGCAGCCACTCCTCAAAGGCACGTCTCTTTTCTGTCACAGCCTCTGATACCTCATCATTCCACCATTCACTTCCTTTCCTAATACCTCGACCAACTTTTCTCATTCCACACATTTGTTTTGCACTCCTCAACACTGCCTCTTTAAACCACTTCCATTCAATTTCCACACTCTCCATTTCTCTTCTACTAACCCGTTTATACTCTTTCCTTATCCTCTCTTTAAACTCTCTTTCCTTCTCTGCCTTATTCAACTCTGACATTTTCACCTCTTCCCTCACACTCTTCTTATAACTACCACTCATTTCACCTCTGTAAACATGCACATTGAACAATCTACTTAACATCCCTTTCTTAACCACTACATAATCCATCAGTGCTCTGTCCACCAACTTGCCACTATCCACTCTGACAAAGGTATACTTATTCACGTCCCTCTTTTTAAGCAATGTATTTCCAATCACCAACTCATTTTCCACACATAACTCAATCAGTTTCTTCCCACTCTCATTTCTTCCTGGTACTCCATATCTACCAATCAAATTTTAACCGTTTCATCACCCACTCTAGCATTCAGGTCACTTAGTATTACCACTTTACACCCTTCTTTCGCACTTGCCACACATTCGGACAAGTCTTTCCAGAACTCCTCTCTCTCCTCAGCGCTTCTTTCTGAACCAGGTCCATATGCACTTATAAACATCCATACTTCTACACCCCACTTCAACCTCACCCACATCAATCTGGAAGATATCTCTTTCCACTCCACCAGTTTTTCCTTTGCTTTCTCACTCACAAGCACAGCCACTCCTTCTCTAGCATGTCTACCCGTAACTCCAGACCTTCTACCATACATACCTCCACGCTGTAATTCACCCTTTCCTTTCATCTTTGTTTCACTCAAGGCTAACACATCAACCTTCCTTTTAGTCATCATCCTTCCGATCTCCTCTTTCTTCCACTCAGTCGCTTTACTTTCACATCCTCTCACATTTAATGACCCTATAACTAGGGTTTGCGAGACCTTTCGGTCTCCCGCCCCCCTTTCTTTGCCTTGCTGTCTCTTAGGGAGTAGAGATAGAGAGGAGAGGATCCCCAGTCCCCTCGCTCCCTCCACTTTAGTCGCCTCTTACGACACACAGCGGACCATGGTGGGAGAATTCTCTTACCTCTCACAAGGAGAGGGCCCCTCACCACATGGCTGCAGAAGTAAAATCCATTATATAAAATATGATGTAATACAAAAATAATAGACATCCATTCTTTTAATGGTATTTATTTACCATGCATTTACATAGACTTTCATATCCTGTTGTGTGATTGTAGACTAATGATTGTTTCCCAGCATCACTTCAGAGCACTGCAAAATGGATAAGCACTTGTTTATACGTTCGTGCACCAGCCATGAATTTTATAAGAAATTGAAATTTTCCAGTTTAATTCTCGTCTGGATGAATCTGAATTTGGCAATCCAAAAGAAGGCAGTAAAATAAATACAGTGTGAAGCAAGAAAATACAGAGTACTGAACATAAAGCAGATGTAAGAAATCCATCCATCCATTTTCTGTGCTGCTTATCCTCAGTCGGGTCACGGGGGTGCTGGAGCCCTATCTTCAGGAAGTGAGGAGGGGACACAGAGACAGACGACTCTCTCGCTCATTCACGCCTAGGGACAATTTGGACCTGGTAATTAATCAGACATGCATGTTTTTGGAATGTGGGAGGAAACCGGAGTTCCCGGAGGAAACCCACGCAAGCACAGGGAGAACATGCAACATCCGCACAGGAAGGCTTTGGATTTGGACATCAGAACTGTACTAAGGATGCACTAACCACTCTGCTGCTGTGAGATGTAAGAAATAAGCTATGCATAAATATACATAGACCATAATTAGCTCCATCTGTTAGAATGAAGCTGTTGGTGAACCTTAAGGGTCACCTTTTCTGCTCATTCTACAACAACGTAAATCAAAACTTAAATGTATCTATCTATCTATCTATCTATCTATCTATCTATCTATCTATCTATCTATCTATCTATCTATCTATCTATCTATCTATCTATCTATCTATCTATCTATCTATCTATCTATCTATCTATCTTGTTTAAAACATCAAAGATTTTCAGTGAAGCCTTGGTGGCTGAAAAATATTTAACTAAGGGGACATTAAAGGGACAGTGTGTATTATTTGACCACTTGATGTCGTTCAACCAAATAAAAAGGTGCGAAAAGCATAACGAAAAGTATCAATAAATAGATATATTCTATATCGGTTTTTTAGTTTTTTTTAGTTTTTGCTGTATTCTATATCGCTTTTTTTTACCACTAGGAGGAGGTTAATAAAAGGGAAATTTCAATCATTAATAAGGGGAGGAATCAGTTGAGGTTGACGGGTATGCATTAGGTTTTCGAATTGCAGAGAAATGTCACAACTGCGCGTAGAAGGTGCTCTTGTTTTGGTAAAAAACAAACGGTTTCCGCATCCGCGTATGCCTACTGGTGCTCGCTTGATCTCCTCGTAAGAAAGCTGGCAAAGTAGTGGAACCTGAAGCAAGCCGCGCATCAGCAGCAGCAGCAGCAGTTGGCAGCAGCAGCACTCACCGGACTAGTTTTAACGGGACACTGTATCAAAACTGTTTTTAGTAAAAGCCGCATGTCACCCTCGCCCTACAGAACATCGCGAGCACGAAAGGAACAGGTGGAGACGCGCTTTACTGTGAGCCAATCCAACAATCTGACTTTTCCTCATTTCTAATCATCTAACGTCTTGAAAGTTCGGGAAATCGTTGAAGCATGAAAACCGGCGTGGAGTAACAAATCTTGTTGCAAAACTCGCCTTCTTTTCGGCTTTATTTCAAAACATCGCTGAGAGTGGTGCTCGGATCCCCGACAGAATCGTGGATGTTTCTCTTGAGAGGGACCGCCAACTTTTTAAAGGAACAGAAAACCACGTTTTTTCGTTGATTTTGGTAGAAGGGAGAAAACAAGAAAAAGAGAATCGCGGGAGAAGTGGATGTATATCTGGCCATGGATGTGACAGTTTACCCAGCGCCTCCTCAACCTCTGGCTGCGCCAGAGCACACTAGACTGGGGCAGATTTCCTATCCCGACCCGGGCTTCGGAACCAACAAGGTAAGTGACACAGAGCGCAAACCTTATGCGGCTTATTGTCTGGTACAAGAAAGTCACCGTTGTGTTGCCCCCACTTTAATTAACTGTGGGGGTGTTTCATCCGCCTTACCCTGACAATTAAATGCTAATTAATTACTAGATTAGCTTGAAGTTAATCAAACTAGCTCCGCCTGCCGCTGTCTAGCGATGATAGATTAGGATTTGCTAGATTCTCACTTTTGTGATTATTGGGTAATTGTGCTTTAAACCCAGTGTTTCTCAAACATTTCGGTGGGTCGCGGGCCTTTGACTTGGCAGGATAATGGTAAGAGAAAAAAAAAGATAACTCCTTAACAATGGAGCGCGTAGTTTGAAATGTCATTAAAAAGTTGAATGTAAAATCCTCTCTCGATGAAGAATATGTTGTTGATTAACAATGTCCAACTGAGATTAAAAAGCCATCATGCTTTTCCCCCAACTGTTTTTAATCTTATATTATCAGAGCTGTTCGGGGCAGAACACATTAGGTTTGAGGAATGGGGGCTGAGAGAAGTGCTGTAGAGTGATGTCATGCTTATTGCTGCAGGTTTTTCTTTTAATTTCTGTTTGTGAGTGTAGCATGAAAATGGCAAAAGTAAGAACGGGTCATCGTAGTAATTCCCAGGCCAGTCGAGATACATAGTCCCCCTACTTTTTGGTCCTCAGATCCTTCTCCAGGCTGGTTTTGGGCTTAGGGTTTGCTCCCCCGGATGAAACAGATTATCCTGCCTACCAGTAGCAGAAGAATCCTGATTTGACTCAGATACCGCACCTTCATCATATGGTGGCCGTTTTTGTCCCTTGTCGTCGAAAATCATCCTACAAGACAGGCTTATAAAAAGAGTGTTTTTTTGCCAATGGGTCACAGGAAAATGTTTCTTCTGTTAACTGTAAATTGCGAGTGACATCGTCTTAGCAGTACATGTGGGTATTTGGGATGCATTCGGTTCACACTGCACACAAACAGAAGTCACAATTCGTGTGGCGTGAACACAGACACACACCAAAAAAACAACACAAGTTTCCCACAAAATTGTAATCTTCGTGCAGAGATCAGCTATGGGAAAGTAGCTTTGGCATGTTTACTTTGATTGTGGTTTGTACAACATTTGCTTGATAAGTAACAGTTGTTCGATGAAAGAAAACTTTAACAGGACATCATTGTGTTTTATTTAGCACCTCACAGTGGTCAAAACCCCTTATTTCATTAAAAAAAATATAGATCTGGATAAAATGCAAAACTATTATATAAATAGGCGTTTTAAGAAATACCCTTAGGTCAAGAAATCAGTATTTATTTTATATAACATGAGTGTAACCTAGAGGGAACTGACATAATTGTCCAACATCTTGCTGCGCATATACACCCTCAAAAAAACCTGATGTTTGTGTGTTGGAGAAGTTGCACAAGGCAGTAAATGAGAGAAGAATTGCACAATTTTGTCAATACAAAAGACATGCAAGTTCAGTCATCTCGCTGGTACAGGTAATCAAAAACCCTTGGTTTAAAAAGTTGCAATGTCAAACAGTGGTAACATTTCTGGTCCTACTCCATAAAAACGAGTAGTTTTTTTGAGCTTCCTAATTATTTTGCATGCTTTAAATAAAAAATCTACAGTCTGGCATGCATTTAAACTAAGCCTCTCCGCAGTAGTCCGTACTACTTACCGTCGTCTTTCGTGATTTCGTCTCAGGTGAAACTGTTCTTTTTTTGTCACGATTTTCCTTTTTTAAATTTCTAAATTTTATTTTCTCATATTGACCGACAAGACCTACTAGTGCGCAGATAATCGTGTAGAGCTAGCGTCGTTTAGAAGAGATTTGAAGAGTAGCTCATTGTCTTCCCTTTTTTGATCAGTTGTTGCAACATTTTTTATACGTTATTTTAACGAAACAAATATTTTTCCTTTCTCAATATTTGTAAAGACTTTTAGTGCTTTAGTTCGAGAGTTACTATTTTTTTCGTAATTGAGGTTTCGATGTTAACAAATTCGAAAGCTTCCTCAAGTAGTTTTATAACTATTTGTAGAAAAAAATGATTGTTGAAGGGGCAAAGACTGGCCTATTTTTGTAACCTTTGTGTTTTCAAAATGGCCACCGTGACGTAGCGACATAGGTTGCTTTGAGTTGATTTCGTCTGGCCTCCAACAATAACGTCACATTTAAGTTCTTGTTAATTTTTTCACAGTTGCTATTATGCCGGAAGATATCCATGTTTGAATATACTTTGATTTAAGACCCTGTCTGTGGCAGTTCAGTTTTTCTGCACCTTAAGTTAATGTCTTTTTATGACTTGTTGAACCTGGTCAATGGCCTATTAGCCGGTTATTTAACTTGCCACTAAATACGAATTTTAAAGCCAACATCGGCAGTGTTTGGTATTACCAGCTCGGTGGCCTTATGGGTAGGGCGCCCGCTCCAAGACTGGGAGGTCGCTGGTTCAAGCCTCGGCCGAGTCATACCTACCTCGACTTACAACATTGGTACTCAATGCTCATTGCATCCCAGCTTGGCGCTGGGCATTAAGGGTCGGCTACATCGGCTCGCTACAGGTTGACTGTGCGGGTCAGATTTATCGACATTTCTTTCTGAGTGCATGGGCACAAGAATTACAATAAAAGTAAATTATTTTTTTTCTTCTTAGTTATAGCATTTGTTTAGTTGCACTACACAATACAGCGACATCTAGTGGTCAACTATTGCATTGCGCCCCTTGTAAAAATGAAAGGGCAGCAAAGGAGAAGATATTTTTAACATATTTTAATAAACATATCATTTTATAGTTGATGGTAATCCTTTATCACTACTTTGGATTAAAAGTAGTGAGCTGAATATATATTTTCTGAATTTACAAATAAATACCCAGGAATAAAATACTTAACATCTCATTCAAAGTTGAAAATGAGAGCGTTTTTGTCCGGAAATTACAGTTAAGCATCCTCTAAGGTGCCTCCACAAAGATTTCTGCTTCATGCAGCAAATGGAGCATCTGTTCACGTCGCATTATTGCACACTTACATGTGTAACTAATATGTAGGAACCTCAGGAGAGGCATAGTGGACTAAAGACTATGCAATGACAAACTGGAGGATGCTGTTCTTGATCGGGACTCAGCAACTGTATAATAACCTTTCTTGACCTCTGACCCCAGAGTTTGGACATTTTTAGAATGCCACATTATTATGTTCTTAGTTGTTAGCAGGAGACGTAATTGATACTTAAAAGCCTGACAATCTGGTGCGGTCCTTTTCATAAGTAGATGTGATTACCGTATGTACCGTATGTACTATAAGACGCACCTAAAAACCACAAAGTGCCTGGAATTTGAAAGTGCTCCTTACAACCCAGTGCACCTTATTATACCACGGAATACGGCAAATAACATTAGAAATGCATACAGTAATTATGTGTTACCAATTATGTGTAATGTGTTGGCATACAAGGTTTTACAAAAATAACATATTTGTGTAATGATAGAGCAATGATTGATGAAATTACATGCGACAAAGCATTACACCTTATCTTATCACACAATTTTTACTCAGGAACACTGATTTGAATAGTGCATTTTGATAGGTTAAACAATCTTTCCACTTTTTCAACAATAAATGTTAGAGAATGGAGAAAACAGAAAATCTTTTAACAAAATGCAATACAATCTCTTGCGTAAGCATACACATTAAAAGGTTTTTGACAAACGGGTAAATGCATTGTGCAGAATAATTTTGTGGCTGTGAAAACTGTTAATGGAATATTGTCTAATGCATTTTCCTATGTCATCTGTACCAATTGCACTCCAGTGGTGACGTGTTGGCTCTGTTGCCACCACTACTTGTGTTTGATTCCCAATGCTTATATTTTGCGATTTTGGTCAGTGGCACATATTAACATATTGCATTTCGACACTAATATGTTCCCAGAAACACGAGCTCTTACTGTAGTCTCAATTTCATGCGCTTAATGCATAAAAAATGTACGACAAAATACTATTTTTTTGGGAGGGTGCCTCATAATCTGGTGCGCCGTTTAGTGCGAAACATACGGTACATACACAAAGGTATGCCACTGTGCCCTGTGTGCTTGTTAGTGAATTGTTTGTTTAAGAAAAATAGAGATGGAAGATCGAAACTGTGGATAGAGAGCGGGTTATGTGGTTGGGGGTAGGGAATAGAGAGAAAGAGAGGAATAGAGAAAGAAGGAGAGAGATTGGGAGAGAGAGCGAGCTGTTGGGGGTAGGGATGTTGCAGATGAGTGTGGTTGTAGTGGGGGTGGGGCCACAAAGGTTTGTACTATATTTCTCTCTATGTGTCTTTTGATTCATGGCTCTGTCGGTCTGATAGACGAGATCATATTACTGTGTGGGGGACAGAGAGCGAGGGTATATAGAGGAGGGAGAGAGACAGGAAAAGCACAGCCGAGCACAGTGGTAGCGAGACAGGAAGAGAGGAAAAATGGGAAGAATAAGAAAATCAGGCAACTATAATAGTAGGTTTTGTGTTTGGAAGAAAAAAAAGAAGAAGTAAAACCGGTACTCCAGATGTGGTAATCTAAGGCAGTGGAGACAGATTTTCCATTTCATTCGAGTTGGGACAATCCTCAACACAATTACAAAATTCCACTCAGTAGCTTGCATGTGATTATTGACAACGTCAACCGATCTGAGGCTGCATATGCCCTGCCACCTTAAACTTGATACCGTGATATTCAAAACCCGCTAGATTAGAAACCTTTATTTATTTATCTATTTATAAAATACCCCAAAACAAACCCGATTTACAGGCTCAAATATTTGTTTAACAAGTAAATGTACTGTACTTAATAAATGTTTTTTTTCCTTTTTTTTAATTATCAAATATCATTTGTACTGTCAAATTGTAATTTAAGATAATCTTGTCATTTTATTGCGTAGCTGTATTAAGGACACTTTACTTCCAGTACATGATGTCTTGCCGCCGTCATATTGGCATTATGGAAAGCCGCTTCAACATCCAGGTCGCCAACCCAAAAAATGTTGGACCAAAAAAAAGCCATATTGGACGAAAAAGGCCTCCCAAAAAATACGCCTGGAACCACAAAAAATAAAAGCCTTACATAGGCATAAAAAAGGAAACTTTAAGAATGTATCCTGTTTAGTCCTACTTAAACCATATATTTTCCATTATCAAACAGTTTTTTAAAAGCACTAGGGAACCACTAGGGAGCGCTAAAGACCCGTATGTGGCTCTAGAGCAAGTTTAGCGGGTCGAGAAGTTGAAATTTGTTGACGTTAGAAAATGCCTTTGGGTGTTTTTGTGGGTCCGGAAGGTTTTGTTAAAATGATGGCTTATAGCAGGGGTCGGGCACCTTTTTGACTCAAAGAGCCATAAAAGCAAAATATATAATTTTATTTTGGGAAAGAGGCACACCATATATTATGAGACAAATTTACTAAATTGCTAAACCCGCGCCCCAGACAAAAGCTTAGTCTTCAGCACATTTATTTTGGATGATTTGATCAAAATTATGAAAAGAGAATAATTGCAGAGCCCGTGTCCCAAAATCAACAAACATACCACTTTCAACTTGTCTCTTTCTTGCAATTACTCAAGATCGGTTAAACTCATTTTGACCCTTTTTTTCATACATATTGGTTTCAAAACCAGATCCAAGCAGTTATTTTGTAAAAACATCACAACATTCTGCAAACAGGGAGCCTGATGTGCTTACCTTTGGCGCAGACGGTGTAGGGCAAGAGATGGGAGGTAGTGCTTGCTCTTTTTGCATTGCTCCACCCATTCTTCCCACTCACCCAATCAAATAACTTAAAGTTCTCTTCCTGGTGTTTTGGTGTATTTACAGTTTGTTCTGTGGATTCATCCTAAGGTATCTGAACACTGAACCCATATTATATAGTGAGCTTTTATATAAAAGATTCTTTAGCGTTGTAAAGCCAAAACAAGTTTTTTTTTTTTTTTTTTTGGGTGTAACACCCTGACTGTAAATTGTAGTGAAAAACGTGCCCTATATATTCTGCGAAGTACTGCTTTATAATTCAGCTTTGGTTTGGCATTGCGTGTATCTGAACAGGATTAATGGCTCTAGTTTTGAACGAGATGGAGAGCATGCAATCAAATTTGTCTCTGAGCCACAGGTACTACATAGAATGAGCCATATACGGCTCGCGAGCCATAGGTTCCCGATCCCTGGCTTATAGAGAAACCTAAAAGTAAAAAATAGTTGCGCATATATAATGTATGTTCGTCAAGCTGTTCTAAGTATGGGTACAGCTCAGATCACAATGTCATTGAAATGCAGGCAAAAAAGCAGAAACTGGATGGGCAAGGTATTATTGTACATCAGTGGAACCTCCAGGCCGCAAAACGTTACGTGAGTCGTTTGGTACAGAGCTGCAGAGAAAGAAAAAACGTTGCCATTTTGCTTTTACCATATTGTAAAGACTATGCCTCTAGCCGACTTCACCCACAGAACAAACCGTTCACAGGAAGTGACCAGACTCTCCACCTGTATAATAAAGATATGAAACCCCAAAATGTTCATATGTAATCCAAAAATTATCTGTGTATCATCTCCATGCCAGGAATTAGTTCACTGTGTTTCTAAATGAAATTTTGCCTATTATCAGCTATTACAATTATCATAAAAGTTACAATCAACTGGTTGAAGAACTTTATTTTGGAAAGCATCAACGGGAACTCACCGGTGACTAAGATCGCACCCATTGACCGGGACCTCCCACACCTATAATAGAAATGTGCAAAGCTCAAAACTTGCTTTTCTTCTTTCTGCTACTGTTCCATGTGCTAGAGGGGTGGTGAGGGTTGGGGGTATGGGCTTCGCCAGACCGGACCGCTTAGGGTCAATGGCAACCGAAAAGGCCGAAAGCCACAGCCTCTTCTTCCCAGTCATGAAACATGGCAAAATCAAGCCAGGTTTCGCCCCTTCCCTATCCCTCGGCTGAAAAGTCCGGCAAGAGGGATAGAGAGACTTTTTTGAGGAGGGGGATCCATGCTAGACACAATATGAGGCTATGTTGAATTCATTCGGGTGGGAAACCGTGAGCACTACCTGCTGGCTGTAGAGGTAACCATCAGATTAGATTCTGAATTGAATACATACAATGTAAAGCAATTTCCCTACAATATTTATTCATACATAACCCCCCTTTTTTCATCCAAAGGAAGAACTCCAGCTATAGGTGTGTGTTACACATGAGGTTTCACGCGAGTACATTGCTATATTTGAGCAACGATTGATCAGTTAATAAATATCACAGACCACATTTGCGCAACATTGAATGTAAAAGGAATGAAACCTGAATTTTTGTGTTGAGAGTGTCTAATTTTAACCACTAGGATGTAAATGGGTGAAGGCTTTAGATTTGATCTCATAGCAAAATATATACTCAGTGTACAACGTTGTTGAATATGTGGGGCCATAATTGAATTAATTCATTGACTATGTAACACAACACCAAAATAAAATGGACAATATATTTATATAATGTCCTTCAAAGTCTGATTCATTATCAGAAACACCAACGAGTTGTTTTCCTGGTTATTATTCTTTGCATTTATTTATATATTTCCATACGGTACCATCACTAAAAATTGTGTAATAAAGACATAAAACCTAATGTTTTTTCCATGTCATCTACATCCCAAGTGGTCAAGAGATTTCACAGTGGATCCAGGGTTATAGGATTTTTATTGTCACAATAACTAATGTTATCTTTGGGCTGGGCCTGAGAATATTGTCAGATATGAGACCGGTCCGTGGGACAGAAAAGTTGGGGAGTGGTCCCCACTTGACAAGATGAATATGTCAACACAAATGTCTTATACTGCTTGAAGATGAAGCCGATTATACATTGCAAGGTGCTATGCACAAAGTATGTGCATTGTCAAATGTGTAGCAATAGCAGACTTTCCATTCCTCTTCTAAATTTAGTCACTGAACTTAAAAACAAAAACAAAAGAAAAATCTTTCTGTCTTATATCTGATTCGACTCAGCTGGTAATGTGGTTGGGACTCTTTTCCTAAGCTAGTCTGTTAGATGGCAAGGGATGGGCAAAAATCATAAATATATATAAATTCATTGTCCAACTGTATACTCACGACAAGTGGATGGGTCACACACACACACACACACATATATATATATATATATATATATATATATATATATATATATATATATGGAGTGACGTGCAGTCCGGGGAGTCATCATGGAAATATACATTTGAAAATATATGAAATGGCTATATTTATGTATTGTTAAAGTTGTCACCCATTTAACTTCACGATTTCTGGATTTTCTTTTTCAAAATCCCTGAATTTTTGCATAATATGAGGAATATTATTAATACAGTACACTTAGTATGTAACGTATTACTGTGGTGAGCGTCTGAAGATACAGAGTCAGGCATACAATTCTCTTGCCTCATTGCTGAGGGTGATCGTGAGACAAAGCATTCCGATTTGGCACAGACTCCATCACCAAACAACAGAATTGGGGAGAGTATTAGCAAGCTTACTGCAAGTCAAACCATCCAGTATTTTTTTTCTCGTTGGTTTGACTTTTTCATAAGGGAGGATAGCATATTTATTGTTGGTTTTAGTCAAAAAGAGCAATATGTAACGTGTTACTTTGCTGTACATCTGCAGATACAGGGTGAGGCGCACAATCATCTTGTCCAGGTTATGGTAAAACCAAGTATTCTGATTTGGTGCACACCCCAGCCCCAAACAATATAATTAGTTAGAGTTAACAAGCTAACAGCAAGTCAAACCACCCAGTAAAGTCCGGGAGCACGAAGTTATTCGATGCAGGCTTCTGATTGGCTGCCGAGTATGCAGATTGCCAAACGAACCAAAATTCCAAAATTTCCAAACTGAACAAAGACTTCCAAATCGTAATAAAGCAAATAGCTCCAGCATTCCCGCGACCATACTGAGGATAAGCGGTGCAGATAATGGATGGCTGGATGGATATATACATAATATATATATATATATATATATATATATATATATGGGTTTCTATACCTCAAATTTAAATATACCGAGAAAGAACTGTAAAATAAAGTATTAAAGCAGAAATGACACCTTATAAATTCCTTTCAATAGTGTGGTGTACTATTCCAAAAATGGCATTTTAAGAACTAATTATTTTTTAAATAATGAGCTAAAAAACAATATCCTGAGAATTCTTACTAACTACAATATTTTTTTCAGTAGACAGCAAGTAGCAACATGGTCGCCCCTGGAAATTGAACTAAGACCGGGGTGCATTGTTTTTTTAACTCGACTCACTGTGTCAGGGTCAAATGTTATATTGGTCTGTTATTTGGCTACTCGTAGGAAGCCTGACAAGACGAGACTCATTGGCGTTTATCATCAAATGGATTAAATTCATTTAGTTGATTTCTCAGGTAGGCTAAAGCTTACCAAAGAGACAGTGAAATTGATCCTATCAATGAAGAACCGAGTACGTCATTTGCACACGTCCCACGTTTTATGTAATTCACCGACCCCATACCTGTGCACCATTCAGACCATCCGATTGTGTTATTTACTGATGTAACATACAAGTAATGTGTATTTCAGTCTCACTAGCCTAAATAATTAAGCATACTGGATGCACAACTATATTAGCACCAATGGAGCACTTTTTCTATCACGCAGTCCTTTTAGCCTTTCCCCATAAAAAAACAGAGCATTTCCAATACATGAGCACACATCTGATAGAGGCAATTTCCTGTGTGCTTCGTTTGTGAAAGGGTAACTCTGGTCCTGCTTCTCCTGACATTGTTTGGACTTCCTGAGATGGCTTTGCATTAATGGCATTCTTTGGAGGTTACACATAGGATTATTACAGGGTTTTGAACCTGAGATAAGCATCTACTCAAAACCTGTACAACTTTATCTTGGTTAAACTACAGTCTTATTGTGTTTCCTTCATAAATATTTCTTTGCCTGAAGGATAACATTGTGAAGATTGTTGTGAGATATTCACTCTATAACCATTTGTATAACATTTCATCTTTAGTGCTGTGTGCAATGAAAATATTTTTAGAGAAATATAAATCACTGAGTTCTCCAGAGGACAAATGTGGGGTCTGTGTAATGAATTTATGTACTCATGATAATATTTTAGAACCAACTAAAACTGCTTTTGCCAAGAGCAGGCTTGGTTTTAATGTGTGCAAGACTGCAGATTTTTTATATTTATACCGTGCAATTTAAAGGGAGGCTGGGGCTAAAAAAATCCATTCGTTTTTATGGAGTACGTCCAGAAACGTTCCCACCATTTAATGTTGCAAAATGAGCATGTTTCACATTTTCAGGACGTTATTGGAATTGATGAGTGAAACTCTAACAAATACTGAACTAAAACACTTCAAACCATCTTAAAAATCGGGTATAAGTCATACACTCGTTGAAAAAATTTGAACATTTCATCCACTTCCATGTATTAATGAGGAATGAAAACATCTGGATTCGACATATAACACGAAATCCACATTCCACCTTTATTTTCATCTAAATTGCATGGACAAACTAAAACAAAATTACAGATACTGTACCCAAGTCTATAAAAAATAAGATGGTGAGCCAAAAAGTCCTTGCTCCCTATTGACCCACCCACCCAATATGAAGTACAGAAGCACAAAAATAAATATCAGTGACTGGATTTATAGTCTGATATGTCAACCATGAACTTTACCCAAAGAAATGGGAAGGTCAAATCCATAGAAAAGGTAATGGTGTGGTTTGGGCTCACATTGCTTTTTTTTCCCCTGGGAAACAATCATTATTCTTCATTGATGTAACTCAAGAAGGCAGCAAGAAAATCAACTCAGAAATCTCCAGAAACATTTCATGACATACATAATGCAACATTTTCCCCCATTATGTAGCACCATAATGACATACTGTTGAAAAATGAGGACTTTATAAAGGAATGAGTTTGAAGTGCAAATTATTATGAATACTGTAAGCCCAATTTAATTGAGACTACTTTTATTATGTTCTGTGTTTAGTTTTGCAAAACTAAAAAAACTGGCCTCAGGATGTGAAATGCAACTCCGGACAGCAAGAATTTTGGTTCTTGCCCGTACAGTTTGGGAGAAAAATAGTTTCTTATATGATTGCCTTTTTACTGTTTTCAGCTATTTTTTAAAGGTTTTTGTATCAGCGATACACTTTGCAAAACAGTTGACAACCAAAACATGTGCGCTTTTTCCAACAAATGTCTGCCGAAACTAGTGTGATGTGAAATTCAACTCAGGACAGCAAGAATTTAGGTTCTAGTCCATATGGTTTGGAGAGAACTGTGGTCTTATATGAAATAGCTGAAAACTACAAATGTGTACTTTCACCCACTAATTCCTGCTGAAACTAGCTTCAGGATGTGAAATGCAACTCAGGACAGAAACAATTTTGGTTCTAGCCCTTATAGTTTGGGGGAAAAAACATTCTCATATGAGTGTATTTAGCTAAACCTAACTCAAGCTAAAAAAGAACAACTGTGATGTCATTTTTAGTCATTAGTAAGCAGCAAAATGCCTGGTGGATTTGAATTCAGTTTCACCAAACGCAACATTATCACCTGATTTTTAGTTCAGATGACCACAGCTTCTGACTTTTTGTAATGATTGAGTCATAATTGCATGGGTTTTCTCATTCAACCAAAGCTGTAGTGAATACTCAACTATGCAATATTACTGTTTGAATTTTACGGGGAAATGGTAGAACAATAATGTCTGCAGATCCTTGCATACATCAGACAAGTTCTGTGCATATCTTGCTAGCCAATTGCTATTTGATGAGCACTCTCCCTTGAATCCCAAGACCAATCATCTGAAGAGGTATAGTCATAATCATCACCTCAATTATTTTATTCTGACTTTTCTGCATGAAAATAAAAAAAATAACCCCTCACTTTAGTGCATGCCTGTACATATTTGACCTAGTTCTGTTGTAGCTTTACTTTTTAATGCTATGTTAAAGAAGAAACAAACACCTCTTTTTCTACTCCCTCCCTATTTTTTTGTAAACTTAAACTTGGGGTTGAAATGTACTCAGTTAAAAATAAACAAACGTACATCTACTTCTAAAGCAAAGCACTAGAAACAATATATAAACTGTTGCAGGGAAATAATAGTTGTTTTGGTGTGCTCCTTTTGAATAAATACATTTGGAGATAGATAATCCTCTATTATGAAAAAATGAGAAAAACAAATACTGGATAGCTTGACTTGCTGCTATCGCTAATTCTATTGTGTGGGGCTGGAGTGTGTGCCAAATCGGAATCCTTGGTCTCACTATTGCTCTCTGCCGTGAAGCAACAGAATTGCGTGTTTTCAAAATTGCGCCTGCAATGATTAACAGTTGTGGTAACACAAAATGCCTCACTCTGCAGATGCTCAACATAGCAATACGTCACATACTACTTGTATTATTAAGATTCATAATATAATGTGAAAATTCAGCAATTTCGAAAAAGAAAATCCAAAAACTGTGGAGTTGAGAAAGAACTTTAACACAGAATCAATATAATCCTTTATTTTATTTAAATTTTTATATTTCCACGATGAAAGGTGAGGCGTGCCCTGACTGCACATCACTGCATAGTACTATACAGTATCTTTGCTTTGTATTATCTATTTCTTTTGGCTCTGGTCAATGTTATATAACAGGTTACTGCTTTATAATGCCTTGGTTTTCCTTTCCATAGACTCTTTGGTTAAATCATGTTCACTTGAATTCAAACTGAAGCTTATCATGGACATTCAGGAATAATCATCTGTAATGTTTGAACAACAAACTATTGTCGTAACGCTTGACTCATTGTATCCAAGCACTAAAATCTAAGGACGTAGTCCATCGTTGGCCAAAAGACTTCTATGCTGAGCCCTTAACCTTCTGTTCACGTCGGCTGCGCCTGCTATGAATAACACTTGTGGTAAAGCAAAATGTTTTTAAGGATATTGGTTCTGATTGGGTTTATGCTGACATGACGGCGGTTTGAGTGAACAGGATGGTGAAGAGAGTACTCGTGTGGTAATCTGCATGCAGCAGGTGCACAAAGCAAACATTTAGAATGTTTGATTCCGCTGTGTGCAAATGAACAATTTTATCTATGCATGGTAGGTGTGCAACAATTTGTCGACTTTGTTGACAAAAATTGATAATAGAAATTAGGGCTGCACAATTTTGGAAAAAAATCTCATTGAAATTTTCATACCCGTATTGCAATTTTGCTGCAATTTAATATTTTAAAAAAATGTATTTTTTTTTTTATCCCATGACCAAAACTGTGCCTCGGTGACGCTAACCACTCATCCGCCGTGCTGCCCCGTCATAAAAATTAGTCGACAATAAATTCCATTGGGGACTATTGTCGCCAGAAACGTTTTTACAACAGAGTGATGAGTTTTACAAGACGAAAATCTCTGCTGAGAGTCGCCCAAGCGCAATAGCGTCTCTGTCTTGAGCAGTAACATATAGAAATTACAGCGACAACATCAAGGATACCAAAACTTTTAAAATATGGGAGCATTAATAATATAAAACATACAAAGACTACTTGCAAATATTGCCAAGCAGACCTTAGGTATCATAGCAGTACCTTGGTGATGCAGGATCGTTTGTATAGAAAGCCTGCAATGCAGTTGAACCGAACAGAGTCTGACTCGCCTTGGGGAGATTTAAGTAACATTCAAGCCAATACGGTTTTGATGACATAAATTGTACATTTGTATGCATATATTTAAAAATCAAAAAGAGATTGTGCATTAGACTGTGTCTGACAAACATTTTGGAAATTAAATGCATGCTGTCCGAAGAACAAACTTTGTTATTAAAGCGTTGTGAATGACAAACTGAGTCGTTAAAACCATTTGATTTGAAGCTGTTTAGAATCGTTAAGTTCTTTTGAAACACACTTTGCACTTGACCACTGAATGTACGTCACAGAATGCACATAATATTTATTTTATCCACTGTTCTACTGCTGTTAATGAACTTGTTCTTGGTTAATAGTGATTAAGATGTTTACTTGATTTTAATTTATTATTTATTTATGTACCCCTAAAAAATGGACAGGGGTGTATTTATGCATTTATGTCACCAATGACAGAGCGCTGTGACTAGTTGATTAGATAAGGCATTATTGGTTGTACGAATCCGCGGTATGTTCAACAAAAGATGTATA